>NC_135333.1:97375759-98000759 GCF_023851605.1 Tamandua tetradactyla
TTATCTCCAGAGAGATATGACTCCACCCATTCCAGGTGGGTCTTGATTAGTTTACTGGAATCCTTTAAAAGAGGAAACATTTTGAAGAAAGCTTCAGAGCCATGACAGCCCATGAAGCCAGAGACCTTTGGAGATGAAGAAGGAAAATGTTCTCAGGGGAGCTTCATGAAACAAGAAGCCTGGAGAGAAAGCTAACAGATATCACCATGTTCAACATTTGCCTTTCCAGGTGAAAGAGAAACCCTGAACTTCATCAGCCTTTCTTCATTGAAGATAACCTCTTGTTAGTGTCTTGATTGGGACATTTTTATAGCCTTGAGTCTTAATTGGGACATTTTTATAAACTTGCTTTAATTATGAAATTTTCACAAGCTAAGAATTGTAAACTTGCAACTTAATAAATTCCCCTTTTTGAAAGCCATTCCATTTCTGGTATATCATGTTACAGCAGCTAGCAAACTATAGCAGACATCAATGAAACAATTTCATGATCCTTCTGTTTATATCTGAGTGACAAAAGCAACCAAATGGTCACAATAGCTATAGGAAGTCTCAGCAATGTAGTCTTCAATTAACAGTGGATTTTCGTATCAAAGAAGAAGGAAATAAGGGATATTGAAAAGCATCAAGTTGTTTCTGTTCCAGATGAGAAGGAAATAATTAGTCCTCTTTTTCCCTTATGATAGGAGAAACTTATGAAAACTGCAGTTTTATCTATAATAAATAGTAATTGCAGCTGGTGCAATATACAAGACATACATTTTATAGAGTGAAAAAGCAATGGCAAAGGCATGATAGTGTGTGGCAAGGTTTCACAAAATAAAAGTGCTCTCAGATATTATTTAAATGACAAAAAAAATATTTTGCCCAGCTAGAACTGTAAATAAGAGAAAAAGAGACTTATCTAAGAAAAAAATAAAAGTAAATAAAATTTGGTGCCATGTTTTACAAATTCCAAAATGAAAGTGAAGCAAGTGTATAATAAGGATGTTGAATGAATGGGGGAATTATGCTGGGAGGATAAGCCATAAACGATATAAAGGAATTGAAAGAATGAAGTTATTTTATTTTTGTCAAAGCTGCTGGAATGCAATACATCAGAATTGGAATGGCTTTTAAAAGGGGAATTTATTAAGTTGCAAGTTTATAGTTCTAAGGCTATAAAAATGTCTGAACTAAGGCATCTAGAGAAAGATACCTTGGTTCAAGAAAGGCCAATGGGGTTCTTGGTTTCTTTTTCAGCTGGAAAGGCACATGATGACATCTACTAGCTTTCCCTACCAGCTTCTTCAAATGGCTTCCCCAGAGGCATTTTCTTTCTAATCTCCAAATGTCTCTGGCTGTATGAGCTCTGTTGACACTAAAGCTTCTTCCAAAATGGTTCCGTTTTAAAAGACTCCTGTAAGCAACCCCACCTTGAATGGTTGGAGACATACCTCCATGGAAACCATCTAATCAAAAGTTACAACCCACAATTGGGTAGGTCACATCTCATGAAAACAATAAAAAAGATCCCATTCAGCAATACTGAATGAGGATTAAAGAATATGGCTTTTCTGGGGTACACAACAGTTTCCAACCAGCACAGAGGTAGACATCTCTTAGTCTCCAGAGCAAAAAGAACCCAATACACATGTACTTTACTTAACACCATCTTATGCAGTGATTATTTATTATAGTGCTATTGGTTCCATCTCTCTCTTTGTGTGTCTGTATGTGTATGTAGTGTGTGTGTATGTGTTATGTGTATTCCAGAACACTATTTTTATGTATACATGAATACACATACACATATAGTCATACATACTCCAGGTATAACTGGATGCTCTCATTTTGTATACTTTCACATTGTATGCAGCACTCTTAGACAATGAGCATTTGTGCATTATACTGCAGAAAAGCTCTCATGACTGCTCAAGGGCAAGGTGAAATGTGTTCTGAACACATTAGATGTTCTTGTGAAAAAAATACTAATTTTTCACAATTTAATTTGTGCATTGTGAAACGGTTTTGTCCCATAACAAATTGTCAAATTTGTGTTGAGAAGAGAAAGTTCAACTAATTGCAAATACTCGAAACCACCATGAGATTTTCATTTTAATGTCTACTAAAGGGTATATATTAAAATGCAATTCACATTAAAGTAAATGGTGGGGGGACCAGAAAGTAAAGCTAATAGACAATTAATCATTGGAGAATTTAAAGGAAAAAAATTGCATTGTTTAAACTCATTTGATTCTGGGATGACATATTTGTAAGAGCCATATTACTTCAAATTGCATGTGATGATTTAGCTGGTCCTTAAATGTCTAGAAATGCCCCTGTCCTAAAAGATGTATGCATGTATAGTGCTTTAGGGAGGAGGTGTTCTTGTCAAGGAGATGCTAACAGGATTATGATGTGTTGATAAGGTCATACTACTGGTGATTGATCCTAAAGGCCTGAGGTCTGGAAAGAACTTGACTGCAATCATTAGTGAGAGTTAAGCAGGGGCTCTAAAATAGCCATTTAAAAGACTCAAAAATAAATGGTCAACAGAGTTATACCAGAGTCTATTCACTCAGAAATCTGGAACTGGCAAATGAGATACCTTAAAGAACACTTGATTCAACCCTTAATTGTACAGATAAAGAACATTGATTAATAGTTTAAGGCTACAAATTGGAGAATGGAAGAGCTATAATCAGAATTCAGATTCTGCATCAAAAAGGCTTTCCTATATATATTAATACTTCTCCTTGGAAAATATAACAGTAAACTAAATGTCTTAAACTTCAACAGTCTATTGCTGTAAATAATCATGCTTTTTGTTTATTCCCTAATTTTAAAAGAGCATTAGATTATCTCTTGTCAACTTAGCATTACCTCCATCCTCTTCCAGGATCTCCTCTGAATGGATTTCTCAGAAACTTCTTTATCATGTGGTTCTGGGTTAGCACCAGCCAGCAAGAAGCTTTCTCATGAGATTTGGAAGGTGGGACTTAAAGAGAGGTCATTATCCTTTCAAGAGAGTTACTGGAATACACATAGGCAGATGACAGTTATGTGATTTGTAGCAACTTTTGACAATCTCCTGTGAATCACCCACTACAGTGAAGTGCAGGACAAATGGTAGTGAATTCTTGAGTTGGTACTAAAAATTGTGATAGTCAGCAGAAGGTTTTCAGAGATTCCTAGATTCCTTACAGTTTCTAGATGAACTCTTGAGAACCCCACACCTTGGTGCTCAAACTGAGATCATCTTCTTTAACCTTTGATTTCTCAACCCACGCAACAATTATATAATCTATAATTTCCTGCATTTGAGTTTGTCATAATCAGAATACTTAGAATGACTTCTGTTTTCCCATCTGAATCCTGACTGATATATATATATATAGGCTCAATATTTTGACCTGCAAAAATTAATCCCATCCAAAATTTGGCTCAGTTATTTCAGGGAATACCTAAAGCTGAACCTCATATGCACCTATTGTCCATTATTGGATATAGTCACTGTAATGCATCATGTCCAACTCCAATATTTTCATTCCTGTTCTGTGTAAAGCCACTTGGAAAAGCTTAACCATTGTCATTTTCCATAATAATAAAGTATATTTTCTATCCTAAGGGAGATTTCCAAATATGCTTCCAAGTTCCAATCCCCAGAATGCCAAAACATTTGTCATTTATATCCAGACATAGAAAGGCTTGCTTCTTCCCTAAGTTTGGGTCAAGCTTTTCCAGTTGGGCTCACAGTGTACTCATTTTCCAAATCTCTCTGAACACATTCTTGAACTCAGCTTCTAGTCTTTTGCCTTACCAAAAAATATTCAATTCCTTCGTGGAAAAAAAAATCATTTTATCCAACCATATGACCTAGGAAAATCTAAGAATAGTTTGGAAGGGCACCATAATATCTGCATAAAATCAATATAGTTCTCCTCCACTTCATCTTCCCCCCTCCCATCACCAAAATGAAATATTTTTCACCCAGTAACTGAACAGAGCCTTCTTCCCTATCAACCCATGCAAACCTTTCAGAATGCCAAAATGATGCTCTCCCTGTCTCCATTTCGGTTAAGGTATAAAGGACAATGGATGCACTTTCCAAAATGATAGCATTATGTTGAAGTTTAAAAAGTGGTTATAAAAGAACAGGTTAGATAAATCTTAACTCCAGCATTCACATTGAAGATTTAAAACATTTGGGAGTGGAAATTTATGAGAAAATTTATGAGGACTTTTGGAAATGTCTGTTGGTGTGTGAGAAGACCAAGTCTGCCCCCTACCAAAGTAAGGGGGCAGGATGTTATTGCTTTCTCATCACTCAAGCCAAGGTGGCGATAATGAGAATGTGCTTTGCAGGGCTCCAACTTCAGGGAGCAAAACTAAGGGCCACATCTACTCCAAGGCAATGGCTGAGCATGACAGGGATATGAAGGCCAGCCCCATTTCCTGGTAGATATTGTACTTCTATAATGATCAACATTGGAATAAGAATTCCTCAATGGACTTGCTAAACCTCTCTCAGCCCTGCAATATAGGGCCCTTCCAACTAGTCTTCCTTCTCTCTCTTCTTCACTTGGGTCAGGTTCATTGCAATCTCAAAGTTTGAGAGCCTTCTCCAACTTCTCCCATATCACCTCACAATCATTTCTACTAATAAAATCCTTGCACATGTAAACCCATATTAGCAATTGCTTCATGGAAGACCCAAATTAACTTATATGGAAATAGAGTGGTAACAGATGGTGCAACTGTGTCACCCACTGGCTGGACAGCAAGAAAATTCTAACCTGATTGGTAGATGGGATGTGGATAGTTACTGGCACATGTTTATTTTCATACCTGTATTAGGGTTCTATAGAGAAACAGAACCAACAGGAGATATCTGTAAATATGACATTTATAAAGGTATCTCACACTAGTGGAAATGAAAGAGTCCAAAATCTATAGGGAAGGCTGTGAATCTGGCAGCTCTAATGAAGGATCTGGACGAACTCCACAGCAGAGGCTCACTAGTTGAAGAAGCAGTGAAAAAGTCTCTTGTTCCTTAAAAGTCTTCAACTGATTATCTAATTGTGGGAGATGTGCCTTAGTGGATTTCAGATGTAATAAGACACAGATGCAATCAAATGACTGATTATTTAATACACCATCCTTCCAGTTTATCAACCAGCCACCAAATATCCTTGTAGCAAGTCAGACCAGTGCTTCCCTGACCAGATAAGTGGATATCATCACTTGATCAAGTTGCTACCAAAACCTAACCATCACAGCCCACCCCTTGTCAACTTAGCAGCTATACACATTACCTTAAAACCTGTTTAATTTCCACATAGAACACAGTAAGAGACATGTTTTACCTAACAATGCTCAACTGTCCTGCATAAGACTGGAAATGCACTATGTCTCTCCAGAATAGGGTGCAGGTGCTTAGGTAACACTGACCCTTAAACTTCAGATCCTATGACTTAAGTTGCATTGTTCATGTTATATGTTATGTTTTATGTTTATGTTATATAATAAGAAGAAAACAAGATATCTGCTTATTTACAAATGCAAACATACTCAAAGCATGGAGGAAGCATTCATACAATCACAGTCCTCATTTCTGTGACTGGTCCTATAGTCATAATTCACATTTGTCAGTACCTTCTTCTACTACCTTTTTCATGTTCTTTACCTTCAGGAAGCATCTCAGCTGGCCATGGTTCTTTGCCAGGTCAGGTGATCCAAACCTTCATTCCTGAAGTTTTAGGCCATTGGTAATCCTGCATGGATTGAGTGGTTGCATTTTTCCATTGACTTGAATCACAGGGCATGGTACTAATAAGAGACTCCCTAGGGGATCTCCAGTATTCCAGGAAAACTCTGCTTTACCTCCATTGTGTAGTTGCAGTCCTATTTTCCCTTGATAGTCAGGATCAATGACCTCAGACAGAATACTAATCCCCTTCTGTGCCTGTTGATTCAGTGGCATGAGAAGCCCAAAGTGGCCAGGTGGTAGTCTTAAGACTCCTCCTTTTAGAACTAAGACCTGTAAATCAGCAGAGCTTAAGGTTTCAGGGACAGTAAGCAAAAATTTTCTTAATGGATCACTAGGGGCCAAAAGGCCATTCCACTATTCTATTGACCCAGCTGTCATTGGATGATGGAGAACATGGTAAGACCTGTGAATTCCATGAGCATGTGCCCATTCCTATACTTCATTTTCTATGTTGATCAGAAGCAAAGCTGTATGGAATACCATCATGGTGGATAAGATATTCTGTTAGCCCATATATGGTAGTTCTTGTGGAAGCATTGTGTGCCAGGAAGGCAACCCCATATCCAGAGTATGTGTCTATTTCAGTCAGAACATATCACTGCCCTTTCCATGATGGAAGTAGTACAATGTAATCAACCTGCCAACATGTAGCAGTCTGATAACCTTGGAGAATGGTGCCATATTAGGGGCTGAGTGTGGGCCTCAGTTGCTGGAAGATTGGACACTCAGCAATGGCCATAGTCAGGTTGGCCTTGGTGAGTGGAAGTCCATGTTTCTGAGCCCATGCTACCTACAACAATGCCCAATTTTTTTCATGAGCCCAGTGAGCAATGACAGGAGTAGCTAAGGAAAGAGGATTTGTATCCACAGGACATGTCTCTTATCTACTTTATGATTAAAGCCTTCCTCTGCTGAAGTCACTTTCTGGTGAGCATTCACATGAGACACAAATATCTTCAGGTTCTTTGCCCATTCAGAAAGGTCTATCCACATACCTATTCCCCAGCCCCTTTGTCACCAATTTTCCAATAATGTACCTTCCAACCAAACCATTAGCAACAGCCTATGAGTCAATAAACAAAAACACCTCTGGCCAGTTCTCCTTCCAAGAAAAATGAACAACCAGGTGCACATCTCAAAGTTCTGCTCACTGGGAAGATTTCCCCTACCATTGTCCTTTCAGAACATCCTAGAATGGGGTTGTAGTGTTGCAGCTGTCCACTTACAGGTAGTCCCCACATATCATGCAGAACCATCTATAAACCAGGCCCAAGTCTTCTCTTCTTCCATCAAATGACTGTAGGAACTCCCCATAAGGCCATAGCTCTGGTCTGGGAATATGGCAGGAATGGGGGCCATGGGCATTTGGGCCACTTCCTCATGTAACTTATGTGTGTCTTCAGGATGTGCTTGAGACCTATCTCTTATGTACTATTTCTATTTTATGATGGAGTTCCTCTCTGCACACCCAACTTTATGGCTTAGTGGGTCAGACAACACCTAGCTCATGATAGGCAACTCAGGTCTCATGATAACTTGGTGGCCCATGGTTAAGCTTTCAGTGTCTTCTAAGGCCCAGTAGCAGGTTAAAAGCTGTTTCTCAAAAAAGAGAGTAGTTATCTGCAGCAGATGGTAATGCTTTGCTCCAAAATCCTAAGGGTCTGCATTGTAATTCTCTTAAAGGGGCCTGCCTATAAGAGATGCTCCAAACAGTATCCTAATTGCCACTGACTCCTCCAGCACCATTGGATCTGCTGGATCATATGGCCTAAGGACAGAGCAGCTTGCACAGAGGCCTGGACTTTTTACAGAGCCTCTTCTTGTTCCAATCCCTACTCAAAACAGCAGCTTTTCTTGTCACTCAGTAAATGGGCCGTAATAGCACATCCAAATGAGGAATATGTGTCTCCAAAAGGCCAACTAGGCATTGTATCTCTTTTTTGGTCATAGGAGGGGCCAGATGCAACAGTGTATCCATCACCTTAGGAGAGATATTTTGACATTCCCCACACCACTGACCACCTAGAAATTTCAGTGAGGTGGAAAGCCCCTATTTTTTGTTGTTGAATTTATCTCCCATTCCCTGGCATAGAAATGTCTTACCAATAAGTCTAGAGTAGTTGCTATTTCTTGCTCACTAGGTCCAAACAACATTATATCATCAATAAAATGGAGCAGTGTGATGTCTTGTGGGAGGGAGAAACAATAGAGGTCCCTGTAGACAAGATTGTGACATAGGGCTGGGAGTTGACACATCCCTGAGGCAGGATAGTGAAGGTATACTGCTGGCCTTGCCAGCTGAATGCAAACTTTCTGGTGGTCCTTACTGGCAGCTATTGAGGAAAAAAAAGTACTTGCCAGATCAACAGCTGTATATTAAGTACCAGGAAATGTGTTGATTTGCTCAAGCAATGATATCACATCTGGAACAGCAGCTGCAACTGGAATCATCACCTGGTTTTCATAAGTTTATGATAATCCACTGTCAACCTCCGAGACCAATCTGTTTTCTGCACAAGCCAAATAGGAGAATTGAATGGGGATGTGGTGGGAATCACCACATCTACATTCTTTGAATCCTTAAGGGTGGCACTAATCACTGCAATCCCTTCAGGAATCCTGTATTGCCTCTGATTAACTATTTTGCTATGTAGGGGCAGTTCTAGTGTCTTCCACTTGGCCTTTTTCCATAACAGCCTTCACTCCATGAGTCATAGAACAAATGTGGGGACTCTGCTGAGTATATCAATCCCAATTGTGCATCCTGGAACTTGGGAAATGACCAGAGAATGGGTCTGGGACCCACTAAACTCACTCACTGCAGACCTGAGCTAAAACTCTATCAATCACCTGACCTTCATAAGCCCCTACTCTGACTGGTGGACAAGAGTGATGTTATACGTCTCCTGGAATTAGTGTCACTTCTAAGCCAGTGTCAAATAATCACTGAAATATCTGATAATTTCCTTTTCCACAGGTCACCTTGGGGAAGGCTGGGAGGAAGGTTAATGTATAAATTTGGGACAGTGTGAAATGGTCCTTCCCTAAGGGTTTATGGCCCTCCCCTCATTCCTGGGGCTCTGGGTCTGTAAAGTGTCTCAAATCTGGGAATTAAAGGCCCATGACTCCCTGTTTTTGTAATTCATGTTAGACTTCTGTTCACTTGACCTAGAATTCTTCTGTTTATACAGCTCAAGAACGAATTTAGTAGACTGCCCATCTATTTTCTTCTAGGTACCTGTGCTGGTTTTAAAGGATGTATGTCCCCTAGAAAAGCCATGTTTTAATCTAAATCCCATTTCATAAAGGCAGAATAATCCCTATTCAATACTGTATGTTTGAAACTGTGATCAGATCATCTCCCTGGAGATGTGGTTTAATCAAGAGTGGTTGTTAAACTGGATTAGGTGATGACATATTTGAACCCATTTGGGTGGGTCTTGATAAGTTTCTGGAGTCCTATGAAAGAGGAAACATTTTGGAGAATGAAGGAGATTTGGAGAAAGCAGAGAATGCTGCAGCACCACAAAGCAGAGACTCCACCAGCCAGTGACCTTTGGAGATGAAGAAGAAAAAATGCCTCCTGGGGAGCTTCATGAAACAGGAAGCCAGGAGAAAAAGCTGGCATATGATACTGTGTTCACCATGTGCCCTTCCAGCTGAGAGAGAAGCCCTGACTGTGTTCACCATATGCCTTCTCATTTGAGAGAGAAACCCTGAACTTCATCGGCCTTCTTGAACCAAGGTATCTTTCCCTGGATGCCTTAAATTAGACATTTTCTCAGCCTTAGAATAGCAAACTAGTTAACTTATTAAATTCCCCTTTGTAAAAGTCATTCCATTTCTGGTATATTACATTCTGGCAGCTAGCTAACTAGAACAGTAACCCATGATCTACTGACCAATGACACAAGTCTCTTCAAGTCAGATTATTTTGACTGCTGCTTTGAATCTTCTGTCCATTCTGGTCTTTGGTGATGACCTTGTTCCACCTTGTCTTTGGTGATGACCTGTTGCCACATGGATTTTGCCAACTCAGGATCCAATAATCCATTGTGTTTAAGGATTCCAGCCCAGTGGCAGCAGTTCCCACAGGAACGTCTGGCCTACAGAGGAGGGTGACTACAAAGCTCTTCAGGGATGATGGAGCTAGTCTCATGAATTTATTTCTCAAGGTTCTGGTGAAAGATGTGTCCTCTAGACATACCAGAAGTGTCTGAGCAGTTATTCTATAATAAATCCACTCTAATAGTCCCATCTCTCTAAACCTCTGGATTCCCTCAACTACATTATACCAGGGAAGTTCTAACATTTTGACCTCAGGTAATGTCAGCCACCTTTGATCCATGTTTCAGCCAACCACTCAAATGAATTGTTAATACCCTTTCTAACCCCTTAAGCTACAATACTGAATGCAGAATCTCTGCTTAGTGGGTCCATATCAATAAATTCAGCTTGATCCAACTTTATATTCCTTCTACCATTATCCCACACCCTTAATATTCATTCCTACACATATTCCCCTGATATCTATCTACATAGATTGGAAAACTCATGCAGTTCTTTTGGAGTATAGTGTACCTCCTCATGGGTTACACTTTGTAACTCACCTTTTGGGGTCTGTTGGGACTTTAGTCTAGTTACAGATCTTAAAGATAAGAGGGGTGGTGGGGATGGGTCATGAAAAGAAATAGAAGTGTCTTTCAAGCTAATTAACTCAGGTAATCTGTTGCAGTTTCAGCTGGTGAAACAGGATTAGTAGCTTCAGACAGAGGAGTGAGGGCTGTTTCCCCAGGGGAGTTGGTTACAGGGTTAGCAGGCACTAAAGGGTTAATCTCTTTAGATGGAGGTTGAATGACAGACTCCTCTGGGCAGACTGGAGGGGAAGCTATTTGCTCAAGGCAGGCTGGAGGTGAAGAAGCTCTTTTCCTCTGGAAGTCCATTATAGGTCTATCTAGTAAAGTTTCAGCAGATTCCAGAGATTCTGTCTCCCCATTGACATCATTATCAAGCCATATATCACCATCCCATGTTTCAGGATCCAATTCTTTTCCACTTAAAGCCCTTACTTTAATAGCATACAGAATGTAAGATTGAGGTTTTAGTTTACATCGTAAATCTACTACTCACACATGGTGAGGCTCTGTGTCTGGTTTTCAGAGATCTCAAGTCTGCCACCACAGGAAATAAGATTTTCTTTCAGAGCAAACATGGAAACTTTTACATCATTCATATGGCACTTAAGTTGCAAATTTGAAGACTTCAACTCATCCCTTTCCCTCATCACTGTATCCAACGTATCTAACAACAACCAGCCAAAATCATTAGATTTCTTAATTCCACAAAACTCTGTTAAGGTGTCAAAAAGACTCTAGCCAGAACCTTGCCTTGTGTAAGCATATGATTAGCAGAATCTAATGGTGATTTTTGCATCTCTCTCTCTTGTCAACTCACCCCATGGACTGTCAGTGCCATCTTGATTATTGGTAACAGAGTCATTAGTGCCTGTGAATCTAATCAGAGTAGAAAACCAATTGTAAAAACTCATTTTGAAGATTCTATTTCTCAAGAACCTTCCCCAGTACCAAGATATACTAGTTATGGTTCTCTAGAGAAACAGAACTAACAAGAGTTATCTGTAAATACGAGATTTATATAGGTGTTTCATGCAATCATGGAAACAGAAAAGTTCAAAGTCAGTAGGCCAGGGTGTGAAGGTTGGAAGCACCAATGAAGGGTGAACTCCACAGGTGATACTCACTGGTTGAAGGAGCAGTAAAAAAGTCTATCTTCTTCCTTAAAAGTCTTCAACTGACTGAATTCTCTGGTTGTGGGAGACATGCCTTTGTTGATCACAGATGTAATCAGCCACAGATGCAATCAAGTGACTGATGATTTAATTCACCAGCCTTCCTGTTTATTGACCAGCCATGAAATATCCTTAAAGCAAGTGTCAGGCCAGTTCTTACCTGTCCAGACAACTGGGCTCCTTCACTTGGCCAAGTTGACACCAGAGCTAACCATCACAATACCCGTGAATTCTGTTTTTACAACTGAATATATTATCCATTCATTTTTGATCCCTAACATGCTAATGATTTACATCTTGATTATTTCAATATAGAGCTCTACCTACCTTTTTTAGTTATATCTCATTTTTTTTCTTATTCAGTTCATTTCACATTTTTTTCAGTAAATGCCATAGGTCTCCAAAACAATAGGAGTTTGAGAAATCAAATCATTATGTAAGTGTTATCTTGTCTAACCCCTTTAATCTTTCCTGCTAGTTCTTAAACAGATCTTTCTTGAACTCAGAAATAAGACTTTTGATGTATGGCTTGTATTTTCAGGATTTCACATTCTTATTGACACTCTTTAAACTCATCTGTCACTTATTTCACTGCTTATTTTTTAACACTGAATGTGAAAGTGACTGACATGCATTTTGTACTGGTAGTTCTCTACAGTTTAGCAGGTAGTTTAGTGTCAGAGAAATGGCTGATAAAGTATTTTTAATATAAATTCAATAATTTTGAAATATAAAATAATTTTATTTTCAATAAAATTTTATTTAAATGATCACATGCTTAAAGATGTGTATTACTATAAGAATTGTGTTAGTCTATGGTTATGGCTATATCTAAACTTTTTCACAGAACTGTAGTGTAATTTTTTAGTTCTGTTGTATTTCAATTTTAGTTGTTTTTATTAGGTCTTTATACATAATCACATAAAGATTATGCATAAAAAGCAATATTTTTATTGAAAATAAATTAAATTTATATTATATGCATTAATACATGTAATTTTACATTTAAAAACATGTATGAAGTTCAAAAATTATAATTATATAAAATGCTATAAGTCAGAACATCATATATGTAAAAGATGAATACAACTTCACTGTGATAATATGTCAATCTGAATCTGGATATAAAAGGATGAATATTTCTGTGAATTTAATGCTTTTGTATAGACAGCTAAAATGGAACAGTGTAGAAGCAGTCCCTTTATAAATATCCAAAATTTGAATGTTACAACTGACATTTGACCTTGACCTCTGGTCAATTGTTTGCAGTCAAATAATGGCATGAAACCATTGAAGCTTTCATGTCATTCTCTAACACTACAGTGATCCATTTAATAAGATGCTTTTTTTCACAGTAAGCTTGAAGGATTTCCTTTCATTATAAAATTGATGAAAGTTATCACTATCCACAGAAGAGAAAACTATACATCTTTCAAAGTTGCAGGCATCATAGCAAAAATTACTAGTAAAGCATGTCAAGTCAGCCAAAAATATTAGAGGCAAATGCACTCACAGATTAAGCAGATGAATCACTTGGCAAAATTCCTTTAATGAAAGTTTTCTTTGTTGGTGCACAATACCTAATACATGCAATGTGGAAAGAGAAACCTTTAATAAATTTATTGAGTTTGAAGTATGAGTCAGTTTTTGGTGTGTGTATTGTATAGACATGAGAAAGAAATCCTCAACCACTTTGCTTCTGGCTTATTGATGCAAATCTTTTTTAGCCCATGCCAAAATGGAAGACATTTTGATTGAGAATAACTTTGAAATTTATGATAAAGTTTGAAAGTATGTAATTTCAGCTGTGTGGACATGGACAGCAATGTATGTTTTCTTGAATAATTAAGAAAAGCTTTATCTAATCTTTGGATTGACACTAGACTGAACAGATACAAAGGCAACCCTTAGAAAACTATGCTTAAAAATGAAAATTAAAAAAATGATATGACTCCTGATTCATTATTGAAATCAATAATGTAAATTGTGACATTAAGAACCACAGCCATGAAATATGCATCATTCCAAAATTGTATGTCAAGAAATAGACAACAAGCAAAAGATAATGTCCCTCCACACAAAACATGCTGACCAATGATTAATTTAAAATCTTCAAAAACATTCTGGGTGGGCCACGGTGGCTCAGCAGGCAAGAATGCTTGCCTGCCATGCCAGAGGACCTAAGTTTGATTCCCGTTGCCTGCCCATGTAAAAAAAAAATTATTCTTTAAATTAATGAGATTTATAATGACTATATCTTCATGTAAATCATTGTCAAGCTAATTATATGATTTCAAGTGAATTTCTTTGATGTCACCTGCCAGCAATATAGTCAAAATTCTCACTAGATCAAAATTATGTTAGGGTCAAAACGTGACAACTTGTAAGTATAACAAATGCCTAAATTAACAAGAATGTGTTAACTTCTCAACTTCTTAACTTATCAGTAAAAAAATATTGTTGGCATGACACGTTTTAAAACCACACATATCTATCTATCCAAAGAAAATGAAAATAGGGTCTCTAAAGATACTTGTATACCAGTGTTCATAGCAACATTATTCAAAATAGCCAAAAGGTAAAAACAACCAAGTTTTATCAACAAATGAATGGATAAAGAAAATGTGGAACACACACACCATGGAGCATTATTCAGCCATAGGAAGGAATTAAATTCCAAGACCTGCTCAAACATAGATGAACCCTGAAATCATTATGCTGAGTGAAATAAGCAATGCATGTAAAACAAATATGGTATGATGTAACATATGAGCTATCTAGAAATAGCAAATTGGCAGGGACAGAAAGTATATTAGTTTTTACTAGGGGATAGGATGGTGGGTAAAGGGGGAGTTTTTGTTGGTGGGTATAGAATGTAAATAAAAATTAATAAATAAAGTTTTAAAAAATACTTAAAGCAAATGATATGAACTGAGAATTTAAAAGTTAATGCAACCAGAGTAGGTTAACAATTTTTTCATATTTTATTTCAAAATGAAATATTCTCAGAGAATACAGTAATCATTTAAGCATTTTATGGAGTACAAAAATAATCTTCATTGAGAAATATTTCTAAAATTTCTGTTAAGCACAAATATTCATAATTATCTAAGACCATTATCTACTTCATGTTGTCATTCCTTTAATTGTGAAAATTCAGTAGGATTTTATAATATTGAAAAAATATAGAATGAGAAAGAATTAGCCCTGAAAAATGGCTAATTTTTTATTTTAAAGAATTGTGCTTAATTTTTATATTTTATTAGCAACTGTGCTTAGCTATCTAAAATTGAAAGTCCCTAAAGGCATTCATTTAGCAACCTCTGTAGGGTCTACAAATGATAAAAACTTCAAAATGCTGCATAACAGATTCATTTAGACAGGAAGTACACATTTCAGGCAGGCCATAGATACAAAAAAAATTGGAGCAGAATGTTTCTGTATCACACATTCCAATGATTATGATTATTATTACTATTATTATCTTTACCTTTGTTATTTATTGATTTGTTAAAATATTATTAAACAAAAGAACTACTATATTATTTGTCACTCCAATAATTATTTCTATTGCCTTAATGTTCAAAGCTCATCCATTTCTACTTGATGTCTAAATGCTGACTCTAGGTAAAAAATAAGATGACTAAAAAAAGGCACAATTTACACAATCTATTAGTCACAATCCTTGCTGAAAACAGAATACACACTCCAACTTGTTATTGAAGCATGTATAATAAACAAAGTATAGTCAATCATTATTGTTTTAATTGTTATTTTTTTAGTTAGAAAAGTTACAGCTTTACAAAAAGTTATGTAAAAACTACAACATTCCTTAAAACACCCCTAGAGTTGACACTTTGCATTAGTGTGGTACCTTTGTTACAATTAATGAAAGAATATTAAAATATTCTTGCTACTGTAGTCAATAGTTTGCATTAGATATATTTCCCCCATATATCACCATAGGTATATTTCCCCCATCTATTACCGTGTAATAATGTGTACATTTGTAATAATTCATGAAAGGTCATTCTTGTATTTGTACTATTAACCATCAACAGCAGCCACAACAGGGTTCACTGTGTTATACAGTCACATGTTTTATCCACTAACTTCCCCTCTAGTAACATACACTAACCAAAACTTGTGAAATGATATCTCATTGTGGTTTTGATTTACATTTCCCTAATTGCTAATGATGTTGTCTCTTCATGTGCATTCTGGCCATTTGTATTTCCTCCATGGAAGAATGTCTATTTAAGTCTTTTGCATATATTGATTGGATTGTTTGTCTTTTCATTGTTGAGTTGTAGGATTTTTTTATATATTCTGGCTATCAGACCCTTATCAGATATGTGGTTTCCAAATATTTTCTCCCATTGAGTGGCTGCCTTTTCACTTTCTTGAAAAAGATCTTTGAGGTGCAAAAGTTTTTTATTTTGAGGAGGTCCCATTTATTTATTTTTAGTTTAGTTGATTGTCCTTTGGGTATAAAGTTTAAGAAACCATTGCCTACCACAAGATCTTGAATATGCTTCCCTTTTTATGGCTCTGGCTTTTGTATTTAGATCTTTGATCCATTTTAAGTTAAATTTTTATAAGATGTGAGATAGGGGCCCTCTTTCATTCTTTTGCATATGAATATCCAGTTCCCCCAGTACCTTTTGTTGAAGAGACTCTTCTGTGCCATTTGAGTGGACTTGGCAGACTTGTCAAATGTCAATTCGTCATGAATGTGAGGGCCCAGTTTCTGAACCCTCAATTTGATTCCATTGGTCAATGCTCAATCTATCTTTATGCCAGTACCATACTGTTATGACCATTGTAAACTTTGTAGTACACTTTAAAATAATAAAGTGTAAGTCCTCCACCTCATTTTTCTTTTTCATGGTAGTTTTGGCTATTCAGGGCCCCTTCCCCTATCTAATCAAATTAGATAATTGGCTTTTCCATTTCTGCAAAGTGGCTGTTGGAATTCACTAGACATTGAATCTGTAAATCAATTTTAGTACAGTTGACATTTTAATGAAATTTAGTCTTCTAATCCAAGACCATGGAATGCCCTTCCATTTACTTAGCTCTTCTTTGATTTCTTTTAGCAATATTTCATAGTTTTCTGTGTACAAGTCCATTACATACTTTGTTAAATTTATTCCTAGATATTTGGTTCTTTTAGTTACTATTGTAAGTTGATTTTTTTTTTTCTTGATTTTTCTCACATTTTTTCCTTACTGGTTGTGCCACTCTAAATCTGTGGTGGACCCCAGAAAAGCCATGCCCTTTGATCCTCATTCAATATTGCTGGGCGGGAGCATTTTGATTGTTTCTATGAAGATGTGACCCACCCAATTGTGGGTGGTAACTTTTGATTAGGTGATTTCCACGGAGGTGTGTCTCCACCCACTGAAGGTGGAGTTGCTTGCTGGAATCCTTTAAAAGAGGAAACATTTTGGAGACAGGCACTTTTGATAGAGCCACGTGAAAACCAGCAGACACTGCCATGTTCACCATGTGCTCTTCCAGCTGAGAGAGAAACGTTGAACGTCGTCGGCCTTCTTGAACCAAGATATCTTTCCCCAGATGCCTTAAATTGGACATTTCTATAGACTTGTTTTAATTGGGACATTTTCTTGGCCTTAGAACTGTAAACTAGCAACTTATTAAATTCCCCTTGTTAAAAGCCATTCTGTTTCTGATATATTGAATTCTAGCAACTAGGCAAACTAGAACACTGGTGTATAGAAACACTACTTATTTTTGTGTGTTGATCTTGTATTCTGCCACTTTGTTGAACACATTTATTAGCTCTAATAGCTTTATTGTAGTTTTTTTGTACATTCTATATCTGGAATTGTCATCTGCAAATAGTGAAAGTTTTACTTCTCCCTTTCCAGTTTGGAAAAGAAGCCTCTTATTTCTTTTACTTGTCTAACTGTTCTAGCTAGAGCTTCTAGCCCAGTATTTAAAAACAGTGCCAACAGTGGGCATCCTGTCTTTTTCCAGTTCTTAGAAGGAAAGCTTTCAGTCTTTCACCATTGAATACAATGTTAGCTTTGTGGGTTTTCTTACATGCCCTTTGTAATGTTGAGGAAGTTTCCTTTGTTCCTATATTTTGAAGTGTTTTTATCAAGAAAGGATTCTAGATTTTGTCAAATGTCTTTCCTGCATCAATCAAGATGGGCATGTAGTTTTTTTTTCCCCTTGATTAGTTAATGTGGTGTATTACCTTAATGTATTTTCTTAACTTGCACACTTGATCATGGTTTATCATTCTTTTAAAGTGATGTTCTATTTGATTTGCAAGTATTTGGTTGAGGATTTTTGCATTTATATTCCTTAGAGAAATTGGTCTCTTCTTTTCTTATGGTGTCATTATCTGGTTTTAATATTAGGGTGATGCTGGCTTCATAGAATGAGTAGGTAGTGTTCTCTCATCTTCAAATTTTTGGAAGAATTTGAGCAGGAATGGTGTTAATTCTTTCAGAAAAGATTGGTAGAATTCACCCATGAAGCCATCTGGTCTTGGGCTTTTCTTTGTTGAGAGGTTTTTGATGACTGATTCAATATCTTTACTTGTAATTGGTATGTTGAGATCATCTGTTTCTTCTTGAATCAGTGTAGGTTGTTCATGTGTTTCCATAAATTTGTCCATTTCATCTAAGTTGTCTAAATCATTGGCATAGCAGATTTTCATATTATCTTCTTATGATCCTTTTTATTTCTGTGGGGTCAATAATAATGTACCCCTCTGTTTCTGATTTTATTTATTTATATCCTAATTTTTTCTTTTTCAGTTTAAGGGTTTGTCAATCTTACTGATGTTCTCAAAGAACCAATTTTTGGTTTTGTTAACACATTTTATTTTTTTATTCTCAATTTCATTGTTACTACTCTAATTTCTATTTATTTCCTTCCATTTGCTTTGGACTTAATTTCCTTTTCCTTTCCTAGTTCATCCATGTGCACAGTTAAGTCTTTGATTTTAACTCTTCTTTTTTACTGTAAGCATTTATGTCTATAAATGCCCCTCTCATTACTGTCTCCCATGCCTCCCATAAGTTCTGATATGTTGTGTTTTTGTTTTCATTTATCTCAAGATATTTATTGATCTTCTGAAATTTCTTCCTTGACCCACAGATTGTTTTAAAATGTGTAGTTTAACCTCCATATATTTGTAAATTTTACAGTTCTCCACCTGTTAATGATTTCCAGTTTTAATCCATTATGATCAGAGAAAATGTTTTGTATAATTTCAATCTTTTTAAATTTATTGAGACTTGATTTGTGACCCAACATGTAGTCTATCCTGGAGAATGATCCATGGGCACTTGAGAAGAATATATATCCTGCTGTTTTGGGATTAAATTTTCTATATATATTTGTTAGGTCTAGTTCATTTATCATATTATTCAAGTTCTCTGTTTCCTTATTGATCCTCTATTGAGATGTTCTAACTATTGATAACAGTTGGGTATGCAAGTTTCCAACTATTTATTGTAGCAATGTCTATTTCTTCCTTCAATTTTACCAGTGTATGCCTTATGTATTTTGGGGCACCAAAATATAGATATTTATAATTGTTACTTATTCTGGGAATATTGCCCCTGTTATTAATGTATACTGCCCTCCTTTATCTCCTCTGACAGTTTTGCGCTTAAAGTCTATTTTGTCCAATATTAGTATAGCTACCCCAATCCTTTCTTTGTTACTGTTTACATGGAATATTTTTTTCCAACCTTTCACTTTCAAGTTATTTGTGTCCTTGAGTTTAGGGTCAGTGTCTTGTAAATAGCATATAGATGAATCATACTTTTATATCCATCCTGCCAGTCTATCTCTTTTGATTGGGGAGTTTAATCCATTAACATTAAATGTTATTACTTTTAATGTTAATGAAGCAGTACTTCAACTGTTTTATCTTTTGGCTTTTATATGTTGCATCTTATTTTTATCTCTCTTTTTACCTTTTAGTTGCTCTAATGATAATCTTCATTTCTACACTCTCCTTCAAACCACCCTCTCCAGACTTTTCCTTTCAACCTGCAAAACTCCTTTTAATATTTCCTGTAAGGCACATCTCTAGTTAATGAACTCCCTCAGTTTCTGTTTACCTGTGAATATTTTATACTCTTCCTCATTTTTGAAGGATAGATTTTCTGGATAAAGAATTCTTGGCTGGCAGTTTTACTCTTTCAGTATCTTAAATATATCATACCACTTACCTGTCATCCCATGGTTCCTGATGTAAAATCAGGACTCATTATTACTGTGGCTCCATTGTATGTGATGAATCACTTTTGTTCTGTTGCTTTCAGGATTTCCTTTATTTTTTGCATTTGACATTGTGATTAGTATGTGTCTCAGAGATGGTCTTTTAGGATGCATTTTGTTTGGAGGATGTTTTACATTTATAACAGTTTTGTATTTAAAGTCTATTTTGCCCAATATTAGTATAGCTACCCCAGCTCTTTTTTGTTACTATTTGTATGGAACATTTTTCTGACCTTTCACTTTCAAGCTGTTTGTGTCCTTGGGTTTATACAAGTATAAAGGACATGTATATTTATATCTTTCATAAAAGTTGGAAAATTTTTGTCCTTCATTTACTCAAATATTGCTTCTGCCCTTTTTCCCTTTTCTTCTCTTTCTGGGACACCCATGACTCATATGCTTGTGTGCCTTGTGCCGTCATTCAATTCTCTGATACCCTGATCAATTTCCATTCTTTTCTCTATCTGTTCTTCTGTCTGTAAGATTTTGAGTGTCCTGTCTTCTAGTTTGCTGATTCTTTCTTTTGCCAGCTCAAATCTGCTGTTATATGTTTAACAGACGCTAGGAACATACTTTTATCTCTTCTATTGTGCCTTTCATTCCCATAATTTGTGTTATATTTTTCATGCATTCAAATTCTTCTTTATGGTCACCCAGTATCTACTTTTTTTTTTTTTTTCATTGACAGGCACCAGGAATTAAACCTGGGTCTCTGGCATGGCAGGCAAGAACTCTGCCTGCTGAACCACTGTGGCCCACCCACCCAGTATCTTCTTAATATTAGCCATACTTCCCTTCACTTCCTTGAATTGATTTAGGAGATTTGTTCAAAATCTTTGATTAGTTGTTCAAATTCTGTCTCCTCTGAAGTTTCTATTTGTTTCTTTGACTGGGCTGTATCTTCCTGCTTCTTGGTATGGCTTGTAATTTTTGCTGATGTCTAGGCATCTGATTTTCTTTATGAGTTTACTGTGAAGATCAATTTCTCTCTCTTGCCTAGGCTTTTGTTATTGATTGGCTTTGTGCTGAGGCTTCTTTGGCACTTGGTTCACCTTATTCTAGTCCTTTTGAATTGCCCATGTTTAACTGATCAGTTCTTCATCTAATTGGGAACATGGTACAATTTTTAAGATTACACTGTTTGTGCAATTGCTTTATCCCCAGGAGAAAGCTTCCTTTTCTCTGTTCCTTCTCCAGGAATTTTGATTCGTTCTGGTTGTTTTTGTTTTGCTTCTATAGTTATTGTTTTTACTCTCTTTTTTTTTTTTTTGCCCATACCTATTTTTGCCTGGAGGACAAATTCTAGAAGAATGTTCACCCCAAAAAGGACTTTATCAAGTTAGTACTCCCAGCCGAATTAGGGCCAGGGACCCACAAAAGAGTTACTCACCAGTTCTAAGGACTCTTGGGGAAAGGGTCAGAAAAGACACCAAAAAGTTTTTTTGACACTTTCCCAAAGCTGTGGTTTCCTGGCTTGCACGATGATGGTCCTCTTTATCAAACTGTCCCCATAGCCCTAAAGAGGCCCTGTGTAAACCTCCAATGCCTTCACCCCTATTAGAGGCAGGGTTGAAGCAATGGGCATGTTTATCCCTCACTTGGTAACACAGTGGTTCACAGTCAGGACCCAGTTACCTATATTCACTGGTCAAAAACCATAATCAATATTTGGCAACCTCCTCCCACCCCACTCCCATTCTTTGGGAAGGGGCTTCCATTCTCTCTGTCTGCAACAGCCAGCCAGGGAATCAGTCAAAGGAGATGGGCTCAGCAGCTACCATGGAGTGAGATATTTACAGTTTTTTCCCCCACAGTTCTGCTCATCCCTGGATGCTCTACAGTGCCCCTCTGGTCTCTGTAGCCACAGAACAGTTGTTTCAGACAGTGTCAGCCTGTCTACTAGTTGTTTTTTGGAGGAGGAGAGAGTACTCTGCTATCTTCCCTGAAAGTTCCAATCCTTATTATTTGCAGACTATATATTTGCTAAGTCAATTCCTTGTAATCCCAAAATTAGTACTCCCATCATCATACACTGATAGGCAAAAAATTTAAATACCCCAATGCACATATTCTCAGCTGTGGCAGTACACGGCAATGCTCTGCCTAGTTCTTACACCGTTAGCAAGTGTACTTTGGGGTGCCATGTTTGTTGCATATTGGTGCTTTTTTTCGGTAATTTTGCTGTTTGAAGTGGCCCCAAACCTAATGCTTATTGCTGCCCAGGAAGCTTTTGAAGTGCTGTGCTGGTTTGAAAGTATTATATACACCAGAAAAGCCATGTTTTAATCCTGATTCAATCTCGTGGGGAATTTATTTTCATCCTAATTTAGTACCATACATTGAAATCTTTTTATTAGATTATATCCAATGAGATGTGGCATGTGCAATTGTGGGTGTATCCCTTTGATTAGATTCCACCAAGTAGGTCTTGATTATTTTACTGGAATCCTTTAAAAGAGAAAACATTTTGGAGAGAGAGGCAGAAATGACAGGAACTTCAGAGCTGAAAGAGAGAGAGCCTACAAAAATGGCAGAGCAGACAGAAGCTTCAGAGCAGAGTTTACAGGCATAGAAAAGAGACATGGATGTTCGGAGATGCTTGGAGCCCAAGGAACATCGCCATGAGACATTCAGCAAGCCAGAATCTGTAGAGAGCCAAGGGAAGCCAAGAGATGAAAAGCAGCCCCAAAGAAGTAAAGTAAGGAACTTTCACAGGAACAGAGGCTGAAAGCAACAGAGCCCAGGAGCAAGGGACCAGCAGAAGCCAGCCATGTGACTTCCCAGCTGTCAGAGCTGTTCCACACAGTAGCAGTCATTCTTGAGAGAAGGTAACCTCTTATTGGTGCCTTAATTTGACCCTTTCACTTCCTTAGAACTGTAAACTCGTAACTTACTAAATTTCCCTTTGTAAGAACCATTCCAGTTCTAGATATATCGCATTCCAGCAGCTAGCAAACTAACACAGGTGGCTTACAAAGAAACCACAGGTGTTAAATAAGATCCCTTCAGTGCCTTTGGCCATAAGTTTATTATTAATGAATCAACAATATATATTAAGTAATGTCTTTAAACAGAAAGACACATAAAATGAGGCTATGATCAGTTGATGAAAACACTCCAACCAAAGGCTCACAGAAACCTAACCCCATATTTCCTCTAGGAACAATGGTTCCATATTAGGCAAGTCTGGTGTTCACTTTGACTTTATAGAACATTACTACCACAAATAATGAGAATTGACTGCATTTATAAAAGGAATTTAGCAAAGGTAATAAAATTTGATCAAGTAATCCACAATATGTATTAATGCTATTAAGCCTAAAGAGACCAGGAGGATAACTGGCTGCAACACAGCTGGCAGAAGAACTATATCTAAAGGCTTCCTGACAAGATCTCTGGTATTTGGAAGAGGCATACATCTCTGCCAGCCCCAGGACAAGCAAGAGAGGAGCCAAGGGAAGAAATAAGGAGGATCTATTTTTCCTCCAGCATTCTAACTTCCTGCTTGTGGTCCCTATTGCTAATCACAACCAGAAAACAAAAGGCAATACAATAGTCCCTGTAGCCCATCCCTACAATATGGATCAGGGTGATAAAGGTGGAATGCGTGTACAATATGAGTTGAGGGGAGCACACACATCAATTCTGATGAAGATGCTACAAAGGAGCTAAAAAAGCTAGAATTGAATTTCAAATTAAGAATTTTAGAGGTAGAATTGATCTTAGGTTTCATTAAGATATTAAATACCTGTTAGCTAAATTGTTCAAGAAAAAGAAAACACAAAACTCATCCTCTAAATAACCTTAATGTATAATCCTCAACATTTGAAGAATTTGAGAGAGGAGAAAGACCTTGAATCTTCCGGAATTTTCCCCCATTGAAGGATACTGGAAGCTGGGGAGAATTATATAAGAAAGTTAAAAATAAAGGAAACCTAGTGCCTTATTGTCTCCCCAGGGAATAAGAGAGAGAGAGGCAGACAGCAAGCAAGAAAGAGATAGAGAGGCAGAAGGGGGAGGGCAATGAATGATGGAGGAAGAATACACAGGGAGCTAAACTTTTGTAAGAATGAATGCATTTACTTGGAAAACATGCTTCAGGGTGGCAACTCTTGCCCATTTTAAATCCTTACTCTGTTTACTCAATGACTCTTGCATCCCTGTCAGAAGACATTTTAATCTAAGGTAAGAACAAGATCTATGAATCAGGGTTTTTCCTGTAGTGCATATGCAAACTTCAAGTTGGAAAGCCATCTCAAATCAACAGAATTTGAATTTGGTTAGATAGAGATTTTATTGTTTTGACCCAGGGTGCTTTCTGAGGGAGAAAATATGTACTAGAATTGACAATAAAGGAGCTCAAGTTTTCACTTTGAGAGTCAATTTCACTTTTTGTATACCTGTGGACAAACGATATAGGTGATTTAGAGTCATTATTTTTAATGGTATTTAACTTCTAGTGTAAATAGAGGTAACAATAAGAAATGTATTATGTGAAAGTGATTGGAAGGTGAAAATGGAAATTGATAGAACACTACCAGGCAGAATCTATGGTTGGGCTGACAATTGACTCTCGGTTAGAACCTTCAAACAAAGATTGAAATAAGATTTTGACATATGCTCCAGTTAAATTTCATTCTTGCTTAATTTTAGTGGCTAGAACTAATTCAGATGCTATTGGAATGAAACATTTGTTAAAGAAACATGACTAACATTCTCAATTAGTGACTTGGCACCGAGGAATTGAACATAGAGCAATGCAAAACTAAACAGAAGTTCTAAGAGCTTGGAATTGGCTTAATCATTTAATAAGCAAACTTCTTAGCCTAGAACATTATGTCTTATTGTAAACTATCCATTATTAATATAAAATAATGACATTTGAATAAAATAAATTTTTATGGATTATCTGCCATGCGAAAATTTGTTTGTAATTTAATGCTGTCTTACTATGAAAGGCATTTTTTTCTTTTCTGTCAAAACTAAATCCATTAGTTCAAACCTAAACATGTAAATTCTATTTTTAAAAGGTCACTACAAACAGTGCCATGGTAACCTATGGATCCAAGCTGAATCAGGTTGGCATTTTTTTAAAACAAAAATGTCTTTAAATAGAATAGCAATTAAATTGCTTCTTGCATTTACAATTTAAGATAACACTATAGAGTCTCACTATGTATATGACTCACATGACTCAGAGGATCTACCTTTATGACACCTCTTCCTGAATGTACTGTACATATTGAGGACTGTATCAGAACAAGAAGTTGCCAAATAATGAGAACTTTTTACATTTGAATATTCAATAAGTAGAGTTTTTTTTTCATAACTCTAATCTTTTTGAGATCTAAAAAAAAAAAATTCTGGAGTTAAGCATTAAATAAATCCTAAGGATTGCAAAGCTCTGTTAACTTTATAAAAAACGTTTTAAAGTACAGACTTCTTTACACACTTGCTACTACTTGAATTAAATCAATTTCAGAGAAATAGAGAACATTCCTAACATACCATTAACCTTTGCTGCTGTGTTCGTTCTATTCATTTCAATGAAACAAATCTCGTTTTGAAAGACCATGAATAGAATCCTTGGACAAATTCTTCTCTATACCGTTCTGTTTTCTACTCTTGATTCCAAAGTATTATGATTTATTTTGGCAGGTAACTTCAGTCACAGAGATAGATAGGGTATAGGATGTTGCTATAGACTAATTAGAGAAGCAATATTTCCCTATTAAAAGCATCTTCTCTTCTGCAACACGCACTACTGATAATTTCACTGCTAATATGTCATTGCATTCTTGACTATATCAGAATCATAGAATCAGAAAATATTTATCTGAAGGAAAATATTTAATTATTTTAACTGATATCCTTTATTAAACAGATGGGGAAGCAGTCTCTGAGATATGCAATTATTTGGCCAAAGCCATCTGGCCATACTGACAGTAATAGATACAGGACTAAACGCCATTTTCTGATTCCCATCCAGTAAACATTTGCCTCGTTACTCTGTTTTCAGCATGATTATCAAAAGTACTTAGCTTGAGATAGTGATTTTGATCTTCTCTTTAAGTTTCTTGTCTACCTAGCCAGAAGAATATACCCAGGTACAGCAGGATGTATCATCATTTTGCAGAAATTTCACCTTGTCCTGCAAGGATGAAATCTGGCCGAGTCTATTATCCATACACTTTTGACCACAGAGCTGCAGCTGACCTGAATGCCTTTTGGACTAAAGCAAGTCCTTGTTACTTCAGCAAGCCAGGGTCAAATTTCATACAACTTTTCTGCTGGAATAGTTCCTATTGTTGGTAAACTGCTAACAGTGCACTTGTTTGGGGGCTACCTGCACTACCAGATGTGTTCTTAAACACTGGAATATTTCTGATAACCATACCCATGTTTTCATGAAAGAATGCGCAATACCAGAAGGTACATATGGAACCCCTAGGAATAAAAAGTTTATAATTGTTAGGGACCTACAAGTTGGACATATAGTAGTCTGGGTCCAGGGTTTTCAAAGTCCCCCCAATATAGCCTTTCACTGAGCTTCCCAGTTTAGTCCAAATAATTCAAGTTCCATTCAGTCCTTGTTTTCAGATGGACTTCCTGAAGGCAAACAGTTCAAACAGGCTGCTTGCCCATGACACCAGTTCTGTCCCATGATGCAAGGATGACATCTTTAAATGTCTATCATGGAAAAAGCAGGAGCTGAAGTCAGCCCCTATTCAACTTCAAGTAGAGAATGGCTTCAATCAGAGAATGGTTTGTAGAAATTCAAAGCACTTGCAACTCCTTCAAAAGCATTTGAAAAAGTTGTACAAAGCAGCAGGTTAGGAGAGCTGCATGGGAGGTTTCCTTCTGGAAAGGGATCCAGAAGCAGTTTCTGAAGGGCAAAGATAATTAAAGCTCCTCCCTCCTCTTCCCCAAGAGTCTCAAGTGTTTCTATCCCAAGTGCCATGGGTTTTGTTTTCCTGCCTGTACTACTTTTCTGGCTGCCAAAATGTGATATACCAGAAATGGAATGGCTTTTAAAAAGGAAAATTTATTAAGTTGTTAGTTTACAATTCTAGGACTGTGAAAATGTCCAAATTAAAGCAAGGCTAAGGCATCCAGGGAAAGATACCTTGGTTCAAGAAGACCAATGATGTTCAGGGTTTCTCTGTCAACTGGAAAGGCACATGGTGAACTTTCTCTCCAGGCTTCTTGTTTCATTAAGATCCCCCAGTGACATTTTTCTTCTCCATCTCCAAAGGTCTCTGGCTGAGTGGGCTCTTGTGATTCTCATGACTCTCATGCTTTCTCCAACAATGTTTCCTCATTTGAAGGATTTCAGTAAATTAATCAAGATCCACCTAGAATGGGTGGAGTCACATCTGCCTGTAATAAAAGGTTAATACCCACAATTGGGCATCTCCCATCTGGAGATAATCTAATCAAGTTTCTAACCTACAGTCCTGAATAGGAATTAAAAGAAAAGGCTACCTCCACAAGATGGTCAGGATTAAAAACATGGCTTTTCTAGGGTGCATAATCCTTTCAAATTGACACACTCTTCCCTCCGGGCCCTGAAAAAAGGCATGTTTTTCACCATATATAAAATATATTCAGACCATCACATTATCAGAAAGACTTAAGCCATTTCAGTAACAATACAAATACTATAAAAAGTCATAAACAGTATAAAATCTCATCAAAGTCAGCTACAGGCATGGTCTGGCCTAAGCTGGCTCTAGACCTATAAAACTCAGAACAAGTTATCTGCTTTCAACATACAGAGGAGGGATAGTCATAGGATAAATGCCCCTATTTCCACAGGGAGAAATTGGAAGGAACACAGGCGTCACCAGACCCAAGCAGTTAAACAGCCTGCAGGGCAAACTCCATTAGATTTCAAAGTCTGAGAGTTATTTATCTTCAGTGCTTTAGAAAGTAGCAGTTTCACCCTTTCCGAGGGACTACACAACAGCCCACTGCTCTCTGGATGCAACCTTGGTGGACACTGGGGAGACCACCTTTTTTCTTAGCTCCACCCTCTCCAAGCATAGGGACAGTACCCGGCCTCTGCCATCTCTGCTCAACTCCTCCATTAGGTGGAAGCCATGTTTCCCCAATCCCCAAGAAATGTACACTACCCCTTCCAAGGCCTGAGGCAGCACAACGCTTTCACTGCAATGA
Source organism: Tamandua tetradactyla (assembly GCF_023851605.1). Lineage (NCBI taxonomy): Eukaryota > Metazoa > Chordata > Mammalia > Pilosa > Myrmecophagidae > Tamandua > Tamandua tetradactyla. Next base: position 97,403,770 of record NC_135333.1, read on the forward strand.
GCTGGTAGGCCCATCAAACTCACCCTTTCCATGTACTTGCATGGGTCCATTCTCCTGGCCCAAAGCTTCTTGACTTCAAATCCCAGCCTCCATGGTTCTGCCTCTGAAGACATTTTACCTTCACTTTTTCCCTTTTCTGAGCCCCCCTGTTGAGACTAGCAGCAGTTCTGTTTATACAGGTCCCAAAGCACTCTTGTTGACTTTCTATGTAGTAAGCAAGGATCATGCCCATCAGACAGAAGGCGTTTCCACAAATCCTTCCTGGATAACTCCATCTCCAATCCTGGCTTTCTCTGAAATGGGTGGCTGTTTCCACATTTGGTTAAATCCTGACATGGGGCACCATTCTCTGTGACTTCACTTTCTGGAAGCCCAGAATTTTCCAGAACATCAGCATCAAATTGAAGTCTTTGTACCCAAGAGTTCAGTTCTCAGCTTATCTCTTTTCTGCAGCATTTTGCTATAAACTGCAAGGAGAACCCAGGCTGTGCTTTCCACATTTAATTTGGAAATTTCTTCTGCTAAATATCCAAGTTCATGGCCTTTAAAATCTGCCTTCCAGTCAAAGTCATTAGTCAATTTCGCCAGATTATCTGCCATTTTAAAACAAGAGTCACCTTCCTTCCAGTTTGCAATAACACACAACTCATTTCTGTCTAGAGCCACATCAGAGTTATCTTTAGAGTACATATTTCTATCAACAGTGTCTTCAAAGAATTCTATGCCTTCTCTATCAGGCTCTTCACAATTCTTCTAAAATCTTCCACTTATCCATTTAAAAGCCATTCCAACATGTTTCATATTTGAAAACCAGAGCAGCACCCCACTTCTCTGGTACCAAAATCTGTTCTAGTTTGATAGTTGCTGGAATGTGATATACCAGAAATGGAATGGCTTTTTAAAAGGGAAATTCATTAAGTTGCTAGTTTACAGTTCTAAAACTATGAAAATGTCCAAATAAAACAAGGCTATAGCAATGTCCAATCTAAGGCATCTAGGGAAAAATAACTTGATTCAAGAAGGCCCATGATGTTCAGGGTTTCTCTCTCAGCTGGAAAGACATATGGTGAACATGGCAATGTATGCTAGCTTTCTCTCCAGGCTTCTTGTTTCATGTAGCTCCCCAAGGGGCATTCTCTTTCTTTATCTCTAAAGGTCTCTGGCTGCATGGGCTCTTGTGGTTCTCATGGCTCTCAAACTTCCTCAAAAAAAGCTTTTTATTTTCTCCAAAAATAAAAATCCTTTTAAAGGATTCCAGTAAACTAATCAAGACTGACATGGAATTGGTGAAGTCATACCTCCCTGTAATCAAAGGTTAATACCCCAATAGCGCATGTCACATCTCCATGGAGATAATCTAGTCAAGTTTCCAACCTACAGTGCTGAATAGGAATTAAAAGATGCTACTCCACAAGATGGATCAAGATTAAAACATACCTTTTCTAGGTGCCTAATCCTTTCAAACTGCATTCCCCAATCCCCAAGAAATGTACTCTACCACCATTTTTATAAAATCTTTGAGTCCCCTTTAGATCACTATAACTTCACATTTTTTCAGTCTAAAAAGTTTGGATGCATGAAAAAACAAACACTTTTTTCTTACACTTTAACCATGGTTAAGTCAAGTCCAAATCTCCAAACTCCCTTTTCAGCCAAGATGTCCTGGGATTACTGTTAAAAGAAAGATACATCATGTCCAAGGGACTGGTCAGAGTAAAATCCTGTGATTTTAAGCTGTTCAAACTATCTATATTATTCCCCACCCCCTTTGCCTTCATCACGACAAAATAAAAAGTCTAACCAGAAAATCAGTCTTTTTACTTATACTTTTATGTGCCATATGCTTTTATCATATATCTATTATCATTTAAACAATTCTATACTATTACATTTCTTTTACCAATGAGGAAATTGAAATTCAGAAAAGTTTATGACTGTTCCAAGGTTACATAGGTAGTAGGTATTCCAGTGTGAACTCAGTTCTGACTGCACCCAAATTCTGTGTATGTTCAAAAATCTTTAAATTGCTTTATAGAGTGAACTAAAGGCAAAAGAGGAATGAGTTGACGATAGGGAGAGATGTCAGAAGAAGCTTAGAACGTACATTCTGAAATTTGCTGCCCTATTTGAAGTAGGATATGTCTACTTTGATCATGGATAGATAGATCAGGTCAAAGAGAGAGGGAAAAGAGTCAGAGGGAGATTAGATAGTTTGAAAGATAGATGATAAAAGATTCTGAATGACATTTTGTTTGAATAAAGGAGTATAGTTTTTAAGGAAAACATTTTTATTGTTAAATATAATATATACAAAGAGAAAAAGAAAAAGCAATGATTTTCAAAGTAACTTCAATAAATAGATACAAAACAGATTTCAGAGTTTGTTATGAGTTACCATTCCATTATTTAAGATTTTTCTTTCTAGCTGCTCCAAAACACTGGAGGCTAGAAGAATTTTTTTGTGTGTGTGAAAAATAACATATATACAGAAAAGCAATGAATTTCAAAGCACATTGCAAAAATTAACTGCAGAACAGATGTCAGAGTTTGGTGTGGGTTACAATTTCACCATTTTAGGTTTTTACTTCTAGCTGCTCTAAGATATTGGAGACTAAATGAAATATTGATACAATGATTTAGCAATCATACTCTTGTTAAACTCTACATGTATAACTCCAAGGCCAACTTTGAGCTTTTTCTCACTCTTTAGAAGTATTTGGGTTATGCACATTCTAACTTTTTCAAGTTGGAAGGGGCTGTCAGTAATATGGAGTAGGGGGATGGAACTATTTGATGTTCTGGAGAGGCTGCCCACTCTGCATTTCAGGACTTATCCAGGGATCTATCTGGAGGTTGTGGGTTTCTGGAAAGTTACCCTAGTGCATGGAATCTTTATAGAATCTTATATAATATCATAGGTGTTCTTTAGGATTGGCTGGAATGGTTTTGTTAGAGTTTGGCAAGTTATGGTAGGTAGCAATGTATAGCTGAAGCTTGCATAAGAGTGACCTCCAGAGTAGACTCTTAACTCTATTTGAACTCTCTCAGCCACTGATATCTTATTTGTTGCACTTCTTTCTCCCCTTTTGATCAGGATGTCATTGTTGATCCCAAAGTGCCAGGGCCAGACTCATCCCTGGGGGTCATCTGCCACACCGCCAGGGGAAGACCCTCATCCCGGGATGGCATGTCCCACATAGGGAGTAGGGCAATGGTTTCACTTGCACACTTGGGCTTAGAGAGAGAGAGGCCACACTGAACAACAAAAGAGGTCTTCCAGAGGTGACTTTTAGTCATATATAGATAGGCTAAGCCTCTGTGCCACATACACAAGCTTCACAAGAGTAAGCCTCAAGATCAAGGGCTTGGCCTATTAATTTGGACGTTCCTAATGTTTGACACAGTATCTGGGGTTTCCCCAGTGTCAATGTGTAATAGTTCCACATTGTTTCTCCCATCTCTCAAGAAACTTTGCCAATACTTGATTATCTGCTTAATATACTCTGGGATGTGTCTAGGCTTACATTAAGCTATACAAGATTACAGGCTCTCATTTTTATTCTGGGCTGTGTTTGGATTATTTAAATGAGCTATCCAGACAGGTTGAGTTAGATTATGTGCCACTGAAAATCTAGGTTTTGGATAAAATAAACCTTTCTTCCATTGGTCTCAAAGAGTAGATGAAGTTCAAAAATATAGGCAATGTCCTCCTTACCCATGTATTCTGAATTACCTTAGTCCTCACCTGGTCAGCTTTGTTCTTATCTCTAAATGCCAGGTTTTACATATATAAAACAGCCCCTCAAAATTACCACTCCAGACTAAATGTGACTGCTATAAAAGCTTATAGTCTAGGTTTACCCAGTTTTCTTATAAGTATTTTATAAATGAGACCATATAATACTTGCTCTTTTATTTCTGGCTTATTTTGCCCAACAAATGTCCCACAGGTTTATTCAAAATCTTGCATGCCTTGCCTAAGACTTACTTCCAGAGGATCTCTGTTGTTGCTCAGATGTGGCCTCAGTCTCTCTAAACCCAACTCTGCAAGTGAAATCATTGCCCTCCCCTCTATGTAGGACATGCCATCCAGGGGTGAAAGTCTCCCTGGCAACATGGGAGAGAACTCCCGGGGATGAATCCAGACCTGACATCATGGGATCAACAATCACATCTGACCAAATGGGGGAAAGAAGTGTAATTAATAAAGTATCAGTGGCAGAGAGAGTTCAAATAGAGTCGAGAGGCTACTCTGGAGGTTGCTCTTATGCAAGCTTCAGGTAGACCTTGCTACCTATCATAACCTGCTAACCCCCAACCAGGACCATTCCAGCCAATCCTAAAGACACCTAGGGCAATTTATAAGATTCCACAAGGGTTCCAGAAACTAGAGTAACTTTCCAGAAACCTAAAACCTCATATGGGTCCCTGGTCCAGATAAATCTTGAGACATAGCCCAGCCTCTCCAGAACATCAGATAGTTCCATCTCCCTACCCCATATTAGTAACAGACCCTTCTAATATCAAAAATTTCGAATTACTATAGCCCAAACAACCCTGATGAGAGGTATGGAAACATCAAAGGTGATGGTGGAGTTATACACAGAAGATAGGACTTAACAAATGAATATGAATGCTGAATCATTAAAATGATATCTCTTTTGGTCTCCAGTATTTTAGAGCAGCTAGAAGTAAAAACCTAAAATTGTGTAATTGTAACCCATGTCAAAGTCTGAAATATGTTCTACAACTATTTGTGGTGCTGTGATTGGAAATTTATAGCTTTTTTCTATATATGTTATTGTTCACAAAAAAAGAAGGAAAAAAAGTTGATCATGATGATAAAAAAGTAAGCCCTCTAGCCTCCTATATTCTGGCACACCTAGGAGGAAAAATATGAGAGTATTGTGTGGTAGCCCATGACAAACTCTGGGATCTATCCTATAACCACTTTTTGAAGAGTGCTTTGAAATCTATTGCTTTTTTATTTCTTTGCTTTGTATATATGTTATACTATACAATAAAAAGTTTAAAAATATCTTGCATGCCTCACAACTTTGTTCCTTTTTGTAGCAGCACAATATTCTACCACATTTATACACTATCATTTGCCAATCTATTTCTCAGTCAATGCATCCTTCAACCATCTCCATTCATTAGGAAGCATGTCTAATGTCCAAAGTCAACTGTACATCAACACTCTCAATTCTAGATAATTTTACCATTCACAAGAGAAAGATAACCAAAAAATACACCCTAGCCAAATAGAAAATCTAAGCCTTCCCATAACTCTTGTCCCTCCCCCCATTATTTACCCCTGGTGTTGCTGTGGTACTGTTGATGTTTCCCTGTTAAACATAGCCCATAGCATGCAATAACAGTTTTCCCCCTATACCCTGAACTTATACACTCTTTGTACAAGATTCATAGCTTTGAAATAGCTCATGCAAGAACTTATTTATATTTGTAGTGATATTTGGTGGGACACATGGATCTATACAAACCTTTTCAATCAGGTTCATCTTCAATATGGTAATTTTATTTATTGACCCATTAGTAAATGGCCTTTACTACTATCTATTCCCTTACATTTGAGTTAACCTCATTAGCTAACCATTCACCCATCTCTAGCTTCTGAGTATCTCTAGGTCCCCTGTATTCAGTATTATAAGCCTTTGATTTAGCTTTACCATGCAGTCTCTATCCTTTTGTGTCTGGCTTATTTCTCTCAGCATTGTGTTCTCAAGGCTCATCCATTGTGTCATGTAATTCAGGATGTTATTTCATCTTACTGCTGCATAATATTCCAACATATGTATATACTACATTTTGTTAAGCCACTCATCTGTTAATGGGCTCTTGGATTATTTCCATCTTTTGATGATTGTGAATAATGCTACTGTGAACATTGGTGTGCAAATGTTTGTTTGTGTCACTATTTTCAGCTTTTCTGGGTATATACCAAGTAGTGGTATTGCCAATTCATAGGACAACTCAATATTTAGTTTCCTAAGGAATTAAGTGGCCTTCCATAGTGGCTATACCATTATACATTTCCACCAGCAGTGCATAAGTGTCCCAATTTCTCCATATCCTCTCCAACATTTGTAGTTTCCTGTTTGTTTAATAGCAGCCATTCTTATAGGTGTAAGGTGCTATCTCATTGTACTCTTGAGCTGGATTTCCCTTATAGGTAATGAAAATGACTGTTTGTTCATGTGCTTTTTAGCCACTTGTATTAGCTCTTCAGAAAAATGTTTATTCATATCTTTAGCCCACTTTATAATTGTGTTGTTTGCTCTTTTGTTGTTGAGTTGTATGATTTATTTATATATAATGGATTTCAAACATTTATCTGATGGGTGATTTCCAAATATTTTCTCAGATTGAGTTAGCTGCCTCTTGAACTTTCTGATAGAGACTTTTGTGACACAAAAGCATTTGATTTCGAGGAGTTCCCATTTATCTGTTTTTGTTGTTGTTGCTTGTGCTTTGATTGTAAAGTTTAGGAAGCTACCTCCTATTTTTAGGTCTTGAAGATGTTTCCCTACATTTTCTTCTAGAAGCTTTATGGTACTGGTTCTTATATTTAGGTGTTTGATCAAGTTTGAGTTAATTTTTGTATAGGGTGTAAGGTAAGGGTCTTCTTTCATTCTTTTGGCTATTGATATCCAGTTTTCCCATGCCCATTTACTGAAAAGACTATTTTGTCCCAGTTCAGTGGATTTGAGTGCCTTGTTGAAGAACAGTTGACCATAGATTTGGTGGTCTAATTCTGCCCTCTTTTTTTTTTATTAATAAAAAAAATTAACACAACATTTAGAAATCATTCCATTCTACATACACAATCAGTAATTCTTAATATCATCACGTAGATGTATGATCATCATTTCTTAGTACATTTGCATCGATTTAGAAAAAGAAATAGCAAGACAACAGAAAAAGAAATAAAATGATAATAGAGAGAAAAAATAAAAATAAAAAATAAAAAAATAAACAAAAAAATATATATATATAAAAACTACAGCTCAGATGCAGCTTCATTCAATGTTTTAACATAATTACATTAAAATTAGGTAGTACTGTGCTGTCCATTTTTGAGTTTTGTATCCAGTCCTGTTGCACAGTCTGTATCCCTTCAGCTCCAATTACCCATTATCTTACCCTATTTCTAACTCCTGATGGTCTCTGTTACCAATGACATATTCCAAGTTTATTCTCTAATGTCGGTTCACATCAGTGGGACCATACAGTATTTGTCCTTTAGTTTTTGGCTAGTCTCACTCAGCATAATGTTCTCTAGGTCCATCCATGTTATTAGGTGCTCCATAAGTTTATTCTGTCTTAAAGCTGCATAATATTCCATCGTATGTATATACCACAGTTTGTTTAGCCACTAATCTGTTGATGGACATTTTGGCTGTTTCCATCTCTTTGCAATTGTAAATAATGCTGCTATAAACATTGGTGTGCAAATGTCCGTTTGTGTCTTTGCCCTAAGTCCTTTGAGTAGATACCTAGCAATGGTATTGCTGGGTCATATGGCAGTTCTATATTCAGCTTTTTGAGGAACCGCCAAACTGCCTTCCACAGTGGTTGCACCATTTGACATTCCCACCAACAGTGGATAATTGTGCCTCTTTCTCCACATCCTCTTCAGCACTTGTCATTTTTTGTTTTGTTGATAATGGCCATTCTGGTGGGTGTGAGATGATATCTCATTGTGGTTTTGATTTGCATTTCTCTAATGGCCAGGGACATTGAGCATCTCTTCATGTGCCTTTTGGCAATTTGTATTTCCTCTTCTGAGATGTGTCTGTTCAAGTCTTTTTCCCATTTTGTAATTGGTAATTCTGCCCTCTTGATTCTAATCCATTGATCAATGTTTCTATCTTTGTACCAGTACCATGCTGTTTTAACCACTGTGGCTTTATAATAAGTTTTAAAATAAGGAAGTGTTAATCCTCCCACTTCGTTCTTCTTTTTCAGGATGCTTTTATCTATTCAAGGTTTCTTTCCCTTCCAGGTGAATTGGGTAACTAGCTTTTCCAGGTCTTCAAATTAGGTTGTTGGAATTTTGGTTAGTAATGCATTGAATCTGTAGACCAATCGGTGTAGAATTGACATCTTAACTATATTTAACCTTCCTATCCATGAGCAGGGAATGTCTTTCCACCTATTTAGATCTTCTTTGATTTCTTTTAGCAATGTTATCTAGTTTTCTGTGTATATGTCCTTTATCTCCCTAGTTAAGTTCATTCCTAGATACTTGATTCTTTTAGTTACTATTTTGAATGGAATTTTTCCTTAATTGACTCCTCAGTCATTTCTTGTGTATAGAAAATTACTGATTTTTGCACATTAATTTTGTATTCCACTGCCTTGCTTAACTTGTTTATTAGCTCAAGTAACTTTGTTGTAGATTTCTCAGGATTTTCCAAGTATAGTATCATGTCATCTGCAAATAATGAAAGTTTTACTACTTCTTTTCCAATTTGGATGCCTTTTATTTCTTTTTCCGGCATGATTGCTCTAGCTAGAACTTCTAGTACAATGTTGACTAATAATGGTGACAGAGGACATCTTTGTCTTCCTGATCTTAGGGGGAAAGCTTTCAGTCTCTCACTATTGAGTATGATGCTGGCTATGGGTTTTTCAAATATGCCCTTTATCATATTGAGGAAGTTGTCTTTGATTCCTACCTCTTGAAGTATTTTAATGAGATAAGGATGTTGAATTTTGTCAAAGGCTTTTTCAGCCTCAATTAAAATGATCATATGATTTTTCCTTTTATCTTGTTAATGTGCTGTATTACATTAATTGATTTCTTGTGTTGCGTCATCCTTGCATTCCTGGTATAAACCCCATTTGGTCATGATATATAATTCTTTTTATGCGTTGTTGGATTCAGTTTGCTAGTATTTTGTTGAAAAGGAATAAGAAAGGAATTCCTTTCTTATAGTATTAAAGTGATGTTAACTTCATAAAATGAGTTAGGCATTATACTGTTTTGCTCAATTTTTTTGAAAAATTTGAGCAGGATTGGTATTAGTTCTTTTTGGAATGTTGATGAAATTCCCTGTGAAGCCATCTGGCCCTGGAGTTTTCTTTGTAGGAAGAGTTTGATGACTGATTGATTCTCTTTACTTGTGATTGGTTTGTTGAGATCTTCTATTTCTTCTTGAGTCAGTGTAGCTCATTCATGTGTTTCCAGGAATTTGTCCACTTCATTGAAGTTGTCTAGCTTGTTGGCATATAGTTATTCAGAGCATCCTCTTATGGTTTTTTTTTTTTATTTCTTCAGCGTTTGTGGTAATGACCCCCTCTCATTTCTGATTTGTTTATTTGCATCCTCTCTTTTTTCCTTTGTCAGCCTTGCTAGTGGTCCAACAATTTTACTGATTTTTCTCAAAGAAACTACTTTAATTTTATTGATTTTTTTCTATTGTTCCTTTGTTCTCCCATTCATTTAACTCTGCTTTAATCTTTGTTATATCTCTTCTTCTATTTGCTTCGGGGTTAGTTTGCTGTTCTTTCTCAAATTCCTCCAGGTGAGCAGTTACGTCCTTGATTTTTGTTCTTTTTTATTATAGGTATTTAGGGTAATAAATTTCCCTCTTAGCACAACTTTTGCCATGTCCCATAAGCTCTGATGTTGTATTCTCATCTTCATTCATCTCCAAATAGCTACTGATTTCTCTAACAATTCCTTCCTTGACCCACTGGTTGTTTAAGAGTGTGTTATTGAATCTCCATATACTTGGAAAAGTTCTCATTCTTTGGTGGTTATTGATTTCCAGCTTCATTCCACTGTAATCAGAGAAAGTGCTTTGAAAATTTTCAAGGTTTTTAAATTTATAAAGACCTGTTTTGTGCCCCCAGCATATGATCTATCCTGGAGAATGTTCCATAAGCATGAGAGAAGAATTATATCCTGGTGCTTTGGGGTACAACGGCCTACATATGTCTTTTAGGTCTAATTCATTTATCAAATTGTTTAATTCCTCCATTTCCATGTTGATCCTCAGTCTGGTTGTTCTTTCTATGGAGGAGTGTGGTATATTGAAGTCTCCTACTATTGCTGTTGAAATATCTAACACTAATTTCAGACTTGCTAACGCTTGTCCCTTTTACTGTGGAGCTCCTTGATTGCGGGTATAAATATTTATGGTTGTTATTTCTTCTTGGCGAATTGTCCCTTTTATTAATATGTAGTGCCCTTCCTTGTCTCTTATGATGTCTTTACATTCAAAGTTTATTTTGTCTGAGGTTAGTTTAGCTACTCCTGCTTTCTTTTGGTTACAGCTTGTGTGTTACATCTTTTTCCATCCTTTCACTTTCAATCTCTCTATATCCTTGTCTAAAGTGAGTCTCTTCTAAGAAGCATGTAGCTGGATTATATTTCTTAATCCATTCTGCCAATCAGTGTCTTTTAATTGGTAAGTTTAGTCCTTTAACATCCAAAGTTATTGTAAAGGCATTTCTCGAATCCACCATCTTATCCTTTGGATTTTATTTATCAGATCTATATATTATTTTCCCTCTTTCTCTTTTTACCCTTTAAGTTAAGTCTTACTGGTATTCTTCAATTCTGTGTCCTCTTCCAGATACCACTCTCCTGTCTTTTTTTTTTTGGTCAGCAGAACTACCTTTAGTATTTCTTGTAGGGCCAGTCTCTTGTTGATAAATTCTTCCAGCATTTGTGGTTTCTTTTGTATGTAGTAGATTGTTTTTCTCTTGCTGCTTTGAGAATTCTCTGCTTCTCTTCAACATTTGGCAGACTGATTAGTATGTGTCTTGAGGGAGGCCTATTTGGATTTATTCTATTTGGACTTCATTGGGCTTCTTTGATTTGCATATATATGTCCTTTATAAGGGTTGGGAAGTTTTCCCCCATTATATTCTCAACTAATCTTCCTAGCCCTTTACTATTCTCTTCTCCCTCTGGGGCACTGATTATTCTTAGATTTGTGCTTTTTTTTTTTATCCATCATTTCCCTGAGATCTAATTCAAATTTGTTTCTATCTTTTTTGCAATTTGCTCTTTAGTGTGTTCAAAATCAGCTGCCCTTTCCTCTAGTTCATTTATTCTTTTTCTATCTCTTCAAATCTGCTGCTGTTGTATTATGGTATATTTTTTATTTGGTCTACAGCATTTTAAATCTATGATATCTATTTTTTTATTTATTCTCTCAAATTCTTCTTTATGCTCTTCCAGTATCTTCTTAATCTCCTTTATGTCATTAGCCATCTGCTGATTTTATTTAGTAGAGTTATATGAACACCTTTGATTAGTTGTTTCAAAGTCCGTGTCTCCTCTGGTGTTTTAACTTGGTCATTAGGATGGGCTATATCTGTTTGCATCTTGATATGCTTAGTGTTCTTCTGTTGCCTTCAACGCTTGTAAATATCTTGCTTTGGAAGTTAATTTCCTTCAGTAGTCTAAGATGTTGCATTTGTGGGACGGGATGTGGAGCAGGATGCAGGGCATAACAGTGTGGTGACATGTTGTAACACAGGTATAGGCATTGGTCGGTGGTGTTATGCAGGTGTCTGTGAACCTGGGGTGTGGGGTATGGGGTTCTGGAGGTGAGGTGCATGGGATGTGGGGGCAGGGTGCAGCTCAGGTAGGCCTTGGAGCCCAGGAGCAGGGTGCGCCATGAGGCACACAGAGGTAGGGTGCAGCAGGAGGGGGATGGGGGAACTGAACAGATGCATGAGGGAGGGGTGAGAATGCGAGGGAGAGAGGGATTATAAAGAGGCACCAGCAGCCTTTTGTGGGCTGATAGATATGTTCATTATCGTGATTGTGGTAAGAATTTCAGGGGGTTGTCAAGATGTATCAAATTACACACTTCATATATGTGCAGCTTATTGTATGTCACTTATAACCTGGAGAAATTTCCTAGACCTGCCATAGGAATTGCCACAACCTGGATGGCTTAGAACAACAATTTTAAATTTGCTAGTTCTGGAGGGCAAGAAGTCTGAAGTCAATATTTTGGCAGGGTAATGCTCCCTCTGGAGGTTCAAGGAGCCTCTCTAACTTCTTGCAGTTGCCAACAAACTGTGGCATTCTATAACTAGTAGATACACCACTCCAATCTCTGCTTCTGATATCAAATGCTGCTTTTCCCTTGTGTCTCTGTCTCTCTTCTTATAAGGACACCAGTAATACTTAATTTAGGGCCCACCATAATCTAAAGACCCTGGTTCCATATAACGTCACAGTCACAGGTTCCTGGTGGACATGAATCTTGGGACACCATTAAACCCAGTACATATCCCATGAAGCTGTTTTTAACAATAGTAAGAAAGAAACAGACCCTAATCTCAGATATAACCTGGTAAAATAGATTGAAGTTGTAGCTAGATCATGAAACATAGAAAATATTCAATAGCTATTTTCTTCATCATTATTTCAGTGTAGTTTCACTGGTTTGAGCATATCCTGAATTTGGAAAATGCTTCCTTTAGACATCTTTCTGTAAAAGAATTTTTTTAAAAAAGGCCCTCTTGTTTATATATAGAAAGGGCAAATGAAATTAGATTGAAACCCAAGTTTTCCATGTCTATCTTCAAATTGGGAATTGACCAGGTTATAATTGATTCCAGCACTCTATTGCATGGGAGTTACTTATACCATCTTCTGAAGCCTACTGAGATTTAAATTAACCAGCTGTTTCCAAGAGAGCTGATTACACTTGCATGTCAGCTTCAAGCACTTAATTAACAATTTTCGGGATTGACCCTTCTTAGACTCCCAGACTAAGAAAAAAAGTGTAGACATAATGACAGGATTTTAAATTTCCTGCATCTTAGCATCAATTAAGGTAAATGTCAGAGTATTTATTACTAGACTTCTTGAAAAGATAGTATCAATGCAAATAATATTGTGAGTAAAGAAATTCATGGGTTGACGCCACTGAGAGCTGTGCTATGCTGTCTCCACACTGATCTTGGGATTTGTTCCTGATGGTTTCATCTGCTCTTTCTGTGCTACAGTTCCCTGCTGGGGTCACATTCATGGTATTAAACAATACCTCCCATGTTACAAAACTCTACTTATCCTCCCAAAGCTCAGAGGTTCACACCCTGTTGAGAAGAACTTTTGGGAAAGATTGGTCAGGTTATTAAATTAAAGATACAGGGAAGGAGGACTTTTATAACATTTGCAAATAGATGGATAAAATTTAATAGTTTTGATTTTATGTAAAACATTAATATTTTCAAGCAAATAGAGCACAATAATCTGTTCATTTATTGCTCATGCAAAACATTAACTTTTGATGGAAAAATCCCTTTGCCCATATGACAGCAGACTGACAGTAAAATCAATCCTTATTATTCAGAGTGTCTGTCCAAGTGGATTTCATCTCATATTTTTCTAATATTTGAAGTCACTGTTTGTTTTTTGTTCATGAAAACTAAATAGATGTGGTATGTCTCACCATTCAAAGCCATCTCTCTCATTGCACTAATAGATGTCTATCTAGCTATTTGGGGTGCTGTCCCCTCAGGTTGAATTCACTATGTAACTTAAATTTTAAGTCAGATCATTTGAAATGTACCATCTAAGTCTTGTGAGGACTGAAGTCAGATATTTTCACACAATTTAGTAAGGAATAGAGAAAAATACAGTAATTTTATTTCATTAAACAGATTAGGTGATAACAAAATGTGAGGCATGTAAGAACAACATACCAGCTAGTCTCAGATATGACTTCCCCTGCAATACCATGTTGTGTAGGCACAAAGAATACAACACCATGTAGGTATAAAAGACATCCCAGATCCTGACATGCAGGGGTGCATACTAGAAGGGAGGACATTCTTAGAGAAAGAAAAGGGAATGAGGGAATTTAAGGTGCCAACTTCCCCTTGATGGCATTTTCCTTGTTGAGTTTTCCTGTACATAGAGAAGAGGTTCAGTAGTCATTCCACTTGAATCTCTATTCTGTTACCATCATCAACCCACCCCACCCATACCTACCCAGTACAGTTAAGCCTGACTCTAACCTCTACAATCTGAGTCCTGGTACAAAAAAGAGTTGAAACCCAAAAATGTTGATGCGATATTGAATGATGGGCTTCAAATGAGCCTACAAGTTTTGTTATTGAATAATTCCTTAATGTTGTACTGCTCCCAAGCTTCTGCAAAGTGAGCGTCAGTGACATTATCAGGATATGATAGGGGTTAGGAAGAGTGGATATTGTTTCTCTGCAAGGACTATATCTAGCAGTGCCAAACTCTAGGAGAACACTGTTTGTGGAGAGCATTTTATTAAGGTAGCACTGAGTGGTTAAGGGTTTTAAAGTTGTAGGAATATATGAAAGCATTGAATATATATATATATATATTCATTTCTCTATTACCTAGAACATGCTTCATTTTTCCATATATCTGACAAACAGTATACAATAATTAATAAATGAATCACTCAATAAATCTGGTACTATAACTTATTTGACTTGATTTCATTCAGTAAACATTTGTTATTGCTATTTATCTTTTTTAATTTCTCCCATTTGGGATTGCAGAATTTATCAAGCTATACAGAAAATAGGAGGAAGTGTAGAATTTGTAATGATTAGACTTTGGAACCTCTATACTTATAATGATGACCTCCATCTCAGGCACATTGGGCTCACTCCAAAAATTAAACCAAGTCTATTCAAAGTATAGGCCAAAATTACTGATTTCTCCTTCCTCTGAGACCTGATCCTACCTCTATCTGCCCCTTAGAAAACAGATCCACCACTTTTATTAAACCAAAAATCAAAGAATTATTCCTGAATCTTCTATTCTCAAACCACCGCATTCATTTTATCATTAAGTCTTACCAACTCTATTTCCAAAGTATATTCCAAATCAAATCACCTTCTTTCTACCGCTCCTGGATAGGACACCATTGTCCATCACATGGATAACTCTAACAGCTTCCCATCTCAGCCAGCAGCCAGAGTGAGCAGATTAAATGTAAATCAGGCTACATCATTCCCTTATTTCGAGCTCTCTAGCACCTTAGAATAAATTCCTTATTCTAATTTAAAAAGAAAGCCATGGTGTTGTCCCTGCCAACTTCCTACAACTTCCTTTTCATCATATACTCTAATCACATGATTCTTTCTACTATCTACTATGTGAAAACTTGTTCTCTCCTTAGGGTCTTTGTATTAGATAGTCTCTCAGATTAGAAACTTTTCTCCCTAATCTTTGTCAGGATCTGTATGTCATTCATATTTTAGTTTAAGTGTCACTTCCTCAGAGAGGTCTTTGCTATCCGACTCTCTAATAACCTCCAAATCACTATCACCCTTACTCAATTCTCTGCACAGTACTTATAGCTATCTAATATTTTTCTTGTTTAATTATCTTTAATTTTTGGCCTTCTATTTTAAAGTATGTTCTATGAGACTATGAACCTTGACTTTCTTGGTTAATGCTATAATCCCAGAGCATAGACAGGTGCATGGTATAGAGTAGTGTGCTGATTTGAAAAGATTTATGTATCCTAGAAAAGTCATGTTTTAATTCTAATCCTATTTTGCAAAGGCAGCCATTTCTTCTAATCCCCATTCAGTCGTGTATGCTGGAAATTTTAATTAGATCATCACCATGGAGATGTGACTCAATCAAGTGTGGGTATTAAACTTGATTAGGCGGAGACGTGTCTCCACCCATTCCAGATGGGACTTGATTAGTTTACTGGAATCCTATAAAAGAAGAAGTATTTTGGAGAAAGCTTCAGCATGATAAAGCCACAAGAATCAGAGAGTCCACCAGCCAGATACTTTTGGAGATGGGAAGGAAAATGCCTCTGGGGAGCTTCCTAAAGCAGGGGCCTGGAGAGAAAGCACACTGAATGCCGTCATGTTCACCATGGACCCTTGCAGCTGAAGAGAACTGCTGAATATTGTCAGCCTTCTTGAACCAAAGTATCTTTCTCTGGATGCCTTGGATTGGACATTTCTATGGACTTGTTTTAATTGGGATATTTTCTTGGCCTTGGAACTGGAAATTAGCAATTTATTAAATTCCGCTTTTGAAAGTCATTCCATTTCTGGTGTATTGCATTCCAGCAGTTAGCAAACTAGAACAAGTAGTAATCAATAAATATTTATTGAATAAATAAGTGGTTCAATTGCTCTTCAGAATAATAATGTGGGATTCCTAAACTTACAGGTAAGCATTAAAAATTGCCGTACAACTGTGTCTCTGTATTTGCCCTGAAAGTCCCCAGATCACTCAAAGGAATAAACAAGTCCAATTGTACATGTCTTTATTTCCTTTTACTCTTGAGCCAATGTTTTGCAACTTACAAGAAGACTATGTTTGATATGTAACCCTCAGAAACATTTTATTAGAATCCACTGTTCATCTGATTCATTCAATCACTAATAACTTGGCTGTGCAGGAAAGAGCCCTAAAGGGCAGCAAAATCAGGAAGTTCATCACCATCACATTTGAATATTCATGAGGTGTTCATGGAAGTAACTATTAACTGCTGAACACCCACATAGGCATAGCACTATGAAAAGAAATGTCTATACCATGACATAGGGAGAACAAGTCTAAAATGGAACACAAAGATTTAACTGCTCTGACTTCCTACAATCATTTTTCCTAAACCTGCTGATTATGGTACGCTATTAATAAGCTTGAAGTGAACTAGAGAAAAAAAACAAAAACACTCAGAAACATTGAATTCTGCATACTTGTATAGATTTACCCCTTTAGAAAATTGTAAAGAATCAAACAAATTTTCAATTTGAATCTCTTTTGGAGACAGATTTATGATACACTTCAACAATCCAAGAAAAAACTATCAACACTACCCTTTTTCTAGTAATCACACGGTCTCAGGGTATGCAGAGTATAAGGAACACTTTGAAGATAAGGAAGAAGTAACCCTTAATGTATCAAGAAAAATTAAGTCATTTTTGGAACAGCTGGTGGTTTTTAATTGGTACTTAGTTTAGAAATACAAAGTTGAATGTGCCTAATTTTATTTGTCCTTTTCAATTGACAAATCATTTTTCATCTCCAGTCAAATTGGTTTTGTTTTATCTTCACAAAGGTCATCATGGTATATTTACAACCAATCTACCAATTTCAGGTAATAAAAGAACCTAAAATCTTTGGGGGCCCAAACTGTGACCTTAAAGACTTTACTTTCTAAGCCAGTCAGCCTTTACTGACTATTCTGCTGACGTCTTTGGTAATGAATCACTATTCACTTTTGACTTTCCCATTCTATTCTTGGCCACCCTCCGCCTCTACCTTGAAATGTGACTTCTCCATTTTTCTAATCTCCATTCCACTCACTCATTGGCACAGCGCTTCTCTCAACAGAAAGTTCTCACACTGGGAAGTATTCATGTTTAATCACACATCTGCCAAGAAAAGGGTAATACTCATTGGCAAGAAAGATTTCAAAATATCAATTTCTTAGTGTCTTGTGAAACTTAAGATGTGTGTAAGGAAGGAAATCATTTGTGTTAATAATAGTTATTAATTTTGCTTTCTTAGCCAAAACAAGCAGCATGAAATTCATGAATGGTACTGATTTCTTTTGACAAGTTATTCAGTTAGAAATTGTTCCACAGTGAGGACTTTTCAGGATGCGAAAATTAATTGGCTCTCCATGAGTAACAGTGAGTATGCATAGTTCCATGCTTAAGGAAAGACTTAAGGCAGTTGAACTCCCCACTACTTAACAGTGGTCAGGCCCTATGCCTCTAATTCAAAAGAATTAGTTGACAGGAAATATCTTATTGTCATAATTGCTCATGGCTGGTGGTGATTTTCTAACAGAGTTAGCTTTTCACCCAAGGGCATCTTATTTCACATGAAGGGCAGTGACTCACAGGAGATGGGGAAAAAAAGGAAAACTGATGAATTTCCTGAATACCTCTGCCTATTACTCATATAATTAGTATTCTACAGTACACATGATTTTATTTTCAGTTGACAATTGAGTGACCAAAGAAAGGTGGTCATTAATCATGCTAAAGGTAGAGGAGGGGTGAAATACAAAGATTTCAGAGACAGTTTGGTTTGGAACCAAGATATGACATATATTAACAGTATGATATTTGAAAATTATTTAATCTCTGAGATTTGTTTTTTCTTTCGTAAAACACATATAATAGTAAAATTGTTTGCCCTATTAATTTAAGAGGATCAAATGAAGTTGCAGAGATTTTTGCCTATATTTATATCAATAAAGGTTTCTATCATTGCTATTATACACAATAATGTTGATTAATAATTTATCAAGCCATTTAAAGTTATAAAAAAGGAAACTAAAGGTAGAGAGGCTTGAATAATTTGTCCAAGCCATAGCTACTGAGTAACAGTCAAGATCAGTACCAAATTTTTAAATCCCAGACCTGTACTCTTTCCACAGGTGTGACTTCTTCCCTTGAGGTTTCTGATATTACTCCAGAGATTCATTAAAGACAATTATACTTCAGAGGCAGAATTGTCATTTAACTCATTGACTATCTCATCAGTTGAGGTAGTGGTGGTCATTCTGGAGAAGAAAGAATGTGTCCATATATTGGAATATGGAAGCAGGGATACTGTATTTTGATGGCTAGAAGAAGAATAGATATCTTCTAGAAAATAAAGAAGCATTTATTGGGTACTGTTTCATTTTATTTGTTTGGAAAGGAGGAGCTAGAAATTGGAGGTGGTTGCAATTTTCACCTACAAAGATTGAGCTTTCAACTTTTCCTATTATAGGAGACTGAAAGTAAGAAGGAGTTTTGGCAGAGATAGTCCAGGTAGCTAATGTAATGTGCATTTAATAGACAATACACACATAACTGATAATATCTAAATGGTTGTTTCAGAATTGCTGTTCAAGCAAGTCAACTATAGGCACACTTTCATTCATTGTGTTTCACAGATGCTATGTTTTTTTGGTAATCAGATATTAAGAAAGTGATATCATTTTTCCAACAGCATATTTTCACTTGGTGTCTCTGTATCACATTTCATTGAAATATGAAATGTGAAATATGATACATTGAAATATTCTCAATATTTCAAATTCTTTCGTTATTATGATATATGTTATATGATCTGTAATCAGTGATCTTTGATGTTACCACTGTAATTGTTTGGGGGTGCCATGAACCATGCCCATTTGGCAGCAATAAATGTATATATTCTGACTGTGCCACAAACCAGCTGTTCCCCATCTCCTTCTTTTGGGCCTTCATATTCCTTGAGACACAACAGTATTGAAAGCAGGCAAATTAATAACCTTACAATGATCTCTAAGCATTCAAGTGAAAGGAAGTCTTTATGAAGCTATAGCTGCCATACACAGTGATTCCTCGGATGGATCCAGGAAAATTAAATAGAAAACCTTCTAGAAACTATTCTCCATTCTCCATTTTAGATGTTATTAAGAACATTCATGATTCATAATATGAATATGGACAAGAGTTTGAAAGAAGTTGATTCCAACTTTTGAGGGATTTAAGACTTCAGTGAAAAAAGTGATTGCAGATGTGGTAGAAATAGCAAGAGAAATAGAATTAGAAGCCAGGCTAATATAAACTATTATATACCCCAGAAAAGGCATGTTCTTCTAATCCAATCTGGTACAGACAGACCTATTATTGGGTGGGACCTTTTTATTAGGTTATTTCCATGGAGATGTGATCCTGCCAATTGAAACTGGGTCTTAATCTGCTTTAAGAGAGGGATATTTTGAAGAGACACAGATGCTTAGAGATGCAGACAGAAATGCCCCAGGAGATGCTAAGCAAGGACCCACAATAAGTAAAAGAGCCAAAACCTGGAAAGAAAGCCCTGGGAATCAGAAGCCAAGAGAGAAGGGCATCAGGCATCACCACGTCCCTTCTCATGTAACAGAGAAACCCTGGGCATGATTGGCCATTCTGGAGTGTTGATGCCTTAATTTGGCATTAGAACATTTGTAAATGTTTATTTACAAATGTAAAAAATTTACAAAGTATATTTGTAACCTAATAACGCCCCTTTATAAAAGCCAATCCATTTCTGGTATTTAGCATTCCGGCAGCATTAGCAAACTGGAACAGAAGTGGAGCCTGAAGATATGACTGAATTGCTGCAATCTCATGATAAAACTTTAAGGGATGAGGAGTTGCTTATTATGGATGAGCAAAGAAAGTGGTTTCTTGAGATGGAATCTACCACTGAAGATGGTCCAGGATGAAGCATGCAGGACCTGAAGGTGAAGATGCAGGACACTGCTGGAATGACAACAAAGGATTTAGAATATTACATTAAATAGTTTGATAAAGCAGTAGGAGGTTTTGAAAGGATAGTCTTCAATTCTGAAAGAAGTTCTACTGTGGGTAGAAGCGCTACATGGGGCGGGCCATGGTGGCTCAGCAGGCACAGTTCTCACCTCTCATGCCGGAGACACAGGTTAGATTCCTGTTGTCTGCCCATGCGAGAGAAAAAAGAAGTGCTACATGCTACAGATAAATCTTTCATGAAAGGAAGAATCAATCGATACGGAAACCTTCACTGTTGCCTTATTTTAAGAAATTGCCACAGTCACCCCAACTTCATCAAGTACCACCCTGATCGGTCAGCAGTCAGCAACATCAAGGCAAGACCCTCCATAGACAAGAAGATTACAACTTGCTGTTGGCTCAGATGATGGATAGCATTTTTGGCAAGAAAAAATTTTGAAATTAATGTACATACATTGTATCTTTAGGCAAAATAATATTGCACCCAATAGACAACATTATAGTATAAACATAACTTTATATGCACTGGGAAACCAAAAGACTTGTGTGACTCACTTTATTGCCATAGTCACTTTGTTGTGGTGATCTGGAATCGAAACTGCAATATCTCAAAGTATGCCAGTAAATCCTTTAATAGATTTGATTGTGAGTGAGTTGATATAAATGGGGATATTTTGAAGTAAAAGAAATTACAAGCATTGCATAGACAGGGATATTTTAATTGCTTGTGGAGGGACACCTTTCAAGTTAGTTTTTTCATTTATCTGTTAACCACACTCCCCACCCCACCCCCAAAAGAAGAGAAAGAATAAAACATTTCTAAAGGAATGAATAGTGGTAAAGAGAAATAGTCCAAGTACCCCCTACAAACAGGAAAAATAACTGAGGAAGTAACAGAGAAAGTACCAATGAAAGACATTACAAGTAGCCCTGAGGAAACACTGAATTAAAGTCCAGATAAAAGAATCTGAATAAAAATAAGGAAAATGAGCAATAGACACATGACAGTATAGTGAATGAAAGAAAGTAAGAAGAGTTGAGAAAACACAGAAGAAAGTTAATGTTGAAGAGAGAGTAAAAGGCAACAACACAACGGCCAGCTCAGAGTCCAGCCATGAGTTCTAGTAATCCATTTCATAGTGTCTAAACTCTTTGGTCATAGTAACTCCACTCCCTATATGCAACTTTTCTGTAAACACATGAAATACAAGGCAGTCATGGCCTGACTATCCCTCTTGTTATAAGTTCTTCAAAACAGATATTTTATTTTTAAGAAAAACATAAGTAAAAAGTTTCATATACATGCTAAAATTCCTAATTCTGTTGAAATCCCATTTTCTGACATATTTTTTTAAAAACGAAGCAGAAGGAGAACCTTCCTATTTCTGTACTGATCATCTAAGCTATTCAGATAAACCATGTCACTTTACAGAAATAGAAATGTAGTCCCAAAAGAGTTTTTAATTTAATGTTATTCCAAAAAAATCTTACCAAAGCAATAAGAAATTACATGGCAGTAAAGAAGTCAAACAAAAGTGAAGGGAAAACAAGGACTATCATCAAATTAATTAGGAAAAAAAAAAGAGTCTGTGTCTAGTTGAATAAATCCAGCTTTATATGATCAACAGGTTTCACTTTTGGTAGTTGTAGGGGTGCTCTGACAGCATTTTTATATAGTTGAATATATAAACCAGTGGATATGGAAGAACTCTATTTCAATTTGCAGATATTAAGATCCATTTTGCTTGAAGCCAGAATGATGGCAATGCTCTTCCCAGCTACCTTAATGAATTTTCAAAGAGTCACCCCCAAAACGGTGCCTAATGGAAACTGTAGGTAGATATGAAGATAATTTTAGAATGAATACACAACAGCTTTAAGCATTTAGAGTCCTAATTATACAATGGATAGACCTGATTCTGTCCATATAAAATGATGGTTCTGTCTATGGCAGTGATCCTTATACCTTATTATGTATTTTAATCACCTGGGCATTTTGTTAAACTACAGATTCTAATTCATTGTTTGGGGTGGGACCTGGGAGTCTACATTTCTAACAAGCTACAGGTGATTCTGGTACTGGCTTGACCCACACAAACAGGACTTCTCAACGTTCAGTTTGCATTAGATTCACCTGAAGGGCTTCTTAAAACACAGATTCCTTAAGTCCACACCCTGTTTCTGATTCAGTAGTTGTAGGTTAGAGCCTGAGAAATTTTATTAAAGCATTCCCTTGTAATGCTGATATTGCTGGTGAAATCCACCAATCTGGTATGCAGGATTTGTAACAGACAATAGAAGCATCAAAGGACACAGCAGGAAATAGCTCTATTCATCATCCAAGGGTCAAACCAATCAGACTGCACCTGAGAAAGCACAGCAAGGCACCTGGGCAAATAAGCTCTTTCAGGTGTCTCAACCACTAATTAGCTCCAATGATTGCAAGCATTCCTCTGATATGGTGGGACACAATAGCTTCTGGAACACAGTCAGCAAATTGTTTCATCAGACAGTGTGGTAGATTGAATTGTATCCCAATTTAGGTATGTTCTTAATCTTAATTTGCATTCCTTTGGATTTGAACCCACTATAAATAGGATCTCCGAATAATTTTTTGGGGGGTTAAGATATGACCCAACCTAATGAGGGTGGGCTTTAATCCGCATTACTGGCGTCCTTCCTAAACCGAAAAAAAAATCAGAAATAGTCAGAGAAAGTCCTTGGAAGGAAACAGAATCTGGAAGAGAAAGGAGAGGACATTGCTATGTGGCAGGAGACAGGGATACAAGCTAAGGAACCCCAACATCACAGCCAGCACTAGAATGTGACAGATTTTGGAGCAGAAGCATCACCCCTTGCTGACATCTGATTTTGGACTTCTCCAAAATTGTGAGCCAATAAATTCCCTTGTTTACACCAAGTCATCGTGCCGTACTTGTCATAACAGCCTAGCAAACTAAGATAGGTGAGTATTGTTAGAGGTTTATAATTTTGCTATCATAGACCAGGAATTGGCTGCCATTTTATTTGTACTGTGTACAAAGAACCAGAGGTGATCTAGTAGCCATTTTTCAGAAAAGACATTGAGAGAGGGGGCGGAGAGGGCAGTTGCTTGAGATCACTCAGTTGATAGCACACTTGGAAGCAGAAAAGAACTCTGACTCCAGTGGTATAAAATTGAATGTTATTTTCCAGTACACTATAATTCTACCCCAATCATTCCTACTTAAACTAGGTGGTCCCTGAAGTGTAGGGTTACATTTTGTGTGTGGGGAAGAATTCACTCAATGTTCTACTGAAAACAGTCAGGTAGCAAATCAGGGATTATTTGCAGCCAGGATATTCAACTCACCCCAATAGCAAATAAAGGGGGAAATTGGCTTTTATCAAGACTCTATTATTTTCAAACACTATGATATGCTCTTTCCCACATATTTAGGTGTGATCCTCCTAACATATTTTTAAGGATGAACACACTGAACCTCAAAATTGAAATCACTCTGCCAAACTCAAACATCTAAGAAATAACAGAGCTATTCATTCTATCTCTAAGGGACAAGTTTAACCATTGTACCATGCTTTTGGAAAATAGCACATTGGAGGAAGTAATGAGATAAAGCTAAAATAGAGGAGTGGTCCAGTAATTTAGAGAGAAAAAAATGACAGCAAAGATTGATTTACTTTGCTCAATCTACCTATAGAATAAGGCAGAATAATGTATACAATATAATTGGCTGCATCTTTGTATTTCACCTACACCCATATATTCAGTCACCCACTAGATTTTCCCATATAAATTCATCATAGGCATATTGAACCAAAGTGTACAAAGCTGAACCTATTTTTCCTCTAGAACATTTTCCTTCTCTTAGGCTTTATTTTAGTAAATGAAAATATTTTATGCAAGGGTGAAAACAGGGAGTCATGGCAACTGTTCCTTCCCCCATACCACTTACCTACCTCTGTTACTAATACCTTTTAGTGTGCCCTTCATACTAGGTCGTAAAACATCTACTCCTCTCCGTCCTACTCCCTTCATCTGAGTTCAGGACCTTGAATATCAGAATATTTTGCTAGCTGATCTCTCAGCCTCTAGTCCCACCTTGTTCCAATCCTCCATAGTATTGTCATAATATTTTCCTAAAAGGTACATTTCCTTGACCACCAATTTACTCAGAGCAAATTCCAAACGTTCCACCTAGCTTGGTTTGCCTTTCATGCCTTTGTCCCAGTAACTCTGTCAGCGTTGAGTCTTTGCTCTCCATGAAGCATACTGAATTACATCAGTGCCCAGAACATAGCATGCTATGTCATGCTTCTGTACTTGCCTACGATTCCAGAGAGGCACATGAAGAGAAGGTTACTCTATAGAATCTGGGCAAATAACTTAAACTGACATCTGATTTTGGACTTCTCTAAAACTGTGAACCAATAAATTCCCTTGTGTACACCAATTCATCATGCTGTACTTGTCATAGCAGCCTAGCAAACTAAGATAGGTGAGTATTGTTAGAAGTTTATAATTTTGCTATCATAGACCAGGAATTGGCTGCCATTTTATTTGTACTATGTACAAAGAACCAGAGGTGATCTAGTAGCCATTTTTCAGAAAAGACATTGAGAGGGGGCGGGGAGGGTGGTTGCTTGAGATCACTGAGCATTTGTTTGCGTGAACTCAATTTACCACCAACGTAGTCACAACACTAGGGAAAATCTCTCTGTTAGTTTCCTTATTTTTTCTTTTCCCTTTCTCCATTTTAGAAAGGTATCTGCAGATAAGCCCTCAGCATTGGAACCGACTCTATAACAATGTTGGGATTTCAATAGCTTAGAAGGTCCTTAGAAACTGACAGGACAGAAACTAAACATCTATGGAGTTGGCCAGTTACTCTAAATCCATAAAGCCTAAAGGAGTACTTCTCAAATGTGAATATGCACATGAATTATCCTCAAACTCAAGTGGGGCCTAATTTCCATGTTCCTAATGAGATCTGAGGTAAGGTTATTGGTGCTGATACACAAATCACAATTTGAATATCAAAACTATTGTCTGCTATAACATACCTCCTGCTGGGCTGGCATTGTGTTTTAAAATCCCCATAATTATTATCCTTTTGCACACATCCTGTGCAAAACCTTTCTACAGTTGATGACATATGAAGTCATGTTTAAAGACAAATCCCTTACCTATTCAGTTATCACTGAGCAGGGACTCTGGGAGCCATTAATGAGATATGTACACTTTGGTTGGAGGGAACAAGGTGACAAAATGATAAATTTGGCACTCAGAGATAGCAAGGAGGCTATATATGCCTTACTATAGGAGTTTGAGGGGTGCAAAGAAAGAAAGGTGGGTGAGGAGCTCCAAACACAAGCATCATTTTAGTCATCATAGCAAAACACTCTGGAACATTGGTAATGGGCCCAGGTAAGCACTTTGCATGTGTTAAATAATGTACATAGTGTTTTAGAAAATAAGCACATTACCTATTTTGCAGTATAGCCTATGAGGGGCTCCAATTTAAAACATATATAAATTACTTTAGAAAACATTTAGAATGTTATTACATATTTACATTTAAAAAAAACTATTAATTTTCTGCTGAGGATGAGCCACAGACATAAGATATTGTTTTGCTTCAGGAATGCCTTTTAGCCACTGACCAGAGCCTCAGCTTAATATGCCTCTTTTCCAACTTGTTGATCCATGTCTCCCTAGAATAGATGGGTTACTTATTTTTGCCCAAAGGCCTAAAACACTTTGATCTCAAGGACACATTTTGTGCTTGGATGGTGTTTCATTTGTTCTCAGGATGACCTGAGGCTGAGTTCCTCCTTCAGACAGCACACTGCACTCCTTTCTGTCAGTGAACCACATTACAGGCAATATTTGTGCCCCAGTCTAACAAATATCAGTATAGAGGTGATCCAGCCCTCGCTATTTTTAAAAAGCACACACAGACATGCCTAATATCTTTGTTAGAAACTTCTTAAAAGATCAAAGACCACTGTTAGGCACAAAGCCCTGGGAGAAGCACCATAAGCTACCCTAGTGGCCAGATGCATTTCTGTCTCTTTAGCTAATCAACAAATATTTGCCAAGGGCTGAGACTGTGCAAGACACTGAATTTATATAAATATAATATATTTATATATATTATATATATAATATATTTATATATAATTCAGACTTTTGGATATGTGTATATATATATATAATCCAAAAGTCTAAATTTCAACCAGGCATAGCATATTAAACCATTTTTATAATAGGTTTTTTGTGTTGGAAGGCATAAGAACACCCATTAAAACTGGGTTCTCTGAAGACCACAAGACGAAAACCAGGTTTTCTAGTCTGTGTTGCAAGGTTCTCCACAGTCTGACTCTGGTTTACCTGTCAGAACTCATCTCCAGTTGTGCCTAAAGGTCACTGCTATAAAGGACCAGCAATACTGAACTATCCATTGTTCCCTGAGTATTCCAGGCCATTTCATATCTCCCACCTTTTGTGCAGACATACCCAGAATGTCTTCCTGCATGATTTCGTCCTAGTGAACTCCTATTCATCCTTCAAAGTCCATTTCAAATATCATATCTTTCTAGCTACGTGATTCTTCTTCAGATTTAATCATTCCATATTTGATGATGATGCTATAGTTTAAGTTTTTATTCTTACATTTGTTTACAATCCCATTGTGATTATTTGCTTACATGTCAGTCTCCTCTGTAAGTGTAGGTAGCTTATCTCTTTTCAACTTTATAACTTCAGAACGTGATATAATGTCCAAAGGTTTATTGGAAAAATGGAAATTTAAGTGCAGGACTTATTGGAAACTTCAGTAGAATCTTATTTCACTGTTGATGAAAGCATGTATCATAGTCTCTTGGAACTGGAAGAGATTTTGTTAGCCATGTAGTTCAGCAGTCTAATGATAGAGATAAGGAAGTCAAGACACTGGGTGCTTTGGTGACTTGCTAAAAGTCACGTTATTGGTTAGTGGCACAGTTATAATTAAGATTCAGGGCGGGCCGCGGTGGCTCAGCGGGCAAAGTGCTTGCCTGCTATGCCGGAGGACCTCGGTTCGATTCCCGGCCCCAGCCCATGTAACAAAAACGGAGAAACAGAATACAATAAAACAAGAAAATGTTTAAAAATGTTTCCCTTTCTTCCTTCCTTCCTTCCTTCTATCCTTCCTTCCTTCTCTCTGTCTTTCCTTAAAAAAAAAAAAAAAAAAAAAAAAAGATTCAGTTCTAGACTGTCCCACTGCTGCCCAAGCATTTATTGAGCCTCTAAGTACATGCAGGTCCATCTATCTACCCAGGTGACTATCTTATGAAATGCTTCATTTTCATGGATTAGGTGCTGTAATTAATATCTTCTCTCATGTAAGTATTGATTTTATCTTGAATAAATAGTGCCAGAAGAATGTTCTGCCCTCTCCTATTTAAAATGGCTAGGTAATGTGTCAATTCCATTTATCAGCAGGTGTCAGGGAAATTATCCATGTACTAAGCCCTAAATGGTGGTGTCTAACATAATGGCCCACTCATAGTCACCCATCACAGGCAGAGCATGAAGACATGGGTCATGCTACAGGCCCAGAGTCAGTAAGTTTTCCCTTTCCCTAAAGAACCAGGCATACAGAAGTGAATAAAAGGAAAGACCAGAAGCTGGCAGCATTCTGCCATTTGTTCTACACCTCCTTTGAGCATATGCAAAGTGGAAAAACAATATGGTACAAAAGCCTGATAATCAAGAGAAAATCAGAAAACAGTTCCTACTCATAGAATGCCTTGTTATGTGCATAAGAAGATTCTCTGATTTTCAGTTTTTCTCACATATAAAATGGGAAAGTTGGGCAACAATAGTTCTAAAAGGTAGCATAGTATGCAAGAGAAATTGTGTTTAATACTTTATGCATATAATTTCATTTTAAAATACAACATAGTCAGCCATTTATGTTATTGTCCCTATTTTATCTATGTGCGATGCTGAGGAAGTGCTAGAGAAAGGATTATAGCCAGGTTTGCCTAAGTCCAAAAATGACATTCTTAACCATTATTAAGCAACATCATCTCCAAAATTATATGATTTAATGGAATTTTGCAATCATCCTGAACGTAGATAGTTTATGACACAACAATGATACTCATTAGCATTCTTCTGAGCAAGTGGTTACTTAATCTTCAACTCACTACACTAGGATTATACAAATTACACTGATAAACATGCCAAGTACAACACAGCAATCTCTACAGCTCGCTGCTCTATTTGATAGCATCTGACCACCTCTGAGACAAAGAGATGGGCAGTAGTCTCTAGAAGTAAGTCCTGTACTGTGCATTTGCAATCCTCAAGTACCCATTTTACCTTCTATAAATTCCCATTTCATTTCAGAAATAAAGGCCATCCACATTGTTCTACTCACAAAGAGGGAAGGATAAGCACATATGTGCATAATTACATGCCATCCCCATATATGAGATGTGGCATTTGAATGGAGAAACATAGTGACAGAAAGGACATTATCAGTCACTGACTCGAAGCTTTAGAAAAGAGGTGACAGACTGTGAGTGGTTTGAGTTTTAAGAGTTTACAAAAGAACCAGTTTATATTTCTTTTCTAGAAATCTTTAACCCATTTTTAGATATTACCCACTGATGTCATAGGTATAAAAAGAAAGAAAAAAACAAAAACGACCTGGATTGGGATCTAAGAAGCCTTTTTCCTATTTTTGCCTAGGTTTTTGGCTTCTGTAGGATCTTTGTTAAGCCGTGTCTTTTCTCTGAACCTCATTTTCATTTATAAAATGAGGAGGTTGAACTAGATTATTTCTAAAGACTTTGCTGTATTCATGTGTTATGTAAGTGCATTGTTAAGTCTGTCACTGAAGGCAGTTCATCAACAGTGACGTACTGATTCATTCATTCAACAAATATTTACTGAAAGCCTAGTGTATCCCAGAAACTGTTCTGTGTGATTAAGATACATCAAAGAAAACAAAACTGACAACTAATGCTTCCCCTTACGTGACTGTGACTTTCATTTTCAAGTAATGTATACAAATCAGAATTCATGTGCTACTTTTGGGGATCAAATTGAATCAAGGAAATGAGATGCCTCTGGAAGTATCTGGAACATTCACTTTCTAGGAATCTGGTTTTGGGCATACGGTTCCTCAACTCCCTGCCAGTGCCAAGTCAAGAGAATCACACTGTAGGTGTGAAGCAGTACACTGTTTTCTAATTCCCCTGTGTCAGTAGTGTATGTGCCAGTTTAACCAAAGACTGCAGTCCACTCTCTTGTTTGGATGAGGCTTCCTTATGTACTGGAGGGCTCTTGGGTCATCCCTACCAGGGTCACCTTAGGTCCTTTCTTTGTCCAGTGTTCTGGCTTCAGTCAAATGTTCCCCTGAGACTTTGCGATTGTTCTTTAAAAGACTTTGTTCTTTCTGTTCCATATCACAAGGGGAGAGCTCATTCGCCTTAGTCACTAGCTACCACTTAGGAAGGAGACTTTTCTAGAAAGGAAATAATAGTGCCCTTTCCAAGGGAGCTTTTACTTGAATTGCAAGGGGGTCTGTCACCAAGAGGTGCAGTCAAGAACTTACTTCAAACTTAGTGGTAGGCAATAGCAAGGTGGAAAGTTAGCAGTGAGAACAATGCACCTTGGATGTATTACCTCAGTCAGGTATTCAATCTCTGATAGTTAGGTTCCAATGAAAAAATAATATATAACTCAGAGTGCTTTTATGAAGATGAAATGAGATATTACATAAATAACAAACACCTGTTATCAGGTATTGCATAAGCAAAATATCCATCACCAATTACCAGGAAAGACAACAAAACATGCAAATAAATAGCCAGCCACAAATTCTTTAAGGCTACTCAAATATAGAAATTGCATATGGTGAGGATAAAGCCCATAGTAATTGATTTGTTAACTTTAAAAATTGAAATCTATGGCCTCTAAGTTCCAGTACAATAAATGCTAGTTTCCTTTCCTAAATTTCCAAAATATCCTACCCAAGGTTCTATCATGTAAACAGCTGTTTCTTCCAGTGGACAATTCTAATTTCCTAGGTCCCAGGAGCACTTATTTCATTTACCAACTCCCTCACCAAATAATCATAAAAACAGTCCTAGTGAAGTAAATGTCAAAAACCAGTTCAAGGGATGCATATGAGTTCAGTGGTAGAATTCTCATCGGCCACGCCAGAGACTCAGTTCCTATTCCAGGCCCATGCACACCAGGAAAAGAAAGAAAAAACAAGTGTGCATGGCCTTAAGCACATGAATCTCTCTAGATCCATTTTTTTTTTCACTGTAAAACAGTAATTTGTAGCTTCTGTACCAATCTTCATAGGCTGATATAAAGATCAAATGTCATATTCTTCAGCTTTCTCAGTTTGGATGTTTATAACTATAAGTGATGTTTTTTACTCTGAGTAACATATTTGAATGCATTCAAATAAAGTAAACATGGTATTTAATTATATATGTTTGCAATGTATGAATCCACATTTCTTTCCTGTTCTTATAAATCGTACTTAGGGAGAAATTAAAACCTGAAAGCTGTGAAAAGCCAGCCATTCTTTTCCTCATCTGATCCTGAAAAAGCAGGCAATGGCCCCATCATGAGGCAATTATGGTGACTACACCATTCGCCCCTAAATAAAATGTGAATAAGAAATCTTGTTGCACAGAGAAGTATTTAAAACATATAGTAATCAACCCCTTCTCTTCTGCTTCTTTCACTTTCCACCTTAGCATATTGTCATTTCTGTTTTGCAAGGCAAAATCAATTCATTCGTAAAAAGAAAAAAAAAAGACAAGCATTTCCTATGTTATTTTGGAAGACTAATATTGCTGGTGGGAAATTCTCAGAGCACCTTTCTTTACAACATTCTAGGTTCTCCAGCTTCATTTCCAGACCAAATATGTCTATTTCTTTTTCTCCTTAATGAAAGCCCAAGTGGATACTGAGCCAGATTATGGGTGGACCAGGTGAAGACACTTTCAAGGTATAGTCAATCTATCATTAATCGGTCATTAAACAACACTGGAAATGAAATGGGAGGGAGAAAAGTGTGCTTATCAGAAATCTCCTCTGAGAATGCCCTGAGTGTCATTGAGCAGAATGCTCCTTACTGCAACTAAAAGCTGGAAGGAAGGGGTGGGAGTGAGGCAGAAGGCTGGGTGACAAAGGATTTCTTCCTGTCCTACTTCAAATCCATGTCCCCAAATAAGCATGCGCAAATAATAACAAACGGCTCCTAAAGTACCTTCTAACAATGCCATCAACAGCAAGGCATTATTTGAATAAGCTGGGTGTGTCTATATATATACACAAACAAAACGAGGAAGCTTAATGGCCTAAAGCAACGTAAATTTCTCTTACAGTTCTGAATGTTAGAAGTCTAAAATAGGTTTTACTGGTCTACCTATTTGACATCAGGGTGTCAACAGGGGAAGAATCTGTTTACTTCCCGTTTCCAATTTCTAGAGTCTGTGTATTTCCCTGGCCTGTGACATCTCCTTGCATCACTGATATCTGCTTCTGTTGTCACACCTCTCACTCTGCCTCTCCGGTCTTCTTCCTGGAGGGACCCATGTAATTGCACTGTGCCCACCTGGAAAATCTCCCCACCTCAAGACCTTCAATTTCATTTCAGTGGCAAAGCCCCTTTTGCCACGTAAGGTGGCATATTTATACATGGCATGTAAGGTGCCATGTAAGGTGGCATATTCATAGGTCCCAAAGGATTAGGTGTGGATCTCTTCAAGAGGACATTATACTGCCTACCAGTTGGCTATTCTGTTTTGGAGGGAAAAGGGCATGGATTTATATCCTGAATACACCATTTATTAACTGCAGGGATTCACACAAGTTGCTTAAAATGGTAAACTGCTGGTTCAAAAGCTATAAAATGATGGTCATAGTTTATCTACCTCACAGGGTGATTGTGAGAATCAAATCATCAACTTACATGCAGCTACTTGATAAGGCCTGACATACTGATATACATATTATTTGCTAGAGTGACGTTTCTCAAACGTTAGTGGTTAATGAAGCCTTTTTAAAGAAAAAAATTGTCTTTTCAGTATTGATAAAATTTTTAAATTTTATTGTTACTTAAATAGTATAACATAAAAATGGATAAACTCCTGTTTTGCTTGTAGCCCTTATACAAATAGCAAAACAATTTTTAAATTAGATACTAATCAATATAAAAAGTTTAGCATTTTTTATTTCCTACAGTTTTGTGATGCCTCTACCATCTTTCAATATTCGACTATTGGGAAAGTTTGAGTACAGAAGAAAGATTTCACATTTTCAGCCTGGTTATGCGCGTAAAAACAAACACAAGTGTTACAATTACATGGCACTTCTCTAAGATGCTCCTGAACTACATTTTCCAGTACATAAGCACGAGCCATGTATGAATAGTTTAAATTTAAATTAATTAAAATAAAATAAAATAATTCTTCAGTTACACTAGCCACATATAGCTAGAGGCTACCATAATGGACAGTGTAAAGCTAGGGTGGACAGCACCAGTTTAGAATTTATATTTACATTTATATATCTCTTAAGTCATCAATAAAATAGAAATGCAAAAATTGAAAATTCTTATAGAGAACTTTGTAACCTTAGAAGGCATTCACAGATCCTCAGAAATTGAAAGACCCCCATTAAGAAGTACTATAGGAGATGGTAGATACTCAGAAAAGGGATTATTCCTGTTTTGATAACCACTTTTCCCCTAGCTTATTGCTTAATAAATACTGGTTGAAAGATTAAATCTCTGACTTCAAAAGCAAGCTGTGTATACAAGTTACGTTCTAAAACTAAGAAGTTCTGTAATGGATTGAATATATTAGGGATAAAGATAGGAGATAAGTTTATTTAGGAAACTTTATGTTAATTCATTTAAAATAAGTGGTTTTCACATAGCTTATTATTCCATCATATGTTTGTTATAAGAGGCTAAACTTTCATTTAGGTCTGCCCTTTTGAGCAATTGAGTTAACTTCTCCAAGTTCACATTTCTTAGTTAATGACATTGTACCTCACATTATTGTTAAAAGACACTGCACAAGATATCACTATATAAAATTGAAAGCAAATAACATTTTAATTATTGGTGTGATACAAATAATGACTAACAATTGTTAGATTAAGATTATTCTGATAAATGATTCTTGAGGAATGGACGCTGTCACAATAACAAACTCCACGGAACCTAGGACAGCCTCAAGGGTACCACATGTTAATTATTGACATGATGGTTTTGCCAATCTACTAACCTCATTGTAGAGAATATATGTGTCTCTGAAAAGTCATGTGCAAACTGAAATTTTTAAAATTGAATCCTTCTTTAGTTAAACTAGGGTATTTGCTATGCAGAGGAACTCTAACCCTTGTAATTGTTTTGTATTCACATAGTGAAATCCTTATGTAATTTGAAAAATTATCCCTCTTCTGTTGGTGCTATAAATTTGTTTTTTTTAAACAAACTTTTAGTCTGAAAATTATAAGTCTAAACATTTTGTCTGCTTCTTATTGTGTAAGCTTCGTACTTGGAATTAAAAAATCCTTTTGTAATAGAAATATCTCTGATAGACTATTATTGTCATTGCTGGAAAAATGAAATAAGGTTATAATATAAGCAGATACAATGTTTAGACTTATAATGAAATAAGGTTATCCATGATGAACTATATGTTATCCATATGAAATACATGTCTGTACCCTCCTTTACGGAAAATAAAGGCATTTCATTACTTGCTGTTTGATTTACAAAAATTACACATTTTATTGTTTGTAAGTCCCATGAATGTGCCTGGTGAAATATAATGGAATATTTATATTTCACTTGAGAATAATATAATATATTTGAATTTCTCTGAATTTGAAGGGAACAGACTAAACTGTCTGCTATCAAAATGCAAATGTAACATCATTTTGCCAGTAACCTATCCTCTCTAGCAGGCAATATAGAGCACAATAATTTAATTTATGCTGGAAAATGATGCTTTCGATTAGCACAGATTTCACTTTCAAAAACAGAATAAAGTGTTGACTTAGAAGTAAACTCAGTCCTCATCTTTTAAAAGATTTGGTTTTTCTTACTTAGGATTCAAGTAATTCTAAAAAGTATGTAAGAAATAGCTATCTTTCACCTAACCACCATCAATTTTAGGCAAACACAGTTTGATGTGAACAACAAAACATAGACTATGTTAATTATTTTGAGAGCCAATGACTTTTAAAGAGCCAGATGCCTTTCACTTCAAAACAATCTCAGAAGCTGGAGGAATACTGATGTCCTTGAACAAAGTGGCAAATGTAAAGCATATTACTGGCTGCCATGGGGATTTAAATGGTATGTGATAAAAATTATTTCTATTTTCCTACTTTATAGTTGTCTTCTGAAAACAGAAATTCAATGAACTTCCTCAAACCTTTTATGTTTTCTTAGGTCTCTGCTTTCTTACATGCTGATATCTCTAAATGGAATGCTCTCCCTTTGCCTCCACTGCATAATCTTGCCAGTAACCTACACTTTCTAGCAGAAAATATAGAGCACAATAATTTAATTTATGCTGGAAAATGATGGCTTTTTTTAGTTAACATCTAAATTACATACATATATTTTTTCCAATATGAGATTTTTGGGAAGCTTTCTCTAATAAGAACAACTTAATCTGGTCTATGAAAATTCTTTCAGGTCATCAGTTTTCTCAGAAAATTGTCAGACAAATTAGGAATTAATTTGAGTAACGTGAATTAACATTCATACAGTTAATTAATCACCCATCATCAAAGATTCACATGAAACCCTTTTCTTTTGCCAAATGTGACAAAGTTTCCGTAGCTATGGAGTAAGTTAAAATTTGGACTATATGTTTTATACGTGCACTAATCCTTTGATTTACTAAGAAAATATTGCAATGTTGTAGAATTTTATCTATCAGTAAGTTCATCAAAATTAAAAGAAGACTATATTTAAAAGGCAGAAATGCAGTTACAAGTTCCCCTGGAATTGGACTGACAACTTCTTTTAAACTTGGAACATCTATAGTTGTCTGGAGAAATCTTCTAAGTAAGGGATAAAAGGTGTCATTCTACATTTTACTGTTCTTCCAAAATTTCATTTGTGAAATAACTAATAGGGTACACTGCCTGCAATACTGAAAAGAGGCAATGGTAGCAGCCCCAAGGAGACTGATTTTATATCAGCTTTACTCTTCTGGGTGTGAATCATTCATTCATATACAAATAGTATTTAAAGTTGTTGAAAAAGAAAGGAAGTTATTTAGACTAAGATGTTAGTGCTCCCATTTTCACAAATGTGCTTTCAGATTTATCTTTACATTAATAATATTAAGATATTGCAAAGCAGAGATTTAATTACACTATCCAAACAAGGCAGTAAATTTGTGAGTATATTTAAACCTATCATAAATAATTAAAGCTAAAATTATTTCCTCAAAATAAATGAACCAAGTAAACTTGTGTTGCTGTGGCCTTGATTTAATAACATAGAATTTTTCAATCACTCTCTTGCTTATCTAATAAATATTTTAATCTTTGATGATGTATCCCGGGGTTCTAGTTTATTTCCTTATTTTAATAATATAGGATACATTTTTCATGAAATGTTATTTAAAATGGCATTGTGATCAACAGATACATATTAAATATTCACTGGGATCATTTCAAGCACAAGACTTACTGCTCAAGTTTCATCAAACTATCTGCTTTCTAGAATAAATTAATTACAGGTTCTTGGGCAAATGGCATTGCACAGAGTTGGCCTAATGACTCCATAATGTTCCCAGCTTTGTGGGACCCAGTCTGTTCCCATCTCCACAAGCAGCTCCCCGTGACCTTAACTATGTCTCTTCTTCCCAAACAAATTTAGGTAACATGATACCTTCCTTCTTTAATTCATTCAATAATTATTGAGTGCAACTGCATGTTTGACACTGTGCTAGGCCTGGAATATATTACCTGCTGTCAAGTGTTTACACAATAAATAATTTTTCACTGATAATTTTACCAACATGATGAATGCACTATATTAGTTAATGGTAAAACAGTAACAAGGTCAAACATTTGTCTCTCATTCACGTTACATGCTGGCAGCTGTGGGTTGGCTGCTTAACTATTCCCTATGGTAATTCTCATCCCAGAAGCCTAGCTTAAGAAACCGTCCCTATTTCCAGCCAAATATTCTCATAGCCGAGGGAGAAGGGCAGGAGCTAACTGTGCAGTGGCTTTTAATGCTTCAGCTTGAATGTGATATACTTCACGTCTTCTCACATCTCATGGGACAAAGCACGCCAAGCACAATATCAGTGGACAGAGATGTAAACGCCTCCCATCAAGGGTATTTCAAGTCACAAGGCAATGGTCAAATATATGTAACCTTCCTATAGGACATGGGGGAGGGGACATTGGAAGACAATGAAATGACAACTCTAAATTGCTGAAAGAAAAAAATGTCAATCCTGAATTCTATACCCACGAAGATATCTTTCAAAATGAAGGCCAAATGAAGACATTTTCAGGTAAATAAAACCTTTGAGATTTAATCTTCAGTAGTCACTAGAAGAAATGCTAAAGAAAATTCTTTAGACTGAAGGGAAATGATGCCACATAAGAATTTAGTTCAAAAGGAAAAAAAAAATAGAAAACAACAGTCAAAATGGTAAAGATGAAAATAAATATAAAATACTTTATTTCTTTAAGTACTGTAAAAGCTAAATGATAGTTTAAAGTAAAAGAATACAAATATTGACTTTAAAACATATAGAAAAGTAGGCTATTTGAAAATAATGATACAAAAGGATATAAAGGAGTCATAAATGGATTTAAACTCTTGCAAGATACCCACATTAAATATAAAGTGGCATAATGTTTATTCAAAGTAATAAGTTAACAATGAATATTATAATCAGAACAACCACAATAAATATGACAAAGAGGTATAACTATAAAATAAATTGAGGTGTCAGAGTGCATTATTTTTTTTTTTTTTACATAAAATCTATATATTTTTTTTTAATTTTTTTTATTTTTTTTATTAAAGGAAAGAAAAAAAAAGAAATTAACACAACATTTAGAAATCATACCATTCTACATATGCACTCAGTAATTCTTAACATCATCACATAGATGCATGATCATTGTTTCTTAGTACATTTGCATCGATTTAGAGGAACTAGCAACACAACAGAAAAAGATATAAAATGTTAATATAAAGAAAAGAAATAAAAGTAGTAGTAATAGTAAAAAACAACAACAACAAACAAACCAACAAGCAAACAAAAACAAAAAAAACCCTATAGCTCAGATGCAGCTTCATTCAGTATTTTAACATGATTACTTTACAATTAGGTATTATTGTGCTGTCCATTTTTGAGTTTTTGTATCTAGTCCTGTTGCACAGTCTGTATCCCTTCAGCTTCAATTACCCATTGTCTTACCCTGTTTCTAACTCCTGCTGAACTCTGTTACCAATGACATATTTCAAGTTTATTCTCGAATGTCCGTTCACATCAGTGGGACCATACAGTATTTGTCCTTTAGTTTTTGGCTGGATTCACTCAGCATAATATTCTCTAGGTCCATCCATGTTATTACATGGTTCATAAGTTTATCTTGTCTTAAAGCTGCATAATATTCCATCGTATGTATATACCACAGTTTGTTTAGCCACTCTTCTGTTGATGGAGATTTTGGCTGTTTCCATCTCTTTGCAATTGTAAATAACGCTGCTATAAACATTGGTGTGAGAGTGCATTATTTAAAAATAATCCTAAAAGTGTCAGGAAAGAAGGGACAATGAACACTGGAGACAAAAGAAAATAATTAACGAGGATAGAATGAAATACGATAATAAAAGTAATTATACTA
Source organism: Tamandua tetradactyla (assembly GCF_023851605.1). Taxonomy (NCBI): domain Eukaryota; kingdom Metazoa; phylum Chordata; class Mammalia; order Pilosa; family Myrmecophagidae; genus Tamandua; species Tamandua tetradactyla. The sequence continues at coordinate 97,441,967 of NC_135333.1, forward strand.
GGTTTTGATAAAATGGCTATTCCTTAAAATATTACCAAGAAGAATATATTTATAGAATATATTCAAAGAGGATATATTTGTTAAGCATAATAACTAAGCATATTCTGAAGGAAAATGCATTCAGAAGCAGAAGATACTTGTAGCTGTTGAGCATATTCAAGAATGATATTCCTAAAATGAGTATTTAACAATTCACACAATTGCCATTAAGCTAAGTGATCCTTAGGAAAACTAACCTTTCAGAGACATTGTGGGAAATGATTTTTCAGGGAATTAAAACTAAAGCTGACTGTTTCGCTGTTATATATTTTATCAATTAACTATACTTTATAACATCCCAGCACTTAGTAGCTTAAAAGAGCAAACATTTATTGTCTCACAGTTTCTGTGGTTCAGCAGTCTCGAGCAGCTTAGCCAGGTAGTTCTGACTGAGGGTCTCTGGTGAGATTACAGTCCAGCTATCAGTAGGGGCTGCAGACATCTGAAGGCTGGAGAATCAGCTCCTAAACTCACTCATATAGTCACCGGCAGGTGTCAAGCCTTCCTGGATGTCGGCCTTAGAAATTCCTTGCTACATGGGCCTTTTCTTAAACTGCCTGAGCTTTCCTACAACACACCCAGCTTCTCCAGAGCAAATGATCCAAGAAAATGAGCAATGACGAAGTTACAATCATATATAACCTAATCTTGGAAGTGATATACCATCACTTCTGCCATGTTATATTAGTCACAAACATGAGCCCTGGTAAAATATGGGAGAATCCTAGACAGAGGTGTGAATTCCAGAGGGCAGGGTTCACTTGGCAACTCTCTTGGAGACTAGCTCACATACATGCCAAGCAGTTAGCAATGTGATTCTTTTCCAGAAGGTACTCAATAAATAACTGTTGAATGAATGGATTAATGAAACAAGAAATGTACACAGCCATGAGACTGGGATGATTAAAATGCTTGTGGTATGCAGTGACTGTCCACAGATTATTTTTGTGGCAGAATAAATCATTTGTTTAAATCTTGCCACAGCTAGAGCTAGTTGGCCCAATAGGAAGGCGTAATTCTGTCCAGAGCACTTTGGGGTAGCAAAAGGACTCTCCATTACATGCATATTTCATTCTAAAGCTTAGATTCTCTTGACCATAACCTAAGAGTAGAGATTTAAACAAATAAAAGATAAATGGTTGCACATAAATATTATAAAACTTTGGGATATGGCAGGTAAATGCTCTAGAATTTTAGCAGGAAAGCTAAAAATTTTCTGCACATAGAAAGGAGATAGGCGTTTATTTGGCCTAAACAGCCTAAGTCACACAGTTTGTTGAAACTATTTAGAACATTGGTGATCAAAGAAAAATATGATGTAGTGTTCCGGTCTGCCAAAGCTGCCAGAATGCAACAAAACAGAGATGAATTGGCTTTTAATAAAAAGGGATTTATTTAGTTGAAAAAAATGTATAGCTCTTTGGAGGAAAGGCAGCTTTCATCTGAGGTTCTCTCTTACGTGGGAAGGCACAGGGCAATCTCTGTTCGCCTTCTCTCCAGGCTTATGGGTTCCAACAGCTTTCCCTGGGGTGATTCCTTTCTGCAGCTCCAAAGGTCTAGGGCTGAGCTGCGAGTGCTAAGATGAGGTATGCTGAGCTGCTTGGGCTGTGCTGCATTGAGCTCTCTCTTTTAAGCTTCCCATGAATTAAATTAAACATCACTCATAGAGGAAGGCATTCCCCTTAGAGACTGCAGATGTAATCAGCGACAGATGAGTTTCACAAGCTAATGATTCAAATCCACAGCAACAGAATTAGGCACCATCAACTGGCCAAGTTGACAACTGAACCTAACTACCACATGTAGTTTTACAGGATAAGGTACAAGAAACATGGAAAGACCACATTGAGTCCTGGTTTACAAAATGTTCATATGTCCTGTCTTTCTCTTTGTTAAACCAGCCTACCCCACTGACAGTGTGGCTGCAAGGACCGAAGTTGAGACTGAAACAGGGGCTCAGCAGATGGTAGGTGCCTGCAACCCACACATACTTACTCTGGGGGTGGGGTACTCAGGGGCAAGTAATCACACCTGGAAAACCTGTAGATATTTCCTATGTTTCTAGAACAGAGCATATATGAGGCGAAATGAAATCCTAGTAAGGTGAAATGCTTAATTTAGGAATAGCATAACTGGCAGCATAGAGGTGGCATTATCTATGCATGTGACTTGGTCATTCCATTGGTTTCCATCTATTAGTAGCAATCGTATGTTCCATCAGCTTTTTATCAGTGGTCAATATGTCTTATAAACTATTTGTAATCTTTACTTTGTATAGTAATTGGTTGAGGAGATTATTAATCTAATATGTTTTATAAACTATTAATCTAATATGTCTTATAAACTATTTGTATTCTTTACTTGCTATAGTAATTGGTTGAGGAGAAACATTGTAAAATAGTTCAAGAATCCACTAATATTTAAATTACAGTAAAGCCATATTACATACCATTTTAGTTTGCTAAGCTACTCAAAGCAGATACCATAAAATGGGTTGACTTGTAACAATAAGAATTTATTAACTTGCAAGCCTACAGTTTTGAGGCCCTGAAAAGGTCCAAACCAAGGCATCACCAAGGCAATGCTTTCTTCCCAAAGCCTGACTGTCTATGATATTGGACTCCTCTGTTACATGGCAGAGCATATGGCAGCATCTGCTGGTCTCCCCTTCTCTTCCAGGTTTCATTGCCTTCACCTTTTTGCTTCTGTGGCTTTCTCTCTATCTGAATTTCATCCTCTTGTAAAGCACTCCAGTAAGAGGATTAAGACCCAGCCTGATAAGGTGGTTAACCTTAACTGAGTTAGCCTCAGCAAAAGGTTCTACTTACAATGGGTCCACGCCCAGAAATGGGGTACATAGTTTCAAACCACCACAAACACATAACAACCAAGATAAAATAAGTCAAAATTATCATACACATGGCAAAACTTTGCTTTGCATAATTTCAGGAAATCTTTTAGTAAATGAAGATTGTACAGTGAAGTACATGTAGGCTCTGAATGAATGTAAATGATTAGCGGATGGACATTTAAGTTATTTGTAGAACTTTCGTCTAGGATATCCCACAATATCCAAAGTGGGAAAATATTCCTACAAATAAATGAGCTATGCGGGAAGTCCAAAATCTCTATTTTCTTGGAAGCAACATCCCTCTCTTTCTCAACTTAGAATACCTGAAGATTCATTGACTTAGAGAAGCAGAAATGTACTTGAAGATTTAATGAACTCATGAAATATTAGTGCCTTAAATTATCTCCCAATCGATTCATTGCCCTAAGACAGCACAGTTGTAGAGCTCTGGCTAAGATCCAGGGAAGAATATATGTGATTCTGGTTAGAAATAATGGTGAATTTCAGTTTAATAACGTTGTTGATATTTGTGGGATATATAGGCATCTACTTCCTATTGACATCACTATTATAAAATTTTGACCCCTCAGTACAATCCCATAGGAGGTTGAGAACCACTAGATATATTAATGATTCTTTATACTAGGATTGGCAAATTATTTCCCCATGGGGTAAATCCTGTCCACCATCCCTTTTTTTTGTTACAACCAAGAAAATTTAATGCAAAGTGAAAGTACATATTCAAAGCAGATGAGCATGGGCATTCTTCAGAGGAGGGAAAGTGCTCTGATGTCAGGATCCTTGCATTATAATGATTTGGAGGGGTCCTTCCCCCTCTGGCTATGCTAATAAGGGATTGATGAGCTGCGCTTTTCATTGGTTCTTTTCCGGCTCAACCTAAGTGAGGGCTAGTTGTGTGCTCATTAAAAGGAACTTCTTATCCTAGGTCTTAGAGTCACTTCCCCCTCCCTCTTTCCCTAACTGCCTCATTTCCTCTCAGAGAATTCCATCCCTTAATCTTAAGGGGTTCTGAGGGGAGGAGATGAGTCTCCTGACAACTGCTTCCTGCTGACAGAGGGGGCATTGTCCCTACCTATAATGGGAGTGGAATTCTCTGGCTCATATCTAGTGATTCTGTTCAAGGGACAGATTATGGTGGATACACTCTGCACAGACTATTCTTGTGTCTCCTGTAGTTCCAGCTCTCCCAATCTTTATGGTTGTTAGGAGTAGGATTTGGAACAGGATTGTTCTTCTACTCCAGTTTGGGATGACAGATTGGAAATCTAAGGGTGGTAAAGATTCATTTCCACTCTTAAACTTGAGTACTGGGGCCACATATACTAAAGTGCATATCCCTGACCACTGCAGGTGTAGGCTAGGTTAGTAGGTTTATACCCACAAAGGAAGGATACTCCCTGATTGGGGTCTAGGGACACAGTGAATGTTAGAATGCCTACTGGTTGGGACAACTCATTGCTGGCTGAGCTGGAGTTTGATTCGCTTATGGGTGACACGCCCTCCACTGTATGCACTGTACCTTTGTGGTTACCAAGCTTGATGCCATCAGCCCCTGGGAGTTCTCAGAAATGTTGAGACCTCAACAAGTTGCTGACACCAAGAGGGTTCTTCACATAGCTGCAGGAAAGAATTCAAGGCTTAAGTCAGTGCTTATAGCCAAGAAAATTTTCATGCATAGCAAACATGCTCAAAGAGGTGAGCGCAGGCATTCCTGAAAGTGGGAGAAGCCCACTGCTTCTTTTTGTAAACCAATTTTTATTGGAATACAGCCATGATTTTTCATTTATGTATTGTCTGTGGCTGCTTTCACACTTAAGTAGCAGAGTTGACTAGTTGTAACACAGATCACATGGCCTGCAAAGCTGGAAATACTTATCATCTGATCTGGCCCTTTATGGAAAATGTTTGTTGACCCCTGCCTTAAACTAATGGGAGCGATGTAAAAAAAAAATAAAAAAAAAAAAGTGCATGCGCATGGAAGTATATTGAAAGGCAATTAATAGTGAAGTTATGAGTATACAAATTGGGAAAGTAACATCCTTTCGCACAAATTTTTGTACTTCCAGAGCTCCTTGCTTAGGTTAGTGGCTTTGACAATAAACTGATGACAATACCACACAAATAATTGTTTCGAAGACATTTGTAATAATTTAATATCCTACCTTAAGAAGACATACAAGGGTACATGGGTGGTTCAATGGTAGAATGCTTGCCTTCCATGCGGGAGACTGGGGTTTGATTCCCAGACCATGTACCTGCCCCCCCTCAGAAAAAGAGGCATACAACATTTTCAGTAAGATTGTTATATTTTATATGAGATTGAGAAATAAGAAACTTATGAATAAGTTAATCTGAGTCAAATATTTTGATCAACAATTTAACATATTAATGATCTTAATATGATTCAACTATTTGGAGTTGGCGAATTAGCAGAAGAAGTAATTATAGCTGGTAGACTTTCACTTATGCCCATGAAGATTAACTCATAGAACTGTCTGATACTGATGAAACTATGAGTACATTGCCAGAGGCACACAATGGCCTATCCTGTAATAACTGAGTTTCAAAGAGAAAAGAACTTTATTGCAAAGTGCAAAGCTAGGAAAATATGTGGCTTATAAACCTCAGATATGTCTCCCCAAACTGCAGCAACTCTGAGTTTTATAGTGTTATACAAAGGCCAGAAAGCTCAGGCTAATGGCTCCAGTTGACAAAGTTAGAGATAGTCTAATCATTGAGTATGCATAGACTAATTACAGGCTTAGTCCCAGGAAGTATGTAAAAAAAATGTGGCCTTAACATGATGATGAGCACTGTATTAGTATTATAATGATTTTAAAGTATTATAATGAGGTAAGGTCGGATATAGCTTAAGGTATAAGCTACTGTGCCTGTCAGGCAAGGCAATTCTGGTTAGAACTAGCTTCCGCTAATAAAATAGCTTTAAGAATTTGAGTGAGTTGGCTCTGAACTGACTCAAGTTCCTTCGTTAATAAACATTGAGGGTCTTTCCATGAGATCATAAGACTTCAAAGTTGTAAAACAAGATAAGGGGGTAAAGTGAGGCCAGTCTCAAGTTTTCATGAGGCTTTACAGTTACAAAGTAAAAATTATGCAGTTACACACAAAAGTATCATCCTCAAAGCATCAAGGCATCTGTGTTACAGTTCAGTGAGTTACAATAGTTACAAATATCTGTTTCTGGCTGTATCAAAAGGTTAACATATACGGGGTGTATCTGTCGCAGGCACACACCTTGTGGACGTGGATGGGGATATGCTTTCTCTGTATGGCTCAGGAGCCTTGGAATCTATGGATCAGAATTGGAGGGTTTAAACAGCAGGAATGGTCACAACAATCTCCTTCACTTTTATAGAATTTGATGAAATTGTCCAAGTGCTTCCCAAATTGAAGATCAGGTTTCCTAATTCTCTGCACCTTAAATTCAAGGAAATAGATCTTGTAATGCTTCAACAGTTAAATGCACTAGCACAACTTTGTCTCATCAACCAGTTGACAGTTGATCCTCAAGGAAATCCAGTTGGCAGTTTTACACCCTGGAAATATTATGTATTATTTATGCTGAGCCATTTTAGTATGCAGAAAATAAGCGGAACAGAGGTGACACCAAATGATATGATAATGACTGAATGGCTCTTTGGAATCCTAGCACATGTAACATCCTCTGAGTTACCCCAGTACCGTCTGATTTCAATTCTAGATGATGCCGGGAAGAAGCATTTCCAGTATCTACTAGATACCAAAGGGAAAAAAACCTGGTATTGTCAATGAAGAAAAGAATGGCAGTAAAAGACTTTAGAAAGCCCAAATTGTGCTACACTAAATTATGTCACAAGAGAATTTTATAATGAAAAGCTGGAGGAAATAAAAGAAAAAAAGAAATTTTGCAAGATGTATATAGAAAACCTAGTGAAGGAAGCTACAGAAATCAACATGAAAAATGAGGCTTTGCAGAAGCTTTGGCCACAGATGTTCATTGAGCTTGTTAGGGATGCAGTCATAAAAATCCGCAATAAAATCTCCTATATGAAGCTCTGTCTACAGCAGATAACTGACCAAAAATAGAAATGGTTTTTATTTACAGTTTATTTTAGCAGGGTTTTCTTTTTTTTTTTGAATGTTGACAATATACAGGATAAACATTAAAATAACAACAAAACAACACTATCCTTCAAACTAGAAAGACTAGCATCAATGCATCATTGCCTACTATTCCCAGAGTTAAAGGTCGGGATGAAAGAAGGAAAAAGGGAGGAGAGGAACAGTTTTTAGAGGTGGTTTGGGTCTTGAATAGGTACTGCATTTGCAGGTTGCTTTTATTGGTGCCCCTGCTATAGCCCACAGCACATCACATTTGCTCATGGTTCAGCAAGAGTAGCTTCTACCCAGTTTCAGCTGATAATTTTCAGTTATTCGCACTTTTATTTTTGCCATGATTTCAAAGCCGAAAATCTGTCCTTTTTTATGAGCAAAGAATAAACATTAATAAATTAGTAAAGAAACAAACAAATCTGGGTTACAGTTCAGTGGGTTTCAGTAGTTTTGGCTATTTACTTTTGGCTACTCTACAATATACTAGAAAGTAAGAAAGCATCTAGATAGTGATTGTGCTGGTTTGAAGGGAAGTATGCCCCCTAAGAAAAGCCATGTTTTAATATGGATCCCATTTCTTAAAGGTAGAATAGTCTCTATTCAATGCTGTGTATTTGGGACTGTGATGGGATCATCTCCCTGGTTGATGAGATTTGGTTAAGAACAGTTGTTAAACTGGATTAGGGGATGACATGTCTCCACCCATTTGAGTGGGTCTTGATTAGTTTCTGAAGTCCTATAAAAGAGGAAACATTTTGGAGAATGAGAGACTCAGAGAGGGCAGAGAATGCTGCAACACTACAAAGCAGAGAGTCCACTAACCAGCGACCTTTGGAGATGAAGAAGGGAAATGCCTCCCGGGGAGCTTCATGAAACCAGAAGCCAGGAGAGTAAGCTAGCAGATGACGCTGTGTCTGCCATGTGCCCTTCCAGCTGAGAGAGAAGCCCTGACTGCGTTCGCCATGTGCCTTTCCAGATGAGAGAGAAACCCTGAACTTCATCGGCCTTCTTGAACCAAGGTATCTTTCCCCAGATGCCTTTGATTGGACATTTCTATAGACTTGTTTTAATTGGGACATTTTCTCGGCCTTAGATCTTTAAACTAGCAACTCATTAAATTTCCCTTTTTAAAAGCCATTCCGTTTCTGGTATATTGCATTCCGGCAGCTAGCAAACTAGAACAGTGATTCAGTAACTATATAATTTATTAACTCGTAACTTTTAATTACATATACACGTAAATGAGTGAATCTCATTGAGTGTAAATAAAGCTAATTTATTTTCAAAAAGAGAACCTATATATAGACGTTTTAAGTTGTGGTATTTAGAATCAGTTTTATGAACAGTTTTTTCTTTACCGCTAATATTGTTACTATTTAAGGAAAGTTATTTATCAGGAACATATAACAGGATCCATAACACTAGAGTTCCAGACTATTGATTCATTTTCTCTCTGTTTCAAAAAGAAAAAAAAAATCCTGCCACTAGCACTGATTACAAGGTCTGCCAGTTGCCCTGTAAGAATATTATCATATTTGCTCAGGAAAGAGACAGCATGAAAGTGCTACCAACAGATTTATGGATGCCTCTACCACATTAGAGTTAATATACGTCCCTCTTCTGAAGAATTTGATCAGACATTTGCTGTTACTTCAGTGAGCCATCTGGTGGTGAGTTTTCAGAGACGGAGAACTAGAATTCTCACCATACATTACTTATCATTGCACAGTACCATCTGCACAAGAACAAAAGTCTGGCCATGGCTGCAGGACTATTGTGTTCCAGCTACTCATTGTTACAAAAAGCATTTTCTCTCTACACAGGGCTTTTGAAAGAAAAACAGATCTGTCTGAATATGAATATATATGATAGAAAAATATTAAATTGAATGTATTTAAAATTCCGCCTTCTTGAGGAGAAAGGAGTCTATATGTCCTTGGAAATGAACATTTTCCAATGTTTCTCAATAGGATAAAACCCAAAAAGTTTTAGAGAAGTAAAATTCCTTTACATGAGCGAAAAATATGAAAGAAAAATCCTAGAATAGTGGCAAAATAGCAAGGGCAATGTGGAGGACTGTGGGGTTTTCAGACTTTAGTGTATATCACATTCACCGGGAGTGTTAAAATGCAGATTGCTGGGCTCCACCCCCAGAATTTCTGATTCAGTAGGTCTAAGGCAGGGCTCAATAATTTGCATTTTAACATATTCCCAGATGATGCTAATGCAGTTGATCCAGGATTCTCACTTTGAGAACCACTGATGTAAAGGATCTTCAGGGTTTTGCTTTGGGGTTGCATGGAATAACTTTCTGTGTGACCAACCAAAGGGGTGCTCTTTGTTCTGAAGGACAAAGAGTTTCCTGGGATTTGGAACTTTTAGTGCTACAGCGGGGAAAGTCTCCAGCAAACTGGGAAGATCGGTCACCCTACATCATATCTCCAAGGTATTTTCAGCGAAAAGCTAAGCTACTTGTTAATGTTTTGTAGCAAAGATTTTTGTGTATTTTCTTTTTAATTCATTAATTCAAAGTTAATTTTAAACTATGGTTTGTCTGTTTTTCATTGATATGTTGAGATTGACTTCAAGGCTAGGAGTTGCATTTTGGCGGTTATTATCTGTGATAATCAGTATACAGAACCCTGCTGTAACTATAACTAATTGTTGCCTAAAATTGAGTAAACAATGCACCATTACTATGACTCAAGTTGCCAGTGTTTTGATTCAGCAGGCAAGTAAATAAGGGGCTTAGGAAGAGGTAGGATGGTCTTTGGACTCTCATTTGAAAGTGTATATTTATGCAAAATCCTCCGTTATTAAAATGACAAACCTTGGGAAACTCACTGTTTAGGAGTGGGTGTCACACACAGAATTAAATACATAAAGTGTCATGTGGGTTCATCAAATTAGGAATGTCTGAATGGATGAGGATGGGCTAGGGTATACATCAGTAATAAAAGTAAATTCATAATGGCTTAAACCAACAAATATTTATTTCTTGCTCACACTACCTATCCTTGGAATACCAACAGAAATTGCCAGTTTTTGGCATTCGTTATTACATCATTATAATTCAAGTAGATAGTACAAAATAAAGAATTTAAATGATGCTCAATGGCAATGGGTTTGTCCACTGTAGAAGAACTCTTTTTCACAAAATAAATATATAAGGAAAAAAGGAGGTTGGAATCCTTAATGGAGAATATAAGTTGAATGTCAGTTGGTTCAGTTTTCTAAACATAGGTCTAATGAAAAATAACACATTATAAAAATCCCCAAAGGTAGCTATTTTAATGGAAAGTCTTGATTTATGGTAGACCTTGGGAAAGTTTTTATAGGTTATCAGAGATGTGGTAAACCCAGACTGAGCAAGTGACAACCAGTTCATCATTTTGTAGTTAGTAAAAGTAATTCACTAACAGACTGGTGAAATATTCTGTGAAGGCATCTATTGGGCCCAAAGGATTTCTTAGTATTCTTAGGTAATATGTTTTGCATCAATGATTTCCACATCTTTAGATTATTATTCAGTGGTTTGAGATGCTGTGCTGGAATCTCATTTTTTACAGTGCTCCCAAGGAGATTTTGATGTATTTAGTCTGCACAGTGGACAATTTTTAAAAATGAAACCTGTACATTGAATTTGTTAAACAGAAACAGACAGGAATGGAAAGTGAATATAAAGTTATTGGAACTAGTGAAATATTCAGTTCAGCATATATTGCAGATTATTTTCAAACATAAATCTATGGAGTTACTTTATTACTCTGGTCAGGTATTCTCATTTTGCTCTGCTTCTGCCACTATTTTCTGTGTGACTTCAGATAAGTCACTTATTTGAAGCTCAGCTTCTTCTATAAAATGAAGTCAAATAGGTTATTAAAGATCCCTACCGGGCGGGCCGCGGTGGCTCAGCGGGCAAAGTGCTTGCCTGCTATGCCGGAGGACCTCGGTTCGATTCCCGGCCCCAGCCCATGTAACAAAAAACGGAGAAACAAAATACAATAAAACAAGAAAATGTTTCCCTTTCTTCCTCCCTTCCTTCCTTCTATCCTTCCTTCCTTCTCTCTGTCTTTCCTTTAAAAAAAAAAAAAAAAAAAAAGATCCCTACCATTTCTAGAACCCCATATTTCCTTGAAACTTTGCATTTAATTTAAAGGAGCACATGGAGGCATGTATGGGGGTAGATATTTAGTGGAAGAGCTTCGTGGCAATTATCATGGAGAGAAATGTATATCCTAAGCACCTATCCTTGTTCTTCTACCTTCAATAAAATGCCCTCTATTTGAGAGGAGATCCAGTAGGCTGTAGGGTATGTGCATCAGAGGTTTGAACCTCCATGATTGAGGAAGTCATTACTCATGGATCATTCCAACCTTTTGAATCTATCTGGGGATGATCTTAACTAGATAAATAGAGCAATGAATCAATAATAATAAAATGTGAGATACCAGGGGCAACAAAGGTGATCATCACTTCAGATTTGGTGCCTAACATCATTTTATTGCAGTGTGTTTTAGTTTTATTATTGCTAAAGAAAATACCATGCACTGGGCTGGCATAAACAATGGAAATTTAATAGTTCATGGTTTTACGGCCAGGAGAAATCCAAAATCAAGGTACCATCAAGGTATTGCTTTCTTCCAGAAGACTGTCAGGTTTAGGGGGCTGGTGCTGGCAATCCTCGGTCCTTGGCTTTTCTGTCACATGGCAATACACATGGTGGCCTTTCCAGGCTTCTCTGGTTCCACTGACTTACAGCTTCTGGCTGCTCCCTGGTGCTTTCTCTTTCTATGGTCTTCCCTATAAGGCCTTCAGTAATAGGATTAAGACCACCCTGAGCAAACTGGGCTACCCCTAGTTGAAGTACCTTATCAAAAGGTCCTATCAAAAGGTTCACACCCAAAGGAAATGATTAGGTTTAAGAATATGTTTTTCTGCCATGCATAGCTCCAGACCACCACATAGTAGTTTAAATATGTTCTCATGCTCACCACTTATTCATTCTGTACTCCTCTTATCAATGAGGAAATGGCAGAGATTGAATACAGAGGCAGGCAGTTTAATTTGAGAAAGTTGCCTAAATTGGGAGATACTGAATTAACTTTAACCCAGAGGAACAGTTGAACTGAAAATCCTGAGATTTGTAACCCTAAACTACTATGACTCCTTTATGATGTAGTAATTCACTCCAAAGCATCCTGACTGATGTTACCTGGAAGATAATTCTCTACAAAACATTGCCAACCATGCATTCTTCTAATACTTTCTCTTACCTCCTACCCATCACCAAACCCCCAACCCCAGAATACAGGCTTTGTGTCAAGTCTGCACAACCTATAAAAGTCTACAAATTTAACTGCCTAGTCTATGAAAGCCATTCGGGAACCACAAACACAAGTGACATACTGCCACTCATTAAGATGCTCGTGCTTATGATTTAATAGGAAAAAGAAAACGTGAACTCAGCCAATTATAACAAAAGGCTGTCTCTGAGAATAGAAGCAATAGAAATATTAACAAAAACAACCAAACTTTTCAGATACAGAGAATCCTTTCTTATCTAAAACACTCCAAATTCTTAAAAAACTATTTTCCCCAACCCCCATACAGACTGTGTTCTGTCTATCGGAGTACAGTACGAACATCAGCTTAACTAAATCCTTTTCGAAGTGTCGACGTTTTGAAACAGGTCTCTCTTAACCTAAAAAACATCCTCTATTAATTCATCAGTGGAGGGTCTCTACTTTGCTCCTACAACCAACGCTCACTCCCCACCCTTTAAAGCTGATGAAATAAAATGTTCCGGAATTGAGGATGTTAGTAATTCAGATCACTTGTGAGAAATAGCAATGCCTGAGAGGTGAGGGGTGAAGGGGAATTGTACTCTTTTAAGAAAGAACCTGGGGATTGCAAATGTGGGCAAACACTGCCACCTCCAGGTGAAAGTTGGGAATAAGCAGGAAGCGAGGACAACATTCTGAAAGCTCAGAAGCTGGTTTTGTTTCAAGCTGCAAACCACGCAGCCTCACGTGCATATCCGAGACACGCCCCTCCCGGAGGCTCTGACGATTCTGCGCGCCCCAGGCAACGTGATTGACGGAGCAACAGCCCGGTCCGTTACTAAAATAGGTCACTCTGGAAACAATAGCTCGATCCTTCCGGTAGCTCAGAGTCCGCGCTCTCCCAGCATGCTTTGCCTTCCGGCTGTTCTCAGTTCCGCCGGTCCAGTCCCGCCTTGCGCGCCCATTTCGATCCCGAATCCCCAGCTCGTTACCGGGCCCAAGAATCCCACACAGGTTTTCCAGTCTGGGTTCTTGGGCTGTGGCAATGGGAGCAGGAATGGCGCAGCTGGAGGGTTACTACTTCTCTGCTGCTCTGAGCTGTACCTTTTTAGTGTCTTGTCTCCTTTTCTCCGCTTTCAGCCGGGCACTGCGAGAGCCCTACATGGACGAGATCTTCCACCTCCCGCAGGCGCAGCGCTACTGTGAGGGCCACTTTTCCCTCTCGCAGGTGGGAGTCCCCAACCTGTCCCTATCCCAGGGCAAGGCAGGGGAGGCAGAACCGTCCCAACCGCAGTGCCTATCCTTAGTTGCCCTTCCCAACCTGGAAACCTCAAAGGAAAGGCTTAATCTTTTGTTTTTGTGTCTGACGTCTGTGGGATATTTGTTAAGTGAATGAACCGTAGATCTGTCTCCTGAGAATGAATGGTGAAGGAAAATAAATAACGGGCAATTTAGTGTTTGCCTATCTTTTTGGCAACAGGATATACCAGTTTTTCCCTCCAGTCCCACTAAAGGCGTTGGGCTGCTCCTAGGAAATGTCAGAAAACTTCCCTTTAATTCACCGGTCAGGCACCTTACTGTGTGTTTTGGAAGGGAGGTGAGAAGGGGTGAGGGAACTTCTGCCCCAGGAGATGACAATTTACACTAATTTCATTGCTGAGTATTTTTAGGAACTTTCTGTTAACTGATTAATCTGACAACCTGTGAAGTTGCAGCATTTTTAACATATATTTGACTGTACAACTACACGGTGTTAATGGGCCAAGCACTGTTAACTGTAGGCACAAAAATAAAGTAGACATCCCTCCTCTTCTGGAAAAGCAGTATAGGCTAGTGGTTAGAAATAGAAAGACCTGATTTTAAAATCTTGGCTCTGTTATTTACTAGTCATGTGACCTTGGATATTTTCTGTCTCAGGTTACTAACCTTTAACAGATACAATAATAGCATCTGCTATGGGGAGTGGGGTACGGGGATGATGCAGGATTACACAGGGTTTAGCACAGTTCCTAGCTCAGTAAATTTTATTATGGAGCCTGTGGTCCAATCTTTCTAAGCACCACTTTCTCTCCATATCCCATCAGAGTTCTAACTGATGTTTACATGCTTTTTAAAACTCGAACTTTTGCATTTAGACATCAAAATAGCAACTTTACAAGGAGTAGATCTTGGAAAATAGAAACTGACTATAAGTTGTTTTCTGCTGGTTATTGATGTCTTAGTAATTACAAAGCAGGCGTAGGGAAAAAAAACGCAAACTTTTTCATTAAAGAAAGCATCTTATCTGTCATGTCCTATTTAACTGTTATAGAATCACTTCTCAAAATGCCTGATTGTTGATAAAAACAAAACTTGAGCATATTTGTATCTGTCTTGTAGTTACTACCTCTTGCTTTTCCTTCACTGTTTGACCTTTCATTTTTAAGTGGGATCCCATGATTACCACATTACCTGGCTTATACCTCGTGTCAGTTGGAATGGTCAAACCTGCCATTTGGATCTTTGGATGGTCTGAACATGTAGTCTGCTCCATTGGAATGCTCAGATTTGTTAATCTTCTCTTCAGTGTTGGCAACTTCTATTTACTCTATTTGCTTTTCCGCAAGATTCACCCCAGAAACAAGGTATGTTTTCAGAGTAATTTATTACAAGTTTATGGACAGTCAGGTCCACAATTATAATGAGCTGGTTTTATAAGATGAGATGAAAAGTATTTTTAACATTAGTATTTGTATATATTTTGTAAAGAAATCCTCACCTCTATTTTAGAAGAAATTTGTATATAAATACTTTAGAATGCTTGTTTATTTGTAAAATCTAAAAATATCTGTTAATGAACTAAACCTAATATTTCAGTAAATATTTACCGAGTTTAATCTGTGTATTAGGTACTGGAAATACAGAGATGAATAATACAGTCTTCCTTGCACAACTTAGGTCTTTGTTAGAGGTAACAGACTTTGCCTAAAGAATTTTGATGTGGTTCAAGAATGCCAGCCCCTGAGGTAGCTTGCCTGGAGGAAGATTACCTGGGTTTGAATTCCATCCCTGACCCTTACTAGTTGTGCACCCTCAAGCAGGTTACTCCACAGAGCCTCAGTGTCTTTATCTTTTTTTTTTTTTTATTAGAGTAGTTATGGGTTTACAGGAAAATGAGGCATAAAGTGCAGGGGTCCCATAATACCACCCTACTATTAAAACCTTCCATTGCTGTGGTATATTTATTCAATTGATGAAAACATATTTTTATAATTGTATTGTTAACTATAGTCCATGGTCAAACTTACGGATCACGATTTGTGTTGTGTGGTTCCATGGATTTTTTTTTTTTTAATTTTTATTCTATTACCATATAAATAGTCTAAAATTTCCCCTAACCTCTTTCAAATGTATAATTCAGTGCTGTTAATTACGTTCACAGTGTTGTACTGCCATCACCGCCATCCATTACTAAAATAGTCCGTCATTCCAAATAGGAAGGCTGTACATTTTAAGCCTTAGTTCCCTATTTCCTATACCTGTACCATGCCCTGGTAACCTGTATTCTAGGTTCTGACTCTTTAAGCTTGCTTATTCTAATTAGCTCATATTCGTAAGATCATACAATGTTTGTCCTTTTGCATCTGATTTATTTTACTCAATGTGGTGTTTTCAAGATTCATCCATGTTGTTGCATGTATGAACTTCATTCCTTTAAGACTGATTAATATTCCATTGTGTGCATATACATTTTGTTTATCCATTTATTGGTTGATGGGTACTTGGTGTGATGGTCAGGTTCATCACTTGGTATCTGGTATATAGCTATTGATCTGGCAAATGCTTTTTTCTCAATAGCTGTTAGTAAAGACCACCAGAAACAGTTTGCATTCAGCTGACAAGGCCAGATACCTTCACTATTCTCCCTTAGGAATGTATCACCTCTCCAGCCTTATGTCACAATCTTGTCTGCAGGGATTGCTGTTGTTTCTCCCTTCCACAAGACATCATACTGCTCCATTATATTGATAATAGCATGTTGATTAGACTTAATGAGCAAGAAGTAGCAAATACTATAGGCTGATTGGTAAGGCGTTTGTATGTCAGAGGATGGGAGATAAATCCCACAAAAATACAGGAACTTTCCACCTCACTGAAATTTCTAGGTGTCCAGTGATGTGGGGCATGTTGAGATATCCTTTCTAAGGTGAAGGATAAGTTGCTTAGTTGCTTCATCTAGCCCCTACTATGACCTAAACAGAGACTCCTAATTGGTCTCTGGATTTTGGTAACAATGTATTCCTCATTTGTGTGTGCTACTTTGGCCCATTTATTGAGTGACCAGAAAAACAGCTAATTTTGAGTGGGAACCTGAACAAGAGGAGGCTCTGTGACAGGTCCAGGCTGCTGTACAAGCTGCTCTGCTACTTGGACCATATGATCCAGCAGATCCAATGGTACTGGAGGTGTCAGTGGCAAATAGAGATGCTGTCTGCAGCCTTCAGCAGGCCTCTATAGGAGAATCACAATGCAAACCCTTCGGATT
This sequence comes from Tamandua tetradactyla, assembly GCF_023851605.1. Lineage (NCBI taxonomy): Eukaryota > Metazoa > Chordata > Mammalia > Pilosa > Myrmecophagidae > Tamandua > Tamandua tetradactyla. The sequence continues at coordinate 97,458,801 of NC_135333.1, forward strand.
TTGGAGCAAAGCATTACCGTCTGCTGCAGATAACTACTTTCCTTTTGAGAAACAGCTTTTGACCTGCTACTGGGCCCTAGTAGAGACTGAGCACTTAACCATGGGCCACCAAGTTATCATGTGAGTTGACTGAGGAATAGAAAACTTGAGCTTGGTTTACAGATGATTCTATATGAAATGCAAGTACCACCTGAAAGTGGACAACTGCAGCACTGTAGCCTCTTTCTGGGATGTCCCTAAAGTACAGTGGTGAGGGGAAATCTACCCCACGGGGGGAACTTCAAGCCATGCACCTGGTTGTTCATTTTGCTTGGAAGGAGCACTGGCTAGAGGTGCGTTTGTATACTGGCTCATGGGCTATTGCTAATGGTTTGGCTGGAAGGTCACAGACTTGGAAAGAGTATGATTGGAAGATTGGTAAGAAAGTGGTCTGGGAAAGAGGTATGTGGATAGACCTTTCTGAGTGGGCTAAGAACATGAAAATATTTGTGTCCCATGTGAATGTGCACCAGAGTGTGACTTCAGCAGAGGAAGGTTTTAATAATTAAGTGGATAAAATGACCCATTCTGTGGATACCAGTAAGCCTCATTCCCTAGTCACTCCTGTCATTGCCTTTTGGGGTCATGAACAAAGTGGTCATGGTGGTAGGGATGGAGATTATGCATAGGATCAGCAACATGGACTTCCACTCACCAAGGTTGACCTGGCTATAGCCACTGCTGAGTACCCAGTCTGCCAGCAGCAGAGACTGACACTCAGCCCCCAGTATGGCACCATTCCCCAAGGTGATCAGCCTACTACATGGTGGCAGGTTGATTACATTAAACCACTTCCATCATGGAAGGGGCAGCAGTTTGTTCTGAGTAGAATAGATACATACGTCATTGGGTTTGCCTTCCCTACACATAGTGCTTCTGTAAAATCCACCATGCATGAAATTACGGAATGCCTTATCTACCATTATGGTATCTCACACAGCATTGCTTCTGATCACAGAACCCACTTTACAGCAAATGAAGTATGGGAATGGGCACATGCTCTTGGAATTCTCTGGTCTTACCATGTTCCCCATCATCCAGAGACAGCTGGGTTGATAGGACAGTGGAATGACCTTTTGAAAACTTAATTATGGTGCCAACGAGGTGGCAATACCTCGCAGGGCTGGGGCAGTGTTCTCCAGGAGGCTGTGTATGTTCTGAATCTTTCTCCTATAGCCAGGATTCATGGGTCCAGGAATCAAGGGGTGGAAATGGGAGTGACATTACTATCATTATTACCTCTAGTGATCCATTAGTAAAAGTTTTGCTTCCTGTCCCTGCAGCCTTGAGCTCTACTGGTCTACAGGTTTTAGTTCCAGAAGGGGGAGTGCCTCCACCAGAAGCAGCAACAATGATTCCATTGAACTGGAATCTAAGGCTGCCTCCTGGTCACTTTGGGCTACTCATGTCCCTGGGTCAACAAGCCAAGAAGGGGATTACTTTATTCTTTGGGGTCACTGACCATGACTATGAGGGGGAAATAGGACTGCAGCTACACAGTGGAGGTAAAGAAGAGTTTTCCTGGAATATAGGAGATCCCCTAGGGCACCTCTTAGTACTACCATGGTCTATGATTAAAATCAACGAATAACTGCAACAACCCAATCCAAACAGGACTACCACTGGCTCTGAAACTTCAGGAGTGAAGGTTTGGGTCACCCCACCAGGCAAAGAACCACAACCAGCTGAGGTGCTTACTGAAGTTAAAGGGGACATGGAATGGGTAGTTGGAAGAAGGTGTGATAAATATGAACTACAACGACTTGATCAGTTATAGAAACAAGGACTGTAATGGTATGAATATTGCTTCCTTGCTTTATAATTAATATCTATATAGTTATACATAAATCAAAATATCTTTGTTTTCCTCTATTTTATCCCCTTTATCATGTGACAAAGCTGTTTTGTTCACGTTATAGTATTTAAGTTGTAGGATATCAAGTTTAAGAGTAAATATTACCCAAGGATTTGCACCCTATTCTGAAGAGATTTGATGAGTTTCCAGTTGTATGTAGGACAGTTGAGTATTGTTGGGTGATGAAAAATATGTGTCTGTTATTGTTTTCTATTTAGAAATTAAGTATGTTTAAGGTGATGTGTATAGCTGCCAAGTTGACAAGGGTTAGACTGTGGTGGTCAAGTTCATGTATCGACTTGGCCAGGTGGTGGTGCCCAGTTGTCTGATTGAGCAAGCACCCACATGTCTGTTGCTGTGAGGACATTTCAGCGACTTAAATGATGACCACATTGGCTGCATCCCCTGTAGACACTGCAGAATGTCTTCTGCAATGATTGAAGCTTAATCTAATCATCGGGAAGGCTTTTAGGAAGGATTCAGAAGAGACAGTCATTCTTTCTTCTTCAGCCAGCCAGCCTCTCATGAGAGTTCATTGAGGACCTTCATTGGAGCTGCCAGTGTGCTAACTCCCCTACAGATCTTGGACTTTACATCCCTACACTTGCAGGAGACACTGTTGTATATTTTATATTTATGGATATCTCCTGCTGATTCTGTTTCTCTAGAGAACCCTAGCTAAAACCTTAGGTTGCTTCCTTCTTCTAGCAATTGTGAATAATACTGCCATGAACATGGGTATGCAAGTTTCTTTTGAGTCCTTTCTTTCAATTCTTTTGGGTATATACCAAGAAGTGGGATTGCTGGAAAATAGGTAGTTCTATACTTAGCTATCTGAGGAACCACCAAACTGTCTTCCACAGCAGCTGCACTGTTTTACATTGCCACTAGCAAGGAATGGTCTTCCTGTTTCTCTACATCCTAACACTTTTAATAGTAGCCATTCTAGTGAATATGAAATGATATCTCATTGTGGTTTTGATTTGCATGTCCCTAATGGCTAATGATGTTGAACATCTTTCCATGTACTTTTTTGGCCATATTTGTATCTTTTTTTGAAAACTGCCAAGTCTTTTTCCCATTTTTAAGTTTAGTTATTTGTCTTTTTGTTGTTGAGTTGAAGAATTTCTTTATGTATTCTGGATATAAAACCCTTACTGGATAAGTGGTTTCCAAATATTTTCTCTCATAGCATAGGTTGTCATTTTACTTTCATGATCAAGTCCTTTGACGCATAAAAGTTCTTAGTTTTCTTGAAGTCCCATTAATCATTTTTTTTTCTTTTGTGCTTGTACTTTGGTTATAAATTCGAAGAAACCATTGTCTAGTACACGGTTCTGAAGATACTTCTCCATATTTTCTTCTAGAATTTTTAGAGTACTGATTTTTATATTTAGGTGTTTGATCTATTTTGAGTTGTTTTTTATAAATGTTGTGAGGTAGGGGTCCACCTTTATTCTTTTGCAAATGGAGATCTAGTTTTTCCAGTACCATTTGTTGAGGAAATTATTCTTTCCCATTTAAGTAATCTTTGTTCCCATGTCAAAAATCATTTGGCCATGCACAGGAGGGTTGGTTTCTGATGCTTACTAGTTGTGTTTCTTAGGGCAGTTATCCTTTAGTGCCTCTTTATCTTTTAAATGGAAATAAATTAATAGACTCTACCTCATAGAATTGTTATGAAAAACAAAGGAGCCAAATAAATGGAAGGTACTTAGAATAGTGTCTGACATACTAGTAAGTACTCAATAAATATTAACTATAATAATTTTAATTTAAAGGGATGGTTTCAGCAGTGTAAATTAAGATAGAGAAGTAGGCACAAAACCGAGGATACAGGGAGAAGCAGAGGAGCACTGATTGCAGCCTGACTGAGAGGGAGGGAACTGAGTGATATTGGGTGGGCCTCCACAGAAAAGATGATGCCTGAATCAAGCCTTCAATGGACAGGGCTTTAGGTGGGGAAGGGATCCTGGCAGGAGAAACAGCATCAGCAAAGGCTCAAGGGCCACAAGATGCAGGAAATTGCTGTTTGGAAATGCAGGGTTAGAAAGTCCAAGGATGTGTGGCTGGAGAGGTAGGTAGGAGCAAAGTCATCAATGTCCTCATATGTCATGGAGAGGACTTTGTGAACTTTATCTTGTAGGTAATGGAAAACCATTAATTTTAATTAAAGGAATAGCATGATCTGGTTTGATGATTTAGATTAAGTGGAGGATGCGATTTCAGAAGGTAAGAACACTGAAATTCTGAAAGAGTCTGTCAGAAAGGCTAAAAGAAGATATTTAACTTTAGATTGGGCCCATTATTTTCAGGAAAATCCCTGTACTTCCATCATGAAATGAATAGGATCACTAGGCATAGTAGGATAAATGCTATATGCATGATTGCATTCTCTCTAGTGTAGAGTGTTGATATCCTTAGAGGATACTGATGGTGATAACTAAGTGCTTTTGAAAATGCTAAGACTTAAGCTCAGGGCAATAGAACTACCTATACTGTATTCCATTCATCTCTGTGTTCCCATAGAACTGGGTTCAGTGCCTTGTACACAGAAACTTCTTAAGTATTTTCTGAATGAATCAAATATTTTGGGCCATAAACATTTTGGCACATATGTGTATTCTTTTAGTGGCTTCCAAACTGATAGGTGAAACTGAAAACATACCAAGAAGTGGTCTTATATGTGTATGTTATGGTTTTTTGTGTGTTTGCAAAGCCAGAAATAGGGTTTATATTGAATGATTTTATTTAAATAAGGTTCATATTGTCTTCTCTTTTTAAAAAATAAGTATCTTGTTAGCTTAGCAGAAGTAATACACTTGCTTTATTGTGAAAATAATTTAACTGTTTTTTCTGCCTTCTAGGCTGCCTCAAGTATCCAGAGAATCTTGTCAACATTAACAGTAGCAGTATTTCCCACACTCTATTTTTTTAACTTCCTTTATTACACAGAAGCAGGATCCATGTTTTTTACTCTTTTTGCCTATTTAATGTGTCTTTATGGAAATCATAAAACTTCAGCCTTGCTTGGATTTTGTGGCTTCATGTTTCGTCAAACAAACATCATCTGGGCTGTCTTCTGTGCTGGAAATGTCATTGCGCAAAAGTTAACTGAAGGTTGGAAAACTGAGGTACAAAAGAAGAAGGAAGAGAGGCTTCCCGCTATCAAAGGGCCATTTTCAGAATTTAGGAAAATTCTTCAGTATCTTTTGACTTATTCTATGTCCTTTAAGAACTTGAGTACACTTTTCCTTTTGACTTGGCCTTATATCCTCCTTGTATTTGTGTTTTGTGCTTTTGTAGTAGTTAATGGTGGAATTGTTATTGGTGATCGGAGTAGTCATGAAGCCTGTGTACATTTTCCTCAGCTATTCTACTTTTTCTCTTTTACTCTTTTTTTTTCCTTTCCTCACCTACTGTCTCCTAGCAAAGTTAAAATTTTTCTTTGTTTAGTATGGAAACGAAGAATTCAGTTTTTTATGATTACCTTAGTGTCCTTATTTTTAATTTGGAAGTTCACTTATGCTCATAAATACTTGCTAGCAGACAATAGACATTATACATTCTATGTTTGGAAAAGAGTTTTTCAAAGATATGAAATCATGAAATACTTGTTAGTTCCTGTCTATATATTTGCTGGTTGGAGTATAGCCGATTCATTGAAATCAAAATCGATTTTTTGGAATTTAATGTTTTTCATATGCTTGTTTACTGTTACAGTTCCTCAGAAACTGCTAGAGTTTCGTTACTTCATTTTACCTTATGTCATTTATAGGCTTAACATACCTCTGCCATCCACATCCAGACTTCTTTGTGAACTGGGATGTTATGCAATTGTGAATTTCTTTACTTTTTATATCTTTCTGAACAAGACTTTTCAGTGGCCAAGTAGCCAGGACATTCAGAGATTTATGTGGTAATATCAGGGTTATTTTGAACTTGAAAAGCAGATTGAATATTAGGACTATTTCCACAATGAACAACTGAACAGGTAGAAAATAGAATTTCTCAAAGGCACAATGGTGAGCCTCAGATCACTTATGATCAGATTTTTGGAATTTAGATATTAAAGAGCTGGGATAAGTTTAAGACCTGCTCAAAAAGCCACAATAATAATGGGAAGATAAAATTATTTATAATTAGTTCAAGATATCTTTCTGCTACTGCTGGTCAGTCAAAAGCTTGGGAACTTTTTATACAAGTTTAAGAAAACTGAGTTTGTTTCATAGTACTAAAACTTATTTATTAATCTTATGTTTGAAAGCAGTAGCTGACAAATTATTTGAAAACTATTTACCTGAAGAATCAGGCAATATTCTTGATTGAAAAGTTTCTTAATATTTCAGTAAATACATAGAAATTTACTTATAAGGGTGAATGTAATTGCATAAATAGTAAATGTTATAAATTAGGGGCTCATATTTGTTTAAGGATGGAGTTATCTGTTCTTGTTTAAAATCTAGAAATGATGAAGCTCTTTCACTAATTCCTAATATGAAGTACATGATGGCCAAAGATAAATCATGTTGATAATGCTTTTTTAAAAGGATTTTTCTTTCTGAAATACGTAAATGTATTAGTTTCTTAGGGCTCCCATAACAGGCTACACAAAATTGGTGGCTTTACACAGCAGACATTTCTCTCTCAAAGTTCTGGAGGCCAGAAGTCCAAAATCAAGGTGTCGGTGAGATTGGTTTTTTCTTCTGGAGACTCTTAAGAGAGAAACCATCCTTCCATGCCTCTCTCAATTTCTTGTGGCTGTTGACAATCCTTGGTATTCCTTGATTTGTAGGTGCATTACTCCAGTCTCTGCCTCTGTCTTCACATGGCCTTCCCCTCTGGGTCTGCGTCTGTCTGCTCTGACTTGTAAGGACACAGTTTCATTGGATTTCGGGTCTACTCTAATCCAAGATAATCTCATTTTGAGATCCTTAATATAATTACATCTGCAAAGATCTTTTTTTCCAAAGAAGGTAATATTTAAAGGTCCTGGGTGGGTGTATCTTTTGGTGGGACACTATTCAACCCACAGTATTTACCAAAGGAGATTTTAGAATAAACAACATTTGCAGGAGATCACTTCTTTGCTGAGATCTCTTAAATAAAACTACTTTACTGAGTGGTTAAAAAAAAAAAAAGACCTCAGATCATATCAATGTAAAGCTAAAAGCAACTAACTGGTATTACTCATTCCATAAATAAATAAATAAATAAAAAGAATCAGAAGGAAGTTTAGAAATCCTCTAATCTAGTTTTGTTTCATGGAATACGGAACAACTGCTCAGGTAGGAATTTTTTGCATTGTTCTTAGATCCTTCATCTGAGTGCACTTCATGAGTTGCCATTCTGTTACAGGAAAGTATTATTTGGACATGTTAATTTGACATGTGAACTTAGAACTGTGAATAGAATTCATTCTTTTAATCTAATTTTATGTTTCTAACCTTTTTTAATGGCTAGAAGTGGAAACAGATTATTTTGACCTCAATGTTGGATTGTGTTCTCTGTTTTAAATGGAATTGGAAAGTTTTCTACATGTACAAATGTAAAATTACAAGGTTGTGAAAATTACTAGGATAGTTATAAGTAATGCAGAGCAGTCTTTTCCTATACTCTTTTCAGTACTTAGAAAATGATGAATTATTCAATTCAGTCATAACTAAGGATTATAGGATGAATGTTTATGCAGACTTTTGAACTTAGATAAGAGATGCTTTGGAAAAAATCATAATTCAGAGGTAAACTGGTTAATCGTACATGTTTTCCACAAATTATATAAAATTTAGTACTTGGCATTTTAGTAAAGAATCCCACGAATTAAAGGGTACTGTTTATTTTTACTAATTATTTATTTTAAAATGGATGCTTATTAATACTTTTGAGCTTAAGATAAATGTTTTGGTTAAATTCTCTTAGGCATTTAGAAGGTAGCCATTTTCTGGTGAATTTTCTAAGATTTATAATAGCTAAAATGATTATGTAAGAAATATAGAAACTCAAATATTGTAAGCACATCTGATCTTTTTGCCTTTAATTATTCAAGATCCTTTACCAGACACAGCTCTGCATAATCATTCCACTTAAAAAAAACTGGGAGAGATAATCATTCCTTGCTTTTAGAAATATCCTAAATTACATGTACATTTTTCTAGAGTTGCCATATAGATATTTTTGACAGAAGTTTTAAAAATTAGACTTTATTGAATTTTTTGATTAAAAAGTAAATACAAAAATAGTGTATTGAAGCACTACAATTGTGGCTCAGTGGCAAGAATTTTCAAGCTCCAGCTGCCGAACTGGAGACCCAGGTTTGATTCCCGGAGCCTGCCCATGCCAAAAAGGAAAAAAAAATATATCGGCATACTAGATAGCCCAAGGAGCCTATTGTTCTAAAAGTTTGTAAATAGGATTATTTTAAAGAATATCATACAAAGATCTAGCTCATAAATTGTTTTAGCACCAGTAATAAATCTTTTTTAACTCGTTCTCCTTTACATGTAATCTGTGATGGTATGGAGTATTTTTTTGTGGCATTAGTAAGGTTATAGTGTACTGCATCTTTTATCACAATTATTTATGTTTTCTCTTGGTGGATATGCAGAAATATTTTTTAACTACATCTAAATATGTATTTACATGATTTGGAAATACGGTTTACTGAGTTAAAACATTGCATGTCTTATAGCAAGAGAAACTATTTTTACTCTCTGTCCTTTTCCTTCCCTTAAAGTTATTTCTGGAATGTGGTTAGTCTATATTAATGTAAAAACGTAACAGTACTTCTAGTTTGAACTTAACTGCCACTCTTCATGACATTATTTGCTTCATGATTGTCTGAAGAAAGGAAATCTTCAGTTTTCATTTAGAACCCCTAAGTAATGGATTATTTTTTAACTCAATTTTAATTAAAATACAATGAATAGAAAAGAATAAATTAATGTTTACTAGATTAGAGAGCATTTTTTATCTTTGAAACAATTAGAATTCCATTTAAAAAGGAAACAAGAAAAACTTGTCATTCAAACATGAAGTATGTTCAAATGGAAATTTAAAATATCGCATAAAAATTAGAAAAAGCATTGAACTTGGGTGTTAGGATTGCTATTCTTGGTCATACCTGTGCATCAATTAGGCAAGTGGTTTATTCTTTGGTCCTCATTCCAAATGAGAATAATATTTATTCTCATTCCAAATGAGAATAACTCCAGTCAGTGCCTGTTATGAGTCTAATTTCAAAAAGACTTCAGTTCCTAACATGTACTCCTGAAGTTCATAAGTGTGTGGTGTGATAAATCTTCAGTAAATGTATGCTAAATGAAGTTTTTAGTATAGAAAGGAATGAATATCATAAAGAAAACACAAAATACTATATAAACATAAGCTAATTTTAGGTAATAAATTACATATTTCTTAATAAGAACCACCCTAACTCTGCCCAAATTTTCTGATGTAGTGTCAAAATGTTTTTTATTTACTATTGTGATCAACACATGTTTTATAACAAGATGTGATTTCAAAATTGGTATTTATATAAGAAATAATAACCAACTATTAAATTATAATAATAGTAGAACTGTTGATGGTTATAAGATTTTAAAAGGAAAAGAAATTTCAACAAATTACAGTTATTTTATGTCACTTTAGTTAGGCTACATTTTACTACCCTAGGAATAACTTAAATTTTCTTGGATTTAGAATACTTTTTTATATTTAAATGTTTACATGGCAAATATTTCCAATATATTAAAACTTTTTTAGTTGAGGAAAGTATAATAAAAATGGATAGATTGTCCCACCCATGCACTTCCCAAACAAACAAGCAAATAAACAAAAAACCAAACAAACAAAAATTCGGCAAACAGTGCTGTAGTAAGGGGATACTCACATGGAAAAGCAATGAAATGTGAATCCTACCATACAGCATAAAAAAAAAAATGGATAGATTGGAGATATATTTTTTAACACAAATCCATGAAGCCAACATAAAATCTTCGAGATTTGAAAATTAATTTCTCAGGTAAGAAATTCTGTCATAGAGAAGTAATCCAATTATATCTCTACATTGTACTTTTTAAAAAGGAGGTTTTGTTAATTTAATGTTAACTTAATTTGACCTCAGTCTGTCACTATCAGACCAAAGGAAGATATTGTTTGGATGAGAAAAATATTAAATATTATATTGGTTTTTCACACTGAAACTTGAGTTGTTTCATTTCCTCGCACATATATATTTCAGTGACACATACAGGATGAGGAAGAGAGGTGAAAAAGTAATAGAAATTTTTGCTGTCTTTTGTTGAGCATCTACCATGTTCTAAGGCATTATATTGGCTGATTTACAACTATTATCTCATTTGATCCTATTCATGTTCCTATGAGGTAGTTGTTGATTCCTGTTTGACTATTGAGGAAACTAAAGGTCATGCATGTCAGGTAATTTATCCAAAGTCTACACTGTTGTTATATGAAAATACATTAGTCTGACTCCCAAGCCTGTGAAGTTTTTCAGTGAGAGGTAGAATATAGACAAAGAGGTAATAGCTTGTCTTTAATCTGCATTGGCCAGACCCTTCATGACATACTTTGCATTGGATGCATTTTTTTAGATACTTCTATTAATAAATCTTAACATTTATCAGTAAGTAAATATTGATAATAATAACACAAACATTCCATACATGGTATACAATCAGTGGCTCACAATATCAGCACATAGATGTGTATGGAGGCAATTGTTTTTAAAAATGCCAGAACCTGTTTAAAGATCATGAACAAGGTGATGAATTTTTAAGTTGTGTTGCAGGAGAAATGGCTAAGGAATATGGCATGTTAAACTTGGAAAAAAAGATTTATGATTTGATAAGCTTTCATAATATTTGAAGAATATTTGGAAGAAAGATTGAACTTATTCTGTATTGTCTAAATTATAGATCAAGGGCCAAAAGTTACATTTCAATTTATGAAAAATGTACATTTCTAGGAGTTTAGTCTCTTCAAGGGAATGGATCCATAAGAAAGTAAGTTCCCTGCTCTTTGTTAGCAAGTTTCTATTTATTAGGGATTCTTGAGAGAAATTGGATAGCAAGAAAATAGCTGGAGTAAGGTTACTTTTTTAAGATGTCATACAAGCAAGCCTATGATCATAAAGTCATAAATTTATCACGGTGTTTTTTGTTGTTTTTTGGGGGTTTTTTTTGTTGTTTTTTGGATTGTTTTAATTTTTTTTTGCTAAGTTCTGGTGAAGCTTGTACTTATCATGACTTGCATGCTATGATAATGTTTTAAATTTCTGAACAAAAATTGCAATTTAAACTATTCTGTTCTATGAGCCAATTTGAGATACACAACTTAGTAAAAAGTATTTTAGATACAATGCTTGAGAGTACTACTAAAATCATGGCATTTAATTTCTTTTCTATTATTTTTCTCTTTTAAATTAGTGAAAAGAATGTGCTTCTATATGTAAAAATTTCCTCCCCCTTAATGACAAGCACTATATAAATTTTGTATTCAGTGTCCACTAGGTGGCAATATTGTGCTACATTTTCAGTATTCCTGTATTGTCTTCTTTTACTAGTCTGAAATTAAACTTTTAAAAAGTAGTTTATGTTATTTTGAACCACAATGTAATGCATAGTCTTCTGTGTATGTTTGTTATGGTGTTATTCAAAGTCTTTCTTGAATTGTATGACTCTTAAGGTAAATGTTTTTTTTTTAAAATCACTTTTGTCTTTTGTCATCCTGTATTAGATGATTTCACCTCATATAAATCTTCCCATATAACATTGTTTACTTCAGAAGGTATAGTCAGGATCTTTTCCTAAAAAAATGGTGATGATACATTGAAAAATCATGTAGCATTGTATTTGGCACTGTTTTAAGTGCTTTATTCATTTTATCATACTTAATCTTCATAATAACTTTATTAGTATTGTTAACATCAGTATTAACTGATTAGTGTCATTGTACTCATCAGGCAACTGACGACATTTTAAATATTTTGACTAAAATTGCATAGTTAATAACTGATTCAAATCTAAGCAGCCTCACTCCAGAATCCATGGGAAGGGCACAAAGTCTACATTTATATTCATAGCATTTTAGAAGTAGAAATAGTCATGCAGAATGTTGTGATAATCCTTATTTTTTAGGGCAGGAAAATGATTCTGGCTCTTCTAGAGGCAGATAACCTTCGGTCTGCCATTGTCTTCTATTTTTTTTTTTCATCACCTTGCCTCAAAGTGGTATGTATATGTGTACATGTATATTTAAGGGAAGAAAAAATAAAATAACTTAGGCCTGGTGTCTTAACCCATATTAATTTACATTTACTGTTAAGACCTTTGTTTTAATCTGAATGACTCCGGTTACTAAATGTAGGAGTACCCTTGTTTCAGAATTATTTAGTCTCTCAAAGAGATTGCTGCTGTGTGAAGCAAACTGGTTAAACGTTACAGACATTGGTCTTTTTTTTTTTTTTTTAATCTGTCTGGAAGAGTGGAATCTTTTATTTTTAAAAAGTCTATGAATATGTTCTAGATGCTTTTAGATTTTATATTTTGTCAGATGTTTACTTCTCTAAAATGGAAATATTTGCTCAACTTATGAAACTGTGTTCATATCATTTAAAAATGCTTTTTGTGTAAACGTTCTTTATAAGAATAAAAGACCTTTTCACTTTTTAAAAAGCTAGTTCAAATACATTTTTATTTTTGTTTGTAAATAAATTCCTGTTTTGTAATTATATAATTTACTGTGTCTATTTTATTTTAAACTATAGAGCTAACAGCTTTTTTTTTTTTGCTTATTCTGTAGTACTACCCATTTTTCTTTGTCTGCCACCCACCTAATCCTAAACTTTATTAGTTTTCTTGAAATAATAGTAACTAAATACTATCTTTTAGGTATCTGGAATGAGAGCCCATCAGTAGTCTGGGTGTGTATATAATCTCATACTAATCCTAAGAAGTGGGTTGTACCTAATTAAAGAAGTAATTTCTTGGCCAAACTTTACCAGCCAGTAGGATGTAGAGTAAGGATTTGGACCAATATCTTTATTTTTCCAATATGTCAAGTGGCCTCTAGGAAAACATGCTTTAAAGACATCAGTTATAGAAGCGCAGGTAGTTCAGTAGAAGAATTCTTGCCTGCTGTGCAGGAGACCCGGGTTCAATTTCTGGCCCATGCACTCAAAAAAATATTCAACAAATGGTGCTGCAATAATGAGATATTCACATGGAAAAGAATGAAATGTGATCCCTGCTGTATAGCATATGAAGAAAAAAAAAGACATCAATTATGCACACTTAGAGGTAGCATGGACATGGGATGATTATTTTAATGTGGATTGCTGAAAGCGCTTCCCAGGTTTTGCCAAACCAAAGCGAAAAGGGATTATATGAGGCTTTCAACAACCACCACTACAAGGGTTAATATAGAAAGCGGAAGCCCAGTCAATAAGCTTTGGAGGTTAGGACTATATGATAAACCATATGCTTAAAAAAGTAAGTTTTGTAGAAGCCTCCAAGAATGAGCCAACTTTTGAAATAGTCATCATTCAAGCGATGACTATGCTTTCTGTGATCAGTCTGTATTTATCACAGAATCTCCCCTACCCCTATTATTTCTAAGTTTCAAAGGAAAAAAAAGAGAAGTGTGGCATTACATGCTTCGAAAATCATCATTAGAAAACTTAAGTACACCTACTTCTATGATCTATTTCCACCATCAATAGCTTATCTAGACTTCTCTCTGGTTGTGATCCAATTGAAACCCCCAGTCAATAATGGATCTCCAAATCTTGTTTCCCACAGGTCTGATGAGATAGGACTTGTAGGGAGTGCAGGGAAGTTGAAATTGTCTAGTAGGAAGACTATGGTCCTCATTTTTCCTACTGGCCAAGAACTGAGTTTTGATTTTTATCACCCTACATACCAGACACAAAAATCCTATGAACAGTTAAGCAGCGGTGACAAAGAATGCTCTGGAGGGGCAAGACAGCTAGCTGACAAAAGTGCCATGATTAAAGGTGAATTTCCAAATATTGGAGGACTTTCTGTATGTCTTACTGTTACTCATTTCTGGTTTAATTTTGTTGTGGCCTGATGACATTCTCTAAATTTTTAATCTTTTAAAATTTATTGAGACTTATTTTGGCCAATAACCTGGGCACTTGAAAAGAATATGTATTGTGTTTCTGCAAGTATTGAGCACAGTTCTATAAATTGTTTTTTGGTATCAAGTTATTTGATGGTGGTGTTCAAATCTTCTATGGCCTTACTAATCTGTTTTTTGGCTAGATATTCAATCAATTGCTGAAAGAAAGGTGGTGAAATTTCAAAATATGAATGTGAACTTGTATTATCTTTCCTTCATTTCTGCAATTTTGCTTCATGTATCTTGAAATGTTGTTAGTATAATCATGTTTATGATTGTTGTGTGTTCCTGTTGAATTAACCCTCATCAATATGAAATGTCTTTATATCAATGGTTATACTTTTTACCTTGAAGTATACTTTAGCTAATAAAATATAGCCATATAGCTTTTTAATGCTTATTTTATATGAAATATCTCTTTTTCACATGATAGGGTTGGGGAGGGGAGAATATGAGGCAGGAGACTGAGTTCAATCACTCAAATAATCTATCAATCGTGCTTATATAGTAAAGCCTCAATAAAAACTGGTCACTAAAGCTTGGATGAACTTCCTAGATTGTCAAAACTCTGTGCCTGTCGTCATACATTAATTCAGGAAGGTAACACATCTTAAAGACAAAGGAAGCTTTGCATTTGGAACACTCCCAGGCTCTGTCCTATGCATCTCTTTGGCTAATTTTAATTTATATCTTTTCTCTGTAATAAACTGTATCTGTGAATACAGTAGCTTTTAGTGAGTCTTGTCAGTCTTTCTAGAGAAATATTGAACCTGAGTGGTTTGGGGAATCCCTGAACGTGGAGTTGGCATCTGAAGTGAAGGAAGTCTTGTGTAGATTCTTCCCTCCAACTTTATAGTTGGATCCTAATTTCTTGCAGTTGGGATCAGAGGTCCTAGGCAGACTTGGCAACCTGGAAGACTACTCTTGACCTTGCGGATTGACTGATTTCAGGTATTAAGCCGATCCTACATTCCTGTGATAAATCGCTTTGCCTTCATGTATTAAACAAGACTTTCCAATATTTTGTTAAAGATTTTTGCATCTACCAGTGATATTGGATATTGATTATCATGATTATCTAATGTATATAAGAGTGGGTGTTTGCATAGAAATAGAAATCACATCTGATTGAAGAGTCAAATACTTCATGGAAGAATTGGTATTTGAGATTATACTTGATGGAATATGTGCAGATGTGCAAAGCATTCCAGGCAGAATGAAGGGGTATAGACAGAAATTTCACAATAAAACTACTCTGCACATGAAAAGTAGATGATAAAACAGTGGCCAGCATTTATAGAGTGCTCCCTCCATACCAGACTGTCTGTTTAAAAAGGGTTAATGTATTTCAGTCTTTTAACAGCTCTATAAGGCAAATATTTTTGTTATCCCCATTTTACATATCCAGAATGTGAGGCATGGGGAAATGAAATAATTTGCTCAAACTTAATGTCTAGGAACTGAGGTTCAAATTTAGGAAATATGGTTCCAAAACAAGCTCTTTTAATCAGATCACTATACTGATTCCCTCTACCCTAGTATAATCTGAGCCTGTACTTCAAAGGAACTGAAGTTATTTTCGGCAGAAAGAAAGAACAATGTTCTGCTACATGCAGTGAAAAACAAGGAGAACACATATCCAACTCAAGACCCCATGATAAGTGGGGTGTGAAGATAAACAGCTATTATTTTAAGAGGGGAAGGCCAGATTTCATTTAAAACAAGGAGATGCAGGGAAGGTTCTGTGACACCTCAGCCCTCCCCACTTAAATCCTGCCATAGGTGGTGCAGAGACCAGGGAATGCTTTTAATCAGGAAATTAAAGGCTTTTAATTCTCTGAATGGTATTGAAGTCAAGAGGAGAAATGTGGTCTTCTCAGGAGAAACATTGGAGAGGAAGCAGAGATTTTATCAGTCTTTCTCAACAAGAATGTTTGTGTATTTTACAGCCTATTAGTCTTTACAAATCTGGTGAAAGAACCAAATTTAGATGAAGAAACCTGGACTGACTGGATGATGACTCTAAGTGATACTTTTTACATGCCTGGTCTTACAACTGGATGATCAAATATATTGTAAGGTTTCAGAGTTTGTAAGTACGACCCAGGCTAGGAGCAAAAGGGAAAGACTACCTTGATCTACAGAAGTGATACTTAATTGTCCGCATATAGAAATCCATTTCTTGATGATACCGTTTTAATCCCTTTCAAAATGCAAAAAGTAATATGTTAAAGTTAATCAGTAATTAACATTTTGATGTTATAAGGGAGTATTTATGTGTGTTCCCTCTATCCTTAAACCTGTTCCCGCCCCTTGTTGCCTGTCTGCACATGAATAAAAGAGTGTGCAAATGATGAACATGAGAACTTAAGGAAAAGGAGGAAGAAAGGGAAATGTGAAGACAAAGAGTCAACCAGAAAGGATAGTCTGGAGAGGAAACATTTCTTCATGTATCAGTGACTCCAAGAATCACTTTCTGTTACGATGTTTCTTTTAGGAGACACATCTCTTATAGAATGAATACTGAAGACTGATATGAGAAAAAAAGAAGTAATAAGATCTGGGTTGAAAGACCATCCTGATCTCTGCTGGCACAGTAAAAATTCATAGTAATGTTAATGCTTTAGTGAGGATAACTGTGATGGGCAACTTTTAAGTCCATTTTGCTAGTTTTGTCTTCAGAATGCATTGTCTTAAATTTCACTCAAGGTGGCAAACTTGGACATCTTTTCAAGACAGGAATTTTTTAGCATTTTATTTTACCCTCATAATGTCACAAATATCAATGGTTTTAGATTGAAAGGCATTGTTTGAACATGTTTAGCTCTAAGCAAATGTATCTGTTTAATTTTGTCATTGAGCATTTTGAAAACATGATCAGTAGAAATTTGAATCCTATTCTCCATAATTAAGGGTATGTGGAAACATTTTAATTTTTTACAGTATTCTATACTGTTCTTTGTATTTGAAGTACCAGTCACAGTGGTAATTGATAAATAACTTTTTTTTGTATGCTGAATGGTGGGCTTACATTTCATTATTTTTCCATGTGAGTATCCGTTATTGCAGCACCATTTGTTGAATTTTTGTTTGTTTTTTGTTTTGTTTTTGCTTGCTTGCTTGTTTTTGGGAAGTGCATGGACCAGGAATCAAACCATGGTCTTCCACATGTCAGGCGAGAATTCTACCACTGAACTACTCTTGCACCCCCAGATAGATAATATTTTAATTAATGTATGAATTAGGTATATATACGTATTTATGTATATGTTCCATAAAGCCTCTGTCAATGGGGAATTTTTGTTTCCCTTCTTTCTGAATATTAGACATGCAGCCAGTCATTCTCTGACAGCTGTGCTATAGAGCAGGTTACTTGATAAGGAAAGAAAGCAAAGTAATTGTATTTGTACTGCTATGTGAATGACAAAGAAGGTGAATTTTTTAAATGGTCATGAATTTTAGCTGAAGTAAATGTAATTTGGAAGTTTTTGCAAGTGTCCAAATGGTTTTAAGTTATGTATTATGATTTGCTATCTAGCTTGTGGTATATTTTTATTCTGTATAGGTAGAAAGTTAACTGGACTATTTCTGAGTCTTTTCTGTTTGTTACAATAATGGATTTTTATATACATTTCCCCTTATTTTCATATATGAAATACTCTAGTATTGATCCTGTATTAATCTGATCATCCAATGAGATTTCCCCAGTCTTGAGATAAATAATTTAGTTTTGAAGATCATAAATATATTATCATGTGATCTATGAAACTCTAAAAGTACTCTTATTTTCCTAGCAAATTTCCAGTTAAATATTTATCATTAAAATGTAAGGGATGAGTATAATTCTACTTTATTCCTAATCCGATTTTCTGCTATTGGGAATAAATTCTTATCAAATTATGGAAATGGTACAATTTTTAGAAGAACGCTAGCTCATTATCAAAATAATTGGCAAGAATCTAATAAGTAGTCATAATAGAATGTTCTCACCAATTATTTTTAAGAGTTTAGCAATTTTAGCTAAATATTTGATAAAAGTAAATTAACCAGAATCAAAATTAGACTTATAAAGTTCTTGTTTGTAAATATTTTGTAATTAATGTAATAACGTCCCACTAATAAAAAAGAAAGGGATTGAATATAAGAAAACTAACTTTCTATTTCCTGTCTATTAAATTCTGATAGACTGTCCTTTGTCTAAAGTAGTAAGACAGACGTAAAAGATGGAACATTCGATTTGGAATCAGAAGAAATATATTCAAACTTCTGGCTCTGCCATAGACATGCTTTGTGATCCTAGGTAAATGAACCTATCAGGACTGAATGAGAAAAGAAAATACATATGAAAATGTCTGATAACTAGAAATCACACACACACACAGTGTAAGGTATATATACTATTAAATGCAACTAATTCTACACATCAAATAGTTTCATTAGCTTTTATCATAATTTACTGTATAATGTTAAATATTATTAGGTCATTAAATCATTGTTTACCATCTACAGGAGATACGTGAAAGAGTTTTGATGCTATTTAAAAGGAAATTTCTTTAACTTGAAAAGATACTGGTTTTGATAACATTTTCTATGAAGTATTTTGTATGCTAGTTTCTAACTACAGTTAATGAGCTTGTTGTCTCCCAAAAATGTAATAGTGATTCACTTTTATTTCTAAAAAAATGGACATATGGTACATTATTTAGAGTTACTTTAGCTGGGCTCTTTAATGATTTAAAGAAGAGATAATTGGAGTCAATGGAGGGGACCAGGAAACATTAGTTAGAAGAGATTGTTCTCTCCATCCATGTAGTCTGTTACTGTGTGTCCCACTGCTTATAAGACTGAAATGTATAGCAGATCTCATGGAAAAGTGAGATACCAACAGTTCAGTGTCATATGGGATAAAACCTGAGTTCAAAATATCCACCTCCTTTGGTTTTCTACCTCCTTAGCCCCACCCAAACACAGAGAGGTTGTAATAGGATGTGTTTGTTTCCACTCCCATTCACAACACACACAATAGGTAGCCTTTCACTTTGAGCCTTACTCAGACTCACTCAATATAATCCATAAATATTTTTCTTTCACTCTGATGCTAATTGCCAGCACAATCAGTTGTGATCAACACAGCAGAATCAGTTACATAAAAGATGTAAGTTACACATTGCATCAACTATATTCAGAAACAATCCTCTGAGGACTGTTATATACACAGAAGGAGGTATGAACAGGGTTGGCATCTATACTCATCCAATATAGGAATAAAACATTCTATTTATAATAATGAGAAACATTTTAAACATAATTAATATAGGTATGCAGGTATGGTTTTATTTCCCAATTTTCTTTTAGGGCTTTGATCTAGTTTGAAAGCTGTTTAATTAAGAGCTGTTGTCTGTCTGTTTAAATGAGTTTGGGGGACAAGACAGTGGCATAGGGAGGTGTGGAATTTAGTTAATTCTCCAGAGCAGCTTGTAAATAGCTATGAACTGTATGGAACAACTGCTGGGTGGCAATAATGACAGGATACACTGTGTAAACCAGTCTGGACCAGGTACAACAGCTGAGATCCCATGTGGAACTGTAAATCTCCCAAGCCACAGAGGCTGGTGCTCCTCCCCCACAGGCACAGCAGGCTGATTTCCAAGGGGAAAGGAAATTGACTTTACTAGTAGCAAGGGCTTAGCTTAACCAATCTCCAATTGTGGAATTAATCAACAAATTCTGACTACTGAAAACAGATCCTGAGCACAGATAAACCTGGAATAAGAACTAAAGGAATAAGGAGTTTTTGCCCTGGCAGAGGGGGCAGGACTGATGGGGGTAAAAAAAAGAGAGACTTTTTGAGTTGGACAGCACAAAATACTGGAAAAGTGCTGGACCCAACAAAAGGGGGCACAAAGAACCTGGGGATACGTATAACCATTTACCAACTCAAGTGTTTGATTGGCAAACCCAAGGAGTGGGGTCCAGCTCTGAAAAGACTTTTTGCTTTTTTTTTTCACTTCTTAACAGCTCATTAGATACAACTCCAAGCAATCTTAGGCTCCAGCACTGCTCCAGGAAAGGGCAGAATTAGGGCGTGTCTGAGAGACAGTAACTAGTCAGGTGAAATGGGTTAATTTACTAAAAGTGTACCTTCCCCAAGAAAAGGCAGGGCCCAGCTCAAGTGAAGGCTGTCATTCTGGGAATTCAGGCCCCAGGGGCTAGAAAACAGAAGCAATCAAAGCCCACCTACTACCTTACCCTCTCTCTCAACCATACCCTTGGCAGGAAGAGGATGCTGAAATAAAAGGCACCACATCACTTTACACTGGTGGGAAGCTGTAGGCAGGTAAGGCCACCTGCTGGGCAGGATAGAAAAAGCACAGAGTCTAGAGTCTTCATAGAAAATCTGACAACCTGTTGGATCTCAACCTCAGGAAATCTGAGGTCGATAATACCTGAGGAGACCAAAAAAAGGGGGAAAAATCTCCAAATACAAAGGGCAAGAAGCAGAAAAACAAAAACTGAAAAATTTTGATCAGTTAAAAAGACCCTATGCTAGATGTCTAGAAAAAGTTGAACTGAATGCCAAAGAACAGATAGAGAACAAAGCCATCCATCAAGAAAACCCTAGGCAAAAGAGTGAAAAAAAACCTCCAGCATAAACTAACTAAGGATATCAAATGCTCAGATGCCAGTAAAAAAAAATATATCCTCCCAGGAAAATCGAAGATATGGCTCAATCAAAGCAACAAACAGCACTTGAATTGAGATACAGGAGTTGAAACAACTAATTCAGGATGTTTGAACAGATGTGGACAATCTCATCAAAAATCAAATCAACAAGGATGCACAGGTGGCTCAGTGGTAGAATGCTCACCTTTCATGCAGTAGACCTGGGTTCAGTTCCTGGACCATGCACCCCCTTTCCCCCCAAAAAAATCAAATCAGTGAGTTGAGGGAGGATATAAAGAAGACATTGGGTAAACATAAAGAAGTACTCAAAAGTTTGAAAAAACAAATCACAGAACTTATGGGAATGAAAGGCACAATAGAAGAGATGAAAAAAACAATGGAAACCTACAATAAATTTGAAGAGGCAGAAAGGATTAGTGAACTAGAGAACTGGACATCTGAAAAAAGTAGAGTGTACCCCAAACAGAATAGATCCAAATAGACATACTCCAAACACTTACTAATCAGATTGCAAGTGTCAAAGAAAAAGAGAGAATTTTGAAAGCAGCAAGAGAAAAGCAGTCCTTCACATACAAGGGAAGCTCAATAAGACTATGTATGGATTTCTCAGCAGAAACCATGGAGGCAAGAAAGCAGTAGTGTGATATATTCAAGATTCTGAAAGAGAAAAACAGCCAACCAAGAATTCTATACCCAGAAAAACTGTTCTTCAAAAAAGGAAAGGTAGATTAAAATATTTTCAAACAAACTGTCACTGAGAGAATTTGTGACTAAGAAATACTAAATGGAGTACTACAGGCAAATACGAAAAGACAGGAGAGAGATCTGGAGAAGAGTATAAAATGAAGACTATCAGTAAAGGTAAAAAGAGAAAACAAAATTAGACATAACGTATAATATCCAAAAAACAAAATGGTAGAAGTAATGCCTTCACAGAAATAACATTAAATGTCAATGGATTGAACTCCCCAATCAAAAGGCAGACTGAAAATATCAACACTACCACAGCAACACCGGGGTAAATAATGGGAGGGGAACAAGAGTTAAGGGGAAGTTTAGGTTTTCTATTTGGTGAGGGTATATTTATTAGTTATCTTGGGAACAATGAAATTATCTAAAATTGAAAGTGTTGCTGGACTGTTGACTCTGGACGCTATACATGATGCCCAATGAATTGAGGCAGCTGAAGGATGCACTGACTGGGAAGAGATTGATGAGCAGTGGTGTATACATATGATCACGTATTGTGCTGCTACAAAAGGAATAAAGTTGTGAGGCATACAACATCATGAATGAAACTGTGGGACATTTAGTGATGCAAAATAATCCAGAAACAAAAGAGCAATTACTGCATGGTCTCATTTAGAAAATATTTATAAGAAAACAGTGGCCTAGATTGTAAACTCTTACAGCAGCCACATTTAATCCAGACTGGTAATTGTTATTTCTGGAGTTTGAGAGGCTGAAATATGTGTATATACGTGTGTGTGTGTGTGTGTGTGTGTGTGTGTGTGTGTTTGTGTAAACCAGTATTTAGAGGTAAGAATGAAGCTGATCAGATTGGGATTAAGGTAATTCAGAATACCAGGGTAAAGAATACATTGCTTGTATTTTAGAACTTCATCTACGTTTTGAAACAAAAGCAAGAAAGGTTTATTTTGTCCAGAGCCTAAATTTTCTGTAGCATAATCTAATTCAACCTGTCAGGCTAGATCATCTAAACAATCCAAACACAGGGAGCCCAGAATAAGAATGAGGGCCTTAATCCTGTGCATTTTAACATAATGGATACATTCCAGAATATATTAAGCAGATTTTCAAAAAGTATTGGCAAAGTCCCTTGAGGGATGGGAGAAAAAATATGGAATGATTAAGCTTTATTACTGGGGAAACTTCTGATACCATGTTAAACATTAGGGACACCCAAAGCAATAGGCCAAGCCTTTGATCTTGAGGCTTGCTCTTGTGAAGCTTATGTATGTAGTTTACCTGTAGATAAGCCCAAAAGTTACTTCCAGAGGACCTCTTGTTCAAATGTGGCCTCTCTCTCTCTCTAAGCCCAACTCTGGAAGTGAAATCTTTACCCTCCCCCCTACATGGGACAAGACATTCAGGAGTGAAAGTCTCCCTGGTGCCATGGGAGATGACTCCCAGGGATGAGTCTGGCCCTGGCACCATGGGATCAACGATGACATCCTAAACAAAAGGGGGGAAAGAAGTGTAACAAATAATGTATCAGTAGCTGAGAGATTTCAAATAGAGTTGAGAGGCTACTCTGAGGTCACTCTTTTGCAAGCTTCAGTTAGACATTGCTACATACCATAACTTGCCAAACCCCAACCAAAACCATTCCTGCCAATCCTAAAAAATACTTACTGCATTATATAAAATTCTATATAGGTTCCATGCACTAGGGTAAATTTCCAGAAAACTACAACATCTAAATGTGTCCTTAGACCAGATAAATCCTGAAGGGAAGAGGGGCCAGCCTCTCTAGAACATCAACTAGTTCCATCCCCCTATCCCATATTATCAGTAGCCCCTTCCAACATGTAAAAGCTTGAATGAGCATAACCCAAATACCCTTGAAGAATAGGAGAAAGATCAAAGGTGATAATGGAGTTAAACAGAGAAGGTAGGGTTTAACAAATGAGTGTGATTGCTGAATCATTATATTGATATTCCTTTTCGTCTTCAGTATCTTAGAGCAGCCAGAAGTAAAAACCTAAAATTATGTTATTGTAGCTCATACCAAACTCTGAAATATGTCCTACAACTAATCATTGCAATGTGCTTTGAAATTTATTCACAAAAAAAAAAAAAAAGAAAAGCAAATATTTCTTCTAGCCTCCAGCGTTTTGGAGCAGCTAGAAGGAAAAATCTGAAATGGTGGAATGGTAACTCATAACAAACGCTGATATGTGTTCTGTAACTATTTGTTGACGTGTACTTTGAAAGTCATTGCTTTTTCTTTCTTTTCTTTGTATATATGTTATATTTAACAATAAAATACATTTTTTAAAAAAGATGTAGACTTACAGAATGAACCCATTCTATATGCTGTCTATAGGAGAATCACTTTAGAACCACTGCCAAAAATGGTTGGAAGTGAAAGGTTGGGAAAAGATATTTCATGCAATCAGCAATCAGAAAAGAGCAGAGATAGCTATATTAATATCTGACAAGTCAGACTTCAAATGTAAAACAATTAAAAGAGTCAAAGAAGGACACCATGTATAATAAAAAGAACAACTCAACAAGAAGACAACAATCATAAATATTTATGCACCAAGCCAGAGTGCTCAAAAATATATGAGGCGAACACTGACAACACTGACTGGAGAAGTAGACACCTCTACCATAATAGTTTGAGACTTCAATTCCATACTATCATCAATGGATAGAACATCTAGATAGAGGATCAATAAGGAAACAGAGAATTTGAATAATACAATAAATGAACTAGACTTAACAAATTTACTGAACATTATACTATGCAACGGCAGGATACACATTTTACTCAAGTACTCTTGGATCATTCTCAAGGATAGACCATATGCTGGGTCAGGATTCAAGTCTTCATAAATTTTAAAAGATTGAAACTATACACAATACTTTCTCATATCATAATGGAATGAAATTAGAAATCAATAACAGACAGAGGGCCAGAAAATTCACAAATATACAGAGGCAAAACAACACATTTGTAAGCAAACATTCAGCTAAGGAAGAAATTACCAATCAGTAAATATCTCGATGCAAATGAAAATGAAAACACAAAGTATCAAAAATTTTGGAATGCAGCAAAGGCAGTGCTGAGAGGGAAATTTATTTAAATTTCCTTAAATGCCCATATTAAAAATAAGAAAGAGCAAAAATTGAAGAATTAACTTTTCACTTGGAAGAACTGGAAAAAGAATAGCAAACTAATCCCAAAGCAAACAAATGGAAAAAAATAATGAAGATTACAGCAGAAATAAATGAAATTGAGAACATGAAAACTATTGAGAAAATCAACAAAACCAGAAGTTGGTTCTTCCAGAAAATCAGTAAAATCAACTGACCCTTAGCTAGGCTGACAAAAAAAGAGAGAGAGAGGATGCAAATAAATAAAATAAAAATGGAAGAGGGGACATTGCCACTGATCTCACAGAAATGTAGGAGGTGATGAGAGGATATTATGTGCAGCTAGATGCTATTAAATTAGACAATGTAGATGAAATGGACAACTTCCTAGAAATACATGAACAACCAACATTGACTCAAAAAGAAATAGATGACCTCAGCAAACCAATCACAAGTAAAGAGATTGAATCAGTCATCAAGAAGCTCCCAAAAAAGAAAAGTCCAGGATGGACCAGATGGTTTCACATGTGAATTCTACTAAGCATTCAAAAAAAAATTAGTACCAATCCTACTCAAACTCTTCAAAAAATTTGAAGAGAAGGAAAAGTTACCTAACTCATCCTATGATGCCAACATCACCCAAATACCAAAGCCTGACAAAGATACTACAACAAAAGAAAATTACAGACCAACCTCTTTAATGAATATAAATGTAAAAATCGTCAACAAAATACTTGCAAATTGAATCCAGCAGCATATTAAAAGAATTATACATCATGTCCAGGTGGGATTTATTCCAGGTATGCAAGGTTGGTTCAACACAAAAAACCAATTAATTTAATACACTGTTTTAGTTTGTAAAAACTGCTGGAATGCAATAAACCAGAAATGGAATGGCTTTTTAAAAGGGGAAATTCATTAAATTGCAAGTTTATACTTCTAAAACCATGAAAATGTCCAAATTAAGGCATCCAGGGAATGATACCTTGAAATAAAAAGGCCATGAATCCAGAACACCTCTGTCAGCTGGAAGGGTACATGGTGATGTCTGTTAGTTTTCTCTCCTCATTTCATAATGCTTCTCCAGAGACATTTTCCTTCAGCATCTCCAAAGAGCTCTGGCTGTGTGGGCTCTGTCAGTTCTGGTGGCTGTTTAACTTTTTCACAATATGGATCCCTCTTAAAGGGCTCCAGTAAGCAACACCCACTGTGAATGGGTGAAGACACATCTCCATGGTAACCATTTGTTCTAGTTTACAAGCTGTTGGAATGTGATGTAATAGAAATGGAATGACTTTTTTAAAAGGGAATTTATTAAGTTGCAAGGTTACAGTTCTAGTGCCATGGAAATGTCCAAATTAAGGCCCTAACAAGAGGTTACCTTCACTCAAAAAAGGCTGATGAAGTTCAGGGTTTCTCTCTCAGCTGGAAGGGCACATGGTAAATGTGTGCTAGCTTTCTCTCCTTTCATGAAGCTCCTTTAGAGGTGTTTACCTTCTTTATCTCCAAAGGTGTCTGGCTGCATGAGCTCTAAAGCCTTTTCCAAAATGATTCCCTCTTAAAGGGCTCCAGTAAGCAACCTCACCTTGAATGGGTAGAGACACATCTCCATGGAAACCATCTAATCAAAAGTTACCACCCACAATTTGATGAGTCACATTTCCATGGAAACAATAAAAAAAAAACCACCCAGAAATATTGGGTGAGGATTAAAGGGCTTGGCTTTTCTGGGGTACACAACAAATTGAAACTGGCACACCAACTAATCAAACATCACCACCCACAATTGGGTGTGTCACATCTCTGTGGAAACAATCAAGAAGAGCCCACCCAGCAATGTTGAATGAGGATTAAAGAACATGGCTTTTCTGAGGTACATAATAGCTTCAAACTGGCACATTCCACCCTTGGACCACAAAAGGACATATTCTTTCCAAAGGCAAAATACATTCATCCATAACAATATCAAAAAGCCTTAGATCATTTCAGTAACAATACAAATACAAATCAGAGTCAGCAGCGGTACAAAATCTCATCAAAGTCAGCTACAGTCTTGCTCTGTCCTAAGGCAAAATTCTCTGGCTGTCCAAATTAAAGCACCCAGAGAAACATACCTTAAATCCAAAGAAAGGGGCCAGTGATATACACCATATCAATAAGTTAAAGCGGAAAAACAACAGTCATCTTAATTGATGCAGAAAAGGCATTTCACAAAATTTCCCATCCTTTCTTGATGAAAACATTCAAAGGATAGGAAAAGAAGGGAACTTCTTCAACAAGATAAAGGGAATATATGAAAAACCCACAGCTAATCTCATCCTCAATGGGGAAAGACTGAAAGCTTTCCTTCCACACATCAGGAGCAAGGCAAGGATGCCCACTGTCACCATTGTTATTCAATGTTGTGCTGGAAGTTCTAGCCAGAGCATTTAAACAAGAAAAAGAAAGAAAAGGAATCCAAATTGGAAAGGAAGAAGTAAAACTCTTACTTTTTGCAGACGACATGATTCTATAAGTCAAATATCCTGAAAAATCTACAGCCAACTACTAAAGGTAATAAATGAAAAGTCACAGGATTCAAGATCAACACCCAAAAATCTGTAGTGTTTCTTTACATTAGTGATTAGCAATCTGAGGAGGAAATCAAGAAAAAAAATCCAATTACAATAGCAACCAAAAGAATCAAATATTTAGGAATAAAATTTAACTAAGGAAACAAAAGACCTACACACAGAAAACTACAAGAAATTGCTAAAAGAAATCATGGAAGACCTAACTAAATGGAAGGACATATAGTACTCATGGATTAGAAGACTAAACACAGTTAAGATGTAAGTTCTACCCAAACTGATTTATATATTCAGTGCAATACCAATTAAAATTCCAACAACTTACTTTGCAGAAATAGACAAACCAATAATGACATCTATTTGGAAGGGCAAGGTGCCACCCAAATAGCTAAAAATATCTTGAGAAAGAAAAATGAAATGTGAAGTCTCACTCTACCTGACTTTAAACCATATTATGAAGTTATAGTAGTCAAAACAGCATGGTATTGGCATAAAGATAGATATACTGACCAATGGAATCAAATTGAGTATTCAGAAATAGATTCCTCATTTATGGGAAATTGATCTTTGATAAAGCAGTCAAGCCAGCCCACCTGGAACAGAGCAGCCCCTTCAATAAATGTTGTTTGGAGAACTGGATATCCATTTGCAAAAGAATGAAAGAGAATCCATTTCTCACACAAAATGTACCTCAAAATGGATCAAAGACTTAGACTTTACAGTTCAGATCATAAAACTTTTGAAGAAAATCTAAGGAAATATCTTATAAATCTTGTAATGGGAAGTAGTTTTCTAGACCTTATACCCAAAGCATGAGCATTGAAGAGAAAAATAGATAAATGGTACCTCCTCAAAATTAAACAATTTTGTGCATCAAAGAACTTTGTCAGGAAAGTAAAAAGGCAGCCTGCACAATGGGAGACAATATTTGGAAACCACATATCAGATAAGGGTTTAATATCCATAATATATAATTCAACAACAAAAAGACAAACGACCCAATTTAAAAATGGGCAAAAGACATGAAGAGACTTCCCAGGAGAGGAAATACAAATGGCTAAAAAGCACATGAAAACATGCTCAACTTCACTGGCTATTAGGAAAATGCAAATGAAAACTGCAATAAGATATCATCTCACACCTACTAGAATGGCCATTATGAAAAAAAAAAACAAGAAACAAAACTAAATGACATGAGCTGGAGAAGATGTGGAGAAAGAGTCACACTTATCCACTTTTGTGGATATAAAATGTTACAACTTCTCTGGATGGCAGTTTGATGGTTCCTCAGGAAGCAACATATAGAATTGCCATATGATTCAGCAATCCCATCACTAAATATATATTCAGAGGAACTGAAGTTAAGGACACAAGCAGATATCTGCACACCGATGTTTATAGCAGCACTATTTACAATTGCCAAGAGATGGAAACAGCCCAAATGTCCATCAGTGGACAACTGGCTAAACAAGCTGTAGTATCCTCATACAATGGAATATCATGCAGCTGTAAGACAGAATAAAGTCATGAAGAATATAACAATGTGACTGAACCTGGGGGACATTATGCTGAATGAAATTAGCCAGAAACAAAAGTACAAATACTGCATGATGTCGCTAATATAAACTGACATTAATGAGTGAACTTTGAGAGTTTAAGTAAAGAACACAGGTTATCAGGAGATAGAAAAGGGGAGAGATTGGACATTTGGTGCTGAAGAAATACAGATTGTGCAACAGGACTGATTTTAAAAATTCAGAAATGGATAGCACAATACTATATGATGATAACACAGTAATATAAGTACACTAAATGAAGCTGAATGTCACAATGGTTGAGTGAGAATGGTTGGGTCTACTACGAAACCAGAAGGAAAGATAGAGGATAAAGACGGAGACAATATAACTTAGGAATGCCAGGAGTGAACAATGATGGTGATTAAATGTACAAATATAAAACCTTTTTGCGTGGGGGAGAACAAATGAATGTCTACATTGCAAGGTGTTGAAAATGGGGTGGTATACAAGAAAAATACAATCAATGTAAGCTAGGGTCTGTAGTCAACAGTAATATTGTAATATTTTTCCACATACTGTAACAAAGGCATTATGCCAAAACTAGAGGTCAACAAGCATGGGGTATGAGGGAGGGGTATGGATTCTTGGCGGAAGAAAAGGAAATGTCTTCATATAGATTACAGTGGTGATGGCATGTCTACTTATTTAGGTTGGAGAGTATGGTGTGTGAATAAAACTGTTTAAAAATGAACTGAGTGAAACAAGTGCTAGAGAAAATGTGAAGAAAGAGATGTACCTATTCACTCTTGGTAGGGAAGCTGGGTGGTGCAGCCCCTCTGGAAGACACAGTGATGGTTCCACAGGAGACTAGGAGTGGGGTTGCCATACGATCCTGCAACCCCGTTGCTAGATATATAACTGGAGGCACTGAGATTGGGGACACTGATAGACACTTGCACACTGATGCTTATGGTGGCAGTGTTTGTGGTTCGCAATCGATGGAGGTGGTCTAAGGGTACAATGACTGAGAAATGGAAAGGGAACTGTGGTGTTTGTACAGCGGACTACTGAGCAGCTGCAAGAAGGAATGAAGTTTTGAGGCCTGCAGTTAGGTGAATGAAGCTTAAGCACAGTATGCTGAATGAAATATCAGAAACAAAAAGACAAATAACATCATGCCTCATTCATATGGACTAACTATAGTACACAAACTTGAAGAATTAATGTTGAGAGCATGGGTTATCACTTGGGACCTATTGTAAAGATTCCTAGGTTGCAAGCTCTTACAGCAGTCACATGTATTCAGGAGTTGTAACTTGTTTCTAAATTCTGAGATACTGAGTTGTTTGAGTATAACCTGGTAGTTCCCTGAAACTTCGAGTATGTATGTGACACCTGAGACTCAGCTATGAAAGTCAGCATTATCCCATTCAGCAACTGTTAAAAGAGTTGAAAAAGTGATCAGACTTTGACTAGAGATATAAATGAAGCTGATCTGGATAAGACTAAGGTAAATCAGAATGCAAATTATCTTTTCAAGGTAAAGGATGATATGGTCCATATTTTAAAACTTCAACTGCCATGTGAAACCAAAGGAAGGGAAGTTAATTTGCTGCAAAATTTATATTTTCAGTAGTACGTTATCTACTTTAACTTGTGTGGTCAGTTTATCTGAACACCATAATTACATGGAATCTTGAATAGGGCATAAGATCTTTTTGGTTTGTACAGTGTGATGCCCTGATATAACCCAGAGTAATTTGGGGCAGAGAATAAAATGTATTTGCCAAGTCCTCTTGGAGGATTGGGATAAAAGGAAGAAATATTCAACTTCCCCACCTGGGGAACTTCTGATATTCTCACAAGCAGTGGGGACAACCACTTCAACAGGCTGAGACTTCGATCTTGGGGTTTGACCCTATGAAACTTATTCCTGCAAAGGAGAAGCTAAGTCTATTTATAATTATGCCTAAGAGTCACCCCCAGAGAACCTCTTTTGTTGCTCAGATTTGGCCTGTCTCTCTAAGCCAACTCAGCAGGTAAACTCATTTTCACTTTATTTCTTTTCTGGGGTGATGCAAATGTTCTAAAATTGATCATGGTGATGAATACACAACCATGTGATGTTATTGTGAGCCACCTATTGCATACTATGAATGGACTATATGTGTATGATTTCTCAATAAAAAAATATATAGTTTTAATTTATATCTAGCCACTTTCTGTGGTGCTTTTATTTCTGATTCTTTCATCTGGGATTCAACTAATTTTATGCTGAGAGGCCAATGTATTTTTCTAGTAGAATGCATTCGTAGTTTAAAATGAAAATAGCATACATAATATCATCTCACAGAAATTCAATTTATAGCAAGAGTTATATGATTAATGAAATTCAATTTATAGCAAGAGTTATATGATTAATGCTCTGTGTATTCCTTTTATATAAATGTGTCAAAATGTTTATTGAGAATATATATGTATTAGTTAGAAGCATTTAACATGCATTTATAAATAATGTTTGAAATAAACATTTTCTTAGAATTATGTGTGTGCATATAGTAAATATAAAAAGAAATCCTCTACTTTATATTGTTATAATTAGGATTAGTTACAGTAAAAGTTTAGGGATCCACAGTGATATCAAATATTTGACAAATATCACCACTGATTTAAAATTAAAATATTCTTGCATATAAATGTATAAAGGGAAATTTATGACCAACTTATAGAAAAGAAATTGAGACTAAAGATAAAAAGTTATTGCTCTTTGCAATATCAGCAATTATAGATATAGCTCATTACTGCTTTTCAAACAGTACCCTTTGTCTTGTAATTACATTGATAAATTCTTCAGGCAGCTAATTCCACAGAACTGTGCTCTGAGACTATGTTGGAGCTCTGAATCACCGCGGTTTGGTCTCTAAATGGCCTACCACCATACCTAATTTTTTCACTTTCCACATCCAGGCATGTCAGATAATTGTAAATAAGTGGTATTTTTTTGTCCTTATCGATGGCATAATGATCTTATGTTGCTGGAATGTGAATAGATTTTTCTTCTATTTTTACTAGTGTTGAGAGATGCTTTTCATCCACATAAATAAATAGGGCTTTTATTTTATGTCAATTTCCCATAGTGGTCTTCTGACTCAGAAAAAGAAGTCCATTCACTCATCGTTAGGTGTGCCATTTTTCATATCGTTACTTACATTGCCAATTAAATATACAATTCTTTTCCTTAATGGGGATATCCTTGTGGTTTCTGCAAAAGGTGGTTTTAATTGTAATGATTAACTCATGCATAGTTTGGTATAAGAAGTTATCCTTGTCAATTCTGTGGAATTTGATATTCATAATCAATACTTGGTTTTCATTGTTATAGATCACAAAATAAAGGGAATATTGATAAAGTCCATATGCCATAGGGGCAAATGTGAGGCTAGTCAGTGATTATCAGATAGTTTTTGCTCCATAACAAACCAACCCAAAACCCAATGCCTTAAAACAACCATTTGGTTCTTGATTCACTGGGTCAACAGTTTAGACTGGGCTCAACTAGGTGATATTCTGGTGATGTCAGCTAGGTTCACTAATGTATCTGTGTTCAAATGGGCCATTTTGCATGCAAAAGCAAAATGAAGTTGACTGACAGCTGACTGGGGTGGTGGGGGTGACCAAGCCCAGTGTCTCTTGCAGGCTAGCTAGGGCTTCTTTGTAGGGTGGTTGTCAGGGGCCCTAAGGGCAGCAAAAATGGGCAGGCCACAATACACAAGTAGTTTTCAAGTCTCTGCTTGCTGTATGTTTGCTCTTGTATCATTGGACAAATTAAAGCACATAACCAAGCCCAGAGTCAGTGTGGAGGGGCACAATCCAAGAGCTTGGAAGAAGGGAGGGGAGGAACATGTGGTCATGCTTTGAATCAATCACAGATGAATTTTTGGAAAACTGATTCATGGACTCCTACTTTGCTGTCTTAAAAAGTATAAATTTATTTGTAATTGCAATTGATATTAGCACTTTAGTGTCTAAGCAAGGATTTCTGCTTTCTTAAGCTGTCAAATGATTAGTACTAACAATTTAGCTCACCTTCATGATGTTCAATATTTTATTTTATTATATATTAACCTACTCATTCTCAACTTTTCATATCAGTTTATACACTATCTGTTGATTCATGGGTTGAAAATATGACTAAACATTTGACTTGAATGTGCTATATCGCATTGAATTATGTTTGACAGCAAATAGCAAAAATAAAAATAAATAAATAAAAAACTTCAGTCATAAGTCTTAAATGAGTAAGTTGCAACTATCACCAGAACCCTAACTTTTCCTCTTGGTGCATTTTAAATGATTCATTCATTACACTGACGTTAGTAACAGGTGGTGATTTTATATATACGTATAATGTAAGTGATTATATGTGTGTGTGTGTGTGTATGTATGTATGTAAGTAAACAAAATAGTTCCATTGTGGGTTTACCTTTATTAAAATGATTAATCTGGGGTCTAAATATGTAGGAGCCCCTTTGAATTATTTTCAGAATTTTGAAATCACACATTTAAAAAAAATTCTGCTTCTTTATCATAGAGCTATAAATACTTACCTATTTCTTTTTCATTTTCCATGGTTTCCTCCCTTCCTATTTCACTTTGCTTAGCATCATCCAATGCTATTTTTCTGTCCCTGACGCCAATGCCAGAGGATCCTTGGGTAAAAGACCTGGTAGAAATGGATTCTGTACTATATTGAAGCCCAAGAGCCTGATAAGCTTCCAGTGAGTTTGTGATCTTGCTGCCTGCTCCATCCAGGCGTCATTAACTTAGTCCTGTGTTCCAAGGAGGACCTATTAGTGGTGAGTAACAGAAATAACTTCAAAACAAAACAATTTCCTGGATGATCAAAGAAAAAGCCACAGGAATCTCAGCCCTTTTTAGATCCTCAGTTAGGACTGGTCCTCAGAACTTTTTCTTTTTTCCTGCCTCTGCCTCTGGTATTTATTATTCTCTCCTACTACAACCAGATTTCTCCATTCAGCAAGGAAAAATGATCAAAATGAGCCCTATGACCATTTCAGCTTAGCAATCATAGAGGAAGAAAGGTTTATTCCATCCATTACCTTTAATAATTATTAAGATTCCAGAGTTGGAGACACTGGTTATCATCATTAAATACAAATTATTGAATTTTCATGTGTGCCAAGTGGTCTTCTATGTGCTTTCTATGATTAATTAACTTAATCCTCACAGGAACAATTTGAGACAATCATATGAAATAAGCATAATTCCTTATTATGTGCATTTTACAGGTGAAGAAATTGAAGAATGAAAAGATTATATAGCTTTTCCAAAGTCACACAGGTATTAAGCGGCAGAGCCAGGATTCGATATGAGGAGGTCTGTTCCAGAGGTGAGGCTCTAGTGGTTTTGATATTTGGGGCAAATAGTGCTCAACTGTTTCCCAAATGTCCAAGTGGACTCCTCTGAAGGAATGGCAATTTGTATTCTAAAACAGTTCGATATAATCGACTATGGATTCTCTGGTTTCTAGTTTTTTGTACATGTTGGTTTTTTCCTTCTTTTTTTTTGGACAATGTGTAATTCAGGACTGTTACAGTTGGAAAACAATTAACCTCATGTTTATCTAGATAGCTGGGAAATAAAAGGACTAAATATAATTTTGAAGGGAGAATAAATGATCACATAAAAAACTTTTATGGGATTCATTCACCTTCATGATGGTTGTCTCTGAGCTTTGCATTACTTTTGTTCTTTATATGGGTGCTATCAACTTTACCAAGAATATTTATTTTGCTGTAATTTTATGAAGCAGTATTACAAATATTTTGAATTCCTGGATATAGATAAAGCATGCAAAGTCAGTAAAATGACATAGTAATTTATAAAATAAAGTTCACTACTGTAGGACAAATTCTTTGAATTATGGAGCAACAAGATTCTGTACCTTTTTGAGCAAGCCAGATTTCCATCAGCAGGGGAGTTTATTTTTCTGTCAATTCTTTTTCAGCTCTGATTTCTTTTCAACTGATATCCAGCTTCTTTTCTTTATTATTATTTTTTGAGCCGCACAGAACATGTCAGCCTCCTCATTCTGAAAATTCTTATCAGTAAAAAGGCTGGAAAAAGGTTATATGGGTTAATGACTCTGTCTCACTCACCTCTTAGCTGTTTCATCAATCCAGGAGCAATTCCTTTTTTTCTGACTACGGCCCTTAGCAAAAGGAAACAAAAAATCCTTTTGAAATTGGTCATTGCTCTTAAGATACCATAAACAAAGAAAATGAGCAAACTCTGAACATTCTGAGGTGGGTTCTCCGCTAAAGTATTGGTTTATCTACAATCTCCAGAGACTTTATTCAACTCTATATAGATATATTGTTGGGAATGCTAGATGAATTCACATTCAGAAAAGAATATTTTTTTGTGAAATAAAATAGCCACACATAGTAAGTTTTGTGCAAATCAAAGTTAGCACAGATACCAAAGAACATGTTTTTGCAAATGTGTTTAGAGGTTCTTGCAATATAGAAATTTCTCCTATATTTTCCTGAAATTTTTACTTAATGATCACGCAATACATGCTTTGAATTATTGGTCCTGCCTTCACGAAGAGGAAGAAGAATGGCATTTATTGAATAACATCTGTGGGCTAGAAATAGATATTCATTTGACATATTTACTTTTCAGTGTTCAGGATAGAGCAGTGAAATGAGCTGACAAGGTCCCTGTATTCAAGGAGGGCGCATTTTAATAGAGGAGACAGACCACAAGGAACAAGATAATTTCAGACAACAGTGAGTGCTGTGAAGAAAATTTAAAAGAGATGATATGATAGAGAGTGGCCAGAGGGAGACCCTTGAGAGGCATAAAGGCATCTCTGAGAAGGAACTATCTAGGTTGGATCCTGAAGTCTAAGGTGGAAACACCTAAGGGAAGGGTTAGGGGAAGAGCATTCCAACAAAAGAGGAGAACAAATGCAAACACCCAGAGACCTTTACAATTTTTTCTCCATTAATCCTTACTAGGTTCCTCTGAGTACTTAGTATTCACCTAATTTTATAGATGTAAAATGGAACCACAGAACTTACAAAACTAGCTTACATAAGGTCGCCAAATAGTAAGGGGAATGCCATTATAGCAGTTTAGGATAGCCTGACCACAAAACCCATGCTTTTTCTGATACCCAAGCTGTTTCAAAGAATCTAAGGATAGACTCTGGGATCTGTAACTACCATACAGATCCCAAACTCTGGAAGAGTGCTTTGAAAATTATTGCTTTTTTTCTTTCTTTGCTTTGTATATATGTTACGTCAAACAATAAAAACAATTAAAAAAAAAAGAAAGAAAAAAGAATCTAAGCACAGATTCAACATATGTAGCATAAGGAATTTTAAAGAAAGAGATGTTCCTACTCTAAACAATATAAAATCTATATTATGATTCCTCTCTTCATTTTATTTGTACTCAGAAATATGCAACAAAACTCTGTCTGTCCATTCATTTCTTCATTCATTCAATAGATATTTTTGAGCATCTACAGTATAACTACAATATTTGTATTAAGGGTTTGGGATACAATTAAGGAACTATGTTCCTTCAAGAAGTCTTTTTAGTATACCATTTGAGAATTCTAGCATAAAATCTGTTCTACCAAAAGCTTCATGGAAGTACATAAAGCATATTAGAATCTCAAAGGTCTCTCTTCAGTTCCCTTCAGTCTTTAGCTTTTAATATCCCACTCAGTACATTTGGAAGCCAACCCCCTTTCTACTGTCTTGTAGGTGTGATCGGAAAGATGTAGCTGTAATCTTTACATTAACTTGTACAATAAAACAGTAAAAAGCAGTTCTTTGTAAGGTATTGAATTATTTAATTTCTGAACCTGTCTCTGAACTCTGGGAAATTCCAAATGAAAGAATTTAATATCTTCAATTCATCCTTGCCTTGTTCTGCTATATTCAGCTATTTTTGTTGTTGGATTTCTGGTGTGTTTCTGGGCTTACGTTCTTATCGTGTAATAGCCATATAAGACAGCAGTGCAGCAAGACAATGAAGGCATGTATACCTACCTACTTCCCTTAATTACGTGAATGCCTTTGCTAACGGAAATCTACGGTCATTTAAATCAATGTCTATACTCACTATTTAATCATAAATGTTCTCATACCTGGAGTCTAAAGAAGTAGAAACAGTAATTTGAACATACTAAATACTCAATATTGCTGAGAGGAAAAATAAATGCTGGCACCTATAATCTTTTTGTAGTCTTTACTTTCTAGTGCAATATTATGTTTTTATTTCTTATTATATAATTTAATTAAGAGGTAAGGGACCTAGATAATGTAACCTACATATGCATTGTAAGGACTTTGGCTTTTGCTCAAAGAAGATAAACAACCACCATTGGAAAGTTTTGAACAGAAGTGACATGACCTGAACTACATTTTAACAGAACAAGTCTGACTGCTTTTTTGGGAACAGACGGGGACTGAGAATAAAGCATGGAGATGAGGTAGGAGGCATAGCAATCTGAGTGAGAGATAGCAGTGCCTCTGTTTGGAGTGATAGAATGTTCCATGGACCATAATATAGACATCAAGCTGGCAAGAACTTTTTTTTTCATCCCTATGTGCCCAGAGTCCAGAACCATTTCTGAAGTATAGCATGAGCTCAGTAATGCTAGTTGAATAAATGGATGAAGGGATAGATAAACAATAGCTGTTTGTTGTGTTTTTAACAGCTTCTCTATTCTCCCCATCTGATTATTACTTAGGTTTAAGATCTAAGGTACTTTCCTCATCATCTTTTTAAAATTAAAGAGAAAGAAAAATTAAGCAATCAAATTTTAATTGGTTAATTTTAATTGAATTCAACAAGTCTTTTTTAGGTACTTTTGTGTGATGACTTCTTGGGGATATTAAGCACAACAGATGCCAACAAATGTTCCAAGACGGGGAGATGAGATTATTGCTTAGGGTCAGGGCTATGCCACAGCACCACAATTTACTTTAAAATTAAAATTGCTACATAGAATTTAATTTCCTTCTCAGAAGGGCAATAGCCTTTTCAATGATTCAGTCTTATCTTTTTCTGCTTTCTATAAATGGGACCATGTGACTATAACATTACAAAGTACCTAAATGGAGGGTTATATTTGAAAAGTTTGGCAAGAAAGGGCCCAAGAGTATATTTAGTATGTAACTTTTTCTAAGAAAGCAGAGAGATACAGAAGTGCAATAGCACACACATTTAATTGTTTGGGTTTACAAAAATGAATGCTGAATAGATACAGAAGCAACTAATGAGATTATTGCCTATAGAGGGGCAGGAAATAAACTGGATAGATGGAGAAACATTTGAAATGACATTTTTATATTATTTTGATGATTGATGATATGAATTATTATCTACTCAACGAGTGAAAAAAATAGCATTAAAAAAAGAAGAGCTTGGGGAAACTTTTGAAGTGAAGTAGAAAATCACTTCAAAAGTGTTTATTTTGACTCTGACCTAGACTTCATATATTGCATTTTTGGGCCCAGAACACTCAGATAATGAAGTATATGTGAGAAACATTAGTAAATAATAATTGATCATGCTTTGCTCATATATTTTTCATTAAAGAATAAAGGAGTCTTCGTTCATGAGGACACTAGAAAGGCTGCTTGAGAAAGCCAATCTGTGAGGATACCTGGGAGTTCTTTGGTCTTCTGAGATGCTAAAAGAAGTAAAATTCTACTATGAAAATTGTTCTATTATATTTCTGTTTTAAAGAAGGAGTTACAAGAATCTCAAATTTTGCAACTTTCTGTCCTATCCCTATTGCATTGCTGAACAGGCTCCAGGGTATTTTAGGCTATGGCGGGTGTGAATCCTTTCAGCAGTAGTTTTTTTTTTTTTTTTTGATATATACATATATTTTTATTGACAAATCTTCACACACATACAGCCCTTATGTGGTATACAATCACTGACTCACAATATCATCACTTAGTTGTGTATTCATCACCATGATCATTTTTAGAACATCTGCATCACTCCAGAAAAAGGAAATAAAAAGAAAAGAGAAAAAACTCATGCATTCCATACCCCCTACCCCTCCCTCTGATTGACCACCGGTATTTCCATCTACCCAAGTCTTTACCCTTTATCCTCCCTTTATTATTCATTTACTTTTTACCTTTATTATTATTATTACTATTTTTACTCATCTGTCCTGGATGAGTAAAAGGAGCATCAGACACAAGGTTTTCACAATCACACGGTCACGCTGTAAAAGCTATATAGTTAAACAGTCGTCTTCAAGAATCAAGGTTACTAGATTGAGCTACAGCTCGACAGTTTCAGGTACTTCCTTCTGGCCATTCCAATATACCATAAACTGAAAAGGGATATCGATATAATGCATAAGAATAACTCTGTTTGAAATCTCTCAGCCACTGACTCTTTATTTTGTTTAATTCCTCTCTTTCCCCTTTTAGTCAAGGCTTCCTCAATCTCATGATGCCAGGTCTGGGCTCATCCCCAGGAGTCCCATCCCACATTGCCAGGGAGATTTACATCCTTGGGATGCATGTCCAACATAGTGGGGAGGGCAGTGAGCTCACCTGCTGAATTGGCTTAGAGAGAGAGGCACATCTGAGCAACAGAAGCAGTTCTCTGGGGGTGACCCTTAGGCATAATTATCAGTAGGCTTAGTCTTTCCTTTTCAGGAATAAATTTCACAGGGGCAAGTCTCAACATAGAGGACTCAGCCTATTGGATTGGTTGTCCCCACAGCTTGTGAGAATATCAGGAATTCCCCAGATGGGGAATATTAATATTTCTTCTTTTCTCCCCAGTCCCCCAAGGGGGACTTCACAAATACCTTTTTGTTCTCTGCCCAGATTACTCTGGGTTATATCGGGGATCACACTATTTTTAGTTACAAATCAACACAATCTCATGCCCTATTCAAGATTCCATGTAATTATGGTGTTCAAGTAAAGTGACCATACAAGTTAAATTATATAATGTGCTACCTAAAATGTAAATTTTACACCAAAAAAAGCCTCTCTCCCTTTGGTCTCACACATAAGTTGGAGTTTGAAAATGTGGGCCATACCCGACTTTACCCAATATCCTGATTTACCTTAATCCTATCCAATTCTGCTTCATTTATATCTCTAGTCGAAGTCTGATTACTTTTTCAGTTTTCATAACAGTTGCTGAATGGGGACATGCTGACCAGGTTATAAACAAACAGCTCATTATCTCAGAATTTAGAAATGGCAGTTACAACTCCTGAATATATGTGATTGTTGTAAGAGCTTACAATCTTGGAACCCATTCTCTCAACTTCAATTCTCTGAGTTTGTATCTTATAGTTAGTCCATATAAGTGAGGCATGATATTATTTGTCTTTTGGTTTCTGACATTTCATTCAACAAACTGTCTTTTAAGTTTCATTCACCTAGTTGCATGCCTCACAACTTCATTCCTCCTTGCAGCTGCTCAGTACTCTGTTGTATGTAAACACCACAATTCTATTCCTCAGTCATACCCTTAGGCCACCTCCATCCTTTGTGCATCTTGAACACTGCCGCCACACACACCAGTGTGCAAATGTTCATTTGTGTCCCCACTCTCAGTTCTTCCAGGTATATCTTGCAATGTGGTTGCAAGATCATGTGGCAACCCTACCCATAGTCTCCTGTGGAACCATCACAGTGCCCTCCAGAGGGGCTGCACCACTGAGCTTTCCTACCAAGAGTGAATAGGTACATCTTTCTCCACATTTTCTCTAGCACATTTCTCTCTGTTCATTTTTAGTTTTATTTATACATCATACAATCCAACCTAAGTAAAAAGCCATGTCTTCACCACCATAATCTATATGAAGACATCTTCTTTTCTTCTGCAAAGAATCCATACCCCTTCCGCGATATCCCTCTGCTTTTGGCATAATATTTGAGGTAGAAGATTCTGGCCCCTGCAGAGTGAGCCTGAATTAGCACTCCGATGTTATAGCTACACACAGAACCTCCATATTTGTTGGCAACAGCTGTGAAATCTACCCCTGTTCTCCTTTTTGAGTAAGAAATTTCAGCAGTCCAAATAACACTCTACCCTTGTTTAGAGTTTTGTATTTTTCAAAATGTTTTCACCTACTTTATTTCATCTTATGAATTCACAGAACCTGAAAACTGGAAGTGGACTCAGATGCTATGAAACTCCCACCTAACAGATGGATAAATTCAATCCAATTGATAAAGTGACTACCTTGCTCAAAATCAATTAGCTAGTTAGCATCAGAGCTGAAACCAGTATTCCATTTTTCTGTTTCCTAACCCAGTGCTCTTTCTCTTATTAATGCATAGCAACCTCAGTTGTTTTCTTGGGTCTCCTCCATCTTTTTAGTCTTCTTATTTTGTTTCTTATTTCCCTCCTTGGCCATATTCCAAATTTAATAATTTCTTCCTATTTTTGTTGATGTCTTCAAAACTTTTTTTTTCCACCACAGAACAGCTACATTTTCATCTTTAGTTTTTCTGGCTTATTCACTGAAAAATTAGAGTTGTGTTCTCTGTCAATGCTATGATATTGTTGAGTTGTTTCCTATCAGATTTGTCACAAGCTGGAATCTTCTTATATATATATACCTTCTATCAGTAGGCAGAAGCTAATGAATCCTCTGTCGTAAATCTGGCAAGGAATTGTTTCTTCAAGTGGTAACTGATACCAGGCACTTTGATAAAAATGTTCAGATTTTCTGCTACATTGTGTTAAAAAATAAAACAACATTTATGCCTAAATTCCGTTTTAGAAAAATGGAAAGAATTATATCCAGGTGAAGTTCTAACCTGATGAGGTTTAAATCAGTTGAAATATTATATCTGCAAAATTTAATGCTTGGCATACTTAAAATTCAGAGACATGCTGAAAAATTAAAACAGCAAAGACTATGATCATTTTGTAAAGATGCCTGTTCTCAAAGGAGTCTGCTTCTATTCTGTTTCTTCATTTGAAATTTGTAAATCCCATAGTTATCAAAGGGCTTCTTAAATGACTCATTCTCGGGCTATTAGAAAGAGAATACTGAAAAATGTTACTTGAGAACTTGTGGAACTTTCTATTGGCTAATTAAAGATATATTATTTTCTTCCCTTACTGGAAATCCCACTAAATTCTTCCTTACTTGATATTGCTATGATGGGAGTTAGAATTATAAGTTTTTTCCTCACTCACCCATAAGTTTATCCCTAATCTTCTGTTTTCTTTTCTAAAATGGGGAGAAAATTCTCTCTCTGATGTCCAACTAGGCTATATGTATTCTGTAAAACGTTTTGCTAATTAAAAATGTATGTACATTAACTGACATGAAAATTTTGTATTCTTAGATTGAAGAGAAAATTTTAACTAAACCTAAAAAGATCTCATTTTTATCATCAACAATAATAATTACTATTTTAACCATTTATATTAAACTTTAGAAAACTATGGATACTTGTTTTTGATTATATGTTACTTGTTTCAAAGAAAACATTTTTCTAAATAAGTTATACCTATTATGAAAGACTCCTCGTCTTCTGCAGCAAACCTGCTCCTGGTAACTAAAGTAAGAAATGTCCTACAAAATTAAAGAGCCAGAAAGATTTTAAGTGTCCAAGACCTCTAAGTTTTAACATAGGAATTTTCATTGAAAAACATAGTCAATGAGTTTCATCTAAAAATATTTTTGTGCTAAAGTTTAAATTACAGAAAGAAGAACACTGTATTTAGCTATCTCACCACTTAAAGGGATTGAGAAGAACTCAATGCTTCAATATGGGCCAGCCACACAAGCAAAATCTTCTAGAAAGATGATTTACAAACCTTACACCTTTCTGCAAAAATTAACACAAAAATGAATCATAGACCTACATATAAAATACAAAATTCTAAAATTTCTAGAAGAAAATATAGGAGAAAACCTACCTGATGTTGGGTTTGTGGGTGAGTTTTTAGATATAATACCAAAACATCATCCATGAAAGGAAAAGTTAATAATTTGGACCTTACTAAAAGGAATGGATTAAGATTAAGAACATGTTTTCCTGGGGTACATAGTTCAAAGCCACCACAACTA
The DNA here is from genome assembly GCF_023851605.1 of Tamandua tetradactyla. Lineage (NCBI taxonomy): Eukaryota > Metazoa > Chordata > Mammalia > Pilosa > Myrmecophagidae > Tamandua > Tamandua tetradactyla. Next base: position 97,501,599 of record NC_135333.1, read on the forward strand.
CTTTGTGAAAAGCACTGACTGGATTTTGTGGCAGACTTAAAAGATAAATAAATAAAGAGAACAGTAGCAAAACTTGTTCCTTACTTCTCAGTAGTAAGACTTAGAAGGTTATCTTGTAAGTAAACTCTGAAAGCACTCAGGAGCTATGTAATTCTGCCCCGTGTTATTTATTTATTTCTGCCTTTCAAAATAGCTAAGAGAATGAAAAGACAAGTAATATACTGGGAAAAACTATTTGCAAAACATATCTAATAGGGACTTGTTTCTAAAATATAAAAAGAACTCTTAAAACTCAATAATAAGAAAACAAATTACCAAATTAAAAATTCTGCAAAATATCTGAATATATGAAAAGATTCTCAACATTACTTCATAGTAGGAAATGCAAAATAAAACAACAATGAGATGCCATTATATATCTATTAATGGCTAGAACCCCTCCCCCCAAAAATGATGACACCATTACTATTGAGAATTAGGAGCAACAGGAACTCTCATTCATTGCTGGTATGAATGCAACATGGTACAGTGACTTTGGAAAACAATTTGGCAGTTTCTTATAAAGCTAAGCATAGTTTTGCCACTTAATTCAGCAATTGTGCCCCTGAGAATTTTCCCAAAGATTTAAAAACTTATATCCATACAAAAACCTGCACATGAATGTTTATAGCAGCTTCACTTTGATAATTGCCAAAGACTGGACACAAACAAGATGTCTTTCACTACACAGATGGACAAACAAATTGTGGTACTTTCATATAATGGAATACTATTCAGCAATAAAAAGGAATGAGCAATCAACACATTCAAAGACATGGATGAATCTTAAATGCATATTTCTAAGTGAAAAAAAACGGTCAACAAAGGCTACATGCTGGATCATTCCAATTATATGACATTCTGGAAAACATAATATTACAAGGATGGTAAACAGATCGGTGTTCTAATAGTTGAAAGGATTGAGGGAAAGGGTTAAAAAGGTGAAGCACAGGGCAGTGCGATAATGGCTCAGTGGCAGAGTTCTCACCTTGCATCCCAGAGACCCAGGTTCAATTCCTGGTGCCTGTCCATGCAAAAAAAAAAGTGAAGCACAGAGAATCTTCTAGGGGGTTCCAAAGTATTCTATGTGGTACTGTAACGGTGGATACAGGACATTTTACATATATCAAAATCTATAAAACTATACAGTACAGAGAATAAATCTTAATGTATACAAATTTTAACAATCATTTAGGAAGTTGGGGGATCCCAGGATGGAATGTAGGATGTGACAAAAGACTCTAACTATATTGCAAATATATCAAACCACATTAACGAAGGAAGTGGGGAAAACAGGTTCTGAGCTGAGTAGCACTGAAAATCCGTGGTGTCTGTAAAACTACAGGCAGAAAAGGAACTATAAATAAGCACTTTATTCTAGTTGTTAAAATACTGTTTCCCATAGCAGTTAGTTAACAATGCTGAAACCATTCTACACTTATGCTGGAATAGAACAATTAAATAAATGGAAGGCAAATGGTGAGATTCAGTTTTTTCACCATTGAACTAAGATAAGCAAGCAAAGGGAGGATGCCCATTTTTAGTTTAATATAAATGCAAACAGATTTGGAAGTATTTATAGATATTGTTCTACACAGGTTAGTATGCACACATCTATTTCCTTGCTCTGACATCTGAGAGGACCTAGAAGCAAAAACACCCAAATAGCAATGAGCACTAGTACTCAAAATTTGGTTAATACCATTATCCAATAAATAAAGCCAAGGCCCCTTGGAAAAATGGCTGATTCTAGTACTAGGGAAGGAAATATACAAAATGAATTTGAACAACCTTGTCCCAGGAAGTAAGAAAGGGCTAGTGCTAATGAGAAAAAAAAAATTCCATGATGATAGAGGTATGTTAAAGGAACTCACTGAAAGAGTTCCAATGGTCAAAGCTAGACTAGGGTGAGCAACAAAATAAGTAAAATAATTATGATCCAAAATATCAAATGTGTCCATGAATCCATACTAATATAAATAAATGAGTGAATAGATCATTAAATGTGAGAAAACAGACAAATCTAAGCAGAAGAATGAATAATCTATGAAGATACTCTGCCGTCAAGGAAGTACGTACAACCTAAGTCCCCACTCCTTCAGTGTGAGCTGACCATCGTGGCTAACTAAAGTGTACATCATGGGAAGAGGGGGAAAAAGAAGCCACTTTATAGTGAAGAAACCAGACAAATACCACATTGTCCACGTGATCAAGATTATCACTGTGCTAAATCAAGTTGTTAGTATGGACCTTTGATAAGCTGCAGTGAGAATGCCACTTTACCCCAATGACGTGGAAGAGACTTGCTTAAAGGAAAAGAATATTCTGACCTTAGAAGTATTTACTTCAATTTGTTTTTGCACTATACGCTTCTTAGCTTTTGTACGCAAACAACGTTTATCATAGTTCTTACCAGTATATAAATTGTGCACCTGCCTGAAATAAACTTGTCTGAAGACTGATGTCTCCAGATCCCCTGAAAAAAAAAAAAAAAACCCATAACCCCAGACTAATCCTGAGAAAAACATTAGACAAATCCCAGTTGAAGGACATTCTGCAACATACCTGACCATCACCCTTCAAAACTGTCAAGGTCATTAAAAATAAGAACTATCTGAGAAACCGTCACAGCCAAAATATCTATGGAGACATGATGATTACATCTAACATCCTAACTTCCATGGGATCCTGTGCAGGAAAAGGTTACAAGGCAGGGGGAAAAAAAAAAAACTAAGGAAATGTGAATAAACTATGGACTTTAATTAATAATAATATATTATTATTATAATTAATAATAATGAAAAATAGTACCATGCTAATAATGTAAGATGTTAATAATAGGGGCAACTGGGTACGGGAACTCTGTACTATTTTCACGTTTTTTTGTAAATCCAAAATAATTCTAATTAGTTTATTTGCACAATTATGTGGAGGATGAAAATAGCATGGGACTTGATGAGAAGGATACAGTGTGGTAGATGTGTCTCTTTTTTTATTTGAAGGAAATTTTTCTCTTTTCAGTTTCCTCTGCCTATAACAGGTGAAGGGGAAAAAGTCTTCCTATTTTCCATCAATATTGTAAACAAAGTCTGATATTTAAGCTACTTAAATTCTTAAGCATCTGGTGCTCGCTTGTGTACTCGTTGAGATCATCTTACAGAAGAGAAGGGAATCAGATAATAAAATTTTGGAATTTCATTTCAGTGTTGTTATTTTCACTCAAATTTGAGTTGGGGGGAATGTCGTGACTAAATTTTTTGGGTTATAGTGAGAGCAAATAGTAATGTTTGCAAATAATAGCAAATCTTAGGAAGGTGTAAGTAATCTATGGGTTACTCATTTTGCAGCTGGCTTTTCACCACATCAAATGATGAGGCAAGGTAAGCAGAGGCTAAGTTTATTCCCCTAGATCAGACTATCCAGAAATATCAAAAGCCACTGGTCTTGTTCCTGACGTATCATTCCAAATCAGTTGTGATTACTGGAAAAACCAATGCTCCATTCTTCTGTACTTAAAACTATTAGTGCAGGTTCCAGCAAAATATTGACTTACTTTCACCACTACATTTTACAATGGTTTTTCAAACTTAGAGACATGGAATAAAAGGTCTACACCATCAAAATTGGAATAACAATTTTGACTGCAGGCGTATCTCGTTTGGAAGAAATCTAGCAGAAATAAATTGGATACTGTTGTAGGGTATTATTTAAGGCAAGCCCACACTAACATTTTCAGTGATTTATATCTGAAGGTTATTGAATACTTAGCCTGCAAAGGAAAGCATTCTTATGGAATATTGCCGATACTTGATAGCTACAATACCAAAGAGTTAAATAATAATATGATTCTTTAGGAAGAAAATAAAATATTAATATATATGTTAGTTAGGTGCAATGAAGTTATTCTAAGGTGCAGGGGATGGGGTAGAGAATAACCATTCCAGTGACATACTGTGAGATAAGCCATGGAGATTCTAGAGCATGTGTTATATTCATGGGGGAATCATACCAGCTTTGCCAGAATAGATGGTTCATGAAAATTTGGAAAACTGGATGGAAGTCTGATTGTGGACAGCTTTGCACATCAGCCAGAGGATAAAGACAGCTTTGCACTTTATCACATTGGCATAGAAGGTTGTAGAACAAGTAAAATGTGAAAAAGGCTGTAGGATTGTTATTGCAGTTATATTGCAGAGGAAGAAAATCATAGTAATTAGCAAATGACTTTAGACTCCCACATATCTAGATGGGAATCCTGGCTCCATGTGAACTTGGGCGGGTTACCTAAACCCTTTATTAAACCCCAGTTTCTTCATAGGACTTATGAGAATTAAATGATATATTTTATATAATATACTTGGCACAGTAACTGGTTCAATATACAGAAACTAAAAATTGCTTTTCAGACAAGGGATTCAGATGGATGAGAGGCCAGAATTTGCAGTACCATAACATTAAAGTAGCTTAAGGTAATGCCAATGAGAATGAAAAGCAAGGAATAAGTAAAAATTCATGACTAACCAAACGAATGAAGAACAAGGGGTCAGTAATTTCGACCAACATTACGGTTTGAATTACCACCCTACTTGAAGTCCCAGACCTACATTTTCAAAAGTCTACTGGGCATTTCCACTTAGATGTCTCATAAATACATCAAACTCAAAGCCACCATCTTTTTCTCCAAATAGGCCTTCTCTCACTGAGTTTCCTGTCCTGTTAATTGTACCTCTAGATCACTCAGACTTGGAAACTTAGAGTCATCATTTGTCTTTCACTTGTAAAACCCTGTAAAAGTGTGTTGTATGAAAGGAGAGGAAGCATTTTTCCTCTAAAAGGCTGAGAAAAACCTAGTCACCTGAATGACACCTGCATGGTTAACCTATTGCCACCTACTTTGTGGCATCTAACCATGGTTTTTATATAATTATAGATAAAAAAATTGACAAACAACATTAAAATTAGCAACTTTTTTTTCACCAAAAGATACAATTAAGAGAGTTAAAAGGCAACCTAGATAATAGAAGTTATTTGATGCACATGTATCTGATAAAAGAATTATATACAGAATATATAAGAAAGTCTTACACTTCCTACTACTTATTCATGTGAGAAGGATGGAGGGGGGAGGGGGAGGGAAGGAAGAAAGAAAGGAAAGAAGGAAGGAACGAACAAATGAATGAAGCAAGGAAGGAATGAAGGAACGAAGGAAAGAAAATGCCAATTTTACCAATCATTTTACAGAAAAGCAAATGAAATCCACAAAGACTACAGACCCACCAGAATAGCTAAAATGTTAAAAAAAATAATAATAATAAAAAAACAGAAAATGCCAAGTATTGATAAGGATGGAGCAACTGGAGCTATCCTGTAATACTGATGTGAATGTTAATTGGTAGAAATATTTTGGGAAAATGTTTGGCATTATCACTAAAGCTGAACATCTGTATACTCTATGATCCAGAAATTCTACTTCTAGGTATATTTCTGAGATAATTTACCCTTAAACTGAACCAGAACATTTGTTGTTAATCTATCAAAAGCATGTACAGGAAAGTTCATGGCAACGTTATATGTTATTGCTCCAAACTGGAAACTGCCCAAATGCCCACCAATAGATGAATGGACCAATAAATTGTGGTTCATTTACACAATGTAATACCATACTGCAATAAGAATGAGCCAATTACATTTACACACAAAAATGCGGAAAAATCATACAAGCATGATGTTAAGTGAAAGAAGCCAGACCTGAAGGCATATCATGGCTAATTCCATATATATATAAAAATAAAAGCAGTTCAAAATAATCCATGTTGCTGAAGGTCAGAGAACGGGTAGAGGTAGAAATAGCAACAGTTTTCTGGAGGGTCCCACTAATGTTGTCTTCCTTGATCTGGGTGCTGATTTATGAGGATTACATGAATTTTTATGCATCTCAGAATAAACCTAACGTGCAGTTTTTAACATGTATATTATACTTCAATTAAAAGTTTCAAAAAATTTCTGTCAATTTTACCTCTTTAATGTTTCTCACCTTTGTTTGATGCCTGCTTAACAGTCATTTACCATTTTATCCGAGGCCCTTCTTACCTTGAACTAAATGACTGTAGTTAGTTTTCTATACCACTCATCTCTCCTTCATCTCATTTTAATTTCACTTGACAGATTAGCCTTTCTCAAGAGAGCTCCAATCATCCAACTCCTTATTGGCCATGACATTAAGTTTAAATCCTTAATATGCCTTTCAAGGGCCTCCATAATTTATTTCTGAGATAATTTACCCTTAAACTGAACCAGAAGATTTGTTGTTAATCTATCAATGACTTTGAGCACTTCCAGTCTAACACTGCTTTTCTCCTTGGAGAAGTTTCCACCACCCTCTGGGTTAAACCTGTATTTTTCCAGGCCCAATTCAAACATCCCTGTTTCCATCAAACACTGCTATTGGCTACTGTCTCCCACATCCCTTTGGAATGCGATCTTTCCCTCTTGTAGGAGTCCCGTGAGTATATCTCCTCTAGCAGACTGCTTTATCTTCCACAGTTTATAACATTTTTTGTCTTAATCTCCCCCGTTTGATTCAAACCTCCAGTTGGAGAAGAGGAGTTTGGTTTCACTCTTTTTCCCACCATCCACCTCTGTTAACTGAAATTTTTGCACACAGTGGGTTTTAAATGTGATGGAATTAGAACAACTTAAAAACTGTTTGTACAGAACTAAGTTTTTAAAATTCAGTTCCCCTTTAATTTGTAATAGCAATCATAAAGGTAATTTGATCAAATAACATAATACAACTGGCTAACATGCCATACATTAAAGGTGCTGCTGTCTGCCTTCTTCCAGAAAACAAAACTGCAGAGAATTTGATCATGACTCATAATGCTGGAGAAAATCATTAAACAAAAAATAAAACAAAGTTTGGGCAACATAAAAATGTAACAACTATATATTTTTCACCAAAATCATATAGAAATCATTGAAATCAGGGTGATTTTTAAATTCCGAAATGAAGCTGCCTCTTTATTCTCCGTAATACTCTGAATTTTAGTCCATTGTTACTAGTTAGATTATTATACCTCTGTTTTGTCTTATAGAATTGACTTGCTGTCTTTAGTAATACCAAGTTAATATTATTAACTATTTGAATGCAAAGTATTTTAGTCCAAAGCTAATACATGGCTAAGATGTTTCCTTTTTTGGTGGATAGAGAGGTTCAGCAGGAGTGTATGACATTATGTCTAATATTTGAAATGAGCCATCATTTACCTGGTTTCACTAGAAAAGCATAAAAAGAAAGGAAGCTGTGGTAGTTAGATTCAGTTGTCAGCTTGGCCAGGTGAAGCCACCTAGTTCTGTTGCTGTGAACATGAACCAATGGTACGTGAGCCTCATCAGTTGCTGATTTACATCTGCAGTCAGTTAGGAGGAATGAATGGTGTTTGACTTAACTGGCTGGTGCTTAAATGAGAACACTCAATGTAGTACAGCCCAAGCAGCTCAGCATACTTCATCTCAGCACTCGCAGCTCAGCCCAGGCCTTTGGAGATGCAGAAAGAAGTCACCCCAGGGAAAGTTGTTGGAACCCAGAGGCCTGGAGAGATGGCCAGCAGAGATCATCCTGTGCCTTCCCACATAAGAAAGAATCTCAATCGAAAGTTAGCTGCCTTTCCTCTGAAGAACCAACAAAATAAATCCCCTTTTATTAAAAGCCAATCCGTCTCTGGCATGTTGCATTCCAGCAGCTAGCAAACTAGAACAGAAGCTTATGTTTTTATGCAGTTTGTTCTTTTGAGATTGAAATGAAAGAATAAAATGAATAGGCAGGTTGGGTAGAGTGAATAGAGAAAGAAAGAAAGGAAAAGAGGAAGATGATACAGAGAGTATTAGCACTTTCTCATACCCTGTGATATCACATTATAGCGACATAATTGCCTGGAAAGATCAGGTATTATTAACAACACAGTTTTACCCATGAGGAAACTAATGTTCAGAGAATTTATATGACTTGCACAAGGCCACAAAGTTTATGTGACAAAGCTGTGATTTAACTAAGGGAAGTTTAAGAAAGAATAACTTTCTTTTAGAATGGTAGTGGGCAATTGGCAATAGCTGAGAGTGATTATCTTTCAATCTTGAAGTTGGTTTCCTTAGAGTCTACTGAATCCTCTATCAAATTAGAAAGTTCTGAAAAGAGAGGGTAAGAAAAGCGTAAACTAAGCATTGTTTAAAACTCTGCATTTCTCTCCATAAAGAATTATAGTCTATCATCCATTAAGGAACTCTGAAATAGAAATCTGAAGGCAATTTTAGTTTTCATTCTGCCAGTTTCTACTTGCATAGTTTTGTGAACTTAAGCAAGCTAGTTTGCCTTTTACGTTTCCTAATTTGTGAAAATGATGTGTACCCTACATACCTTAACCTAATTATTTTAAGGATAAATGATGTTACGAATGGACAATGTAATCTACAAAAAGCTTTTTATATATACATTATTATAATTATACATTTTGAGCTTGTGTAAGATGATATTTTTAGGTAATAAAACTGAAAATGGAATGTATTTAAATTCCATAAAAGTGATGAAAGGCTAGGAATCATGCTTTTGAATTTTAAATACTGCTGGAACAATCAAACAACTTCTTGGACAATTATTATTATTGTGAAACTGAAAAAGGCTGCAGAACCGTTTGATGCCCCAGCTTGCTCTGATGCCACATTCAAAGAAATATCAATCCAGAATAAAAAAATAATTGAAAGCAATTTAGTATTTGTATTGCTTCCTTTTATGTAAAAAAATCACAACAGTTACATTCATAGCATACAACTAAACTTGAATTTTTCAATTTTTCTTTCTCTCTCTCTCTATCCTTAATATCTCATACACATCTCATTAAAAGATATTCATTCTTCCTCTACTTCATGTTTATGGAAATTCTCTGAATCTCAGTCCATAAAGGTTATTATTTTCCACAACCCTCTCTATTTCCCCCTTTCCCATATCTATTCTTATCTCTTTCTTTGGTGAGTAGTTGTGGCCCACTTTTAAGGTGAGTACAAGGTGACCCTATAGGTTCTCATTTCCCTCTTTTATCCATTACCTTGATCTGCATAAACTTGGTAGCTAATACAGGACCCTTCCTTAATGAGTGCAATGCCACAAGAGGGCATAGAAATTAAAAGATCTATACTTTTCTTCTCAATACAACTACTGTCTCAGTTTCCTGCCTACCAAAACAAAATACCATGCAATAGATAGGTTTAAACAATGGGAACTTATTAGCTCATGATTTTGAGGCTAGGAGAAATCCAAAATCAAGTATCAGCATGGAAGCCACCGCTTAGTGGCAGCAGAAAGAGAATAGATACAGATGCTTTTGAGTGAGATTATGAACAGCTTTCACAGTGAAGTGTATTTTACCCATGCTCGCTAACATTCAAAGTGAATGCTTTCAGTTCTCCAAACCCCTAAGTCTTCCAAACAAGGCAAATTTTGCTCCTTAAATTATTTTAGAGTGAATAGCAAAGCATTAAAGCTTTTAAAATAACAACTGTGTTATTTAGAGCTCTAGATAACTTTTTTCCAATACCTAAATATTATTAAATTTGGAAGTCCCTGATATCTTGAAGGATTATTTTAGAACTGAGACAAATCTGAAATCAGTGGTTGCTGTTGTTTTTACCTTTCAAAAGTGAAGAGATTTCCAATGGCTAGTTCATTGCCATGGGTACATCATTAAAAGTAGCACACAGTACTCATTTTCGAGTCAAAACAATGTGCTCACAACCACACTGGGTATATCAGTCTTATCTGAACTGGGAGTTGGGGTGGGGGTGTGAGGGATTGGGGGACAGGGAGGGGAGATCTGTGGACAGGCAGGGCACTAGGCCCAGGCAGGAGGGCAAGTTAGTTCAAGATCCTGGTTAAAAAAAAAACAGAATCAGGATCCTGGGTGGGTATGCATTTGAAAATGTGATAAAGATCAGTATTAATTTTTAGTAAAATATAAACTGAGATCTGAAGATTGAGAAACAATTAGTCAATCAAAGAGAGATGGAAAAAGCCACCCAGATAGAAAATTGAGTATGGAAAATAGCTCAATGTTGTAGGAGTAATGGCCTTGTGCATAAATAATTTAGGGCATCACCTTAAATGTTTTTACTCTAAGTACAATGAGAAGCCATCGGAGGCTTTTCATCTGGAAATTTGCATGATCTGATACAGAATTTTTCAAATATCCCCCTGGCCACTATACAGATAAATTAGAGTGGTTATAAGATGTTGAAGTATTACAGGTGAGAGATGATGGTAATTAAGTCTGGGATGGTATCTGTGGAGATAGTGAGAAATGGGTGGATTCAAGTTGTATTTTGAATACAGAATTGCTAGGATTTTGGAATGAATCAGATGTTGTGGAGAAGTGAGTTTAAGAGAGAGATATCAAGAATAGTTTGCCTGGTTTTAGCAATTGCCTAAAGGGTAGGTGCAATTATTATACCTATAAACAGAGTCTTAAATAAGTTAAATAACTTGTCAAAGATCCTTTAGCTAGAAGAGGGTTGAACTGGAATTCGAGTCCACATCTGTTTGACTCTTAACCACTGTACTGCTCTATTTTTAAAATACTGTACTTAGAACTGTAAAATTTTACAGCAAAAATGAGTGACAGAGATCATTTAACTTCACCCCCTCATTTTATAGATATGAAAACTGAGGCCAGAGAGACATGACAAATCTCTTAATTTCAAAAGAATAATTTCAGTTTATTTTTGAATAAGAGGAACCTCGATAAGCATTTTACCAACTATCTACAGGAACAGAACAAATTTCTCTGCTGATTAAGGGTGCCCCTTTGAATAGCGAAAATCAAAATCATTAGCATTTCAAATAACGGATTTAGCTAAACTTCTCTCCATCAGGTGATTTTTGTTTAATGAAACACTGCAAAGCATGAAGCTTTACATGATTGAAGTTAGCTGTAATCAGCTTTAAACCTTGACTAACAGGGAGGAATTTCATTTTAGAACAATGTTACTTAGAATAGTGGTTCCCATGCTTACACCTTTTCTTCCTCGTATAGTCTTACTCCTCTTTTCTCCAAATCCCTTCTTATTTTCAGGATTTCCCTTATGTGAATACTCACAGAAGATATATACACACAAACAAACATCTCACACAGTATATCTTGAAAATGACAACCAACATCAGAGTTCTTTTTGATACTCTATAGGCCAAGGTGAGGATCAAAGCAAATTTTAAGTGCTGCTTAAATTTTAAAAAGGCTTCTTTAAGAGGAACCAGGAAGAATGAACCGCCTGCCCCCTATCCCCGCAGCATCATCACCATAACTCCACTACCACCTCCTCAACCAGGCCAAACATCTGATCTCAGTCTTCATAAGGCACTGAGATAGGATATGAAACAAAGCATGGGAAAAGTTGTTGGAGTACATCATTCTTGGATTATTTTCAATGGAATTCTCATTGGATTGGTAATCTGGAAATCAGAATTTTCATAAAGAACAACATTAATCAGTTGTCTGGCTTTGGAGAACTCATAAATATCGCTAATCCTCAATTCTCCTGAGAGAACTGGCTGAAATTATTTCTGAGACACAGCACAATATGTTGGAAAGAACCCAGCCTTTAGAGTTAGGCAGATTTGATTCATATCCCAGTCCTGCTAGTGAATAACTGTGTTACCAACTTAAACTTCTCTGAACTTGTTTCCTCACCTATAAAATGAGTCTTACATTGTTTAAATAATCCTTCGTGGAAGGATTTAAAAAGATAATGTATATAAAGTATGGGATATGTGGTAGATTCTCAATAAATATTTTATTGTCTTCCTGGATATGCCCTGGAAGTTAAAATGTGAGAGAGGCAGTGCCACCTCTTTTGCTAGTGATGGTGGTAACGCTGGTAGTGGAAGAGCTCTGCAGTTGATTACTTGAAAAAACATTTGAGTGCTCAAAATTTTATTTAGCACTAGGATAAAAAGATGTCTGTTAAACAGTCCATGCTCACAAGGAACTCACAGTCTAATCAAAGCAAATATTGTAAGGCAATATGATAGGGTCAGTGATACACTCCACATAGGATATCATGAGCACCTGGACGAGGTCTGAAACCCAATCTGTGGCTGATTCAGGGCACATGAGTTTCTGGTCTCTTCCATCATTTGCTATAGCCACTTCCTCTCCTGGATTCATCAAGCAATGAATGCCTTCTTGAGCTACAATAGCCCCATGTGTAAAAAATAAGGAACTCAGCAATCATCTTGATATACAAAGGCTGTTCTTGAGATGTTGCAAGGGCTTGAAGTTATATGGATGCCAAAAAAGTATGTTCTTAAAGTTCCTTCATTCTAAGTAGGTGAGCAGGATCTTAAATTCAGATGTCATCCATCTCATTCAGGGTTGGTCTTCATCCTCTTAGTTGAGTCCTTTATAAGAAAATGAAATTCAGACAACGGAAAAACAAAAGCCATGGAAGCAAGAACCTGGAAGCAATGAAACCTGGAAGAGAAAGGAGAGACTGCAGATGCTGCCATATAACAGACGGTCCAGGATCGCCATGGCCCATCTTCAGGGAGATGCCGTCAACTTTGGATATTTTGCTCAGCTTCAGAACTGTAAGCTTGTAAATTGATAAATTCCCTTTGTTAAAAGCCGATCCATTTCATGGTATCTGCATTTCAGCAGCCCAGAAAACCAGAACAGATGCTTTGATGCTTCACATGGTTTTGGGAATTTCATTATACTTATTTGTCAAAGATTTTATTTAGATCTTTTAGGAGATATATTCAGAGGCCATATCACAACTTCACTTCAAAAATTCCCTTAGCAGCTATGGCTCTATTGCACCTGGTAAAAAATGGTTTCAATTATCATTATATTACAATGCAAAAGGAGTCATGTGCTGACTGAAGGCAAGGGAGAAATTCTGAAAGGCTTTTGCCCTTATGCGATATTAGAGAATGTTATTGTTGTACAGTGGTGTGCCACCGAAAGACATTTAAACAGTGAGAGGCCTATAGTTGCTTCTCTGGCAGTCTTTTCATTTTTAAATTTCTCTGTTCTGAAGCAGTACATTTCTGATGATGTTGGCTTTCTTTTTTCCCTTCGATTTTCCCCATTCTGAAAAGGAAGGGACTGAAAATAAAATATTACTTTATATTTTCAGAAAAAAAAAAAGAAAGAAAATATTTGAGCTGGTGTGATGGATTGAATTGTGTGCCCCAGTTGGACATGACCTTGGTCTTGGTCTGTTTTCTGGGGGGTATGGACCCATCATAAACAGGATCTCTTGAAGATGTCATTTTAGTTACGGTGTGGCCCAACTGATTGGGGTTGGGCCTTGATCTGGATTCCTGGAGTCCTCTGTAAGTAAAAGAAATTCAGACAGAAAAAAGCCACAGGGAGGAACTCCACAGTAGAAGGAAGACAATAAGAGAAGGAACCTGGAAGAGAGAGGAGAGGTCCTGGCACTGAGATGGGAAAGCCAAGGGGCCTAAGAACTGCCAGCCAGTCAGAGTGGTACCATACCTGAGAGAAAGCAAGCCTTCTAGCTTCAGAAACTGCGAGCCAGCACATTTCTGTTGTTTACACGAAAACCGATTTGTTTTGTGATAGCAGCCTAGCAAAACCAAGACGGCTGGTTAATTAGGCAAATCAGTACCATGAGATACTTGGGATTATTAAACTGGAAACCTGAAAGTGATAGGATATGTCTTGGCAAATAAGTTAATGAGACGTTTAAGTAGATGCGCTCATGTAGAAAACTCTTGTCATGAAAGATTCTGAGGATATTTTTATTTAAAGTGACATAAAATTCCTACGCAAATGAGACTCTCATAACAGAAAAATGTGTGAACACCTACCAGAAAAATAGTAAAGTTGTTTTGTCATAATACTTTTCTGTCCAATTTTTGTAAGAAAAGAAACTGTCTTTTATAAGTATAAATGTGGGTATGTGTGTAGAGAGACCTGGGAAAACAGAACTTCATTGTCTGTTGTTATTTAGTGCCAACCACAGGAGCCCCACTGTAGAGGGAAGTCAATAGGAAATGCTTACAACCAGTGGGGGTTAATTCCTAGGGAATTGATTCGTGGTGCGAAGTGATAAGAAATGCAACCTCCAGCTTTCAGCATTTGATATCCGTGGCTCTGGCACAAGTGTCGTCAGCCGGCCCATCTCAGCCAAGACTCTGCCAGGCCCTCGGTGCTGTATGCATCAGGGGCAGAACAGAGAGCCTCAGAGGCCTCGCCCTCCTTTTAAGTCAAGACTTCATAATGTGTGATAACAACAGATACAATGCGTCTCTCTCTAAACTATTATCTTGTACTTCTCTTTTGATACCAATTATGTTAATTGTGGAAATGAGTAGAAAATAGGTCCCAATTTTCAAAAGTATGTGGTAAAGGATGTTGTCTGATTGGGGGAAAAAAAAAATGAGTCCTAACCATGAAAGTTTGAGAAACTCTATGTTAAACCAAGACGAGTTAATCTAAGAGCATCTTTATTTACTGTAGGAATTTTCCAAGCCTTGAATATGCATCACCAGATGCTAAGCTGGCAGGGAGGGGAATATAGTGTTTCTCATCTTTAGTTGACTAAGGAATCAGTAGCAAAATTGGTTTGTTCTATAGGATAAATTCTAGAAACACAGCCTCCATTTCCCTTAAAACAAAAAGCATTTTCTCCTGTTTCCTGGCAAGTGGGTTTAAGCTGGTTTGGCTAAAGAATATTTAGATCATTGGGTGCAAGAATGTTTAAAACCCTTAAAACTTTGGGCACTGTTCTTTGCGAAGCCTCAGTCCACATCTTATCAAAACTTTTAAAATATCAAATTTCATATTAAATAACATGTTTCGCTGTAAAATTATTTCAAGGATTTAAGAAGATTGCTTTTTCAGACGATAAAATTAATAAACAAAAGTAGTACAAGGCAAAAACCTGAAAAAGGAAAGAGCCTATCATAAAGAGATTTGGCCAATAGCAGAAGCATTAAGAAAAAAGGGTGCCAATTGGTAATAGTCATTAAAACACTATTTAGGGAAAAAGGTTTTCACCAAGGGAACTAGTCACACAACTGCAGGGGTCATGTTTACAATAAATTGCCATGTAACTGGTACCTACTAAAATTATGCCACATGGCAGTTTTGTTACTGCTTGGCTTGGGAACAAACCTGTCCTGTTCGGGAGGCAGGTGCTTCTGTGGAAAGGCATATTTCCACCTCTCAAAACAGGAGGCCATTAAGCACCTCAATCAAACCACCATCAACCTCTGCTCTGATTCCAGGATCACTAAGCAATCTCCTGATTATAATTTGACTTCCGATGTGGCTTCCTACAGAGAAAGAATATGATGGTCAGAGAAATGAGTATCTCTTCCCCTTTGCCATTATTTTTCTCATTGTAAATGAAATCAGCACTGATATGATCCATTAGTCCACCGTAAGCTTTGTCATAGTGAATGACATCTCTAAGTTTGATTTAGTCTAAGTGACAGACAAGACCAAATTTTTAGTTTGAAAAGCTGAAGATCAGACTCTCACCTACAATAATTTTGCAAATACAGTACAATTTTTTTTAACTTTCCTAAGAACAGCCGGTGGGCCTCACCTGGTATCGCCATAGTTCAAACACCTTTTGATAAAGATGGGGTGATATTTTGGATAGTAGATAAGAAACTATGTTCAAGGAGAATCTGACCAATTAAAGGCAGTTGGCAAAGGAAAAAGAAATTTAATATCCATTACATATACAAAGATACTTAAAAGGACATTGTTCATTAAATTTCAAAACTTCCTGGGGTATGTTAATGTGATTCCCAACATAATGAAGAGGCAACAGATGCTGCCTTAATCCACCCAGCAACTGGAAGGAGCCAGAAGTGGATCACAGGATTATAGGTTTTGCATCACATACTTGTACACCAGCATCATGGTAGTAAGGTAATTGGAAGAAATTCACTAATATGTCCGACTGGAGAGTGGGAAAACAGCTGAAAGAAGGCAGTTTTACAAGTGTTTAAACTAGACATGAATGGTGATAAATGATAAACACTGTAATAAAATAATGCACTCGTTCATCAAGACTCACATCATGGCTAATTTACTCGATGTATTTTGCTTGTCACTTGAAGTTGGGATTGTTTGTGGACATATCTAGTCCCTTAAAAATAATCTTTTACTTGTAAGTGACAGGAGACATACCCATACAAAGCAGCAGAAAGAGATCTGTGAAAAAATGGACTATGGAGGGTATGCAATGATTCATATGAAAAGGAATTGTGTAATTTGCAAAAAAAAAAAAATTAGTAGATGGTTCAAGATGTACACTTAAAAAAAAATCAGGAAAGTGGATATCCAGTCGGGCAGGTATCAATTTCAAAGGAAATGTGTGGCATTTTTCCATATCAAAGGATCAGTTAGAAATGACTACCCCAGCTGGGTCTCTATTGCCATCCAATAATCAGAAACTTGGCAAAAGTGACTTCACATCGATCGCAGTGTGGTTGCTTTTGACTAAAAATGCCATTGCGATAGTTTTAATTAGAGATATGTCAAATAATTCAGTGTTAACAGTAGTGTGGAAGAATCAGCAATGGTTACAGTTTGAAAACCTCTGTGGACGTTTATGCCATGTATGGAAGTCTCTTGGCAAATTTTAGTGAGCTGAAAATAATTCATATTATGTCTGCTGGTCATTAAGTCATGTCCCATTGTGTTAATGCCAGGACTAAATGGAAAAAACAGATGTGGCAATTAAAAACTAAAAGTGATACCCATTTATTTTTGGCTCAGAATTACTACACATAGCAGTATTTTTTTTTCTTCCTTAGCCAAAGAGATGGCATGTAGAGAGTAACTATTATTTTCCTGCTGTTTATGAATAGTTCATGAATCATGACCAACACTCAACCACCTGCATATTTCTATTTTTAAACCATTTAAAAATATATTCATTTTCTGATTTTTCGTACTTCTGGAAAAAAAAGTAATATGTATGTTCCCATGTTTTTCTAGCCATTTTGGCTAGAAAGCAGAAAGCAGTTAAATAACAGAAATAAAATAGCAGCTTTGAATAAGCAGTGTTCTCAAAGTGAAATTCACATGAACAGAGATAGAGAGTGAGTAAGATTGATGTTTCCAAAGTCTGTTACACTTACTAAAAAGTTAAACTGGCCATGCCCTTATTTGACAGTATGGATTACAAATCCATTTTAAGAAGACCAAGAATAGCCTAACTATCCTTCAGTCAGTCTTACTTTTGAAGATTTTTCTACAAGGTAAATATTAAGGATCTGCATTTTACAAGGATTTTGGAGATTTTTCAGGAAATTAAATCATAAGATACAGCATCCCCTGTCATTGACCTTACTGCAATATAATTAGGGGGATAAGACAATACTTAACTATAATTCAAAACAAAGTATGATAAGTATCATATTAGAGGTAGGTGAAAAATGCTTCGTGGGCCCATGATAATAAGACTCAGTAAATGCAATCCCTGTTAAAATCCCAGCTGCCTTCTTGCAAAAATTGAAAAGCTGATTCTAAAATTCATATGGAAATTCAAGGGACCCAGAGTAGCCAAAACAATCTTGAAAAATAAGAATGAACAAGATGGACTCACATTTCCTGATTTCTAAACTTACCACAAAGCCACAATAATCAAAAGAATATGGCACTGGCATAAGGAGAAGCATATGGGTCAACAGAATAGAATTTGAGAGTACAGAAATAAATGTTCACAGTTATGGTCGATGGATTTTTGAAAAGGATGCCAAGAACATCGAATGGGGAATGACTAGTCATTATAAGAACAGGTACTAGTACAACTGTATATGCACATACAAAAGAATGAATTTGGACCCATACCTCATACCATATACAAGATTAACTAAAAATGGATCAAAGGTCTAATTATAAGAGCTAACCCTTTTAAACTCCTAGATTAAAGTATAGCATAAATTTTTGTGATTTTGGATTAACGATGGTTTCTTAGATATGACATGAAAGCACAAGCAACAAAACAAATAGATAAATTGGACATGAATGAAAATTTAAAATTTTGATACTTTACAAGACACAATTAAGAAAATAAAGGACCACCTACCAAATGCACAGAGAAAATATTTGCGTATCATAGATCTGATAAGAGACTCGTATCTGGAATATATAAAGAACATTTACAAGTCAATAATTAAAAAAGAGAAATAAACCAATTTAAAACAAAGGATCTGAATAGATAGTTCTCCAAAGAAGATACACAAATGGCCAATAAATGCATGAAAGGATGTTTGACATTTTTCAACAGAGAAATGCAAGTCAAACCACAATGAGAAACTACTTCAAACCTACTAGGTTGGTGGCAGCTAAAAAGACATTAAGTGTTAGCAAGGATGTGAAGAAATGGGAAGTCTCCTTCACTTCTGGTGGAAATGTAAAATGGTGCAGCCACTTTCGAACACAGTCTAGTAGTTACTCAAATGACTAAACAGAATTACCATATGGCCAACAACTCTATTCCTAGGAGAGCAATGAAAACATACGTCTACACAAAAACTTGTCCGCAATGTTTATAGCAGCATTATTCATAATAGCCCCAAAGTGAAAACCACCCAAATGTCCATCAGCTGATGAATACATGAACAAACTGTGCAATATCCATACAATGGAATATTTGACAATAAAAAATGAAGAACTAATACATGTTGTAAAATAGATAAACCTTGGAAATAGTATGCTAAGTGAAAGAATCCAGTCACAAAGATGACATAGTATAGTAGTTCATTTAAACGAAATGTCTAAAACAGGCAAAGGAGCAAGTAAGTTAGTGCTTGCCAAGGCTTGGAGGTGAGGTGGGAGTCAGGGGTTTATGGGGAATGACTGCTATTGGTTAAGTAGTTTCTTTGGGGGATAATGAAAATCTTCTGAAATTTATGATGATGATAGTTTCACAATTCTCTGAGTATTCTAAAAAGCATTGAACTATACACTTGGAATAGGAGGATTGTTTAGTATGTGAATTGTCTCAATAAAAATATAAAAAATGAGTAAAGAGTAAAACAATTCAAAATTTAAAAAAATATATAATTTCAGTGTATGGATATGCATAGAAAAATATGAAACATTTCTAATTCTAATATCCTGAAGACCAAAATGTAATAGAGATGAGATTACATGAAAAGATAACATAGACAAAGCAGTCTCCTCACACTGAGCCATAAGACACTTTATGTATTCTTAAAGTTCTGGGAATCCTAATTAATATAATTAAAAAAACAAGGAAACAAATGAGCTCTAATTATCACAAATTAAGAAAAGGAAAAGCTATTGAGTTGGGATTAAACGCAATATTCTTTGTAGAAAACTGAGGAGAATCAACAACTAGAAGTATTAATATAAAGATGATAATTAAAAACTCTATAAAACTCAATAGCTACTACCTCACACCTATAAGAATGACTGCTATTAAACAGATATTACAAATATTAGAGAGGATGTGGAAAAAACTGGGACACTTATGCACTGCTAGTGGGAATGTATAATTGTACAGCCGCGATGGAAGACAGTTTGTTAGTTCCTAAAAGACTAAATATTGAGTTGCCCAATGGCCTGGCAATGCCACTACTCAGCATATACCCAGATGAGCTGATAGCAGCGACACAAACAGGCATTTGCACACCGATGTTCATAGCAGCATTATTCACAATCACCAAAAGATACAAACAGTCCAAGTGCCCAACAACAGTCGAGTGCATAAACAAAATGTGGTATGTACATATGATGGGATATTATGCAGTTATAAGATGAAATGACATCCTGAAGCACATGAGAAAATGGAGGAAGCTTGAGGACATAATGCTGTGAAATAAGCCATACATACAAGGATAGATGCTGTATGATTTTGCTTTTATGACCTTGTAAAGGTAAACTCAGAGACTTATAATACAGAGCATAGGGGACCTAGAGATATGCAGAAGCTGGAGATGGGTAAGCAGTTAGCTAATGAGGTAGAACTCAAATGTAAGGGAATGAATAGAAGTGGAGGCAGTTTATTAGTGAGTCTATAAGTAATATTGCCATATTGAAGGTGAACATGATTGAAAGGGGTTGTATAGAACTATGTATTCCACTGGTTAACACTGCAAACACAAATAATTTCTTGCATCAATGACTTCAAAGGTATGAATCTTGCACAAAGAGTTAATAATATTGGGGTATGGGGGAAAACTATTATTGCGTGCTATAGGCAATGTTTAACAGAAAGACCTCAAAAGTACCACAGTAATAACAGGGGTAAATAATCGGGGTGGGGGATGGGGGACGAGAGCTAAAGGGACTTTGGATTTTCTATTTGGTGAGGGTGTATTTATCGGTTATTTTCCTCTTGGGAGCAATGAAAATTGTCTAAAATTGAAAGTATTGATGATTATACCATTAAGTGAAGATGACGTGAGACATGGACATTATACATGATGTCCAGTGGATGGAGGTGGCTGAAGGATACACTGAGAAGTAAACTGGAGAACTGTGCTATATACACATGATCAAATATTGTGCTGCTACAGAAAGGAACAGAGTCATGAGGCATCCAATTTTTGTGAATGAACCTGTGGGACATCATGTAAGCAAAATAAGCCAGAAACAAACGAGCAGATATTGTGTAGTCTCATTTAGAAAATACTTATAAGAAAACTTGGGCCTAGATTGTACACTCCTATAGCAGTCACATTTAGTCCAGAGTGGTAATTGTTATTTATAGATGTTGAGAGGCTGTGCTATACATATATAACCTGGTATTTCCCTGGAACTTTCGGTACCTGTGTGACACCTAAGACTCAGTATTGGAGTTCTGCATCTCTAAAGGTCAGTCAGCATTGCCATATACAACTGTTAAAGACATTGAAAATGAGATCAGGCTTCAATTAGAGGTAAGAACAAAGAGGATTGGGTCAGGACTAAGGTAATTCAGAATACAAGAGTAAAGAGGCCATTGTCTGTATTTTGGACTTCTACTCTATGAGAGCAAAGGAAGAGAGGATTATTTTGACCAGAATCTATATTTTCCATAGTACACAATCTAACTTAATTTGTCTGGATGGATCATTTAAACAACCTAAACACAGGGAGCCCAGAATGGGAATGAAGGCTGGTAATTCTGTATAGCTTAATATAATGCCTGGATACATCCCAGAGTAGGTTGAGCAGATAATTAGAAAGTATTGGCAAAGTCCCTTGAGGGATGGGAGAAAAAATATGGGACTATTAAACTTTACCACCAGGGAGATCTCTGATACTGTCTCAAATATTAGGAACTCCCAAGAAAATAGGCCAAGCCTTTGATCTGGAGACTTGCTCTTGTGAAGCTTATTTATGTAATGCAGAAGCTAAACCCACCTTTAGTTATGCCTAAGAGTTACTTCCAAAGGACCTCTTTTGTCACTCAGATGTGGCCTCTCGCTCTCTAAGCCCAGCTCTGCAAGTGAGATCATTACCCTCCCCTATATGGGACAGGACATCCAGGGGTGAAAGTCTCCCTGACAATGTGGGATATGACTTCCAGGGATGAGCATGGCCCTGGCATGGTGCGATTGACAATGCCATCCTGGCCAAAAGAGGGGAAAGAATTGTAACAAATATGGTATCAGTGGCTGAGAGAGTTCAAATAGAGTCGCGAGGCCACTACGGTGGGTACTCTTATGCAATCTTCAGCTAAATATTGCTGCTTATCATGGTTTGCCAAACCCCAACCAAAACCACTCCTATCAACCCTAAAGAACACCTAGGGCATATCTAAGATTCTAAGATTCCATGCCCTAGGGTTACTTTCCAGAAACCTACAACCTCCAGATGGGTCCCTAGGCCAGCTAAGTCCTGAAACCCAGAGCGGCCAGCCTTTCCAGAACATCATATAGTTCCATCCCCCTATTCCATGTTTACCACAGCCCCTTTCAACTTGAAAACTTTAGAGTGAGGATAGTCCAAATACCCCTAAAAGAGCAAAAGATTTTAGGGAGAAAGATCAAAGGTGAGGGTGGAATTATAAAGAGAAGATAAGATGTAACAAATGAGTATGACTGCTAAAGCATTATATTGATATTTCTTTTAGTCCCTAGTGGCTTGGAGCAGCTAGAAGTAAAAAGCAAAAGTTGTGAAATGGTAACCCATAGCAAATTCTGAAATCTATTCTGTAACTAATCGTCACTGTGTGCTTTGATATTTATTGCTTTTTTGTCTATATGTTATTCTTCACAATTAAATAAACCTCAATGTTATATTATCCAACAACTGTAGTAAGTTAAAAAATATAATGGGAAAACAATCTCTTATTTTATAAATGGTTGGAACATGAAATGAAAAAGTATTCCATTTTTCAAAGCCACAAAATATTAAAAATATTAAATTATATGGAATTGACCCAGAAGAAATATGTAGGACCTATTTCAATAAACTATAAAATTTTACCAGTGTCTTAGAACTTGATTTCCTATATAGAAATCTGATTACTATACATATTTCAACTATCCTCAAATTAATTTATTAGTTTTAATGCAATTTCAGACATGATCCCATTGACCCTTTTCTTGCAACTTGACAAAGTGATTATAATGTTCACCTGGAAGAATAAATTGGTGATAATGATATCAAAAATAATTTCCTTCAGGAAGAGATATTAAAATATAACAATGTAAAATAGTAGTATATAAAATAATATGTTCCTGTGATAACAATAGAGAATCATATTAATGTACCAAATTGAAAAGCCCCCAAATAAACCCTAGGATGAAGAGATTTTTCAATCTAATTTTGATAAAGATGACATTTCAAATGAGTAAAGAACCATAATTTAACAAACAGCAGCTGTCAACTTATTAAGTAATTAGAAAATTGGAAAAAAGCAAGTCACCATTGTTTTTAAGATACACCTTTATTTTATACACTGATAAGGAAACTGGAAACTTGAGTATACTCAAAATGCTTTCATATCACAGAGACTTGTTACTTTTTACCAGGGTAAAGCTGGCACATTGCCTGTTTTTGTAATTATTTTACTGTAACACAGCCAAACCTATTCTCTTACATATAGGGCAGGGCTGTTTTGGTGCAACCATGGCAGAATTGAATAGTTGTGGTCAGACTGGATGACCCACAAAGCCTAAAGTGTTTATCTGGGTTTCTACAGAAAAGCGTTCTAACTCCTGCTCTATATTTATGGAAAGAGCTACTTTAGGCTTCTTTATATGGAGACTTTTAATTGTATATCCCTTTCTACTGTAAATATAAAGTATTAATGTGATTAATTAGTTAAAATAAAAATAAAACTTTCTCCCACCCAAAGTCCAGCTCTTCAGGTTTACATTTACATAAAGGATTGTCCATTTCTACAGTTTTTCCCATAACAGTAACCTCTATCTCAAAGACTTTTGATAATATAGCATGTCTTAAAAGTGTATCCTAACTATTTTTTCTGGTGTTTTCTTCCAAGCTTCTGCCACCCATTCTTCAGCTTCGATGTTGACGGTGACTTGATCTCATCATACAGACTCGCACAAGGAGTGTAACTGGACCGACGGTGACGGTGAGACTTCGCTGTTTACAAGAGAGATTCCGCTGTCAGAAATGTTGAAATATGAAAATTTTGTGTCGGAATTAGTGAAATATAGTCAATATTTTTCTTATACCTTCTATGAATAAATTCTAGGTAGGAATAAAGTGTTAAATACATAAAAAGCATAAAACAATCAGAAGAAAGCATGGGTGGATATGTATGTAATCTGGTGGTAAGAGGCCTTTTTCTAAAAATAGTGTCATAAGGGAAAACATTGATGGATTTACAGCATGATCTTGGGCAGGTCACTTAACTTCCCTGTCCTCAGTTTCCATATCTTTAAAATGAGGACAACAGAATCACCTACTTCATAAAGTTTTGACATTTAAATGAATTGACATTTAAAGTTCTTAGAACAAGGTTTGGTATAAATGTGTTATATAATTTTGAACTTTATTATTGACCAAAAATGGAAGGCTAGTGTCTATAAAAATTCAATGCACATCTTCTCTGCTATGTAGATATTTTTCATAAATTTATAATTTTGACTTGCCCCCCAAATAAAGCTATCTTCACTTTGTGTTCACCACATTTTAATTGTAGTGAATTAGAAATTTCATGACTATGATACATCAACTAGTCAGGGTTTCACATAACCCATCAATCTCTACTCAATTTGAGGCCTAAATAATTCTTACATAATCCTAGACTGCCTTTGCTGTTTGATTGACTATGTATAGTTTTTTAAAATTTCTGGCTCCTTGTTTCTTATTCATATTGGGAATAGTCAATGACAGTTCAAGGGGGATATTGTGTGTCATGTGAGTCTGTGTTGTATGAGTGCATGTGAGCCAACGTGAAAGCAGGCAGCAGCTTATAACTAAGCTGCTCTCCCTACAATTGGAGAGTTGTCTTAACCCCTTTCTGAGACAATTCATAGAGTAGGAGGACAGAGGTTATGGCTGATAATAAAATCAACTTACACCTTTCACACAGATTAATGCCATTATATTATGCAGCATTCCTATCCAGGCAATCCTATAAGAAGGCAAAAAAGCCTCTCTTGAGCAGATGTAAATTTAAACAAAAGCGTGGAATTTGTATATTTTAGTCATGCTCCCTTAGTACAAACATGTAGTTAACCTAGATTATAGTGCTTTCTGGTAAACCAACCTGGAAACTGATAATATTATAGTGTTTCTCTATTCTCATAAGTAGTAAAACATTTTCATATTCTGGCATCAAAGAAAACTTTAGTTTCTATGTGGGGATTTCTATAAGAATCTTTGGTGGCACCATGCTTTGATTTTAAATAAAGATAACAAAAATAACCCCATCAAGATTAAAAGCAGATTAAAATTTAAAAACTATCTAAAATGAATGTGTGACAGATAATGTCTTACTCTCCTTCACATATGACGAGATTATGGAAGTGAAAGAATGAACACCGTATCTGGGAAAAGATGAACACAAATGACTAGGAAGTTAAAAAAGAAATACCAATAAACAATATGTATTTTTAAATATGTGTATCCACTCTAGAATCAGAGAATTACAGCTTAAAATGATACATATTTCACTTATTATATTAGAATGATTTTAAAATAAGCAATAATAATGATGACTGATAGTGTAATGAATTCCAGAAAATAGAAAATTTTATACACTGCTATTGGTGTCACTGCTCTTTGGGGTTTCTTGTAGCATCTAAAAAAAAAAATCTTTAAAACGTGAATGATTCTATACATTAAAATGTACCTTTGGAAAATAATAGGAAGATTGGACATATACTTAAAGATATGTACATAAAAATTCATTTCAACATTATACACAATGTTGAATAACTGAGAAAGAGCTCACTTCCCCCACATAAAGAATGTGTTAAAATTTGCTACATCTTCTCAGTGTTCTGTTCCCTTTCTCATCAGGGAACTTAAACCCTGGCACTGGGGAAAAGTAAGGGCAAAGGAATCAAGTATAACTGTCCAGTGTATATGAAATCACATTCCTCACACCATTATCATCCCACCTCTTAGCCTGGTTGATAGACATCTCTTATGCTGACTTTTCCTCTTTTAGAGGTTTTCTTCCTCCAAACTGTTTGAATCCTTCATTAAAAAAGTATCTCTATCGCTATTTCTATCTCTAAATCCATATATATTTCTGGGGATCTAAAAGGTTGCACACATGAACAAGGCTGCAAACCTGCCAGGAAAGGCCTAAAGGACCTTAATCTCTTCTGTGTGAACTCGAGTCCCCATGCAGGTAAGAAGTAAAGGCAGTATGAACTGCCTGAGCATTGAAGGTACATCCCCAGACACATGCAGAGTTCTTGGAAATAATGGCCAAAAACTGTTCCAACCCCTACAAAGGACAAAAATATATATGTCCAGGAATCACACCATACTCCAAATAGAATAAATCCTAATAGACCTAGTCCAAGACACATACTAATCAGAAAGTTAACTGGCAAAAAGAAAGAGAGAATCCTGAAAGTGCCAAAAGAAAAGCAATTCATCATATACAAATGTTCTGTAATAAGAGCAAATGTCAATTTTTCATCAGAAACCATCAATGTGAGAAGGCAGAGGTATGATATGTTTAAGGTACTGAAAGAGAAAAACTACCAGCCAAAAATTCTTTATCATGCACAACTGTCCATCAAAAATGAGGGAGACTTTAAAATAGTCACAGATAAATAGAAACTGAGAGAGTTCATTAACAAATGATCTGCCATACAAGAAATACTAAAGGGAGTTGTACAGGTTGAAAGAAAAAGACAGGAGAGAAAGGCTTAAAGAAGAGTGTAGAAATGAGGATTATCAGTAAGGATGACTAAAAGTAAGGAGAAAAACAAAAATTAAGATATGATATATAAGACCAAAGGATAAAATGGTTCAAGTAAATACTCCTTTATGATAATAACATTGAATGTTAATGGATTAAACTCTTCAATCAAAAGACACAGGTTTGCAGAATGGATAAAAAAAAATGTATGATCCATCTATATGTAGTCTACAAGGGATTCAATTTAGATCCAAAGACACAAAAAAGGTTGAAAGTGAAAGGCTGGAAAAAAGATAAACTACACAAATAGTAACCAAAACTATAGCTGGGGTAGCTATACTAATAGTGGATAAAATAGACTTTAAATTCAAAACTGTTAGACAAGACAAAGGAGAACACTAAATATTAATAAAAGTGGCAATTAAGAAATAGCAATCAAATATTTTTGCACCTAACAAGGGTGCCCCAAAATACATGTGACTAATATTGGCAAAATAGAATGGAGGCATAGATTCTCTACAATAATAATTGTAGAATTCAATGCACCACTCTAATCAATAGATAGAACATCTGTTTAGTCTGAGGACAATAGAAAAACAGAGAACTTGAATAATATTATTACTACCTAATAATCTAGATCTAACAAACACATAGAGAATATTACACCCCCCAACATCAGGATATACATTCTTTTCAAGTGCCCATGGATCATTCTCTAGGCAAGACCCATATAGGGTTACAAAACAACTCGCAATAAATTTTAAAAAATTGAAATTATACAGGGCACTTTCTCCAACCGTAATGTAATGAATCTGGAAATCAGAAACAGAGAACTGGAAAGTTCACGAATATATGGAGGTTAAATAATGCACTCTTAAACAATCAGTAAGTCAAAACATTTCAAGAGAAATCCATAAATATCTTGAGATGAATGAAAATGTGACTACAACATATGAAAACATATGGATGCAAAAATACAGTGCTGAGAGGGATACTTCTAGCCCTAAACACCTACCTTAAAAAAGGAGAAAGAGCTAAAATAAACCTAAATGCCCACCTGGAGGAGCTAGAAAAAGAACAGCAAACTAATCCTGAAATGAGCAGAAGGAAAGAAATAAGAACCAACACAACAGAGATAAATGAAATTGAGAATAAAAACCCAATGAGAGAATTCAAAAAAACAAAAGTTTATTTGAAAGGATCAATCAAATTAACAAACCCTTGGCTATGCTGACAAAGGAAAAAAAAAAGAGAAGAGGCAAACAAAACCAGAAATGAGACTAACCCCACAGCAGTAAAGAGGGCCATAAGAGGATACTATAAATGACTGTATGCCAACAAATCAGATGACAATCTAGATGAAGTTGAAAACTTCAGAGGAACACACAAACAACCCACACTAATTCTAGAAGCAACAGAAGGCATCAAGAGATCATTTAAAATTAAAGAGATTAAATCACTCCTCAAAAGCCTCTGAACAAATAAAATCCCAGGACCAGGTAGCTTCTCAGGTTAAATCTACCAATCATTCCAAGAAAAATTTATACCACTCCTACCCAAAATCTTCCCAAAAACTGAAGAGGAGGGAACACAACCTAACTTATTCTATGAAGCCAACATCACCCTAACACAAAGCCAGATAAAGGGACTACAATAAATGAAAATTATAGATCAATCTGTCTAATGAATACAGATGCAAAAGTCCTCAACAAAATATTAACAATTTGAATCCAATAGTACATTAAAAGAATTATACACCATGATCAAGTGGGTTTTATCCCAGGTACACAAAGGTGGTGAAGAACAAGAAAATCCATTAATGTAATACACCACATTAACAAACTGAAAGGGAAAGAAACCATACATGATCATCTCAGTTGACACAGAAATGGCATTTGACAAAATCCAGCACCCTTTCTTGATAAAATCACCTCAAAAGGTAGGAACAATAGGAAACTTCCTCAATATGATAAAGGACACTGTGCTCGTTGAAGTTGTTATATACCCCAGAAAAGCCATATTCTTTAATCCAATCTTGTGGGGGCAGACCTATTGTTGGGTGGGACCTCTTGATTAGGTTGTTTCCATAGAGATGTGACCCTGACCATTCAAGATGGGTCTTAATCCACTTACTGGAGTCCTTTAAGAGGGAGACATTGTTGAGAAAGCACAGACACTTTGAGACAGAAAATGCCTTGGAAATGCTTAGATGAAATACAGAGCTTGCCCCAGAGAAGCTAAGAGAGGATTCATAGAAGTTTAGAGAGTGAAACACCCTGGAGATGGTAAAAGAAGACCCGCAGGAGACAGAGAAAGCCACGGAAATCAGAACCTGAAAGCAGCTGGAACCGGGAGCAAGGACCAGCAGTCACCAGTCATGTGCCTTCTCAGGTGACAGAGGTGTCCAGATGCCAGCAGCCTTTCTTCAGAGTCCAGGTGTCAACTTATTGATGCCTTAATTTGGACATTTTCATGGTCTTAGAACTGTGAATTTGTTACCTAATATACATAAGGTAATGGATCAGTAAAAGCTGGTCCATTTCTGGTATTTGGATTCTGGCAGCTTTAGCAAACCAAAAGAGGCATATATGAAAAACCTACAGCTAACATTATACTCAGTGGTGAAAGACTGAAAGCTTCCCCTCTAAGATCAGAAACAGAGGATGCCCACTGTCACCACTGTTATTCAGCATTGCACTAGAAGTTCTTGCTAAAACAGTTAGTAAGAAAAAGAAACAAAAGGCCTCCAAATTGGAAAGGAAGTAAAACTTTCACTATTTGAAGATGACACCATCCTATTTATAGAAAATCTAAAAAAAACTACTACAAAGCTATTAGACCTTATGAATGAGTTCAGCAAAGTGGTGAGATACAAGATCAATGCACAAAAATCAGTGGTGTTTCTAAAATGAACAACCTGAAATTAAGAGGAAATTAAGAAAAAAATGCTACCTACAATTGCAACCAAAAGAACTACATATCTAGAAATAAATTTAGCCCAGGGTGTAAAGGAATCATTCAAAGAAAACTATAGAACATTGCTAAGAGAAATTAAAGAAAACCTGCATAAATGGAAGAACATTCTGTGTTCATAGATTGGAAGATTGACTATCTTTATGATCTTTATGACTAAAGATAGTCATAGATTGACTATCGTTATGATGTCAATTCTACCCAAATAGATTTACAGATCCTATTCAATTCCAATAAAAATTCTAGCAGTCTACTTTGCATAAATGGAAAAGCCAATTTATCACATTTATTTAGAAGGATAAGGAAACTCAAATAGGCAAAACATCTCAAAGAAGAACAAATTTAGAGAACTCATACTTCCTGACTTTATTACAGTGGTCAAAACAGCATTTAACTGGCATAGAAATAGATTTATTTTCCAATAGAATAAAATTGGGAATTCAGAAATAGACCTTCATATCTATGGCCAGTTGATATTTGACAAGGCTGTCACTTCTACTCATGATCTCTTCAACGAATGGCTGAAGGGAGAACTGGAGAGAATGTGGAGAAATAGGAATATCATTCACTGATGGTGGAAATGTAAAATGGTGCAGCCACTGTGGAAGACAGTTTGGCAGTTCCTTAGGAAGCTAAGTATAGAATTGCAATAAGATACAGCAATCCTGATTCTAGGTCACATCCAGAAGAATTGAAAGCAGGGACTCAAACTGACATTTGCACACTGATGTTCATAGCAGCAGTATTCATAAAAAATTGGAAAGCAACCCACCTACCCATCAACTGATGAATGGATAAACAAATTGAGGTATATACAGTTGATGAAATGTTCAGCTATAAGGAGGGATGAAGACCTGATGCATATGAAAACCTGGATAAACTTTGAGGATATTATGTTGAGTTTAGTAAGCTAGAACAAAAGGAAAAACAAATATTGTATGATCCCACTGATATCATCTAATTATAATAAGCAAACTCAAAGAATTTGAATCTAGACTATAGATTAGCTGGAGATAAAATGGGGTAGAGAATTGGGGGCTGATGCATAATTTGTGCAGAATATCTAATTAAGTGGAGAATAAGTGTTTAGAAATAGACAATGTGATGGTAGTACATTATTATCAGGTTATTAACAACACTGAATTATGTGTGTGAATGTGGTTGAAAGGGGAAGTCTTGGGTCATGTATGTTACTAGAAGGAAAGTTAAAGGATAAAACATGGGACTGTATAACACAGTGAACCCTAATGTGGATGATGACTGTGGTTAACAGAACAAATATAAGAAAGGATCTGTTCTTTCATGAATTATAACAAATATATGTTACTATTATTAGGTGTTAATTATAGAGTGGTATATGGGAAAACGTACAACTAATGCAAACTATGGGCTATAGTTAACAGTAATATTGTGACAAAAGAAGCACGCTCATGCAAAGTGTCAGCATTTTCAGGGGTGTATGTGGGAATGTTGTATTTTTACAGGACTTTTTTGTAAACCTATGGCTTCTATTATTAAAAAAATAATAATTTAAAAAAACATTAGTTTAAGTGACAGGCCCCAGACACAAAGTACTACATGTTATATGATTCCATTTGTATAAAATGTAAATATAAATAAATCCGTAGAGATAAAATTAGTTAGTGATTATATATGACTGGGGAAGGATAAGGGGATGAACATGGGGTTTTTTCTTTTAGGAGTAATGAAAATGTTCTAAAATCAAGTGTGGTGATGAATGCACAATTCTGTGATTATACTAAAAGATATATTGTATATTTGTTGTTTTGATTGTACATTTTGGATGAGTTGTATGGTATGTAAATACATCTTGATAAAACTACTTTGAAAAAACTGGAATGAGAAGAGACATATTGATCAATAGAATAGAATTGATACTCTAGAAAAAGCCCCACCCATCTATGACAAATTAATTTTTGACAGGTTATTAGTACATGTAATGAGGAATGAATAGTCTCTTCAACAAATGGTACTGGGAAAACTGGATATCCACATGTAAAAGAATGACATTAGACCCTGTGCTGGTCTTAGAAAAGGCTTGTTTTAATCCTAATCAATCTTGTGGGAGCAACTGTTTCTCTTAATTTTTATTCAATAGTGTAGGTTGGGAACTTGATTAGGTTATCTTCACAGAGATGTGACTCACCCAATTGTTTTATGAGCTTTTAATAGAAGAGATGTTACTCCACCCATTCCAGGTGGGTCTTGATTTGTTTACTGGAATCCTTTAAAAGAGGAAGCATTTTGGAGAAAGCTGGAGAACAGCAGAACTATGAAGCAGAGAGTGACAGAGCCACAGAGAATGATGAGAGCCACAGAGAATGATGAAAGGTGCTACAGAATGATGAGAGCCAGAGCCCATGCAACCAGACACCTTCAGAGAAGATGAAGGAATATGCCCCCGGAGAACTTTATGAAACAAGAAGCCTGGAGAGAAAGTTAGCAGACATCAGCTTGCCATGTGCCTTTCCAGTTGAGAGAGAAACCCTGAACTTCATTGGCCTTCTTGAACCAAGGTATCTGTCCCTGAATGCCTTATATTGTACATTTTTTAGACTTGCTTGAATTGGGATATTTTCATGGCTTTAGAACTGTAAACTTGCAATTTACTCAATTCCCCTTTTTAAAAGCCATTCCATTTCTGGTATATTGCATTCTGGCAATTAGCAAATTAGAACAGAACCATACTCTTAGAAGATAACATAGGGGCAAATTTTCATGTCCTGGAATTCAGCAATGGATGAAACAATAAAAAAAACAATAGATACATATGACTTCACCAAAATTATGAACTTTTGTGCATCAAAAGAAATTACCAAGAAAGTGAAAAAAACTACAGAATGGTAGAAGGTAGCTTCAAATAATATATTAGATAAGGGTTTAATATCCAGTATATATAAAAATTTTTATAATGTAACAAAAAAAAAGACAAACAGTTCTATTTAAAAATCGGTGAAGGACTTGAATGAACATTTCTAAAAAGAAAATATGCCAGTGGCCAATAAACATATGAAAAGATGTTCAGCATCACTAGTCATTAGGAAAATGCTAATTAAAAGCAAAGTGAGATACCACTTTGCAATCACAAGGATGAATATTAAAAAAAAAAAGGAAAATAAGTGTTAGAGAGGATACAGAGAAATGGAACTCCAGCGCATTGTTGATGGAGATGTAAAATGGTGCAGCCACTATGGAAAGCCATATGGTGGTTCCAAATTTATAAATACCACCAGCACAGCTATTTCACTTCTAGGTATATATCTTTAGAAAGTGAAAACAGAAACTTGTACATCAATATATATATATAGCAGTATCATTCACAATAGCCAAAGAGTAGAAACAACTCAAATACCCATCAACAAATGAATGGATTAAGAAAATGTGGCACACAATGGCATACTATTTGGCTGTAAGAAATCATGAAGATCTGAGACATGCTGTAACACAGACAGACTGTGATAACATTATGTTCAGTGAAATAAGAAAAACACATAAGGACAAACAGTGTATGATATTAGTTATCAGAAATGACTTAAAATAGCAAATTGACAAAGATTGAAAGTATATTAGAAACTACCAGGTGATAGGGATAAGAGGGGAAGGGAAATATTTGGGGATAAAAAGGAATTAAATAAAACTATGAAAATGATGTCTTACCAAATAAGCAGTATAATTAAGAGAAAGAAATTTGAAAAGAGAAGAAGCAAAAATGAATTCTGGAGTTGAAAACTATGATAACTGAATTGAAAAGAAACACTAGCTGAGCTCAATAGCAGAACTGAGCTGTCGGAAGAAGGAAGCAATGAATATAAGGACAGGTTAATTGAAACTATCCAGTCTAAGGTTCACAAAGTAAAAAGAAGGGAGATGAATGGACAGGGCCTCAGGGATGGGGGATGCCATAATACATACCAAAATAGACACAATGGGCATCCCAGAAGGAAAGAGAAAGATAAATGGTCAGAAGGAATATTTGACGATATAATAGTAGAAAATATCCTGAATATGAAAAAAATGTATAAATCTATACATCTTATATTCTCAAAGAACTCATAGTAAGATCAACTCAAAAAGATCCCAACTGAAACATATAATAAATTGTCAAAAGCCACAGACAAAAAGCAAATTTTTAATGCAGTAAGAGAAAAATGACAAGTGATCCTCAATAAGAGTAATAGTTTATTTCTCATCCAGAAGCATGGAGGTCAGAAAGCGATGGGATGGCATTCAAGGTGCTGAAAGAAAATGACTTTAAACTGATAATTTGATATCTAACAATGCTGTTCAAAATTGAAGAGGAAACTGACATTCCCATATAAACAAAGCCTGAGAAAAAGCTCTCACTAGCTGAACTGCCCTACAAAAACACAAATGGGGGTCTTTTCAGGTGAAATGAGGGGAAGGGCAACTAGACAGTAATTTGAATTCACACAAAGAAACAAACAGATAAAGGTAATTATGAAGATAAATATAAAGATAGACCAAATATATTTTTCTTTGTGACTCTTAAAAGTTAGCAGCATAAGACAATGATTATAAAATTATATTTATAGACTTCAGTACTGTATAAAAATATAGCTTGTATGGCAGTAATCTCACAAAGGAGGGTAGAGGAATTTTAGCTGTATTAGAACAGAGTTTCTGTATACTATTTCAATTTTTAGCATTAATTCAAGCTAGATTTGTTTATATTAAGAAGCTAGTTGTAATATTCAGATCAATCACTGAGAAAACAACTCAAAAAATAAGGTAAAAGGAACAGTAAGAAAATTAAAATGACACGCTAGAAAATATCTTTTTAGCATAGGGAAGGCAGTAGTGGAAGCATAGAGAACAAAATTAAAGTCATACAGAAAGCAAATAGAAAAATGGGAGGTCCAAATGCTGCCCTATCAGTTATATACATGTAAATGGAGAAAATATTCCAATAAAAAGCAGAGAGGGTGCTGGGGGGCGGGGCCAATATGGCGGCTTAGTAAGCTACGCGCATCTTAGTTCATCCTCCAGAGCAACTACTAGGTGAACAGAAACAGTGCAGAACAGCTCCCGGGGCCACGGCAGGGAATGGACACACAGCGTACCCCAGTCTGGACTGGCTAGACTGACTGCAAGACTCTGCTGCAGTGAGAACCCCGAGCGGTGTGCGATTCCCCGAGCAGTGGCAGCTGGCGGCCGGAGCACCTCCCTCCCTCCTTCCCGGGCTGGCTGAGAGTCTCGGAGAGGCAAGTTTCCCAAGCCGCGGCGGCCAGCACCCCTCTTTTGCGGGTGGCTTACTGGACCGGCTACGAGTCTCGGATCAGAGGGCTACCCAAGCGGCGGTGGCCGGCAACTGGCGCCTATCCCTCCGCGGGAGGCTTCCTGGTCCGGTAGCGAGTTCCCCAGGCTGCAGCAGCCGGCGACCAGCACCCTTCCAAGGAGAGGAGGGAATTTCCGACAGTGGGAGGGACTGGGTCCAACCAAACACCAATAGGGGCATTAATAATAGGAGCCACAGGGTCCCCTCAAGCCACGGTGGTTGACGCCCCCAGACCAACTGAGAGAATTGGATCGGAAATCCCCAGGCAGTGGAGAACGGTGACGGGGGGGATCCCTTCCAAACACTTGAGACAAACATGTGCCACGAGCGCCACCTACTGGGCAGGATAAGAAAAACAGAACCCAGAGATTTCACAGAAAAATCTTATAACCTGTTGGGTCCGACACCCAAGGAAATCTGACTAAATGCCCAGACACCAGCAGAAGATAACGGTCCATGCTCAGAAGATTGAGAATATGGCCCAGTCAAAGGAACAAACCAATAGTTCAAATGAGATACAGGAGCTGAGACAACTAATGCTGAATATATGAACAGAAATGGAAAACCTCTTCAAAAACGAAATCGATAAATTGAGGGAGGACATGAAGAAGACATGGGCTAGACAAAAAGAAGAAATAGAAAAACTGAAAAAACAAATCACAGAACTTATGGAAGTGAAGGATAAAGTAGAAAAGATGGAAAAAAAAAATGGATACCCACAATGATAGATTTAAAGAGACAGAAGATAGAATTAGTGATTTGGAGGATGGAACATCTGAATTCCAAAAAGAAACAGAAACTATCGGGAAAAGAATGGAAAAATTTGAACAGGGTATCAGGGAACTCAAGGACAATATAAACCGCACAAATATACGTGTTGTGGGTGTCCCAGAAGGAGAAGAGAAGGGAAAAGGAGGAGAAAAACTAATGGAAGAAATTATCACTGAAAATTTCCCAACTCTTATGAAAGACCTAAAATTACAGATCCAAGAAGTGCAGCACACCCCAAAGAGATTAGACCCAAATAGGCGTTCTCCAAGACACTTACTAGTTAGAATGTCAGAGGTCAAAGAGAAAGAGAGGATCTTGAAAGCAGCAAGAGAAAAACAATCCATCACATACAAAGGAAACCCAATAAGACTATGTGTAGATTTCTCAGCAGAACCCATGGAAGCTAGAAGACAGTGGGATGATATATTTAAATTACTAAAAGAGAAAAACTGCCAACCAAGACTCCTATATCCAACAAAATCGTCCTTCAAAAATGAGGGAGAAATTAAAACATTCTCAGACAAAAAGTCACTGAGAGAATTTGTGACCAAGAGACCAGCTCTGCAAGAAATACTAAAGGGAGCACTAGAGTCAGAACTGAAAAGACAGAAGAGAGAGGTACGGAGAAGAGTGTAGAAAGAAGGAAAATCAGATATGATATATATAATACAAAAGGCAAAATGGTAGAGGAAAATATTATCCAAACAGTAATAACACTAAATGTTAATGGACTGAATTCCCCAATCAAAAGACATAGACTGGTAGAATGGATTAAAAAACAGGATCCTTCTATATGCTATCTACAGGAAACACATTTTAGACCCAAAGATAAACATAGGTTGAAAGTGAAAGGTTGGGAAAAGATATTTCATGCAAATAACAACCAGAAAAGAGCAGGAGTGGCTATACTAATATCCAACAAATTAGACTTCAAATGTAAAACAGTTAAAAGAGACAAAGAAGGACACTATATACTAATAAAAGGAACAATTAAACAAGAAGACATAACAATCATAAATATTTACGCACCGAACCAGAATGCCCCAAAATACGTGAGGAATACACTGCAAACACTGAAAAGGGAAATAGACACATATACCATAATAGTTGGAGACTTCAATTCCCCACTCTCATCAATGGACAGAACATCTAGACAGAGGATCAATAAAGAAATAGAGAATCTGAATATTGCTATAAAGGAGCTAGACTTCTCAGACATTTATAGGATATTACATCCCACAACAGCAGGATACACCTTTTTCTCAAGTGCTCATGGATCATTCTCAAAGATAGACCATATGCTGGGTCACAAAGCAAGTCTTAACAAATTTAAAAAGATTGAAATCATACACAACACTTTCTCGGATCATAAAGGAATGAAGTTGGAAATCAATAATAGGCCGAGTGCCAGAAAATTCACAAATACATGGAGGCTCAACAGCACACTCTTAAACAACGAGTGGGTCAAAGAAGAAATTGCAAGAGAAATTAGCAAATACCTCGAGGTGAATGAAAATGAAAATACAACATATCAAAACTTATGGGACGCAGCAAAGGCAGTGCTAAGAGGGAAATTTATTGCCCTAAATGCCTATATCAGAAAAGGAGAAAAGGCAAAAATGCAGGAATTAACTGTCCACTTGGAAGAACTGGAGAAAGAACAGCAAACTAACCCCAAAGCAAGCAAAAGGAAAAAAATAACAAAGATTAGAGCAGAAATAAATGAAATTGAAAACATGAAAACAATAGAGAAAATCAATAATACCAGAAGTTGGTTCTATGAGAAAATAAATAAGATTGATGGGCCCTTATCAAGATTGACAAAAAGAAGAAGAGTGAGGATGCAAATAAATAAGATCAGAAATGGAAGAGGAGACATAACTACTGACCTCACAGAAATAAAGGAGGTAATAACAGGATACTATGAACAACTTTACGCTAATAAATACAACAATTTAGATGAAATGGATGGGTTCCTGGAAAGACATGAACAACCAACTTTGACTCAAGAAGAAATAGATGACCTCAACAAACCAATCACAAGTAAAGAAATTGAATTAGTCATTCAATAGCTTCCTAAAAAGAAAAGTCCAGGACCAGATGGCTTCACAAGTGAATTCCACGAAACATTCCAGAATTAGTACCAACTCTCCTCAAACTCTTCAAAAAAATCAAAGTGGAGGGAAAACTACCTAATTCATTCTATGAAGCCAACATCACCCTCATACCAAAACCAGGCAAAGATATTACAAAAAAGGAAACTACAGACCAATCTTTCTAATGAATATAGATGCAAAAATCCTCAACAAAATTCTAGCAAATCGTATCCAACAACACATTAAAAGAATTATACGTCATGACCAAGTAGGATTCATCCCAGGTATGCAAGGATGGTTCAACATAAGAAAATCAATTAATGTAATACACCATATCAACAAATCAAAGCAGAAAAATCACATGATCATCTCAATTGATGCAGAGAAGGGATTTGACAAGATTCAACATCCTTTCCTGTTGAAAACACTTCAAAGGATAGGAATACAAGGGAACTTCCTTAAAATGATAGAGGGAATATATGAAAAACCCACAGTTAATATCATCCTCAATGGGGAAAAATTGAAAACTTTCCCCCTAAGATCAGGAACAAAACAAGGATGTCCACTATCACCACTATTATTCAACATTGTTTTGGAGGTTCTAGCCAGAGCAATTAGACAAGAAAAAGAAATACAAGGCATTAAAATTGGAAAGGAAGAAGTAAAACTATCACTGTTTGCAGACGATATGATACTATACGTCGAAAACCCGGAAACATCCACAACAAAACTACTAGAGCTAATAAATGAGTACAGCAAAGTAGCAGGTTACAAGATCAACATTCAAAAATCTGTAGTGTTCCTATACACTAGCAATGAACAAGCTGAGGGGGAAATGAATAAACGAATCCCATTTACAATTGCAACTAAAAGAATGAAATACCTAGGAATAAATTTAACTAAAGAGACAAAAAACATATATAAAGAAAACTACAAAAAACTGTTAAAAGAAATCACGGAAGACCTAAATAGATGGAAGGGCACACTGTGTTCATGGATTGGAAGACTAAATATAGTTAAGATGTCAATCCTACCTAAAATGATTTAGAGATTCAATGCAATACCAATCAAAATCCTAACAACTTATTTTTCAGAAATAGAAAAACCAATAAGCAAATTTATCTGGAAGGGCAGGGTGCCCCCGAATTGCTAAAAACATCTTGAGGAAAAAAAACGAAGCTGGAGGTCTTGCACTGCCTGACTTTAAGGCATATTATGAAGCCACAGTGGTCAAAACAGCATGGTATTGGCATAAAGATAGATATATCGAACAATGGAATCGAATAGAGTGCTCAGATATAGACCCTCTCATCTATGGACATTTGATCTTTGATAAGGCAGTCAAGCCAACTCACCTGGGACAGAACAGTCTCTTCAATAAATGATGCCTAGAGAACTGGATATCCATATGCAAAAGAATGAAAGAAGACCCATCTCTCACACCCTATACAAAAGTTAACTCAAAATGGATCAAAGATCTAAACATTAGGTCTAAGACCATAAAACAGTTAGAGGAAAATGTAGGGAGATATCTTATGAATCTTATAATTGGAGGCAGTTTTATGGACCTTAAACCTAAAGCAAGAGCACTGAAGAAAGAAATAAATAAATAGGAACTCCTCAAAATTAAACACTTTTGTGCATCAAAGAACTTCATCAAGAAAGTAAAAAGACAGCCTACACAATGGGAGACAATATTTGGAAATGACATATCAGATAAAGGTCTAGTATCCAGAATTTATAAAGAGATTGTTCAACTCAACAACAAAAAGACAGCCAACCCAATTACAAAATGGGAAAAAGACTTGAACAGACACCTCTCAGAAGAGGAAATACAAATGGCCAAAAGGCACATGAAGAGATGCTCAATGTCCCTGGCCATTAGAGAAATGCAAATCAAAACCACAATGAGATATCATCTCACACCCACCAGTATGGCCATTATCAACAAAACAGAAAATGACAAGTACTGGAGAGGATGTGGAGAAAAAGGCACACTTATCCACTGTTGGTGGGAATGTCAAATGGTGCAACCACTGTGGAAGGCAGTTTGGCAGTTCCTCAAAAAGCTGAATATAGAATTGCCATATGACCCAGCAATACCATTGCTGGGAATCTACTCAAAGGAATTAAGGGCAAAAACTCAAACGGACATTTGCACACCAATGTTTATAGCAGCGTTATTTACAATTGCAAAGAGATGGAAACAGCCAAAATGTC
The DNA here is from genome assembly GCF_023851605.1 of Tamandua tetradactyla. Taxonomy (NCBI): domain Eukaryota; kingdom Metazoa; phylum Chordata; class Mammalia; order Pilosa; family Myrmecophagidae; genus Tamandua; species Tamandua tetradactyla. Next base: position 97,541,364 of record NC_135333.1, read on the forward strand.
CATCAACAGACGAGTGGCTAAACAAACTGTGGTATATACATACGATGGAATATTATGCAGCTTTAAGACAGGATAAACTTATGAAGCATGTAAGTACATGGATGGACCTAGAGAACATTATGCTGAGTGAGTCTAGCCAAAAACTAAAAGACAAATACTGTATGGTCCCACTGATGTGAACCGACATTCGAGAATAAACTTGGAATATGTCATTGGTAACAGAGTCCAGCAGGAGTTAGAAACAGGGTAAGATAATGGGTAATTGGAGCTGAAGGGATACAGACTGTGCAACAGGACAAGATACAAAAACTCAAAAATGGACAGCACAATAATACCTAATTGTAAAGTAATCATGTTAAAACACTGAATGAAGCTGCATCTGAGCTATAGTTTTTTTTTTTTACTGTTATTACTTTTATTTTTTTCTCTATATTAACATTCTATATCTTTTTCGGTTGTTGCTAGTTCTTCTAAACCGATGCAAATGTACTAAGAAACGATGATCATGCATCTATGTGATGATGTTAAGAATTACTGATTGCATATGTAGAATCGTATGATTTCTAAATGTTGGGTTAATTTCTTTTTTACCCGTTAATTAATAAAAAAAAAAAGAAATAAAAGCACTGCCAAAAAAAAAAAAAGCAGATATTGGCAGAATGGATTAAAAAACAAACATCCTGATGATATTCTGTATACAAGAAACATACTTTAATTTCAAAGGTATAAATAAGTTGAAAGTAAAAATATGAAAAATGTGCATCAGATGTATACCATAGTATATAATTTCTATACCACGCAAATAGCAACTACAAGAGAGCGAAGGTGACTATTCTAAGATCAGACAAAACAGACTTTAAGACAAAAGTATTACTAGAGACAAAGTAAGATATTTTATAATTGAAAAAGTATCAATACAACAGGAAGATATAACAGTTTTAAACATGTATACACCTAAAAATGGGGTACCAAAATAATAAATGGAGCAAACATTATCACTATTGAATGGGAGAAAAAGACAACATGACATTAAATGGATGCCTCAATATCCCACTTTCAATAATGAATCGAACAACTAAGCAGAAGATTAACAATGATATAGAAAGCCTAAACAGTACTATATACCAAGTAGGCCAAAAAGACATCTATAGGATATTCCACCCAATGATAATAGCTGCAAATATCGATATTAAAAAATAAAGGAAGAAAAAGATATCTCAAATCAAAAACGTAGCCTGACATTCTAGGTCACTAAAAATATATTATTATATAAAATAATAATAAATAATATGTTGTATGTATCATATATGTACTCTCCACATACATACACATACAGTTGATTCTCATTATTGCAGTAGTATGTTCTATAAAGTCACTGTGAACACTGGACTAGCAAATGCTGAACTGTTGCTCTTAGTGAAAATACAGGGTTATTTTAGGGAAATATGTCCAGGTAAAGACAGCCTCTGGTCACATTTCCATCAACTAATTGGTACATAATCTTGTTAAAAGTGTATTTCTAAAAGACACTTTATTTAATAAGTATTAGACATTTTAAACAGCGAAATCACCAAAAAAATTTGTAAAACATGGCATTAAATATACCATGTAAAGTCATTGCTTTGTTGTACTTCAGCTAGGGGTGTGCACATTGAGTAATTCACATTTTTTACCACTCTGCAAATATCTGTAAAAGGTTACAAAATCCTCCTCCTGAGTATTGATTTTGTAGTCACAAATACATTTTAGTGAGTAAGTAAATTCACAAATACAGAGTTTACAAATAGTGAAGATCAATTATATATATTTTGAAGCCCTTATATGTTCCAGGAACTATTGTAGGCACCGCAAATGGTAGTGAGGCAGGCTAGGTCAGTCTAGGCTAGTGGCATCTGTAAGCCTTGCAAGGCAGCCAAAGGGTTAAATCAAACTCTAAGCTATAGCCTGCTAGTAAGACTAGTTCTGTAGGAAACTGCTTAACTGCAAGGCCAGTGCACCTGGTATGTGGAAAAGGTAGAGATAAACAAAGAGAGGAAGAAAGGAAGGGTCTCCTATGGGGTAATTGGAAATTTCCACTGTTAAGTTGGAAACTCTCTATTCCAAGTTTTAAGCTCACCAGCACAGTGACAAGCCACATATATAAACCCAGCCCTAGTCTCATGGCAGCTCTCCTATTCCCAAGATACCCTCTCTCACAAGTATGCAACTTACAATAAACTTTTCTGTAAACTACTATTTTTGTCCTTAAATTCCTTTAACGACAAGAGAATGGACCAGCTCCGAGCTTGTCCCCAGCGTGTCAGCCAGTGTTGGCTGGCCTCTGGTAACAGTAGAGCAAAGGAAGCTATGTCTCCCAGGTAGCTTAGGTCCCAAAGGTTAAAATTCCACTCCCACTGGGGGCCTGGGAACCATAAAAAGTAAAGAATGCTGACTTTTATTTTGCAATGTGTCTAAATAGTCTGTGAAATCTGAGGTGGTCTTTGGACTTTCTAGAGCTGTTAGAGGCTTGCATGTTTGCAGATTTCGCACAACAGGCATTATCTCATTCCTAAACTAGCATGTTTTCTCTGTTTAAGCCAAAAACTCTTAAATGTTTTCTATAGTAACATGCAATATCCATGTAAATGAAGACTTAAAATCAGTTATAATTAATTTTAGATGGTGTGATCAAGTATTGATTCATGGAGGTGGTGGCATTTGAAATGAGATTTAAATAATTTGGCAGGGATGCTTGAGGAAGAGGTTTTAGTGCAGGAAAAAAAAAGCAAAATAAAAGCACAATATCAGAATGATATAATCATATTTAAGAAATATCAAATAGTCTTGTTTTATTGTTGCAAAGGAAAGGTGGATATCACAGTACTTATAAATAAGCCTGATCAGAACAGGAAAATGACATTTCATGAATCTCAGTTAAGGAAGTCAACCTGCTATTTAATTGTCTACTGGTTGTGTTGGTGTGAAGAGTGTTTAACTCAACTGCGATTATTTTGGAAGCTGTTGCAGTACTTCAAGTGGGCGGGAGTAAGATGGGGGAAGGGGCCAATGGAAAAGCCCAAATGGAGAGAAGAAAGGATTATTAAAAGGACACTTATTTGAGCTAATATAAACTAAAAAAGGAGTGTATTATCTGAGGATACAGAGATGTCTCTGGTGATCAGGTAGGGAAGGGAATTCAAAGAATGTAAACTTTCCAAAATGGATTTTTGAGAGTTTCAAAAGCACGACATAGGCCTTCAGTATTGAGCTAAACCATGTCCCATAAAGCAGGTATAGACATTTTCAAAGTTCAAAGGCTGTTGTGACTCATTTTTTAAAGACTACAAGGCAGATATCTCTCAGCTGGATGGCCTACGGGGCTGAAAAAGCTCCTAATGGCAATGTGGTGATTCCCGAGTACAGCAGGGTCATGGTGGAAGGAGAAACCTCTCAACACATTTGAGTGGAAAAGAAAAAAAAGGCAAGGAAGAAGGAGTCTCCCACAAAACAATTGAAAGCTTTAAACCTAACATAACAATGGGAGGGGAAGTATTAAAGTTAATAAGGGATGTGGCAGTGATAGCATTGATTCACTGATCCTACTAACTGATCATGTGTTTCTAGAAAATAAATTAAAGTTAGGAAATATCCTAGCTACAGAGTTGGTTTGCCATATTCTAGTCCAGATAACTGACTTCAGAATTTGGATGACAAAAATTTTCTAGGTGCTAATGGTTTTATAGCTTCTAGAAAATTAGTCATTATGCCAATTCCCAAGTAATATAAACTTGAAATATCATTACTTTTCATTATCATAGACTATCTTCTTGTCAGCTGCCATCTTAGCTCTGAAGATTTAAATATAAACAAAGTATGGATTCTGCTGTCACAGAGCTCATGATCTAGCAGAGGTAGACATATAAATATCTAACTAGTACATCCAGCATCTCTAAGAGCTGTACAGGAATAATATTTCCTTGAGGGAGAGCTTCACATAGTAAGGTCTCAGTCTTAAAAATCAATGCATTTCCAAATAGAAAAGGAGAGAAATGGTATTTCTGAGCATAGAAATGTGTACAAAAACATAGTGGCAAGACACTGTTATGGCAAATTTGATAAAAGAAGAGAGACTTTAGCACTCAGGAAGTGAAAGATAATGAAATAAAGCACATCTTAAAAATGATCATTTTTCTTTGACAAATTCTCTTACTGCCCTACCGTACCTTGGGTGAGCACAAATATTGAATAGCCAGAATTCAATGTTTTTCTCCTCCTGGAGCCCTTTCTCAAATTATTCTAGCCAGTAACTTAGAATTTCTGACAATTCCTCTTATTTCAGTAACTACATACTACTTGCTATGTAGAGCCATTTTTTTTAAAGCATAACATAAACTACCCCTAAATTACACCTATGATATTTTTACTGGTAGTGTAATATTTGGTTGGATATCATGGGCAATGGTAAAAAGTGCTTGTATCTTTATTAACTTTTGGTAGGATGGTTGCTCTGTGAGATGATTAGAGGATTCTCCAACTCTTCACTCATTCTTCACATCTCACTTTAAATTTGACTTTCCATGGTTAGTCTTCACTGACCCACTAGACTACAGTATCCTAGAGTATATTGTAAGCTTTATATAACAAGTAAGGATCACATTTTATAATAATTATCCACATGATTATTTGTCTCTTGCACTGTTTACTGTCGTCTATAAGGGCTAGAATCCAGCACTTACTTTTCTAGTATCTATTAAATCCATCAAGTGATAGATTCTGTTAATCAGCCAGACCTTTAAAGTAGTTCTTTCTACAACCAATAGCACATGATAAAAATATGGCCTGGGTTGATCGCATATTTGAAGAAAAGTAGAGTTTAACAATACAGTCTATTTTCTGGGAAAAAGAAAAAATGAAACTGCATATTCAGATATCAAAGTCAAAGTTTTAGCATTGTATTCAAGCTAATTCACCAGTTAAAGAAAGCCTAGTTTTAGTATTGAGGAATGTGACAAGGGATACAGACACTGACATTTCAAAATAGATTGGCCTAAACAGTAGAAAGTAAATAGTCATTGGCTTTGCTTTCATCCTGGCAGGAGGATGACTGGCTAAATTTACCACTATCAGATCACTAGGACATTTTTGATGCACATTTATTCTTGTGCATGGACTATGTCTTTCTTTTAGATAAACAAGGCACTTCAAATGTGCAGATATGTGGTTTTAAATATTGATGAAATCATTACAAAAGGTTCAACAGTACAAGGGTATGCATATTTTCCCATATTTCATTAATACTGGATTATTAAACCTTGGGGGGGTAAGAATCTAATTTTGTTCTATATTTTATTATAACTGAATGTTATAATATTTATATTTTATTTTTCTTATTTAGTTGTTTTTCTTTTTTTGCCCGTGACCTATTCATAACCTTTCTTTGTTGAATTTTGTTATTCATTTGATGAGTTTTTACACATTCAGGGTATTAGTTGTTAGGTTGTTTTTCTGTTATAAATGTTTGTGAAAGTTAAGTTCATGGGTCATCTTCACTAGGCTATGGTGTCCAGTTGTTTTCTCAAGCAAACATGGACATAATTGTTACTATGAGGCTGTTTTGTGGATTTAAATCATCCTTAAGTAGATTGTATCTACGACTGATTACATTTACAGCCAAGTGAGGAGACTGCCTTCAACAGTGAGAGAAGTCTCATCCAGTCAGTTGAAGGCCTTAAAAAGGAAACTGATGATTTCAGCAGTCAGAAGGAAGAATTTCAATCTCTACTTCAGTCAGCCAGCTTCTCCTGGGGAATTCATTGAAAATTTTCATCAGAGTTCTTAGCTTATAGCCTGCTTTACAGAATTTGGATTTGCCAATCCCCACAGTTGCGTGAGCCAATTTCTGTAATAAATCTCATAATATTTGTATTATTATATAGCCTATTGGTTCTGTTTCCCTGGAGAACTTGAATAACACAGTGTTGCAAATATCTGTTCTCAATTTGTTACTTTTCTATAACTTTGTATGGTATATTTTATGATGAGAGTTTTAAGTGTCTCTTTTTTCCCTACAAGGTAAAAAAGTGTTCTAATTTCCTACTGTTTTCTTTTTAAATTTTCAACTTGATCATTTTTCTCTTTCTTTTATATCTGGATATTAGGTGAAAGCTAGAAAGCTTAATCTTATATTCAGTTTATAAAGGAATTCACCTATGTCTTTTCTTTTGTACTTATTTCTTTTTGTTTGCTTCCTTATTTTCATGTAGGTCTCTGATGTATTTGGAACATAGTTTCATGTGTTCAGGGAAGAATAGGTCAAGTTTGTCTTTTTCTTCACATGACTATCAAGTTACTCCGATTTCATTTATTAAAGATCCAATTTTTCACAGTAATTTGAGATATCACCTGTATCATATACTCAGGTACTGAGTCATACCATATCATATAATGAGTCTATATTTAACTCACTCCCTATTCTATTCCTTTGACCTATTAATGCACCAGTATGAATTTTTTACTGTTTTTTTTTTGTTTTTTTTTGTTTTTTACATGGGCAGGCACTGGGAATTGAACCCAGGTCTCCACCATGGCAGGCAGGAATTCTGCCTCAGCCACCATCGCACTGCATGAACACTTTTAATTATAGAGACTTTCTAGTATGTTTGAAGATATGAAAGGGCTAGTTTGTTCTCCTTGTAATTTTATTTTCTTATTTGTGTATGTATATTTTCCCTGTATCATATTTAATAACATCTCATTTAACTCCAGAGGAATATCTAATTACTGTTTAATTGGGAAAGCATTACATTCACAAATTAATTTAAGGAATACTAACCTATTGATAATTTTGAGATGTCTGTCTACAATCAGTGTCTTTCCATTTATTCAATCAACTTTTGTGCTTTTGGAGATAATTTTACAGTTTTCTACTTATTAGGTTTGAATAATTGTTGTTCTTCCTATTTTTATGCTACTATGAATGAAGTATTCCCTTCCATTATATCTTCTAACTGGTTATTATTTATTTATGAAGCTGTTGTTTTATCATTTATTTTCTAGGATCATCTGGATATACTATCATGTCATTGACAAATATATATGGTTTTGCAGTGTTTCCTATCGGTTTCTTTTATCTAATTGCATTGGCTAATTCCTCCAGTAGAATGGTGGTAGACATCCTTGCCTCTAATATTTCACTTTAAGTGAGATGATAGATTTTTGGATATTCCAGAAGTTGAGGAAGCATACACTTATTCTATTTTCTTGAGATATTTTACTGGGAATTGGTATTAAATTTTATCAAAAGATTTTTCATTATCTACAAAAAATAATCATATGATTTTTTCCTTCTTAGATCTATTAATGTTATGAGATATTATATAGAACTATCTTGTGATTTATGGTATAAATCCAACTTGGTCATGGTGTGTTAACTTTGTGTTAACTTACTTCATGTGATACTGGAGTCTATTTATTAATATTTTGTTTAGAATGTTTGCCTTAATTTTCATAAGAGATATTGGTCTGTAATTGTCTTTTACTTGGGTACCATATTTGTCAGGTTTACGTTTCAAATGTGTACTTTCTTCATAAAATATTTTTCTATGCACTGGAAAAATGTACACAGCATTTGACATATCTGACCTTTAAAGTTTATAGTTCTTCTTTGAATCCATCTGGTCTGATTCCTTTCTGTGAGTTGGGTCCCTGCTTCATGAGGCTCCCTGGGAAGCTTCATCTGTGGGAACTGGTGTTCTTTAAGCTTTCAATTTTGGTGACATATTTTTTCAAGAAATTATCCATTTCACCAGACTTTCAAATGTACTTGCCTGGAGGCGTACAAATTAATCTCTGATTTTAAAAAATTTCCTCTAGATCAACGTTACTTCTCTCTTGTCATTTCTAATTTCGTATATTTGTGTTCTCTCTTTTCCTTGGTTTGTTTTGCTAGTGATTTGTTTTCTTGAGTTTTTTCCAAGGACCAGGATTTTTGTTTATTAATTTGATTTACCTCATTAATTTATTTCACTTCATTATTTTCTTCTTTTTAATCTTTATTATTTCCTTCCTTGTACTATTTTTTACTTTATCTTTCTTCTTTTCCCACCTTTTGAATTGGGATTTTAATAATTTACTTTCACTCATTCTTTTTATTAGTACATATTTACGATTATAAATTATCTCAGATCTTTGTTTACAATTATCCCATATTTTCATTTTCTGAAATATAAAGCCTCTATTTTACAATTTCTTATTTTATTTCTCTTTCCTCTCAAAAGTTGCTTTATACACATACATCCACCTATACACACACACACAGTGAAAGGGTCTTCTTTTATTTCTACTTTCATTGCCTTGTGTTCAGAAGGCATTATTAGCAATGTTTTTATTTAATGAAAATTATAAATATTTCCTTTGTGAGCTAAATATAAGATTATATTATTAAGATGTAGTTTGTTATACATCAGTGCCAGTTTGAAAGGATTTATGTACCCTAGAAAAGCCATGTTTTAATCCTAATCAATCTTGTGAAAGCAAAAGTTTCTTCTAATCCCTATTCAGCACTATAGGCTGGAAACTTGATTAGGTTATCTCCATGGAGATGTGACTCAATCAATTGTGGGTATTAAATTTGATTAGATGGAGTCATGTCTCTACCCATTCTACATGGGTCTTGATTAGTTTACTGGAATCCTATAAAAGAGGAGACATTTTGGAGAGAGCTCCTTTTGAGAATGAGGAGAGAGCCGCAGAACCACGACAGAAGAATGAGAGAACCACAGATTCCACCAGCCAGCGACCTTTGGAGATGAAGAAGGAAAATGTCTCCCAGGGAGCTTCTTGATGCAACAGGCCTAGAGAGAAAGCCATCAGACACTGCCATGTTCACCATGTGCCCTTTCAGCTAAGAGAAATGTTGAAAGTCATCAACCATCTTGAATCAAGTTATCTTTTCCTGGATGCCTTAGATTGGACATTTTTATAGCCTTGCTTTAATTGGGACATTTTCTCAGCCTTAGAACTGTAAACTTGCAATTTATTAAATTCCCCTTTTGAAAGCCATTCTGTTTCTGTCATATTGCGTTCCAGCAGCTTGCAAACTAGAACAAAATCTAAAAGATGTTCATTGTCCATTATGTTGTTTAGGTATTCAATTCCTTTGTTTTTTGGACTTTATCAGATGTATTAATTTTTTTAAGAGGTTTATAATTTGGCTCTTTTTTTACTGGTTCCTTCTGTTTTTATTATGATTTGATAAGAGGTCATCTGGAATTTATCGATTTATCTTTTTAGGGCCAATTTTTGTAACTAGACATGTTCATTCAAAAATGTGTACTCTCTCTTAGGTACAAATTTCTCTTTATTAATTAGATGCATTTTGTCAAAATATTCAAATATACAATATTATTATATATATATTTTTACCATTTGTATTGTTCATTTCTGAGTGAAATTCATTGATGCCTTCCACTGTGACTATGAATTTACCAGTTTCTCCTTTATTATATCAGCTCTTGTTTAACATACTTTGAATCTATGTTGGTTAGTGTTGTGGAGGCAGAGGTTCTGAGTTGGCCCCCAAGATCCCACTCCATTTGTATACATGGGGTAATCTCCTTTCCTCAAGTATGTGGCATCTGTGAATATGATAGGTTATCACTCCCATGATGAGTTTACTAGTCAGGTGACTTTGAGTTAATCAAAAGTGAGATTGACTTGGGTGGTCCTGATCTTAACGGAGAAGCATTTAACAAAAGGTAGAATTAGAGATATGTGCTCCTGCTGTTCTTGAAGTAAACTGCATGTTATAGGATGATATGTGAGTGGGCATCGTCTACGAGCTAAGAACATCCTCTGGCGAACAGCTAGGAAGAAAACAGAGACCTCAGCCCTATGTCCATAGAAAATTGAATTTTACCAACAAACTGAAGGAGCTTGGACTAGGACCCAAAATGTCAGATGATAGTATAGCCTTGACTTGACTGCAGCCTTGGGAAAACTTAGCAGAGAATCCAATTAAGCTGTGCCTGGATACTCGTCCCATAGAAACTGTATGATAATAGATACATGTTTCTTTAAGTTGCCATGTTTATGGTAATTCGTTTCGCACCAATTGTTTTGGTTTGCTAAAGCTGCCAGAATGCAATATACCAGAAATGGATTGGCTTTATTAACTTACAAATTTACAGTCCAATGGCCATTGAAAATTTCTGAATTAAAGCATCCAGAGAAAGATAACTTGACTCCAAAGAAAAGCCAGTGGTGTCCAGGATTTCTCTGTCACATGGGACGGCAACATGGTAATATCTGCTTCCTTCTCTTCTGGTTTCAAACAGGTCTCTCAGCTCCCATTTCCAGTGGCTTTCTCTCTAAGCATCTGTGGTTCCTCACTTAGCTTCTCCAGGGCAGACAGTGGGTTTCATCTTTTAGCTTAACATCTCCAAATATCTGTGTCTTGGTTTCATTTCTATGCTATCTCAGTTCTCCGTTTTCTGCTTTTTATTCCCTTCACAGAGGACCCCAGTAAAAGGATTAAGACCCACCTTGAATTGGGTGGGTCACATCTCCACGGAAACAACCTAATCAAGAGGTCCCACTCACAATAGGTCTGCATCCACAGGATTGGATCAGAAGAACATGGCTTTTCTGGGCTACATAACAGTTTCAAACCAGCATACCAATAGAAAACTAAGATGAGTGTTTAAACCATGGTTGTAGTATTTTTACTCCTGGTTGAGTCATGTATTTTTCACCATGAGCTATTTCTTCTCCTCCCTGCAATGTTTTTTACCTTGAAATCTGTTTTGTCTTAAACCTAATATCTTCAGCCTTTTTTTCCTTTTCCATCAATATTTTCCTATCATTTCTTTTTCTATGATTTACTTCAAATCTTTGTTTCAACTTCCTTTAGATGTGTGACTTTCAAATAATTTATAGCTGGAATATATTTTTAAATATGATGGGCTCATTTCCCTATTAAAAGACAAATTCTGAGGGTATTTATTATGAATGTTGATCATTTTGAATTAGCAACCATCTGGGCCAAAATATAGTCTTATTTTATGCTTTGTATTTAGAATATTTGTTTCTTTTTTATCTTTTCCTTTCTCTTGGCTTGCATTTTTTGGATTAATTCCATTTTCTCTGTTCTATTATTTTTTTCTAGTAGTTTAGAAGTTATATACTTCTTGGTTCTTTAATGAAAACCTTATCCTTCATTTAGTATGTAACATAAATTCATCCATTCCAGTGATAATTAGTATATAAATTATATTCTAATGAAATGGTATTAGAAATTTCTCATTTTCTTCATCTTGCCTGTCCCCTTCCAGGTCATCTGAGAATTAAATTGCAGATTTTATAAAATTTAATATTTAATTACACTTTAATACACATGTATTGATTTATTTCCTTATGACTATTTATGGTCTACCAAGTCTTTCTTATTCTTTGATTTTCTATTTTTCTTTAGCATATGTTCTATTAGCTTCTTTAAAAACATCTGTGGAAAATGTCTTTATCTTCACATATCAAAAAATTATTCACTTTATCACTACACTAATTTGGGTGGATATAGATTTTATGGCCAAAATGATTTCTCTCAGAATTTGAACTTACTCCTCCATTCTATTACTAAATGCCATCAGTGTGAATTTTCATGCCTCTCTGGTTCCCATTCCTTTATGCAGATATTTTGTTATTTAAATATTTATTAATTTATTTATTTTTATTTCTCCCTTAGCAGTTTTCTTTTTCATTCCTGTTGCTTTAAAAATTAACCTAAATACGTTGCAATATAGGTTTTTTACCCCCTGCTTATATATTTAAAGGGCCTTTTTATCTAAATAGTTACATCTCTAACAGGGAGGGAATTCTTGGTAGCTCTTTTATTATTTAATTTCTTCATTCTCTGTTTTTAGTTCTCTGTATACTTTCAGGTGGAACTTCTAACTTTTTCCTCCATGGGTACAAACTGTCTTTGTTGCCAATCTCTTTGTATATTTTCACCCATCATGTCAAGCTCCCCGTTTACCACTTCTTGTTTAGTTAGTTAGCAACCAGTTTACTACTTCCTTCTTTAATTAAATCCATTTTTGTGTTGTGATAAAGGACATGAAATGAGACTTTTAAAGTCATATTGTTGATTTCTTTATGTTCACATGTTTCTTTTTCATGGAATTAGATGTATTATTTTCTCAAATCCTCATTAGGAAATTAATTTAACTTTGTGTGTGTGTATTCTTCTACTCTTTCTCCAAAGTTAGTCCTTTGGTTTACTGAATTTGTGCCTAATTTCTCCTCATAGTATTCAAGTATTGGGCAACATTTTCTACATATGCTCATCTGAGGATTTGAAAGTCATTGTCCAGAAGACTATAACTGGCCATTTTGACTACCAGGTCTTGTCTACAGTGGTGGTGGGGAGGGAATAAGGGTAGGAAATGCTATCAAGGAGGTTTGCCAAAGCATCTAGATTAGGTTCAAGGAATCTCTGTTTTATTTTCATAGTCTAAATATGAATACATAAGGAGCAAATACTGAATTGCTGTCAAGAGAACATGTGTAAATAAAATTGAAGTTTGAAAAGAAATGTGGAAATGACAAGCATTAAATTTGAAAATCTGGAGGATCAATTAAAAATTGACAACTTTTCATATCAGTTATTTATCTAGCGATAAATGAGGTACTATTTATAAACTTTTCAGAAGCCAGTTCATTTTTACCACCTCAAACCATTCTTGCTAAAATCAAATATTTCACCCTCAAATAAAATATCATGTAAGGAAATTTATACAGAAAAGAGAAGTTATATTCCTCATCATAATACATGACTACACTGTAAGATTATTCTTACAATGTTGGAAATAATGTTGGTTTGAATGTTTTTCATATCATGAAAAGAGATAAGTATTGCTCATAAAATTGGTTGATCTACCTGTGTTCAAGTGCCAATGGCATAATTTAATGAGATAAATGAAGGGTTAAAAATACAGTTTGTAACTGTTAAGAATTGCAAAACTAACTAGCATACCCTAATATGGAAACCATAGACTCAATTTTTGTATATAAACCATGTTTGATCTGGAATGAACCTTTATGTACCATGCATCCATTCAGCTAATATTGTGCTGCATAATGTACCTTTTGTCATTTAGTAGGAAGAACAAATCAAATAGTCACATGTGACTATTTAGTGGCTACTCTGTTGGACAGCACAGTTAAGAGGGAGCAGACAGATGGTAAGCAATTTAACAAAGAAATATATACAATATTAGCTGGTAAAAAATGTCTATGAATAAAATAAGGTTGATAAGGGGATCAAGAATTATGAGTGGAGAGTGTGCTATTTTAGTTAAGATGGTCAGGGTAAATACAGCTCTCTGACAAGGTGATATTTAAGTAGAAACCTGAAATAATGAAAATAATATACTTAATACAGCACACACCATGTAGTACTGCAATAAATGTTAGTACTTACTAAGAAGGATTTTGTTATTCAGTGTATGCATGAACTATATCACAAAAGACTTATTTTTGAAAGATTTTCTACACTTTTAAACAAATAAAACATTCTATTACCTTAAAACATTAAATTCTAATCATGATTTCATGAGAAGGAATGACCTCTTTTCAGTATCAATAGGGAGAAAATAGCTATGTACTATAATAGTAACTCAGTAGAGGGGAGAAAAATTTGCTGGTCTCCCAATTTCTTTTTAAATGAAAAATAGTGATGTTCATACTTAAGCAATGTTTTCCTGCCAAGTTGTCAAATGTAAAACAGAAGGAGTTGTTGCTCAGCAACACAATGAGGCTAAGCTCCCAGGATAGAACTGCAAAGCAGTACACCAGATAGCAATTTGTTGAGCAAGTCTATCAGTGCCATTTTTCCAATAGCATCTGCTCGCTTTGTATCTCGGCATCACACTTCGGCAATTCTCACAATATTTTCAATATTATCATATTTGTTATGGTGATCTGTGAACTTGGATGTTACTGCTGCAATTGTTTTGAGTGCCACAAACTGTACCCATGTAAGGTGGCAAACTTAATTGATAAATGTCTTCTATCTGCTTCATCGATTAGCCTTTTCCCCATCTCTCCCTATTCCCTGAGGCACAACAATATTGACATTAGGACAATTAAAAACCCTACAATGGCCCAAAGTGCTCCAGTGAAAGAAAAGCCACGTGTCTTTCTCTTTAAATCAAAAGCTAGAAATGATGAAACAAGTGAGGAAAGCATCTTGAAAGCTGAGACAATTCTAAAGCTAGGCCTTTTGAACAAAACGGTCAAGCTGTGAATGAAAAAGAAAATTTCTTGAAGGAAATTAAATGTGCTACTCAGTGAAGACATGAATGATAAGAAAGAGAAACAGCCTTATTGCTGATATGGAAAAGTTTTAGTCATATGGATAGAAGACCAAGCCAGCCACAACATTCCCTTAAACTAAAGCTTAATCCAGAGCAAGACCCCAACTCTCTTCAATTCTAAGAAAGCTGAGGGAGGTGAGGCAGCTTCAGAGTGAAAAGTTTGAGGCTAGCAGAGGTTGGATCCTCTGGTATAAGGAAAGAAGCCATATTCGTAACATCAAAGTGCAAGTGAAGCTGCAAGCGCTGCTGTACAAGCCGCAGCAAGTTATCCAGAAGATTGAGCTAAGATGATTGATGCAAGTGGCTACACTGAACAGCACATTCTCAAAGTAGATTAAACAGCCTCATATTGAAGAAAGAAGATGCCATCTAGGATTTTTAGAGCTAAAGAGGAGAAATCAATGCCTGGCTTCGAAGGTTCAAAGAACAGGCTGACTCTCTTTTTAGGGAAACTGGTGATTTTAATTTGAAACCAGTGCTCATTACCATTCTGAAAACCACAGGACCCTTAAGAATTATGCTATAAATGGAACAACAAAGCCTAGATGACAGCACATCTGTTTACAACAGGGTTTACTAAATACTTTATGCTCACTGTTGAGACCTACAGCTCAGGAAAAAGATTCCTTTCAAAGTATTACAATGTTCCTCCTCGCCAAAGAGCTCTGATGGGGATGTGCAATGAGATGAATGTTGTTTTCATGCCTGATAACAGAACATCCATTCTGCAGTCCATGGATCAAGGAGTGTTTTGACTTTCAAGTCTTATTATTTAAGAAGTATATTTCATAAAGCTATAGGTGCTATAGATAATGATTCCTCTGATGGATCTTTAAAAAGTACATTGGAAACCATCTAGAAAGAACCCACCATTCCAGATGTCATTAAGAACATTCACGATTCATGGAAGGAGGTCAAAATATCAACATTAACAGGAGTTTGGAAGGAGTTGATTCTAACCCCCATGGATGACTGAGGGATTCAAGATTTCAGTGGAGGAAGTACTTGCTGATGTGGTAGAAATAGCAAAAGAACTAGAATCAGAAGTCAAGCTGAAGATGTGACTGAATTTTCACTATCTCATGATAAAACTTCAACAGATGAGGAGTTGCTTCTCATGGGAGGGGTAAACCAAGTAGCTTCTCGAGGTGAGCTCTACTGGTGAAGATGCTGTGAACATTGTTGAAATGACAGCCAAGGATTTAGAACAGTGCATCAACTTAGTTGATGAAGCAGCAGCAGGGTTTGAGAGGACTGAGTACAATTTTACTCTATTGTGGGTAAAATGTTAACAAGTATTTTATCTCATGCCACCAAGAAATCTTTCATGAAATGAGTCAGTTATTGCAACAAATTTCACTGTTGTGTTATTTTAAGAAATCATCACAGCTTCCCCAATTTTCAGCAACCACCATCTTCATCAGTCAGCAGCCACCAACCTTGAAGCAAGACTCTCAGCAAAAATATTGTGACTCACTGAAGGCTCAGATGTTGGTTAGCATTTTTTGGCAATAAAGTATTTTTAATCCAGGTATATGCATTTTTATAACATAATGCTTTTGCACACTTAACAAATTCAGTATGGTGTAAACATTTATATGTAATGGGAAACCATAAATTTTGTGTGATTTGCATTATTATGATATTCACTCTATTGTGGTGGTCTGAAATTGAACCTCCAATATCTCAAAAATATCTGCTTTTATTTTTTGTATTGTACCATACTGAGACACTTTTCATTTATATTTGCAGATATTTTTCATATATTTTCCTTGTGCTTACCATGGGAGTAAATTTTAATATCTGTTTTAGTTTGCCATTCCTGCTGGAATGTAATACACCAGAAATGAACTGACTTTTATAAAAGGGATTTATTTAGTTACAAATTTACATTTCTTTGGAGGATAGGCAGCTGGCTTTTGTCTGTCTTTCTCTGTCACATGGGAAGACAC
Organism: Tamandua tetradactyla; assembly: GCF_023851605.1. Taxonomy (NCBI): domain Eukaryota; kingdom Metazoa; phylum Chordata; class Mammalia; order Pilosa; family Myrmecophagidae; genus Tamandua; species Tamandua tetradactyla. Next base: position 97,557,667 of record NC_135333.1, read on the forward strand.
ATGATGGCATCTACTGGCCTTCCCTCCTGGCTTTTGGGTTCAAATGGCTTCCCCTAGGTGATTCCTTTCTGCATCTCCAAACATCTGAGCTCTGAGCTGAGCTATGCTGAACTATTGAGCTGCTGAGCTCTCTTCTGACCTCTACCTTTTGAGCCTCCAAATAATTAAATTAAATGTCACTTATTACAGAAGGCACTCCTGTTAGCCCACCACAGGTGTAATGAGCCATAATGAATTTTGCATGCTGATGATTTAAGTCTCTAGCAACAGAACAACTGGGCACCATCACCTGGCCAAGTTGACACCTGAACCTAACTACCACAACATCCTAAATAAATAACAATATTTGATATAATATTAACTTCAATTGCACACACATTGTTCCTATACTCCTCTATCCACCATCTTTTTTTGTACTAGTTACAAATTATATCTTTGTACATTGTATGCCCCAAACCATAGTTTTCTGTACTTTTAGCCTCTTCTTTTGGATGTCTGGTATTATAAATATTCTATATGTATTAGTCCATTTAATTTTCACAACATCCTCATGAGGTAGGCACTTTGAGATTACTTTTCACAAATGAGGAAACTGAGGCCCAGTACAGTTATATAACTTAGTCAAAGTCACAGAGCCTGTTAAAGGCAGAGCTGAGATCCAAACCTGGGCAATCTACCTCCAGAATCCATGCTTTCAGCCCTTACAGTGTATTTCATTATTGATAGAGGAGCTTGTGCTTACTATCTCAACTTCCTCAACTCACATCTCAATCCTCTATAATCCTGATACTGTGTGACCATATGTAATGTCAAATTCTATTTCTTGAAAGCATTTCTTGAAATTTTCAACTGTATTTTATTTGACCTGTGTGTAACAGTTCGCATATTATTCTCTCCAGTTTTCCTTCATTCCTTATCAATTTCTTTATTCACTGTGTCTTCCTTTTCTCTTTGAATGTATGTGGCTCCTTTTCACTATATCTCATTCATTGCCGTAGCTTTCCTAACTACAAATATATGAACCACTAACTAACCTGGAGCACAGATTTATTTCCTTAATCATTATGTCAGTTATCTGCGATATATCTCTCATTAGATCTCCTCAGACACCATGAATTTTACTTTTTCAAAATGAAACTCAAGCAGCTTTTCCCAGTATATTTGTCTATCTAGTTTCTCAAGCCAGAAACTCAAGCCATTCTAGTTTCCTTACTTTCATTTTACCTCTGACATCCAATGAATCAAAACGATCTGTGGATTATTTCTTCTTATCACCTCTTAAATCTGTCACCTTTTCTTTATCTCCTTACTACTCTCTTAGTTCAAGTCTTTATAATTCCACAACCAGACTTATTGCAAAATCTTTTAACTCATCTCCCAACTCCAGTCTCATTTCCTTCTAATATATTTTACCACTCGAATGGTAAAATGCATATAGGTCATATTGCTCCTATCTTTAAAAGTCTTCAAAGACTGCTTTTTTTTTCCCCCTTCCATCCAGGACAAAATTCACTCATATTAGCATGACATATTAAGGTCACGTTGGATCAAACTTGCTTTTATAAGAGTTCTGACTCTTATGGGGCCCCTCTTGCTTCCCATTCTCTATTCATATCAAGTAATTCACAGCTTTCTGACCATTCTATGGTCCTATTCTTTTTCTTATCTTTATATGTGCTATTCCCTCTGCTAGAGTGTTCAGCAGTACACTAAATGTTCTTTTATTGAATGTTTCTATTAAAGAACTATAATCAAGACATATATAATCTACTACCATCCTACCTCAAGATTTTCACATCAAATTAAATAATTAATTATAAACAATCACAAGATAAAATTTATGTAGTTTATTTATTTAAGAATTTTTTCCTAACTGTAGAAATTATTTTGAGGTATTTTATATATTTGTGTATTTCTGTTTCCGTTTTCCTTTTGCAAATGTGTAAACATTAGATCCAAGGACCTAAACAGTCTTACAAGTCATTTGGTCAAAATACATTTTTAGTATTATCCTCTTTTAATAGAGAAGTGTGAAGAAACTTTTCAGGAAAGCATAATTCTGTGGAAGTTTGAAATATGCATAGCTGGTGTTCTAAGACTGGATTTTCCAAATTTGCCTAATCAGTCCTGTTATCAAAACTGACAGTACCACTGAAAGCTGGCTGGATCATTTGGCATAGATATTGTGTCTAGAATAGGCCATGCACACAATGGACACTTAGGTTATGATTGATGGGTGACATATAATGTAAGTTCCTCTCTCACGGTTCCCACAGGGTGCCTTAGATCCACTCAGGTCATACTGTACTCACAAAAAAACTATAATCTCAATTTCGTACTCCAGATGCCCAGTCCTGGGCAGGAAGCCCTAAAAAATTGCATTTCTTAAATGTATCTGAGAACATTGAAACACTGTCATACAAAACAGTTCCTTTTTTTTTTTTTTCTAATGTGGTAGTTTTAAGACTAAAGAGAAGGGAGGTGAAAAATAGTTACTTCGTAGAAGAGTAAAAAAGTTTTGAAGAATAAAAAGTTAATTCCATGTGCAAAAGTATAAAAGAAACCAAAGGAACTGGTTTTTTGTTATCAATATTCTTAGTTAGCCAGGAAAGTATTCTATTTATCAGGACTGAATGGAGCTAAGCTTCAAGCAATTTTCTGGTTATTGTCAATGGGCTTCTTTTATTCTTTTTTACTTTTCTGGGTTTAACTCAATAAATCCAAGTTCATTTTAGTTACAATCTCCTGCTAATAATTTATTGTATTTGAGTTTGGTGTTTTGAGAATTCCATAATGATACAAAATATACAGTACCCCAACCAAGTTCGATTTCAGGAAATAGATTTTCTACAAATCCTCTATCTTGTCATCTCTCTCATTAAGAGAATTCACAGAAAAATCTTACAGAAAATACAGAGTTCCTATATACCACCCTAATATTAACAACTTGCATTAGCATGATACATTACTTACAATTGATGGAAGAGCATTTTTATAACTACTGCTAACTCTAGCTTGTGCTTTACTTCAGGATTCACTGTTTTTGTTGTGCTGTCTTGTGGATACGTTTGTAGTTTTATTCTAGTAACATATTGTCATGGTCAGGTTCATGTGTCAACTTGGCCAAATTGCTGTACCTGTTTGTCTGGTTGGGCAAGTGCTGGCCTGTTGCAATGAGGACATTTCATAGAATTAGATCATGATCATGTCAGCTGCATCCACAGCTGATTCCATTTGTAATCAGCCAAAGGGGAGTGTCTTCTGCAATGAGTGATGCTTAATCCAATCACGGGAAGCCTTTTAAGGAGGATTCAGAAGAGACAGGCCCTATTCCTGCTTGGCTGGCGAGCCTCTCCTGTGGAGTTCATCCAGACCCTCCATCGGAGTCGTGGGCTTCACAGCCTGTCCTGCAGATTTTGGATCTGTGTTCCCACGGTCACGTGAGACACTTTTATAAGTTTTATATTTGTGAGTGTTCTCTGTTGATCCTGTTTCTCTAGAGAACCCTATCTAATACACATATACACAACTTAAAATTTGCCCTTTTAACAACATTCAAATAGGTAATTCGGTGCTGTTAACAACATTTACAAGGTTGTTACCATTACTACCATCTATCACCAAGACAATTTTACAACCAAAATAGAAACCTTGAACAGTGCTTAAGCATTAGCTTCCCATTTCCTTCCTAAACCCATTGGGCCCATCGGAACTGATATTCTGGTCTTTTGGCTACTCAGGTTGCTTCCGTCTTTTGGCTATTTGGGAATAATGCCACCATGAGCATTGGTGTGCAAATATATGTTGGAGTTCCTGCTTTCAATTCTTTGGGTATATACCTAGAATTGGGATTGCAGGGTCATGTGGTGGTTCTGTACATAATTTCTGTAAAACCACAAAATTGTCTCCCACAGTGGCTATGCAAATTTAAATTCCCACCAACAAATCAATTTTCCTGTTTGTACAAATTTTCTCAAATGTTTATATTTTTCCATGTATTTTCTTTTTAGAGAAGTTGTGAGTTAACAGAAAAATCATGCATAAGATACAGAATTCCCATGCAACACCCCATTCCCAACAACTTGCATTATTGTGAAACATTTGTTACAGTTGATATCACATTTTTGAAATTGTACTATTAATTAAAGTCCATGGTTTAACTTAGGGTTCACTGTTTGTTTAGTACAATTCCATGGTTTTTAAAAAAATTATTCTATGAGAGTACATATAATCTAACATTTCCTCTTTTTTTATAATCTAACATTTCTGCTTCAGATATATATTTCAGTGCTGTTAATTGCATTCACAATTTGTAATACTGTCAGCACAATCCATTACCATAACATTCCCATCACTCCAAATAGGAACCTGTACATTTCAAGCCTTACCTTCCCATTTTCTATCCTTACGCCATCCCATGGTAACCTATAATCTAGATTGTGAATTTATTCTAATCTAGAACAAATGGTGTAGTGGCTGCACCATTTTTCATTGCCACCAGCAATTAATGAGTGTTCCTATTTCTCTGCATCCTCTTCAACATTTTTGTTTTCTTTTTTTTTTAATAGCAGCTTTTCCAATGGGTGTGAAATGGGATCATTATGGTTTATATATATATATATATATTTTTTTTTTTTTTTGGTAAATTTTCATACGAATACACTGCACACGTGGTATACAATCAGTGGCTCATAATATCCTCACATATCACCATAATCATTTTTTAGAACATTTGCATCACTCCACAAAAAGAAATAAAAAGAAAAAACACATACATACCATACCCCTTACCCCTCCCTCTCATTGACCACTAGTATTTCAATCACCCAATTATTTTACCCTTTGTCCCCCCTATTATTTATTTATTCTTTACCATATATATTTTTTTGTTCATCTGTCCATACCCTGGATAAAAGGAGCAACAGACACAAGGTTTTCATAATCCCACAGTCACATTATAAAAGTTATATCTTTATTGTCTTTAAGAATCAAGCTATGGGAACACAGCTCAATAGTTTCAGGTACTTCCCTCCAACCAATCCACTACACCATAAACTAAAAAGGGACATTTATATAACGCATTAAGAATAACCTCTAGGATAACCTACCAACTCTGAAATCTCTCAGCTACTGAGAATTTATTTTGTCTCATTTCTCTGTTCCCTCTTTTGGTCAAGAAGGCTTTCTCAACCCCTTGTTGCTGTATCCCAGCTCATCCTGGGATTTCTGTCCCACATTGCCAGGGAGATTCCCCTATGTAGGGGGAAGGGCAGTGAGTTCACCTTTTGAGTTGGCTTTGAGAGAGAGGTCACATCTGAGAAACAAGAGTTTCTCTGGGGTTGACAAGCCTAATTTTAAGTAGGCATAGCCTGTCCTTTGCAGGAATAATTTTCATAGGGGTAAACCCAAAGATCAAAGTCTCAGTATATTGATTTGGTTGTCCCCACTGCTTGCGAGACTATCACAAATTCTCCGAGTGGGGAGGTTGAATATTACCTCTTTTCTCCACAGTCCCCCAAGGGGACCTTGCAAATGCTTCTTTATACACTGCCCAAATTACTCTGGGATATATTGGAGCATCATACTAACCTGGACAAACCAACAAGATCTCACAGCCTATTCGAGGCTCCATGTGCTTATGGTGTTTATATAAACTGACCATACAAGTTAAATTATGAAATGCACTACCCAAAATATACATTTTGCACCAATTAAAAATCTCTCCCTTTGGTCTCACACAGAATTTGTGTGATATGGACCATACTATCCTTTACTCAGTATTCTGATTTACCTTAGTTCTGTCCAGATCAGCTTCATTCATATCTCTACTCAAAGTCTGATCACTTTTTGAACTTTTTAAACATTTGTTGTATGGAGTACTGATGACTTTCATAGCTGCAGAGCTATAACTCTGAGTCTCAGGTGTCACATAATTAGCCAAAGTTTCTGGAAATGACCCAATTATAAACAAAACAGCTCAATATCTCAGAATTTAGAAATAACAGTTACAACTCCTGAATGTATGTGACTCCCACTAGAGCTTACAATCTAGGACCCTTTACAATAGGCTCCAACATGATAACCCATGTTCTCGAATTCAGTTCACTGAGTTTTTATATTTTAGTTAGTTCACATGATTGAGGCATGATAATATTTGTCTTTTTGCTCCTGACATTTCATTCAACATTCTGTCCTTGAGGTTCATACATGTAGTTGCATGTCTCACAGCTTCATTTCTTCTGGTGGATGCTCAGCAGTCCATTGTATATACACCATAAGTTCTTCCTTCCATTCCTCAGTGACTGCACCCTTAGGCCACCTCTATCCATTGTGGATCTCAAACACTGGTGCCATAAACACCAATGCGCAAATGTCCATTTGTGACTCCATACTCAGTTCTTCCAGGTATATAATGAGCAGCAGGTTTCAGGATCATATGTTAACCCCATCTCTAGCCTCCTGTGGAACCAACACACTGCCCTCCAAGCAACTGCACTTCTCAGTTTCCCTACTGACAGTGAATAGGTACATCTCTTTCTCCTCGTTTTCTCTAGTATTTGTTTCTCTCTGTTCTTTTTTTTTTGGCATGGGCAGGCATTAGGAATCAAACCTGGGTCTCTGACATGACAGGCAAGAACTCTGCCTACTGAGCCACCATGGCCCTCCCTCTCTCTGTTCATTTTTTAACCATTTTAGTCACATATCATACAATCCAACCTAAGCGTACAGACATGCCTTTGCCACCATAATCTATATAAAGACATTTCCTTTTCTTCCACAAAGAATTTATGCCCCTCCCCCATGCTCCCCACCTGTTGACATTTAGTTTTGGCGTAATGCGTTTGTTGCATTCAGTGGAAGCATTTACAATGTTACTGTTGACTACAGACCATAGTTTGCATTGATTGAACATATATCATCTATTTTCAGTACCCTGCAATGTTGATATTCACTTGTTCTCCTTCTTGCCAAAGCATTTTTTATTTGTACATTTAATTACCATAATTTTCTCCTCTAGGCATTCCTAAATTTTATATCATCTCTGTCTTTATTCTCTCTTTCTTTTTGGTTTCATACATGACCCTAGCCCTTCTCCCTCAATCCTACTTACATTCAGCTTCATGCAGTGTACATATATCATCATGCTGCAATCAGATAGTATTGTGCTATCCATTTCTGAGTTTTTACAATCAGTCATGTTGCCCAGTCTATATTCCTTCAGCATCAATTGCCCAATTTCTACCCTCTTTTTCTCTCCTGTGTTCTTGCTGCACAAACTATATTCCTTCAGCACTAATTGTCTAATTTCTACCCTCTTTCTAGCTCCTGTGTTCTTTAGATCATTATGGTTTTGATTTGCATTTCCCTGATGGCTAATGATGATGAGCATCCTTTTCATGTGCCTTCTGGCCATTCATATATCTTCTTTAGAGAGATATCTCTTAAGTCTTCTGCTCATTTGTAAATTGGGTTGTTTATCTTTTTCTTGTTGAGTTGTGGATTTCTTTATATATTCTGGATATTAAACCCTTATCAAATATGTGATTTCTAAATATGTTCTTCCATTGTGTAGGTTGTCATTTTACTTTCATTATAGAGTCCTTTAAGGCACAAAAGTTTTTAATTTTGATGAAGTCCCATTTCTCTATTTTCCTTTTGTTGCTTGTGCTTTGGGTGTAAAGTCTAAGAAACCATTGTCTAACACAAGTTCCTAAAGATGCTTCCCTATGTTTTCTTCTAGTAATTTGATATTTCTGGTTCTTATGTTTAAGACTTTGTTCAATTTTGAGTAATTTGGCAGTCCACCTTTAGTCTTTTACATGTGGAGATCCAGTTTTCCCGGCACCATTGGTTGAAGACACTATTCTTTCCCAATTGAGGGGAATTGGCAGCCTTGTCAAAAATCAGTTGGCCATAAATGTGAATGTTGATTTCTGAGCTCTGGATTTGGCTACATTGGTCTGTATGTCTGTCCTTGTACTGTAACCATGCAATTTGGATTACTGTGGCTTTGTTATTAAGTTTTGTGATGAGGAAGTGTGAGTCTCAAACTTCATTCTTCTTTTTCAGCATGGCTTTGGCTCTTGGGGACCCCTTACCTTTCCATACAAATTTGATGACTGGCTTTTCTGTTTCTGCAAAGAAAGCTGTTGGAATTTTTATTGGGGTTGCATCATATCTGTAAATCACTTTGTGTAGAACTGACATCTTAATAATATTTAGTCTTCAGCCATAAATACAGAATGTCCTTCCATTTATTTAGGACTTCTTTTATCAATGTTTTGCAATTTTCTGTGCATAATTCCTTTACATCCTTGGTTAGATTGATTCTAGATTTTGGAAACTTTTATTTACTTCTGTAAGTGGATTTTTAAAATTTTTATTCTTTAGATTACCTCTTCATTGTTGAGTATGATGATAGATTTGTGTTTTTACTATATACCCTTTATCATGTTGAGAAAGTTTTCTTCTAGTCCTAGTTTTCTAAGCGTTCTTGACAAGCAAGGGTGCTAGATTTTGCAAATGTATTTTCTGCATAAATTGAGATGATAATTGAGATGTTTTTCTCCTTTTTTTCTCTTAATGTGGCATATTGTATTGATTGATTTCTTGTTATGAGCCACTCTTGCAGACTCTTGCAGGCATAAACTCCACTTGAATATGGTTTATGATTCTTTTAATGTGATGTTGCACTTGGTTTGTTAGCATTTTCTTGAGGATTTCTGCAATATATTTACAAAAGCTATTGGTCTGTAGATGACTCATGTGGCTTTTGTATTACAATGATGTTGGCCTCATAGAATTAGTTATGAGGTTTTTCTCCAATTTTTTCAAAGAATTTGAGTAGGATTGGTGTTAATTCTTCTTGTAATGTTTGGTAAATTACCCCTGTGAAGCTATGTGGTCCTGGGCTTCACTCTGTTTGGAGGTTTTAGACCACTAATTCAATCTCTACTAGTTATCAGTTTGTTGAGATCTTCGATTTTTTTCTTCAGTCACTGTTGTCAGTTTGAGTGTTTCCAGAAGTTTATCCATTTTATTTTGGTCATCTAATTTGTTGGTATACAGTTATACATGGTATTCTATTATAATCTTTTTTATTTCAGTGGAGTTACTGGTAATTCCTCCCTTTTCATTTCTTACTTTAGTTATTTGTGTCCTCCATTTTTTTCTTCATCAGTTTAACTACAGTTCTGTCAGTTTTGTTGATCTTTTCAAAGAACCAACTTTTAACTTTGTTGTTTCTCTTATTATTAATTTTTATTCCCTATTTCTTTCATCCTTGCTCTCATGTTTGTTATTTCCTTCCATCTGCCTGCCTTAGGATTAGTTTGCTCTTCTTCTTATAGGTCTTCCAGTTTTGAGTTTAGATCCTTGATATGACGTCTTTCTTCTTTTTAATATAAGCATTTAGAGCTATAAATTACCCTCAGCATTGCGTTTGTTTTCATCCCATAGGTTCAGTATATTGCATTTTCATTTTCATTCACCTCAAGATATTTTCTAATTTTCGCTGTGACTTTTATCTTTATAACCCATTGGTTGTTTGAGAGTATGCTGTTTAATTTCCACATATTTACGAATTTTCCATTTCTTCCTCTTTTGATTTTTAGTATTGTTTCATTGTAGTTGTAGAAGATACATTGTATGTTTTCAGTATTTTTAATTTATTGAGACTTGTTTTGTGACCTAAGATACGGTCTATCTTGGCAAATGATACATGAGCACTCAAGAAGAATATGTATTTTGTTGTTGTTGGGTGACACGTCCTATATATGTCTGTTGGATTCAGTTGTTTTAGAATCTCATTCAAGTCTCATATTTCCTCATTGACCTTCAGTCTGGATGTTCTATCCCTTCTTGAATGTAGTGTATTAAATTCTCCTACTATTAGAATAGAACTATTTCTTCCTTGAAATCTCAGTATTTGCTACCTATGTTTTGGGATTCTCCTCTTAGGGGTGTGTGTGTATATATATATTCTTGTTTAGTTGACCCCTTTATCAGTATATAATGATCATATTTGACCTATAGTCTATTTTATCTGATATTAGTGTAGTTATTGCAGCTCTCCTTTGGTTACTACTTACATGTAATAAGTAGTATAAATGGCTTGCTCTATCCCATTTAACTTCAATAGCATACATATACATTGTCCCTGTACCCCTCCATTCTCCTACTTTTTATTTGTACTTGTTTAAGAATTTTATCTTTGTGCATTGTATGAACAAAACCACAAATTTAACCTTACTTTTTATGCATTTGCATTTTAGCACCTGTGAAAAATAAGAAGTGGAGTAACATGCCTGAAAATATAATAGTACTGGTATTCATAATTACTCAAATAGTTACCTTTACCAGAAATCTTTAGTTCTTTTTGCCACTTTGATCCATTTTTTATTATCTTTTTCTTTTAGTTTGAGAAACTCCCTTTAGCATTGTTTTCAGGGCAGTTACAGTAATGAACACCCTCAGCTTTTCTTTATCTTGAAATATCTTAATCTCTCCCTCTCCCTCATTCTTGACACAAAGTATTGCCAGATATAAAATTCTTGGTTGGAAATTGTTTTCTCTGAGCAGTTTCTTTCATCCCACTGTCTTTTTGCCTCCATGGTTTCTGATGAAAAATTGAAACTTAATCCAACTGGACTCTCTTATACAAACATGTTGGTTCTTTCTTGTAGCTTTCAGAACTCTCTCCTTGTCTCTTGATTGGGCAGTTTAATCAGTATGTGATAGGGCATATTTTCCTCAAGTTTATCCTGTTTGGTATTCTCTGGGCACATGGGATGTGCATATTAGTGCCTTTTGCTAAGTTTGGAAAGTTCTCTATTTCTTTGAATATTCCTTCTTCCCCTTTCCTGCTTTCTTTTCCATCTAGGCCTCCCATAATGCTTATATTGAAATGCTTGCTGATGTCTCAGAGGTCTCTTGTGCTATTTTTACTTTTTTTTCCTTCTATTATTATTATATAAAATAATATATTAATAATCTATTATATAATAGATTATTAATATATATTAATAATAAGATATATATTATTATCTTTTTCTTCCTTCTATTCCTCAGCCTGACTCATTTTGATTGTCTTGTCTTTGAATTTACTGGTTCTTTTCTTCAGCTATGTCCAATCTGCTATTCAAACCCTCCTGGGAACTCTTCATTTCAGTTATTGTAGTCTTCACCTCCAGTATCTTTGTTTGGTCCCTTTCTAAAATTTCTATGCCTTTATTGAGATTCCCATATTATTGCTTCACTGAGTTCCCGAATTCCTTTAGCTGTTTCTCTATAGTTTCCTTCATTTCCTTGAGCTTATTAAAGATCATTTTTTAAAAGTCTTTGTTTTGTATACCCATGGCCTAGTTTCTTCATTGATGTCTTCCATAATCTTGTCCTCTTCCTTTGAATGAGCTATAATTCCCTGTTTCTTTGTTTGTCTTGTAATCTTTTGTTGCACACTCTACATTTTAATATTTTAAAATTTTAACTCTGGGACTCAGTCCCTGAGTTGTTTTTTTCTTGATATATATCCGGCTAGTGATATAACAGAGATTTTCTTGAGTCCAAGAGCTAATGAAATCAAGCAAAGCAATGCAAAAAAAAAAAAAATCCTACCTTTCATAGTCTTTGCAAATTGGCTGATGCTTCTCTTCAGAGTTCAGTTCTCCTATCAAGAAGGTCAGCCCAAGATAATAAAAAAGCGTGGATCCTCCCTGTCCTTTCTGAGACTGTGTAGTGTCCTGGGCTTGTGCTTGCTAGTGGCCTTAGGAGTTCTGCTGTTTACAGAAATTTGAATGTCCCTCTACTCCTTAGGACACAGACCTTCTCTGTCTCCCTGGTGCTCTACCTCAGGACTTAAAGCAGATAAACCTTTGCCACAGGCCATCTAACTCAAAATCATTTCTAAAACTGTTTTCACTTTCCCAATTGCTCTTGCCTGAAAGGTACATTTTAAGAGGGTAAGTGAGCTGGAGAGGACTTTCCCAAGTCAGTCTTTCCCAGCCAAGAGAAGAACAGGGACTCAGAAACGGGGTATGGACCAACTTCACTCCCTTGGAGAGGGAGTGAAGGAGAGACTAGTAAAAGTGCCAGGAGATTCTCCTATGGCTCTTTCAATCTGTGTTTTCTTGGTTCAGCACTTGAGTCCAATTGGACTTGAGTCCAATACATGCAGCCCTTTAATGTTTTCCATAGTTTTGAGGAGGGGTACTTGCTTTAAGACTTCTCTGGCACTGTTGCTCAAGTTGGTTTGGAACAATCACCACCCACAGAGTGGGGCCACAGTGGCCTGAAGTAACTGCTTAAAAGCAGTGATAAGGGATGGGACTGCATACCCCTGAATGCTGCCAAACTAGGTCTTTATATCCCACCCTCACACCAGCAAGTTGCTCCTGGAGTCAGGGTTGAGAACCTCACTGTTGCCTGTCATAAGCATAGGGGATGGGAACTGGAAGCTGCTGAATTGGAGAGTAAAATTCACCAGTATTTACCATAGTTATCAGCCTCTTCTCCCTCTCTTACTTGGATATGACAGTGTTCTACTAGACTCTGGTGTTTCAAAATAGTTTATTGTATCCATTCCTTCCTTTTAATAGTTATTCTGGTGAAGGGACTAATTCCTGGAGTTTCCTGCTCTACCATCTATCTATAATCCTTTTCTCCCTTGTCTTTCAAAAATAAAAATTCCCACTTCCATCCTACCATGTAACTATCCTCTTGCCAAGAATTCACATAATTCCTAGCAAGAGGATAGTTAAATAATTATTCTACTAATTTTGGTTATATCTTTCCCTTTGTTCCTTTCTTGTGTATTTGTCTTCTTAAGGTCATTTGATATACCTTCTTTAGGGAATCTGAGGCTTCTTAGAGAGACTTAAAAGGAGAGACAGTGTTACAATCACATTACGGAACAGCTAAATCACTCTATGGTAGTTTCATAACATTTATTTTGAAGTGGCTCAAAATACTCTTTCGTATGAGAATATTATGATTTATCATACTTTTCCTTCAACAAACAGTTTTTGTTGAAGGAAAATATTAGGCACTTGGCCTACATTTTACTAAGTTAATATTCTTGGTAGCCCATATTTCCTCTTACCATCCTTCTGATGTTGATTGAATCTTGCCTTATATTCATTCTCTCTCTTTTCAATTGAGTCTGTGGTAAGGAAGATCACTACTTTGCCCAATAGGTGTGTTAATGCTATTATATTTTTACTAGCATCATTTTGAAGAAAGAACTATCTATTCTCAGTGTGTCACTGATAAAAATTTCCAATGTCCCCACTTTTTTTTTTCTGCAATTAGAATCTTTGTGTCACATCCCAAAGGCAACATGACCTACCTCTCTTATTATAGGGCCAAATCTGAACACAGTTAAAAGAAATGGCTAGTGAGAATCCTTTCATCTATCCACATGGCACAAATAAAGGAAAATCCCAGATCCTTGAACCCTCCAGGCCATTAGTAAATTTTCCCTATGATTCATCTTTTATCTGTGAATAGATTTTGAGTGTGCATTCAACTCTTGAGTATTATTTAGTTCCAAATCATTAAACGAAGCATTTCTAATAGATTGTCTCCAAATGCTACCAAGTATGGATTTTTAATTTTATGATTCCAGTATGTATTATTATTGGAAAAATTATTTTCTTTTTTCAATTTCTTACTGATGGTAAGTTAGCCTACTTCATTTAGTACTTGGATAAAAATAAATTACCTTTAAAGTAATAAAGATAGTCACTTCCCTAAATTAGCAAGGAGAAAGGGCAAATTCAGGTTGGTTTCATACGTTGGAATTTTATACTGATTTCAGAGGTGATACTGTGTATTAATGAAGAAATAAAGGATGCACTTAAGTCAAGGTCAGGACAATGCATAGTTCATTAAAGCTTAGTTAGGTATTTTCAGATAATTAGTGTTTCAAACTTGATATATTTAAATTCCTTTGAAATATATATTAAAAAACAATTGAAAGCACAATGTAAACATTTAAAAATCACTCTTCATTTTATTTTATTCTCGCCATTCTTTTCATGAACAGAATTAACCAAGAATCACTGTAGATGTAATCCAAAAAAATGGATATTACTTCTAATTCTTACAAACTTTTTAGTAAATAAAATGCCCTGAGATTCAGAAAAGTCTTTGTGAATAAATTGAATAAGTTTTAAGATTGCATAGCATTATTTATGAGGCCCTAGAAACTCTTTTCCCTCTCTTCCATAAACGCCTAAAAGTCCCATTTATTTTATATATGTGTGTGTCATTGTAATCATTCATTCTTTCATACACACACTCAAAATATATTTACTGAGCATTTATTAACTACAAGGACAGAGGTCCTAAAAGCATTTTATTTCCCATCAAATACACAGTACATTGAGGGCTACTACGATGAACCTCAGTGTCACTTAGTTATCCAGCCTCTTAAGAACAGTTTCAAATAGAAAGAAAGGAAAGCTTAAAGGTAAGAGTGTTAAAGGGGCACAGTAAGAAGAGATCATGAGTGCCAGAACACAAAATCTAACTACGTACAAATTTTGTTGAGTATAATCCCTGCTTAAAAACAGAATGAATGTCATGGGTTAATAAAATTTGAGGGTGGTATATTAGATGCCAGCTATCTTATAAGTAAGACAATTCTAGTGGCAAAAGATGCTACATTGAGGAATAAGATCAAGCAAAGTATAAGCAAACCTTTAATGAAACAGATTTTTACTGTAGCCTAATTGAAATTCAAGCAATATACAATTGCAAGTTTTCAAGAATTACATGCAGTGCCATTGAACCACAGCTCCTAATACATTTTCTTTTTTTTTTAATTTTTTTTATTAATCAAAAAAAAGAAAAGAAATTAACACAACATTTAGAAATCATTCCATTCTACACATGCACTCAGTAATTCTTAGTTTCATCACATATATGTATGATCATCATTTCTTAGTTCATTTGCATCGATTTAGGAAAAGAACTAGCAAAACAGCAGAAAAAGATATAGAATGTTAATATAGAGAAGAGAATTAAAATAATAATACTAATAAAAAATATATATATGTAAAGGAAAAAGAAAAAAACAAAAACAAAAGATACAAACACACAAACAAAAAAAAAACCATATTTCAGGTGCAGCTTCATTCAGTGTTCCAACCTAGTTACATTACACTTAAGTATTATTGTGCTGTCCATTTTTGAGTTTTTGTATCTAGTCCTGTTGCACAGTCTGTATCCCTTCAGCTCCAGTTACCCATTATCTTACCCTGTTTCTAACTCCTGCTGGTCTCTGTTACCAATGATATATTCCAAGCTGATTCTCGAATGTCGGTTCACATCAGTGGGACCATACAGTATTTGTCCTTTGGTTTTTGGCTAGACTCACTCAGCATAATGTTCTCTAGGTCCATCCATGTTATTACATGCTTCATAAGTTTATTCTGTCTTAAAGCTGCATAATATTCCATCGTAGGTATACGCCACAGTTTGTTTAGCCACTCGTCTGTTGATGGACATTTTGGCTGTTTCCATCTCTTTGCAATTGTAGATAATGCTGCTATAAACACTGGTGTGCAAATGTCCGTCTGTGTCTTTGCCCTTAAGTCCTTTGAGTAGATACCTAGCAGTGGTATTGCTGGGTCGTAATCCATTCTGCCATTCTATGTCTTTTGATTGGGAAATTCAGTCCATTAACTTTTAGTGTTATTACTGTTTGGATAATATTTTCCTCTACCATTTTGGCTTTTGTGTTATATATATCATATCTGATTTTCCTTCTTTCTACATTTTACTCCATACCTCTCTCTTCTGTCTTTTCGTATCTGACTCTAGTGCTCCCTTTAGTATTTCTTGCAGAGCTGGTCTCTTGGTCACAAATTCTCTCAGTGACTTTTTGTCTGAGAATGTTTTAATTTCTCCTTCATTTTTGAAGGACAATTTTGCTGGATACAGGAGTCTTGGTTGGCAGTTTTTCTCTTTTAGTAATTTAAATATATCATCCCACTGTCTTCTAGCTTCCATGGTTTCTGCTGAGAAATCTACACATAGTCTTATTGGGTTTCCCTTGTATGTGACAGATTGTTTTTCTCTTGCTGCTTTCAAGATCCTCTCTTTCTCTTTGACCTCTGACATTCTAACTAGTAAATGTCTTGGAGAACGCCTATTTGGGTCCATTCTCTTTGGGGTGCGCTGCACTTCTTGGATCTGTAAATTTAGGTCTTTCATAAGAGTTGGGAAATTTTCAGTGATAATTTCTTCCATTAGTTTTTCTCCTCCTTTTCCCTTCTCTTCTCCTTCTGGGACACCCACAACACGTATATTTGTGCGCTTCATATTGTCATTCAGTTCCCTGATCCCCTGCTCAAGTTTTTCCATTCTTTTCCCTATAGTTTCTGTTTCTTTTTGGAATTCAGATGTTCCATCCTCCAGTTCACTAATTGTAGCTTCTGTCTCTTTAGATCTACCATTGTAGGTATCCATTGTTTTTTCCATTTTTTCTTCTTTGTCCTTCACTCCCATAAGTTCTATGATTTGTTTTTTCAGATTTTCTATTTCTTCTTTTTGATCAGCCCATGTCTTCTTCATGTCCTCCCTCAATTTATTGATATGGTTTTTGAAGAGTTTTTCCATTTCTGTTCATATATTCAGCATTAGTTGTCTCAGCTCCTGTATCTCATTTGAACTATTGGTTTGTTCCTTTGACTGGGCCATATCTTCAATTTTCCGAGCGTCATCCATTATTTTCTGCTGGTGTCTGGGCATTTGATCAGATTTCCCTGGGTGTGGGACCCAGCTGGTTGAAAGGTTTTTCTGTGGAATCTCTGGGCTCTGTTTTTCTTTTCCTGCCCAGTAGGTGGCGCTAGTGGCGCTTATCTGTCTGCGGGGCAGTCGGCCCAGGAATCCGCGCGTGGAGGTGGGGGTCGCTGGCTGCCGCGGCTTGGGGGAGTGCCCGTCCAAATTGCCCAGCTGGCCCGAGACGCCAAGCGTGACGGGAGGGCCCCGCTATCCAATGTTCCCAGTCAGACCGGGGAGCCACGTGCGTGGAGGGGACCCCAGTCGCCAGCCGCCCCGGCCGGGAAAACGTGCGCCCCTCGGGTATCTCACCGCAGCGGATTCTCCCTGCCCGTTCAGCTGTTCCAGAATGGGGTACGCTGTCTTTTTGGTCTCTGTCGTGGCTCCAGGAGCTGTTTCGTATTGTTTCTGTTTCTTTAGTTGCTTTTCTGTCCTAATACATTTTCGACATTGATTCCTAAATGGTGGCTTTTTGTTTATTTTGCTTTGCTATTGCAGTTGTTATTGTTTTGTTTTGGTATAACTCAAATAAACCTTTGTAATTAAGGATTTATTTTGGAATCAGTAGCACAAGTAGATATGGTGTGACTTCTATTTCTCACTACGTCTGTTCTGCTTATTTCTAAGATAAGTCGCTACAACTGTGTGTTTGGTACCTGAAAGTTGTAATTAAAAACCTAATGTATATTTAAGGTACTTTCAAGACAGTGTTACCATATGTTGGATTCACCAGGGTCTTGAGAGGAGACCACTGTGGAAATAAATGAAGGTAAGCCAAATGAGAATGTAAAATACGTATTCAGGAATTGCTATACTGCAGGAATCAGTAACCATTATTTGTTGGCAGAGAGTCAAGGCAGGGAGAGGGATGGGAAGGTTTCAGATACATCCTGAACGGAGGTTGTTGGCATTCGGAAGCTGGGAGTGGGTTAAATGGGAGGGCATCCTATGTGATGAGTTTGGGGAGCATATTTGGCTTTCTCTAGTTAATCTTGAGTTGGAAATAGGGGCAAAATTTAGGGAAGCTGGCAGCCCTTGAAGGTTTTGAATATTCTGGGCTCATTGCTGCAGAGATTGTGAATTGGGTCCCGGGGCTGGTTGCTGCAGAGGTTGTGAGTCAGTTCTATTGTCATATATGGTCTGGCCATTATTTGTTTATATAACCAGACTCTCTGCATTTGCTAGGGTAGATCAATAAATGTATATTACAAAGTGTACCATGTATTATCTGAGTCTCCACACCACACTCTATGAATTTCTAAAGGAGAGAGGAAAAGGGTGAAATGTCAGTCAATACAGCCTGAAAAGGATGTATACTCTTATTTTGACAGCAACAATGTTGGCTGCTTCACAGGGTGACAATTTTAAATTTTTTATGCTTAGAAAAGGAGCAAAAAGGTCAGAAGTTTGTGGTTCTCCAATTCAAAACCGTGCTTCATCATTGACACACAGGAGTCTTTCATTTTGAGCTGGAGACTGAGGACATTTTAGAGGCCTAAATCGATAAATGTCAATAGCATAAAGGAATGTGAGGCATGGGATTATATAACCTTGAATGGGCTGGTGATTATACACACCAGTGATTAAAAATGTCCATCTGGGCTTCTGAAATGTGCATTGTGAGATCAACCGGATACATAATGCCAATGTTATAAAAGATTCCCTGCTAAACCTGGCCTGGTTTCATCATGGCAAGATAAGCAGAAATATAAAGTAAAATTTTCTTTCCACAAAGAAAACTAAGTTTTGGTCATAGTTGTGGTTTTTGCATGTGAAATCCATTTCCATGCCCCATTCCCCTTCACGTACCCATATATCACCCCCCGATGAGGAAACAGTCAGGGGTAGTGCCTCGGGGGCTCCTGAATTTTCTGCCTAGTTTGAGATCCACTGGCCACAGTGACTATTTCTGAGGTTGTTTCCAGAGAGCCTCAGTGTCTCCTGAATGGGCACTGACCATTGCTGCTAATTACTGCAACACAGGAAGCCATCAAAACTATTCTGTAAGCAAATATTTCATAAAATGATAAGCTAAAACAATTTTTTGATGCTGATTTAAAAATACAGAAAGAGCTATTTGATTCTTTTTTAGAAACATTTTCATCTTTAGTATGCAGGCAGCTCTCCAAAATCCGCATAATAGAGGGGAGAGGTTTAGTGAAAAATGTAGTTTCGTATCTAATCCAAGTTATTTGCAGTTAGATTAGGAATGGGTTATAGAATTTTTATAGTTTACCTGTTTTTCTGGTATTTTGCTTATTCTGATACAAAAGTTGGTTTAGATTTCTTGAGTATATACCAAGGACAATTGAGAAGGAAGAGGCTGAAGATGTACCCTGGGCAACAAAGAGAATCCTACCTGGGATAAAGACATATATCAACCTTTCTATGCCTTACTTCTGTTAGTCCTGATAAGAATGTTTGCGCTACTCTATTCAGATTACCCTGCAGCAATTCTCCACTTCTCCCTAGCACACCCCTTACCTTTGCATATGCTTTTTCTCCCTCCAGTTTCCCTTCAAAACCCATCTCTTCTGTGAAATATCTCTGGTGGCCACAGTCTTTTCTGAGCTTCTATCATACATGATTTGTAAAACAAATATCTTTTTATGGCTATAACTCTATCCTTCTAACCTCATTTTAAATTCTTTGAATATAGAGACTCTTTTCTTATGCAAGATTTTATTCCCAGTACTTAGCACATTTCCATAATCTGAAAAAAATTTTAATTTGTCGATTGATAGCCCCTTCTTGGGTAAATGTATTCTATAAAACATATTTTTATCCTAAGAATAATTAGGCACGATAATAGGAAACCTCCCAAATATCTCATGTATGAAGTGTTTTGCTTGTCTCCAGGTACATGGAATTTCACATGTATCCTAGGAATTTTTAATTTTATCCAGTCCTCTTTTTTTGAGCTTGGAGATCTTTGAACATGGAGTTGCTTTTTTTACTTATCTTTTTATTGTTTTGTTTTTAAACATGGAGCTCATTTTTCTGTTCTCCCATTTGAATGTGTTTTAAAAACCAGATGAACCTCAGCACAAACTTTCATTTTGCCACTTTCCAGTGCAGCAATAACATCTCTAAGATTTATTTTCTTCTTTAGTAAGAGAGAGATAATGATGCCTCTCTCATAGAGTGGGCATTAATATTAAACAACTCAGGGTAGATGTAAGGATTAAATACAATTATAATGTGGCATTCAGAAATGTTTGTTGCTGTTATTGCTATTACTTGTACACACCCTTCTTTATAGTCTCCAAATTCCTTTACTAAAAATTTTATACAAAGAAGGAATTTATTATGCTCTTAGTCCCAATCCTAGATCATGGGCCCTTTTGGGGTTTCATTGTTTTATAACAATGGGACTGTGACTATAAAGCATGGGATGGTGTAAGCTGGATATTCCCTCCAGATATGTGTACAATTCTTTTCAAATGTGTATATGTATAACTTTTTCAAATGTGGATCTTGTGATCAAGTACAATTATATTAGGTTCATTGAAGCTTTAAGCAATTTTAGTATATATTTTTGTATATTTAGCAACTGTCCCAAATGTACAGAGAAGAGGGGGCAGCATGTGTTAAGCAATCCAAGATTTCTTTCTGAGGGAAAGGAATACCTATAATGTTCTTCTCTCTGATAAGAAATACAAAGATGCACAAGATATAGATTTTACCCTTCAAGAGATCTTAGTTTACTTAGTCATGCTTAAAGAGTGAGGTTAAAACTGTTCATGAGGGGGTCTTTCTAGTGATGACATTGAGGGAAGTTTTGAGAGATTTAAGGAGGTCTTTGGAAGAGATAATTGGAGGAGATAAGTTGCTGTATGGGTCAGGGTAAGAGAATAGAAACACCATAGGGAAGGGTTTTGCAGCAAGACTTGTCCCCAGTAGCTATGATGGATCAATTTAGATTCAGTCCTGGCATTGTTATGTTAATGTATATTAGATTAGGATTTAGATTACGTTTTATTAAAGCAATGCAGTGGACTATTTTATCCAGTAAATTGATTCATTGGAAGTCGCTATACAAATGTCATGCACTGCACCTATAAAAAAACAGTAGAAGATGTATGTATGTGGGCTCTCCAAGATATGTACATAACACTCAGGGTAAAATCCAACTGATGAACAGAATAAATAATGAGACCCCCAAAAAAGGAATATTGCTATAAATGTGTGCATGTGCATCCATACTTTTTCCTGGACATAATACGTGTATGTACACATTAACCCTAAGTACAGAAAGAGGACGGTGGTTTGGAATGTGTCTGTTATTATCATTGTTAGGAGTCTCCAAAGGAACTTCTAATAAATAACAGATTTCTTCTCAACCAAAACTGTCAATATTTTGAGAAACAAAATAATGATGGAGAAGATCCCACTTTCATATAGGTTGAAGCCAGTAAGAAAGAACTTTCTGAGTGTGATACTCAAGTAGGTCTGCTAAGTGATCCCCATGGCAAGGCTGACTTGCTGAGTCAAAGGCAGCACTTTATCAGGACAGAGAAAAGGTTAGCTCCATCCTAACCCCTCACTCCTGCAGGAGCAGACACCAGGAAGTACTGTGAACTCTTTGTACCTTGCAGATGGACAAAAGAGGAAAAGGGAGGGTAGAATTAAACTAAATATGCCTATTCCTTCCTGCCAAATTTACCAATATGATAAGTCGCTTTATCTCTTTAGGAGCAGGGAAGGAGAAAATAACAGAATTACTCATAGGGAAATCTATCCTCATGGAGGCCAGGAGTAGGAGAAAGCACCCCTCTCACAATCATTTGATACCTTTCAGTAATGTTTTAATTTTTTATCATGTGTCGATTTTACATTTACAAGAAAATGAGTTGAATATTATTTAAATTTTATTCTTACTCTGAAATTTCATGACCTTGAATAACAATTAGAACTGCCTGGACAGATTCATAATTTATTCTTTTATGTAACTGTTTATTGGAGATACAGGACCCTCTGGCAACTCTGAACTGATGGATTGTAGGGTGCAAAAATGAAAGCGGAGAGGCAACAATCGAGTTTCCTATTAACGAAGTCGTCATGAAACTAGAGGTCTAAGCGATCCATTAATACAATAAATGAGAAGACTAGGATATCAGAACTGAAAACGATCTGCAAGTTAAAGCCGGGATGGAAGGGGAGACCACAGATGGAACATCTAGCCTGGGTAAGGGCAGAAGGCCATGTGATGCAGACTAAATGTGCTGAAGAAATAGAGGCAAGGTGTCCTGTACAGCAGTTGTCCGTCTTAGGAGCCTAACTGCAGAGTCATAATGATTGAAATAAAGATACTTGCAAGGTTAAAAAAAAACATGTTCAGAAAGCTGATCTATGTTTTTAAATGACAATGAACTAGGTTATACTGGAGACCCTCAACACCTAACATTAATATCTAACATTAGCCAGAGACTGTGCTAAACACGCTCAGATATAAAAACAAATAGGCAGAACCTCTGCTTTCAGAAACCTATAATCTCTTGGGAAAAAGAATATGGTTCTATAAATAACAAAACATGCAATGTACTAATAAGTTCATTTAAAATGTATTGGAGGTACTTGTTTTCATATTGGTCTTCCTAATAGTCTAAATCCTCCTTTAGGGATGGTTTGTGTTATCTTCCTGTTTATATCTGCAGTGCTTAACAAGCATCTGGCTGGTAGGAGGTCGTCCATTTTGTTTAATAAAAAACCCAATGATTAAGAGAATTCCGAACTTCAGCGCCACCATCATTCCTAGGCTCCAACTTCTGTCAATTTGCTGATAACTCCTAATTCTGAATTTTAAGCCCAAAGCTTTTTCCTCAGAGGAAAGGGAGAATATAAGGGGTAGTGAGAAAGGGCAAAGGCTTAAATTAGATAGGGGATTTTGATCCAGCTATTGAAAACATACGGATTTTTTTTTTTGACAGAGAGCCATATTAAAATGAAAAACAAAGCAAAGAAAAAAAATGAAATGCAATCAAAACATTTGTATTGAACCAGGCCTCTTTCAGGGTTATAGTTCATTATTAATAACATTGAAATGATCTCAAGAGAGATGGCAAGCACAATGAAAGGGACAGAAAATATAGACAAACATGCTGTCAGTTTCTCTACAGAGGAATGTGAGAAAAATATGTCTAAGAAGATCCATGGCTTGACAAAAATAATATGAGGTTTTACATTTTAAGCTTCAGATGCAATTGCCAGATAAAAAGTGAATTAAAGAGCAATATTTTGTGTGATTAAAAATTGTATTCTCCTTAATTTCAAATAAAAGTTAATTAAGTACAAATAACGGCTATATAGGCATTGTAGTCATACATATCTAACCTGAAAAATGTCCGCTTCAGGGTTAAATTAGTGATTACTGGTACTATAAAGTTAAAACTTCCATACTACCTTGATGACAGAGAAAAGAATAAATAATAGGTGGAAGGTAGATCCTTATCAACAAGCAAAGATTATGAGTCCCAAATGTGTGCAGTATTGTTCCATGTGCCAAGAATAGGGGATCTTTGTGTTTGACATGGAAAGTCACGTTTTCTCCTTGTGCCGGCTTAAACTGTTGTGTACCTCAGAAAAGCCATGTTCTCTAATCCTCATTAAATATTCTTTGGTGGAATCTTTTTGATTAAGCTGTTTCCATGGAGATGTGACCCCTCAATGGTGGGTGGGACCTTTTGATTAGGTGGTTTCTATGGAGATGTGTCTCCACCTATTCAGGTTGAGTTGCTTATTGGAGTCCTTTAAGAGGGAACCATTTTGGAAAAAGCTACAGAGTGACAGAGCCATCAAGGGACCCATATGTTTGGCGATGCAAAAAGTGAACACCCACTGGGGAAGCTGTTTGAACCAGAAGCCAAAGACCCCAGCAGTCACCAGCCACATGCCTTCCCAGCTGACAGAGGGGTTCCTGATGTATCGGCCTTTCTTGAGTTAAGATACCTCTTGATGGTGCCCTGATTTGGATGCTTTCACTTGCTTAGAACTGTTAACTTGTAACATTAAATTCTCCTTTTTAAAAGTCATTTCAGTTCTGGTATATTGCATTCCAGCAGCTAGCAAACTAACACAGTATCTTTTTCTGGATGCCTTAGTTTAGGCGTTTTTACAGCCTTAGAACTATGAACTTGCAACTTAATAAATTCACTTTTAAAAAGCTGTTTCATTTCTCATATATTGCAATCTGGTAGCTTTAACAAACCAAAGCACTCCTCCTCTGTTCCTGAAAAGAAAATTATATAGAAAGAGAACTTTTCAAAAATTGGTTATTCATTTTTTAGGTTTTAAGATAAATCCAGCCTACACTAAAAAATAGACTCCAAATACCAAAGAGAGTTCTATCTTCCTGAAAGAGCCAATAGTTATATGGTCAAATTACTCAAAATACTCTGGTTTCCATGCTTTTTGACCTCTGGAACGCCAGTGATTTTTCATTGTCCCTTTTATT
Source organism: Tamandua tetradactyla (assembly GCF_023851605.1). Classification (NCBI taxonomy): domain Eukaryota; kingdom Metazoa; phylum Chordata; class Mammalia; order Pilosa; family Myrmecophagidae; genus Tamandua; species Tamandua tetradactyla. The sequence continues at coordinate 97,581,905 of NC_135333.1, forward strand.
TCAACTTCCTAATTCTATATACATTATCAATGAACACCACTTTTTAAAAAGTTTTTTTTTTTTGCAATAACAAAGATACTAAAATGTCCCATTTCAAGTATATAGTTCAGTGTCATTAATTACATTCACGATATTGTGCTACCAACATCCACTACCCCAAACAAGCATTAATTTTTAAATCTTAAATTATAATTCAAATTCTGGCCACAAACTTCTGTTGCCTTGGGTCTGTACAAGTTGTTTATCACTCTGGCCACACCTACTCTTCCAACACATCGGGTTCTCAAGTTCCTAGGAACCCATGTTTTCTCTTGCTTCACCTTGTCTTCATGTCTTGACTTCCATTCTTATCCTTTTAAGCTAGACCAGGCCACAGGGGCTCCTTTGGGTTTGAATATTGGTAAAAATGACAACTCAGATTTTGTTTCACTTGCATTCATTTCAGTTTCATCACAAACTGAGAAACAACAAACTATTCACTAGTTAAGAATATGAGGTTAGTGAATGGCCACAGCTCCTAGGAACATCTCCATTCGGGAGCTGTATTTGAAGTTAAATAGTTTGCTACTATTGAGGAACCCCCGCAGATCAGGAATATTTAAATCCAGAGTTGTTTGCCTTTTATACTTACTTTGATTATCTATGTATTACTATCCTATCAGGCCTGTAATTGGAGTGGCCACAACCCATCTAACATTATAGGCATAATAATGTATCATAACTTTCACTTATTTTCATAAATTTTCAGTTTCTTCTGCTTGGTTATTTGTGAGTATGTGTGTGTGTGCAAGCCCATTTCTTTAGATATATGCAGTGATGCCACAACTAGCATATGGTTTCTAAAATTAACTTGGTCACAGAGACATTTGTCAATTTTTGTGTAGGTACTGATCCCCTCCCATTCTCAACAAGGGTTACTCCAAAAACAAATTTTTTGCCCCTTTTGAAGCTTCCTACTTAGTGAACATCCCTCTCCATTTTAGCAAATGGCTACATCCCCTGGAACTTCAAGAAAATCAATACCATTAATTATGGTTTTATTCAATATACCGGCTCCACATTTTTTGGGGGGGGTGGGGGGCATGGTCCAGGAATTTAACCCTGGTCTCCCTCATGAAAGGCGAGCATTCTGCCACTGAACCACCCATGCACCCTGGCTCCACATTTTAAAAAGGAATTATACCAGAAAGAAACATGTCTCTTTTCTTGTTAAGCAAAAATTGTGCTCCAGATCCCAAGTTCTCCCTTCCATCAGGTTTTTTTCTCCATCTGTTATTTCCTTGACTGTATATTGAGCACTCTCTTTCTATCCAATATTTTCTTCACCAAAGCCAAGGATATGTTCTAGTCCTTCTCTGCTAAGCACTCTTTATCTTTCATAGTCAAACTTCTTAAGGCTGTTTCTACTTCAGTGGTACCCATTCACTCAAACTCCATCCAATCAGGACTTTACATCACTAAAACCTCTACTGGGGAGAGTCAATCCTCAGTTTTTTTGACCTCCCTGCTACATTTAACAGCAGTAAACACTTCTTTTCCTGGAGATTCTTTCTTCTCCAGGATTCAACATTGCAACTCTTCAGTGATTTGTTCTCAATCTTCCAGCCATTCTTTTCAGTTTCCTTGTTTTTTTTTCTTTCTCTATCAAATAAATCATGTTATGTACCATGGCTTTCTCCTTGGTCCTCTTCTATATCCAAACCTTTGTGCTCCATCCACCCCCAAGATTCTAATTTCCATCAATTTACTGATAAATTCTGTATTTTAAATCCAAACCTTTTCCTCCAAGTTTCAGATCCTTAAATGGCCTGAATTGTATGGATGTCTCTGAGATCCTCAAGATCACATGTCCAAGACTGAACAAATAACCTTTCTTTGGATCCCTTCTTACTCCTAATTTTGGTGAATTCCACCATCATCCACCCAGTGTCACAAATGTAGAGGTCACTGCATGGGCATTGTGCCAATTTGAAAGGATTCTGTGCCCTAGAAAAGCCATGTTTTAATCCTAATCTTGTGGGAGCAATCATTTCTTCTAAACCCTATTCAGTCTATAAATCAGAAATGTGATTCAATCAATAGTGGTTATTAAACTTGATTAGATGGAGCTGTGTCTCCACCCATTCTATGTGGGTCTTGATTAGTTTACTGGAATCCTATAAAAGAGGTGATATTTTAGAGAGATCCACAGAACAAGACAGAATGACAATGGAACCACAGAGTCCACCAGCTAGCAACCTTTGGAGATAAAAAAGAGAATGCCACCAGGGAGCTTCATGAAGCAAGAGGACCGGAGAGGAAGCTAGCAGATGTTGCCATGTTTACCACATGCCTTTCCAGTGGAGAGAGAAACCCTGAACTTCATTGGCCTTCTTAAACCAAAGTATCTATCCCTGGATGTCTTAATTTGGACATTTTTATGGACTTGCTTTAACTGGGATATTTTCTTGGCCTTAGAACTGTCAACTAGCAACCTTTTAAATTTCCCTTTTTAAAAGCCATTCTGTTTCTGGTATTCTGCATTCCGGCAGCTAACAAACTAGAACAGGCATAAAACCACTATAATTTCATAAGGCCCTGTGCTCAGAAGGGGAGCCCATCCTTGGAATTTAATGTGGTATTCTTGAAAAGCTTAATAATTATATCTTCGAATCTGTGTGTTTTTGTTGTTGTTGTTGTTTTTTACATGGGCAGGCACCAGGAATCAAACTCAGGTTTCCAGCATGGCAGGCAAAAGAACTCTGCCACTGAGCCACTGGGGCCTGCCCTGAATTTTTGTTTTATAAATGAAGTACAATGGGACAAAAAAGCATGCACTTGGAGACTTGTTTCATATATAGTCCCACTTTCTGCAACCTCCGTGCCTCCCTGAGAAAGGTTCTTAGATGCTATTTTAGTTTCCTGTCTGCTAATACAAGTACCATGCAATGGACTGGATTAAACAATGGGAATTCATTGGCTCACAGTTTTGAGGCTAGAAAAAATCCAGAATCAAGACATCATCAAAGCAATGCTGTCTCCCAGAAGACTGTGGCATTCTGGAGCTGGCTGCTGGCGATCCTTGGTCCTTGGCTTTTTTGTCATATGGCAGCCTCTCCTGGTTACTCTGAACTCTGTTGAGAGATCAAGTCTTCTTCCTTTGCTTTCTCTCTGTGTGTTTAAATTTCATTCTGTTTATAACAGGACTAAAACCCATCCTGAGTCACTTGGCCCCACCTTAACTGAAGTAAGCGCATCCAAAGGTCCTATTTAAATGAATTCGTATCCACAGGAATGGATTAAATTTAAGACCATGTTTCTCTGGGGTATATTCTTCAAGCTACTACAGAAGCCCGCACCCTTCCCCCACCCAGGAATCACTGCCACCCTTTCTTCCCTTAGTTTAGGCCTGGCCATGTGTGTGAGGAGAGTTGGGGTTAAGAATTTTTGCCCCCTCCCCCACAGATGTACAGTGGGACCTTGGTCACCTGTGAGGGTCTACATTTGTCCTATGAGTCTCCTCATGCCTTAGGGAATGTGACATTTAAAAAAATAAAAATACCATGACGGTTCAAGAGAGAGATGACAGAAGGAGGAAAAAGCTTTTATCCTGCTAATTAAACAGAGGCCCTGAATTTTGATTTTGCATCCCACAAATTATGTAACCAGTCCTGTCCAAATGAAAATCTGAAAGTCCCCTCTGAATCTTTCTTTTTACTCATCCTTGTCCCCACACTCTAACGTGTTTCAAAGAAATTTATTTATTTTTCAGGCTAAACTTGACTGTCGTCGTATTTTTCCCTCAATATGAAACTAGGTTTTTTATTCTCCTATTTAGCAGTTCTAAAACCATAAACATAACATCTTTGATTCCTGACTCCTTCCTTATGCTAACCATTCACATTCAGTTGGTAATAAAAGCTTGCCAATGTTTAACCCCTAAATATTTCTAAAATTAACACTTTTCGCAACTGATCTCCAGATCATCATCCTTTCTAGTTGTACCTGTTTCTAATTCAGATTGAAATTTTCTGAAATATAAAACTAATTATGTCATTCTTCAAGTTAAGTCCTTAATGGTTCTCCATCGTCTAAGGATAAAGGTCAAATTCCTTTGGCTTTTTGAAGACCGTTATCTGTCTCAACTTTTCCACCCAGCCTCACTTTTTACTCTCTCATCTTTAAACCCCATGCTTTAGTCGTGTGTACATTTCTAAAATCTGTCAGGCTACTTTATGCCTTTGTGCCTTTGCTTGATTTTCCTGTCTTCCATTGCCATCCATCTGGCAATATACCTATGCACTCTTCAAAGATCCATCTTCAGCATAATTTCAACCATAAAATACTTCACAAATTTACAGAACTGCCCCTTTCTGTCCTTTCTATTTCCCATTGCTTCTATCAAAGCATGTGAACAACCTTGCTGTACTAACACATCAATATCCCATTATTAGACTGTAAGTGTCTCAATGATAAATACCATGACAATTCATCAGAGCAACCTGATTACCTAGCAGAATCATTGGCATAGAGAATGATCAATAAGTGTTTGTGAAAGAATGAAGAAATTAATACATTTTATTGTATGCGCTAGTAGGAAATCTCTCTAAATTGGTTTTATTGGACTTTGTGTATATATGTCACAGTTCAAACTTTAATTTCTGATTAACAAAATGCAAAGGTCAAATATGGTGATGATGAAGGAAAGGACTTTGTATTTAATGTTTGGAAATTAATCTTTTAGATGTAGCTTGAAATAACATTATTAGAACAGTGAAATTAATTTCCAGCAATGTTATTATCAGCTGTGTGGCTTTTAGTAAATTACTTAATCTCTTTGAAACTTAGTTTCTTCATCTATAAACATGAGACTAATAATAAAACTAGCAATAGGTATTCAGAAAATTAAAAATTTTGAAATTATTTAGCAGAATCCCTAGTACAAAATATACACTCAAATTATTAGTTTCCTTTCTACTTTTTTTCCTTGAGCGTGCTTTCAGAAAAATGAATAATAGAAACCAGATTTGCAAAAGAATGAGGAGGGACACTAAAGAAATTTGATACATAGGGAAATGACTAACCTTTCAAGAAATTAGTGATGAAAGGAAGGCAACATTTACGGGGGGCAGGTTGAGAAATCACCTTTCTGATTTAGCTTTATATTTTGAAACACTTCGGACTTACAGATAATTAGCATAAAAAGCTCCCCATACCTTTACCTAGCTTCTCCAAATGTTAACATCTTATGTAACCATAGGTCAAAAATTATCAAAAACAGAAAATTAACGTTGATACTAGACCATCAATCTACAGAACTTATTCAAATTTTGCCAATTTTCTAAAAGCCTTTGCTGGTCTATAATCCAATCTAGTAACCCACTTTGCTGTGGTTTGTCATGTCTCTTTAGTCTCCCCAATCTGGCACAGCTCCTTAGTCTTTCCTTGTCATTCATTACCTTGCTACTGTTGAGGATTACAAGGCAGCTACTTATTTTGTAGAATGCCTCTCAATTTGGATTTGCGTGATCTTTCCCAATGATCAAATTATGGTTTTATTTTTTTTGTAAGATCACCAGAGAAGTAATGTTTTGTCCTTCTCAGTGCAGAACATCAGGAGTTATATGATGTCACTATTTCCCAATACTGGTTTTGTCAATTTTAACCATTTGATTAAAGTGATTTTCTTCATTGTAGGGTTACTATTTTTTTCCCTTTGTAATTAAGAAATACCTTTCAAAGAGACACTATGCAGATATCCTCTTAATCATCATACATTTTCCCAATAACGTTGGCCTCCATTTATAATTCTTGCCTGCAACAGTTATTATTGTGGTGTTTGTCAAACAGTGTTTTTCTCTTACTAATGTTCCTTCCTCATTATTAATTGGAATTCTACTCTAATGAAGCATTTCCTCCCCTTCCATTAATTTATTCAATTATATATTTATACAGAATCAGTATAGACGTGAATATTTATTACATAGGTTAAATCTATTATTATCTTTTTTAATTTTTTGCTCTAATTATCCAAGTTTTAGAATTGGGAGCTCATTCAGATTGGCTCCTTTGTCCTTTTGATGTACCATTATTCTTTCCTTTTTTTTTTTTTTTTTTTTAGCACTTCCTACTTTCTGATTCCATAAAATATTTCAGAATCATCTTATACTTTCTGAGCTCAGCCCTGGATTCAGTCATTTCTCTAAGTAGCTCTGGTTCCTTCTCATTATTAATTATATTTAGAAACCAAATCTGGGTGTTAGGTATACTCAGTGTTACTGAATAGCTACTTTTTCTAGGATCTCTCAGTGGACCAAGCCAGGAATTATATACACACATGCACATGCATTTTATTACTTACTAACTACTATATAACAGATTTCCTCCATTTTATAACAACAAATTTTTGTTATATCACAGTTTCTGTGGCTCAGGTGTCAGGAGCAGCTTACCTAAGTGGTTCTGACTTCGTCTCTGACAAGATTGCAGCCAAGATGTTGGCTCAGGCTGCAGTGGTCTGTAATGCCATTGGAAGATCTGCTTCTAAGTTGCCTCACTCAGGTGGATCTTGGCAAAGGCCACAGTTCCTAGCTGTCTGTTGTCAAGAGGCCTCTGTTCCTTGCTACATGGTCCTCTCCTTATATGGACATGAGTGTCCTCAAGACATGGCAGAAATGATCCAAGAGAGAGCAAGGAGGGAGCTCCAATGCCTTCCATATCCTATTCATGGAAGTTAAACGCCATCATTTCCATCACATATATGTTGGAAGTTAGCCACTAAGAAAGTATAACTCACACTCAAGGGGAGCAGAATTAGGTTTTGAAGGAAGGATTATCAAAGAATTAAGGACATATTTTAAGCCACCTAAGTCTACCCTCTGTTCACAAATTATTATATTCCTTTTTAAATGTTGACATAGAAATCAAGACCAGGTACAGATGAGGACCCTCAGATATGATTCCTTAATTAAGTCCGGCTCCTTGAGTATAGATCCTCTAGATCTCTAGGACTATTAAATACAGTGACAAGTTATCTGTTCTTACCTTGGTCTTAAGCTTTGTGTAAGTCTTATTATTTGAACAGTTTTCCCACCAGTTTTCTGAGATATTGACTAGTATCTTTCTGAGATCTTAATATGGATCATACAGCCACACCCTTAGTTTATCTTTAGACTAATTTTCCTGACCATGCTCATACTTTGATCTTGAAACCATTTGGTATTTAGCATCATTTGCCATCTGGAGAGACTGAGAGTTTACAAAACTATCAAGTCTTCACTCTTTTTTTGCTTATTAGACCTTCCTTTAGCTTATCTCTCTCCTCTTCCTACTTGCTTTAAGCAGCAAGAAGAAATCAGGGCCACCTTCACCTCTCTGCTTGGAAACTTCTTTAGGTATATCACTCAGTTCAGTAAGTACATTTTCTACTTTACATATTAACACAGGTGAACATGTTGCTTAACTTTCCACCACAACTTAACAAGGTGCACCTTTCCGCTAGAATCCAATAACAATCTCTCCACTTTCTTTAAGCCCCAATTGGCAGCCTCCTCAAAAACAAGCAAGTTTCTAATCATAGAGTTTTCAATATTCTTTGTTTTTTCACAAACATCCTCTTCACTGTCCTTCTAGATTCCACCTACTGCTCAGTTTTGAATTTTTTATGGCAGCACCCCATTCCTGGTAACAAAATCTGTATTAGTTATCTATTGTTGCATGACAAATTAGCAGCTTACAACAAACATTTATTTTCTCATAATTTCTGTTCAGCTGGGGGTTCTGACTCAGGTCTCTCACAAGATTGTAATCAAGATGTTAACCTGAGCTCCAGTCATCTGAAGACCAAGTTGGGCTGGAGGATTTGCTCCCAAGATGGCCTCCTCACAAAACTGTGCCAAAAGGCTTCAGTTTCTTTCTGGCCTAAGGCAGGAGACCTTAGCGGCTTACTACATGGACCTCTCCATATAGCTTCTTGAATATCCTCATAATAAGGAAGCAGGCTTCCATCAGAGCAAGTGTCCAAGAGAAAAAGAAATTAAGCCACCACAATATCTTTTATGTCCTAATCTCAGAAATCATACACTGTTACTTCTTCCAGACTCAATTCATTAGAAGTAAGTCATGACTCAAGAAAGGAGTCATTAGTCTCTTTCTTTTTAAAGAAAAAATATTAAAGAATTTCTGGGTATATTTTTAAGTTGCCCCATCCCTGTTCACACACATGTGCACGCGCACACACACACCACACACAGGCACACACTCCTATATCTACTTCTATGTTTGATTATCCACCATCCATCTACATCTTAAAAATCTATGAGTTTATACTGATATTCAGGGTTCATTCTAGACTTTTCTCCTTTCCGTATTTGTCATTTTTAGAGCCAATATTTAGAAATCTGCCTCTCATTATTCACATTTAATAATTTGTTCAGTCTTAGAATGCTTGTAAAATATTTTTAGAATTGCTAGCCCTTGCCTCTGAAAAAAAGTAAATAGACTAACTAAACTGCAATATTTGTTTTCAATCCTTTTTTTCTTTAGCCTTATAGTATATTGTCAGAATAATGATTTTCAAGATTGCCCAGGTTACTTTTTTTATTCTAACTAATTCACTGCAGTTATGTTATTTATATTGTTTCATTTTGAGATGTCCCACATATTGATTTATTTTAATAAGTTCCTCTTCCTTCTCAATATTACTGTTACTTGTGGATAGATGAAATATTACTATGATTGTAAAAGTTAGAATTTTAGAAAAAGATGATCTCAGAGTATACCTCCTTGACCTCTTTTATACTGTTCCCACCCCCTCATTATTTTCACCTAGTTCTCACCCACTGATCTCAATAATGTTTGTTTTATTTTTCCTTTATCTCACACTACACAAAATAACAGATACATATATATTTCCTGATATTCCCTTCTTTCTTACACAAAGTGTCACATACTATTTTGCACTTTCCTTTTTAATTTTATTTTTAGAGAAAAATCATGCAGAAAATACAGAGTTCTCATATACCCCTTATAATTAACACCTTTCATTAGTGTAGTACATTTGTTACAAATGATGAAATAATATTTTTATATTTTTACTATTAACCGTACACCACGGCTTACATTTGAATTTCCTGTTTGCTTTATATAGTCCTATGGCTTTTTAATAATTTTTTTCTAGCAACATACATACATCCTAAAATGTCCTTTTTAATAACATTCAAATGTATAATTCAGTGCTGTTAACTATACAAAATGTTGTGCTACCATCACTACCATCCATTACCAATTATTTCCATCACCCCAAATGGAACTCTACAATTTAAGCATTAATTCCCCATTCCCTACCTACTGAGTCCTGGGTAACCTAGTTTCTTATTTCTGACTCTATAAATTTGCTTATTCTGATTATTCTATATCAGTGAGATTATCCACTATTTGTCCTTTTGTGTCTGGCTTATTCCACTCAAGGTTCATCCATGTTGTTGCATGTATCAGAACGTCATTCCTTTCTACAGCTGAATATTAGTCACTCTATGCATTTATTACATTCATTGGTGGATGGGCACTTGTGTTGCTTCTAACTTTTGGCAATTGTGCATAATGCTGCTATGAACATCAATGTGAGATGTCCTTAAGTTCCTACTTTCAATTCTTTGAGGTATACATCTAAAAGTGAGATTGCTAGATCATAAGGTAATTTTATACTTAGCTTTATGAGGGAACTGCCAAACTGTCTTCCACAGCAGCTGTACCATTTTACATTCTCACCAACAATGAATGAATGTTCCTATATCTCTACATCCTCTCCAACACCTGTAATTTTGCTTTATTCAAAAGTAGTCATTCTAGGGCAGTGCAATGGTGGCTCAGCAGACAGAATTCTCGTCTGCCATGCCGGAAACCTGGGTTCAATTCCTGGAACCTGCCCATGCCAAAAAAAAAGTAGCCTTTCTAGGGGGTGCAAGGATAGTTCGGTGGTAGAATTCTTGCCTGCCATACAGGAGACCCAGGTTCAATTGCCAGTTCATACACTTTGTAAAAAACAAACAAATAAGCAAAACAAACAAAATTTAACAAATGGTGCTGCAATAATGGAATACTCACATGGAAAAATAATGAAATGTGACACTGCCATAGAGCATACAAAAGAAAAAAAATAGCCATTCTGGTGGATGTGAAATGGTAGCCCATTGTGGTTTTGATTTATATTTCCCCAATGGCTAAGGATGTTGAGTATCTTTTCATGGGCTTTTTGACCATTTATGTATCTTCTTTGGAGAAATGTCTACTCAAGTTTTTCAACCATTTTTAAATTGGGTAGTTTGTCTTTTTGTTGTTGAGTTGTAGAATGTCTTTCTATATTAAACCCTGTTTGTACATCTGATTTCAAATATTTTTTCTCGCTCCTGTAGGTTATCTTTTCACTTTCATAATAAACTACTATGATGTTTAAAAATTTTCAATTTCAATGAGGTCCCACTTATCCATTTTTTTTCTTTTATTGCTTATGGTTTGTGAGTAAAGACTAAGAAAACATAGCCTAAAACAAGGACCTGGAGATGTTTCCCTATATTTTCTTCTAGGAGTTTGATAGTTTTGGTTTCTATATTTAAGTGTTTGATTCATTTCTGAATTGATTTTTGTATCTGCTTTGTCTACCTTCATTCTTTTTTTCTCAAATTCTTTTCTTTATTGGAGAAGTTGTGCATTTTCAGAACAAGCATGCATAAAATATGGGTTTCTATATACCACACTATTACTAAAACCTTGCATTGGTATGGAACATTTGTTACAATTGATGATACTATTCTTTTTTTTCTCATGGGCAGGCACCAGGAAGCAAACCTGGGTCTCTGGCATGGCGGGCAAGAACTCTGCCTGCTGAGCCACTGTGGCCCACCCCACATTTTTATAGTTGTATAAAAGTCCATGGTTTAACTTAGGTTCACTGTGTAGTGTAGTTTCATGGATTTTCTTAAAAATTTTAATTCTGTTACCATATATATAATATGACATTCCATCCTTTTAATCATGTTCAGATATATATTTCCATGCTGTTAATTGTATTCACAATGTTGTGCTACAATCACCGCCATCCATCACCAAAGCATTTTAATAATTTCAAAGAGGCACCCGGTAGATTTTGGGCCTTAACTGCCCATTACCTAGTCCCACCCTGTTACGTGGTAACTTATATTCTAGATTCTGACTCTATGAGTTGGCTTATTCTAATTGTTCCAAATCAGTGGGAACATACAATATTTGTCCTTTTGTAACTAGCATATTTTACTCAACTTACCTTCAAGGTTCATCCAAGTTACTGCATGTATCAGGACTCATTCCTTTTTATGGCTGAATAATATTCCATCATATGTGTATACCACGTTTTAATTATCCATTCATTGGTCGATGGACACTTGAGTGGCTTCCATCTTTTGGCTATTGTGAATAATGCCATTATGAACATTGGTGTGCAAATTTCTGTTCAAGTCCTTGCTTTCAATTCATTTGAGTATACACTGAGTAGTGGGTTTGCTGGGTCATATGGTAGTTCTACTTAGCTTTCCAAGGAACCACCAAACCTTTTTTCACAGCACCTATACCATTTTATATTGCCACTAGAAATGAATGAGTGTTCTTATTTCCCCTTATCCTCTCTGATGCTTGTTATTTTCTGTCTTTCTTTTTAATAGCAGCCATTTTAATAGGTGTGAAATGTTATGTCGTTGTGGTTTTGATTTGCTTTTTCCTGATGGCTGATGATGAACAACCTTTCATATGCTTTCTGACCATTTCTGTGTCTTCTTGGTAGAGACGTCTATTCAAAGCTTTTGTCCATTTTTAAGTTGTTTGTCTTTTTGTTGTTAAATTGAAGGATTTCTTAATATATTTTAGATATTGGATATGTGGTTTGAAATATTTTCTCCTAATGTGCAGGATGTCATTTTACTTTCATGATAAAGTCCTTTGAGATGCAAAAGTTTTTAATTTTGATGAAGTTCCACTTATCCATTTTTGTTTGTTGCTTATGCTTTTGATAAAGTCTAAGAAACCATTGCCTAATACAGGGTCCTGAAAATGCTTATCTATGCCTTCTTCTAGAAGTTTGATAGTTCTGGTTCTTATATTTAGATATTTGAGCCATTTCGAATTGCTTTTTTCTATAAGGGTTGAGGTAGAGGCCCTCCCTTTATTTTATTTTTTTCTTATAAACAGAGATCCAGTTTTTCCTAGTACCATTTGTTAAAAAGACTATATCTTTCATGATCTCACATGATCATGGTGTATAATTCTTTTAATATGCTGTTTGATTCAGTTTGCTAGTATTTTGCGGAGGATTTTTGCATCTATATTCGTAAGAGAATTTTTCTTTCCTTTTAGTATCCATATTTGACTTTGGTATGATGGTGATGTTGGCCTCATAGAATGAATTAGGGAGTGTTCCCTCCTCTTTAATTTTTTGGAAGCATTTACATCAGCCATAATTATTTATCCATTTTAAAGATGTATAAGATGAGCCATGGAATGATTGAATAACTTTCCCAGGGTCCTGGAGTAAATATGTGGTAAAATCAGAATTTGGATTCTGTGAATTTAGATTTAAATCTTGTGCTTGGCACCACCATTTATATTTCTTGGGAGCATAGCAAACCATAGCATAAATAATGCTTCTCAAACTTTATTATGCACACGAATCCCCTGAGGGTTTTGTAAAAATGTGGATTCTGCTTTAAGACATCTGTTATAGGACTTACAATTCTGCTTTTCTAACAAACCCCCAGGTTACTCTTATGCTGCTGGTCTAGGGAATTAATGCCAAACTGTATGTTCCAAATTGATTAGGAGAGACTAATGAATTTTTAAAGGGGGGTAATTAACCCCCAAAAGGAATTAAAAATAAAATAAGATTAAGAATCGGTGGGACATTAAGAAGGTGTGCATGCAGACCTGCATAAGCTCCCAGGCACATTGTCCCACAGCTTGGCATACGTGTGGTTCACTGGCTAACAGGATCTTCCCCCCACCAGCTGCCAACCTGATGTGCTGTGCCCCAGCTGGGGTAGGGAAGTCAAACCGGGAGTAATAATTTAAAAAATCTGAATATTTTATATATTATACATAAATTATTAAATCTATTTAACTCAAATTCAAGAAGGATGTGTCTCAAACCTTTAATAAAATGATTTTGCTATTACAGGCAGGATTGGAGGAGTGAAAGTGGGGTGGTGTTTCACTTCCTATAAATAGGTAAATAGATTTTGCGGTGGGTTTGAAGATCATTTTTAACTTCATTTTTCTGTTTCTCAAGTAATTCGTCATTGCTGTCTCTTAGCAGCTGAGAGTCACAATGGAGATAGACAGGACCCTAGGAATCTGGATGACAGGAAGTATATGGTCGAAAAGGAGATCTCGGGGTCTGAGGTCCTAGAGATGGCATGTGGCTGATTTCAGAGTACAGCAATCCTTGAGAAAATATGATATGGCATAAAGAGAAAGTTGCTGAAATTGTAAAAATCAAGTTATCTTGAGTCCTGCAATTTCCAGGTTGGTAGCTTAAATGTCAAGTTACTAACAAATAATCATAGTGGGGTAAAGACAAGAACAATGAGCCATATACTGAAGGCTCAGAGAAAGCTGGAGAATGTCATCTTTCAAGTAGGTAGATGAAGTTGAGGAGAGCAGAGACCATAATAATAAAAGAACGATTATGTTTGTAGTTTCTATTTCCCTTTATGCCTCTTTTTTAAAAAGTCAATTATTAAGTTTTAAAAAAATTAAAATTAAAATACAAAAGCTTTATTAAAGACAATATTGAATAACATTAACCCATTCTCTTTAGGACACACTTTCCTAGTCTTCTTTAAAATTTATTTCTCAAAGCATCTGTATAGTGTTAAATTCCATTAAGCTAAATATTCAGAAGTCAAGTGATAGACACCTACTCTTACCATCAAGTGTTGGTTGTCTTGCATAAAATATCTATAGGGAGATATTATTTCTTCTTACCAAAGTATTTTCCAAATAAATATTTATTTAGAAGTACTCTTGATTATTCATACTAATAGCAAAACTACCAAATCACCAAATTACTATGATAATTGTATCTATTTGATGTGCATCTATATCTAATATCTGAAAGGTTTCATAATTATACACATAGGTATTTTGTTTCCTCCAAAATCATGCAATCATGGAAATTAATATCTAGGACTCAGTAGAAATACTTGTGCAGTCATACAGAGAGGAGGATTGTTGTTCAGTTACATTCAGCCAGCTCTTGATCATCCACTGTGATTAACAGTGTGCCAGTTTGAAACTGTTGTACACCCAGAAAAGCCATGTTCTTTAATCCTGTTTCAAAATTGCTGAGTGGGATCTTTTATATTAAGTTGTTTCCATGGAGATGTGAACCACCCATTTGTAGGTGGGACCTTTGGATTATGTGGTTTCCATGGAGATGTGTCTCCACCCATTCAAGGTGAGGTCACTTACTGGAGTCCTTGAAGAGGGAACCATTTTGGAAAAAGCAGCAGAACCCACAAAGCCAAAGACCTTTTGAGATGAAGGAAGAAAATGTCCCTGGGGAAGCTGTGTGAACAAGAAGCCAAAGACCCCAGCAGAGGCTAGCCAGATGCCTTCCCAGCTGACTGAAGTGTTCTAGACCCATCAGCCTTTTTTTGTATCAAGCTATCTTTTCCTGGATACCTTACTGTGGACATTTTATAGCCTTAGAACTATAAACTTGCAACTTAAAAAATTCCCTTTTTAGAAGCCACTCCATTTCTGATATATTGCATTCTGGCAGCATTGACAAATTAAAACGAGGGGCAATAGAGTAGATAAATGAATTCATTTAGTGGATATGTATAATCACTTCTACTCTCATTAATCCTATTAGGGGAGAGGGTGGAAGGTGGCCAGCAGATCACCTTTGAATTTCGTCTCCTTTATTATTCAATTCCCAGACATTTGCTAATGAATAAATACTAAATGAGCCAGGGAAGCAGCCAAAAAGGAGGCAGAAAAACAGAATAGACAGAAAAACAATGGGAATGGATATCTCCCAATCTAGGTAATCAGTTTCTAATTAATCACAGGTTTTGAAGGTCCGATTGCTATAAGAACTAAAATAACAATTGCATCTTCATACTGGAAGAAATGGACATCTTGCTTTTCAAATATGTAAATGTGCTGAAGGAAATGTCCCATCCAATTATTTTTTTTCCCATTTTCAGGCTATAATTGAGCATCTGTTCTGTTTCTAAATGTTTTTAAATTTTTCTCCCAGATTTTATACACTGTCCTTTTTTTGAGCATTTTTCTCCTTTTCTTTCCTTTTATTAAGTTGATTATGATGGGCACATCCAATTTGTTCCAGTCCTGCCAAACCTGATTACTGCCCAGGAAAAGGTGAACTATTTAAATGTGCCTGTTCTGATTATAAAGCTTTGGGGAAGAGATGTCAATAGAGCTTCTTTTTCACCCTGGCCAAATTCCTTGAGCAAAAAATACTGGTGTTCATATTGAAAGTCCTGTAATAAGAAAGCAACCTATAATAAGGTCCCCTTACTGAACACAAATATAATTTTGTTGTAGGAATTAATGAGCACAGTTTTGTTATTAATAATCTAATTCTGACTAGCAAGATAAACTTTGTTATGTAGGATAGGTAGTTATTGTGAATGTGCTAAAAAATATTTTATATCAATATAATTTTGTAACTGGGAGTTTATAATTATACTTAGTGAACTGTTCTGTCCCCCAGTACGATGCATCACTTTCCTTGTTTTTTCTCAAGATTCATTCTAGTAAGCAAGTGTATTAAGTCTGATTCCAGTTTTGGATGTTTGACTGCTGATGGCTCTTACGCCTCCTCCACCCATCTTCTCCTGCAGCCTCACATCTGAACAAGCTGATGATAAAGCCCCAGTCCTTTCTGCTTTGGTGCCGGCAGTCATTTCCCTGCTCTCGCAGCCATTTTTGGACCAACTTGAGAGGCTGGCCCTGCTCTTTCCAGGAAACCTTCATTATATGAGTAATAAACCTTTTCAAATGCTTGTGGTATGAGTGTATTGCTGGCAGTCTTGGTGTCAGAACCACAACCAAAAAAATGGATCCTGCTTGTCGTTGTGATCCTTCATGTCTCATTTGTTTATCCATTTATTCACGTATTAATTCATTTGATAAACCCTGAGAGTCTCTGAACAAATACTACTGAAGGAAATAGGGACAACAAGAGTGAAAAGCATTAGTTTTGGCCACCAAGAAGCCAAAAACCTATCCAAATTGGACCTAAACCCAAGGGTATTTGGTAACAATGAGGTTCACAATAAAATTCTAGCAACCATGCCATTACAGATCCCACCTGATTTAGCCTCCCTCTTGGTTTACTGCTGCTATGCAGTAGTATAACTGAGAAGAATTGGAAAAGTGAAAATAGTCTCAGCAAAAAGTAAGTAAACAAACAAAAAACCGTGAAACTAGGAGGTTAAAGCAAGAAGACTGCTATACATCACTTATCTCCATCTCTACTGCCACCACCCTTGCCAAGTAGTTGTCTACTTGGCTTCTTCTTTCCACTATTTTCTCTTCTTATGCATACCACATATAGCACAGCCATCTTTTAAATTGTAAATTGGATGGTTTTACTCCTTACTTTAACCCTTCATTGGCTTTCTTATTGCTCTTTGAATTTGGTAATCTGACACTGCCCCTGCCCCAGTATTCAACCACCTTTCCTACCTTCACCCCTCTCTCACCTGTTTTAACCATACTGGCTGTTTTAACAATCCCTGAATTCTCTGAAGTCTGTACCTTCAAGCATATACCATTCACTTTTCAAAATGCTCTCTCAACTTTTTCTGCCTAATTTCTGTTTCCTAACTCAGGCTTTCTCAGATAGGCCTTCTCTGAGTTCCCACCATCTAACTCAGCCTTCTCCACTGTTCTTTTCTTTCCCAAGTCTCATCATAATTTATAATTATATATTTAACTTTGCATTTGTTCATAATTCCAGACAGAAGAACTCACGAGTAGAGAGATCATATCTTTTTCGGTCACTTTTTAGAGACAAGTTTCTATGAGTCAAGTTTCAGCATCTCTTGATAGCAAAGGCACTGTCTTTTTCTTGACTATTTTTCCAATAAGTTTGTATGGTGAAAAGCCTTGGAAGGTAGAGATAATGTCTCTCAGCAGACATTCTTATGGTATAATATAGACATCTTCCTCTAGTACTAAGGTCAAGCATGTTTACTGCCCATTATAAAAAATTGGAGTTCCCTAAGCTCAGGGTTCCTCTCCTGTAACTCACCCTACTGTGTATAAAAGTGCCACTTGGCCCTCTTCACAGCATCCTGCGGACGTTGAGGATTTGGAAAATGACCCAATGCTGATACCTTAGCTAATATTATTGTTTGCCTCTGACCCAGGAGTCCCATGCCTTCTGACAGCACCCATGAATGTGTGGCAGGCTAAGCTGCTACCTTGCAAGTATAGTAAAATCTCAGTTCTTAAAGGTTCTTAAAAGTCATTACTATAAACCTAGACATAAGCACAAGCTTGGCTGATATTTGGAATCTAATACACATGTGATGATTCGGTGTCTTTTTAAGAATCTGATTAAGATCAGTTACCTCCTCCCAAAAAAAACCTAAAGATATATAAATGCACACATAATTTTCCCTACAATATCAGTGGGATCACAGACCACCTAGAGTCCATCCATAGACAAACAGAGCTCCATGGACTCCTGTGCTGGTTTGAAAGGATGTATGTCCCCTAGAAAAGCCATGTTTTAATCTAAGTCCCATTTTGTAAAGGTAGAATAATCCCTATTCAATGCTGTATGTTTGGAACTGTAATCAGATCATCTCCCTGGAGACGTGATTTAACCAAAGTAGTGGTTAAACTGGACTAGGTGATGAAATGTCTCCGCCCATTTGGGTGGGTCTTGATAAGCTTCTGGAGTCCTATAAAAGAGGAAACATTTTGGAGAATGAAGGAGATTCAGAGATAGCAGAGAATGCTGCAGCACCACGAAGCAGAGAGTCATAACCAGCAACCTTTGGAGATGAAGAAGGAAAACACCTCCTGGGGAGTTTCATGAAACAAGCCAGGAGAATAAGCTAGCAGATGATGCCATGTTTGCCATGTGCCGTTCCAGATGAGAGAGGAACCCTGACCGTGTTCACCATGTGCCTTTCTGAGATGAGAGAGAAACTGTGACTGTGTTCACCATGTGCCTTCTCACTTGATAGAGAAACCCTGAACTTCATCGGCCTTGTTGAACCAAGGTGTCTTTCCCTGGATGCCTTTGATTGGGCATTTCTGTAGACTTGTTGTAACTGGGACATTTTCTTGGCCTTAGAATTGTAAACTAGCAATTTATTAAATTCCCCTTTTTAAAAGCCATTCTGTTTCTGGTATATTGCATTCCAGCTGCTAGCTAACTAGAACAACTCTCAATTTAAGAATGGTCTAGTTGGATTATATTTTCCTATCAATAGAGCCTATATCCTTGAATTTTGTTATTTTTTCCCCTAGGCCTAGTTGCTACCCCTACCTCCAGATCAGCATCTTGAAATAATTTCTGGAACCAAAGAAAAGCGTTTCATTCCATGGCGACAGTAAAAACTCTGGAATGTGCTACTATTTAGAATATATATAAGACTAGAATCAAGAGTAGGTAGATAAATCAATGGCCAGAATTGTAAAGGTGATTGAAGATGAGTTCAAAGTGGGTGAGATTTTCCTGCAGAATAAGGAAAACAGCTTCAGGAAATGCAGGACAGTTGCCATGCTTTCTTCCAAGGACTGGCCCCTGATGCTACCAACGAAGGCTGTACTTAGTACTGGCTGGAACAAATTATAGTTCTTATCCAGAACCTGAGTGTCATAATACAGCCTGGTCCCATCATTGGTAACTTTCTGACTTTAAAAGGTTACCTTTTGAGTCTAGGTCTCCTCAACTATAAAATGAAATAATTTTGTTTAAGTCATAAGGTTCTTTTAAAGATAAGAATTTGTGGAAAGAACCATAATGGAGAAAGTTCAGAGACAATGATAGCACTAGTTTCTTACCAGTAACCCCTGCATTTGTCTGCACCACCTCATTTAGCCCTTTCATTCTTTGCTTATTAATGACAAGCTTACATAATTGGCATGCCCTGACAAAAGAAATTCCCATTCCCTTAGGTCCCCTATATCACTACAAAGTTTTACTTGGTGGAAATATAGTCCCATTACTTAGCTCCAGGGATTGTTAGCTTTGAAACTAAGGTCTAGTAGGCTTAATCTTTCTCTTATGTAGTTCAAAGCAGAGATCATTTACATTTTTTGGCATTAGGAGATACGAAGCCCAAACATAGACCATAGAATGGTGGTAAATTGTGAAGGCGTTGGAGAGAGATCCAATTTTGATAATTACTTGCTCTTTAATCATGGGAAATTTTTATCCTTTTGAGCTTGTATTTTTTTCCTCCAAAAAAATGAGATATAACAGTATGTAGCTTTGTCCAGGGACGTTAGTATTAAATAAGATTTTGTATAGAATGCTCACAATCCTTGTAGCTATTACTATTTCCAAACACACCCCCACATCTATATAAATCTGAAAAGTTTGTATTGATTTATCTTTTCAGACTAGGTAACTGTCCCAAAGAGACAAGAATTTATTCAAGATCACACAGCTAGTATGTTGTCAAATGTAGATAGAAACCTAAGTCTGTTTAGTAACAATATCCTTCCTCATTCCATTCAATTATGGTCTCAGAAGCTGTCCTGAATGAACCATTCAAGAACTTTTACATTCACCCTGACTTTGAGTATTATTTTGAACTTTAATCTGTGTAGGATTGGGAAACTTTTCTAAGTCTTCTAAGAAGTAAAAATAAATGCCTGGGGGTGCTAGCAATGCCTCTTTCTCTCTCAGGAAACTGGTTATAAAGCACTTATGAATAAGCAGAACATGTACTTACTAAACTAATGACTGGTTATAAATTGAGCAGATGAACAAATTTAGCAAGCTTCTCATAAAAAAAGGCAAAGTACTTATCCTTTATTCCAGCCTTAGACCCTCAATGGACCTCTCTGGGAAAGGCTAAATAAGCAGTAGCAGAAAGCAGAAATTCCACCGTGTAAGGCTTTAGAGTCAAATGCATTTTATTTTCTAATCAGGATTGGTGAACATGCTGCAAAATCTCATGGTGTAATGTGGTTGGATGAATAGTGATTATGGTGTGGTAAGTACAAATTTTCTTTAAGGGATGAGTGGAAGAATGAACTAGTCAATATAAGACCAATATCAAATGGTAGGATATACCCTTGCTTAATGGGTAAAGCATTTTGAACTTTAGGCTTTTCTGTGAATTCTAGTTCCTAGACAGTGAGATTTGACTCTCCCTTACCATATCATATAGAATTCCAAGTTTAAGTTCAGGCTGTAAATGATTTTAACTAATTTATGTTCCTCTTAAATTTTATATTTTCCCTTATGCCCTCCCCCACAATGAATAATTCATGGCAAAGACCATGAATTATTGTTAGAATAATTCATGTTCCAACAAGAATATACATAAATGGTTTCCAAAAGGTTCGAGAGCTTAATATAACCCTGAAACTGAAGAAGTTTCGGCAAAAAGGCAAGTGCTCTCCAGAGCACTTGGCCCAAAAGTTCATAAAGCAAACTAGAAATAATTAGATGCAAGAATACTAATTGTAGATGATTTGGGGAAGCTCAAATGGAATTTTTTGAACAAGAATTAAACATTTAAAAATTTAGTAATTTTATACCACGTGACTTTTGAGTCACATTTCTAGCAAAATGTGTTTTGTGTCCAGTTCTTATAGATTGCTAGCAAATGAAAATATTGATTGGGTATTGTATAAACTCAGTTAATAAATCCAAGAAAATGTGTTCATTTTTGAAAGGATTTCTTTAGGGGCAATTAATTATAAATGGCCCATTTTTGTATTGGCAACTCAATACATCAATTTGGCAGCTGTCTTAAGAATTCAGATTAATAATTAATGATGCTATTTTTCTGGTAATGAAAACTTATGCCTTCACAGAACTTACTGAATTACGTTTACTGTTTTCACCATTTTAAAATAGTCTGCTTAGGGCTTCTATCCCTGGCGTTATAGATATTCCCTATATTTTTATCAGGAAGTTCCAATGTTGTGTAATGCAGCATTTCCAGCTATTAAATTTCTAAAGGACAGTATTATTGGAGAGCTACCAAGTGCACATAACTGATACAAAACTAATTATTAGCAAGAAATTATAACTGGTGTTTTAACACTACCTACAACTGTCAACCTAGAGGAATGTAGTATTTTTTCCACTTGACCTCCATAACATCTGTGCAAATTGGTCTACTTCATGCTTTTCACACCTGCTTTGCTTCTGAAGTTAATGTGCAGGCAAGGCAGATTTCTTAAAAGCTGGAAGAGTATTTTCCAGATAGCTTTGAGATATTTGTCAAAACAATATCAAAATGAATCTAATGGCAGAGCAGTAATGTTCTGTTTCAACCCAGAGGTCATATGATGAAATGCAGGGTTTTAAAATTTAGATCTGAGAACATGACCTCAGGAGTCGAAAAGTTCTAAACTAGAACTTTTTCCACTTTGTTGACAATCTGAAAAAATGCATAGTATGGTGTAATAAGCACACATAATCTCTCCTTCTTTAATAAAGCTCATAACAGTTTCAAAACAAGAAGAAGAAGATTTTGGTAGAAACTGAACCTGTAGAATTCCTGAAATACTGAAAGTATACATTATCCAGTCAAAGAGGGAAATTTCAGAATGTGCAGAAGAAATAACAAAATCCGTTGCTACAGAAGTGATGGAAGTAAGGAGAGGTAGAAAGCCCTAAAGAAATCAAAGAGGAGTTATTTGGAATTTTCAGTGGACATACCTGAGGCTTTCCAGTGCTACGCATCCCTTCTCAGCCCATGCTATCCTCCAACTCCAGGTGAACCGAGTAGTAAGGAGTTAGCTGTTTACCCACAGGAGAAATAAATATGGGAGTTGAGGGATGAATCCTAGGGCTGGGACCAGGTGGTTGATGCTGGCCAGGAAAAACATAAAGCACCAACAATCAGAAGATGAGCCATCGAAGCAAATCCCAGCAGCATTTTATATCAATTTTTTGCTATTCCTGAAACAGTGTGAAGTACAAGCTGGGTAAGAGCTCTTGCCCTTCTACAAAGCAAGCTGCACAAATATGCAACAGATAGTGTGATATCAATTCAAATGATGAGCACATCATCAACCACATGAACTAAAATATCAATAGGATTAATATTATTAATTAAAATATTAATAGGATAATAAAATATTAACTAAAATATTAAATAATAAAGACTTCAAACTCAACAACATAAGAACTTATACCAGATGCTAAAGGATTAATTAAACAATAAATATAGGATTTTTAACCTGTATAATTTATTTAAAAATAGGAAGAACATGTTATTAATGAAAAACTGGTAGGTATAAAAAGAACCAATTAGAGATTGGAGACAAATTTTGATGGGTTGAATAGCAGAATTGATGCAACTAAATAGCAATTATTGAAATGTAAGAAAAATTTATAAAAAAGGTAAGATACATGTAACACAGATATGGAAATTACAAAATTCATCTAATTGGTATTCCATTTAGAGAAAATAGAGCCAATTAAAGGGAATCATTACTTAAAGACAGATGGTAAATAATTTCCCTGTAGTAAAGAAAGGTAAGAGCACTTATATTTAAATCACCTATTAAGTGCTAAGGGGATAAATGAAAAGCAAAAACAAAAAAACAAATCAAAACAACAGGGGGCATAAAGACAAGAATCAGACTGCATTAGATTTCTTCTCATCAGCCACATAGGAAGCAAAAAAGGCTATGGAACAATGTATTCAATGACTTTGAATCTCAAATTTGATAGAATTCTATATTCAGTTAAACTATGAGTAAATTCAAATATGTTGGGATAATTAAAGATTTATTTAGACATATAAGAGCTCATAAATTGTGCCACCAATAGGTAATCTCTCTGGACAGGCTCTAGCAAAAAGAAAAATGAATTAGGAGGTTGTGGAGTATAAGAAGCAATAGTGAGCTAAGAACTTAGTTAAATGTATTATTAACCTTAATTAAACATTGAAAAAAATGCTATAAAGGAGAAATAAATATCACGAGTATTTTACCATACAACATAATTTTCAAATATATAAAGCAAATACTGATAGCATTATAAAAAGAAATTTAAAAATGCACATTGATTATGGAAGATGAGCAAATCTCTTTCAGAAAATAACAGATGAAATTAAAAAGCAAAATTTCAAAAATAACAAAATTAATAAGCCTGACTGAATATATATGTTGAAGAAAGAGGACTAAAATTAAAAAATAAACTGCACAGTCTATTAAAACAAAAAGCTTTTATAAAAAAAATAGCCTGTATATTAGGCTACAGAGGAAGTTCTAATTAAATTTGAGAAAAAATAGAAGAGGCAGAGAGAGATTGATAGTTCAGGCCATATTCACTTATTATAATGTGTGATATTTAGAAATCAACACAGAAGTGAAGAAAAAAAAAACCCAGATTCATTTGGGAATAACTTAAAAAGAAAATATAATTTTAAATAATTCAGGTTAAAAAAGAAACCAAATCAGAAATTACAATGAAGCAGGAATTGACCACAAAAAAGCATTTTATTTAAAAACCTATGGGATTGGGCCAAAGAAATAATCACTAGGAAATTTATAACTATAATTGTATTTCTTTGAAATTTAAGCAAATTAAAAATTCATGAACTGTGTTTAATTTATGGCTCTATAAAAAATCTGGACAACCCTAAGAAAGTAGATGAATGGCATAAAGAAAGATAGAAGCAGAAATTAATAAAATATTAAAAATAGCAAAAAATGTATTGCTGCTCAAAAGAACTAAAAATTAATTTCCTTGGAAAACTAATAAAATAGAAAAATCCTTGACTGCTAATATAAAAAAATTGTGAATGAGGAGATACAATAAATATCACCAGGAGTGAAAAAAAAAAACTATAGCTCACAGAGGATCAGGAATACAGATCAGAAAGGATCAAGATTATGATGCAATGCAATGTATAACTTCATCCTACACTCTTTGAAATCCCAAATACCATTAACAACATTATAGCAAAGCATATATTCTTCAAATGGACTTAAGAAGAAAAAGAAATCCTGAATGTACCAAAACTGGAGAAAAAAATAATTGTCAAATATCTACTCTCTCAAAAATGCCCCAGGTTCATAGGGTTTTTTGAGCAACTTCATCAATACTTTAAAGAACACATCTTTTCATATTATAATTATTGGTCCAGAGTACAGAAAAAGTTATTTTTCAGGCCTAATGTAATTACCATACTAAATCCAGATAATGATTTACCAGAAATGTAGAGAAAAATCTTAATGCACATAGATAAAAATGTAAAATAATGCATTTATTCTAGCCATGCAGGGATGGTTCGATGATGAAAAAAAATCCGTCAATGTAATATATAACATTTACAGATTAAAG
This sequence comes from Tamandua tetradactyla, assembly GCF_023851605.1. NCBI lineage: Eukaryota > Metazoa > Chordata > Mammalia > Pilosa > Myrmecophagidae > Tamandua > Tamandua tetradactyla. The sequence continues at coordinate 97,606,443 of NC_135333.1, forward strand.
GAAAAATGTATGTCATCTCAAATATGTAACTAAAATAAGTTGATGAAAGCTAACAACTTATTATTTATATGAAACTCCCATAAAACAATTCATTAATTTTAAAGAATACCAGAAAATCAAAATATGTATGGTGAAACAGTAGCCATATTGAAAAAAACGAGTAATTGAGCAATGATATATGCGATCATAGCAGATTATGCTGGAGGACCTATAATACATTATAAAGCAAGAAAATCACCTAATAGATAACAGGAAAGAACATATAAAGAAAATAATAATAAAGTATTATTTACAGACAATATGGCAATTTACCGCCAAACAAAGAGCATGTACTGATAGCTTAAAAAAGTTAACAAAAAATTTTAAAAGGTGACTAGAAAGAAGATGGATATACAAAAATGAATATCCTAATCCCTGGCAATAACTAATTAGAAAATATTATGGACAACATTTATTCAGATTATAACCTTTTAAATGAACCAGAAATATCCAATAAGTTTGTAGAGAGAATGATAAAACTTTATTGAAAGTATACAGGCAGAACTGATTAATAGAGTTTTTTTTTTTATAGGTTGAAAGATTCAGTTTTAAAAATATATCCATTTTCCTCTAATCAATTTTTAAAGTAAATGCAATTCCAATATTCTCAGGGCCAGTTGCAGATGTCCTGGCAAAACACTGAGTCCTGAGACATGGATGAGTTCTACTGTATCAATGAATTCACCTCTATCTGGCCACAAAACCCACTCTCACACAAGTTCACTAAATTTGGCCCGATTCTGTAATTCTTTTGTTGGTTTCTTCCTGGAACAGGGCTTTTTATTCCCCTTCAAAGCATGATGTAACTTAAATCTGGCTATTGGCCTGAAGACAATGAATTTGTGGTGTGGACAGATGTTGAAGAGAATAGTCATTGCCTTACAAATAACTGCTTCAAAAGAGGTCCCAATCTAGGTTATAGGATCCTTCTCCTTTTCTACCAGCTCCCTGGTAACTGACATTAAAAGATCTGTCTGGGTTTCACATTTAGTCTCTTTTATCAGGTCTGACACTCTCATAACCAGACCCTGGGTCTGGTTTTCAATACTGTTTGTCCTCTGACAATAGGAAATGATGTCTCCTCTGAAGTTGCCATATAGGCCCTTTGCTTTTCAGAGCCTGTCTTAAATTGTCAATTTGCTTTTATAAACCTATTATTTACTTTCTGCATGGTTTCAGATATTTTAAGAGCAGTTACACTACATCAGTGTTTTTAGTTACCAGTGACCCCCATACTGATCGGGTGTAGCAGCGCTTGATTTCTCAGTCTTATCCGCCACATATACCATATGCAAAAGTCTCAGTTATTGTGATCCTGTTATATACAGTGTAATTATCACCTATTTACCATCAGCGCAGTATATCCTGTTGCCCTCAGGCAAAGAAGCAATCCATTTCTAAAATCCCATCCCAGTGATGGGCTTTCTCAGACCACTCTTGAAACCAGTTATGTTTCCTTAGAAAAAGTCTAAGGGAAAGTTTACATGTTAACCCTTTGTTCAGAATGACAATCCAGATTAATGATAGCAAGGGGGAGGGTGGTAAGGGGGCAGGAAGTGAGGTAGAAAAGAGGGGAAAGGAAATGCAATGAGGTGCCTTCCTGAGCGAGCCACCAAAGAAAACACGGCTAGTTGCTTAGTCACAAATGAAGTTTGCTTAAAAGCAAAATGTAGCAATGGTAGAAAGAGAGATGGAGGGAGGGGGTGGGGAGAGGAAGAGAGATTGAGAGAGAAAAGGATTGAGAAAGAGAGAAAGATTAAGAAAGAGAGAGAGAAGAAGAGGAGGAAGGAAGGAAGGAAGGAAATTAATTTTATCTGTAGGCCTCTTCCTTTATCCTGTTTTCGTTTGGTCAAATTTTGCCCCAAGAAAGAAAGTTCATCACAATTCTAGATGTATTGATTGGTCCCTCTAATCATTTACTGGTAAAACCCTCCTGAAATATTTTCACAAGGATTTAATGGGAAGAAATGTTTTGATCCCTTGCACATCTGAAAATATCTGTATTTCCCTCTCATACTTGAATTACAGACTGTTCGGGAATAGAGCAACAGGTTCAAAACAGTTGTCCCTTGGAACTTTGTAAGTATTACTGCATATATTTAAGAGTTCATTCTTTCCAATTGTTTATTTTGGTGTCTGAAATTTCATGAGGTATGCTTTACATTCATTTTTTTTTTTCCTTTACTTGGTTGATATTTTCAACATAACTCATACAGTTTCATAGAGCTAGCATTTTTTTCTTTGCTTTCTCCCACCCTAAATTTGCATAATCACATAAAAATTCTAAGTTAAGAATCTATAATAATTATTAGTGCTATTGTCCCCAAATTTCTTGCTTTCTGTCTTTCAGATGCATGGCGTAGTTGGACTTGCTAGCCCCTTGTGGTCGTGTTGAGTCATATGATAATTTCTGACCAATAAATTAAGTGGAAGTGACCTGTTTCACTTCCATATGGATAATACTTAATTGCTGATGTAAGACCCTTAAAGCTCTCTTTCCCTCTAATATAGCATTCAGCAATATTAAAGATGTGTTTTCTCTATTAAGTTAGGTTTTGGAGTGAGGAAACTAAGCAGAGCTTTTTATCAAACCTTTGATGTATATGTTGCTTGAGCAAGAAACAAACTTTTACAGCTAAATGTAAAAAATTTTATCAGTTTGTTACTACATCATACCCCTACCCTTTTCTGACTTATATAAGTATTAATCCCTAGAAATGGGGTGCTTCCATGGAAAGAAAAGTACATGGCATTGATTTAGGATTAGCCATAGGGAAACTGATTTGGAAGCAGAAAGACAATTAATGCTATGCAGTGGGAAAACACTTGGGAAAAACGATGTTGATCTTAAAATGGAAGGCAGATAATGTACCCAAAGAGCCTGTAATACTAGGAAAACAGGCCAGGAAACAGTATGGCTAGCTTGTCTTTGTTACTATTTGCTGTACTTATGAGGAAGGTGAGCTCAGAATTAATTTGCCGGTTTGCATACAAAAATGAAAGGGAATGGAGTCCAGACATTTTGGAACTTGTAATATTGAAAGAGGCAAAACTTTTTTTTATATGGTAAATGATAAAATAAATAAGGGCATGATTGACAAGGACCACTTAAAAACCATACTTATAGAAGATGTCATAGTGAGAATATGGTTGTTACATCAATTTTCAAAACCTTGAATGGATTAAGGTATTTCAAAGTAAATATGGTTTTAAAATTGTGGGGCCCAGTAAATGTTTTCAATTGCAGAAAAAAATAGGGAGAAAAAACTAATGGTATGGCTCTCCAATTGAAGCCTGATAGGCTCATAGTACCTATAGTTAAGTTGAGAGAGAAGGATGTGTGGGACCAGGAAAGCAAAGAAAGCTAGGGAATCCAAGTAGTAGGGTTAAGGATGTAGACTAATTGAATTAAAATAGACAAGAATCTATCTATATTAAGACATAGTTGCGCTGCCAAAAATACAAATAACCTGAACCAAAACCATGCATGACTATCTTAAACTGGCCCTTAACATACCCGTATATGATCAGGGAGTTGGGCTGAGGAAGCTACTTATTCAAGAAGGATACTTTTTCCCCAATGCCCATTTCAGATGTGACTAAGAAGAATAATGGAAAAGAAATCTCAAAAAGGAAACTCCAAAGGCCATGAAGAACTATGGGTAAGGAGTTACTCCTAAGAAACTGAGCCAACATATGATTGAAACAAAAATTTCCCCCAGGGTAGGGATCTTTACATCACTTGGCAGCAAGATTTCAAAATTACTAGGGATCTATACTGCTACGTGTTGCTCATTCTTCCCCTTTCCAAAAGAGGGTGTGTATTGTGGTTATTCTGCCCCTATGCTGCCATTACATATTGGGATCTGATGTAGAGACAAAAGTGCATCATTCAGATCTCAGATATTGAGTTTGTTGCTAAGACTGGATGGGACATTTACATTGTCTTCCTTTGGGACTAGGTGAATAGAATTTGCCTAAGGAAGAAGGAGTAGCAACGCATTTGGTCAGGACAAACTCTGGTATTCTTAGTGTTGCTTTCTGCCTTCTGGACCCAAAGTGGGATTTCACTTCCTGGTCTCCTGGTGGTTTGGAGGGACCATTGACTTGTTCTAGCCAAGAAAAGAGAATTATGATGAAAATTTAATCTGGGTTTCAATTTTTTTGTAATTAGCCTGATACATTAAATTGATTAGATCCCATAAAGTGAAAAGGAGATGTTTTGTGGCATTAATTAAATATTATCAATGTGCATAAACCATGACTTCTTTATAATTGTATTCCTAGTTCTTGAAACATACATGATAATAAATGACTAATTAAAACCTAGCAAACAATTTTTTCTTCAGCATATACAAAGATTGCAGGTTTTCATTTCAAAGCAAAATTCTGCTGTAAATACATAAATTTAAATAGATAGTAAAGAGCCAGATTCTCACAAAAGGAATAATTAAGCCATGTAGGTGTTCATTGTCAAAGACCTCGAATGATGTCAACAAAGTAAATAAGCAGAAAACCATAGGTACTTTCACCTGTCTGTAAGCGTTAGAACTTTTTCTATAGATTAGCTACAATGAGCTGATGGTACTTGAGAACTGTATCTATAGGAATATAAAGCACTAATTGCAGACCCTATATTTCTATGTCAGATTCATTTCAAGAGAGATCAATAAGTTTTGTTCTAAGGGTTATTGTGAGCCTGAGACAAGAAATATTTCAGTCCTCCCCAGTTTGGCAGATGAGTAGGGCATTTCTTTTTTGACAGCAATTAGCAGAATAGAATTAGCACCAGTGAATTCAGATAAAAGCTCAAGAGGCTCTTAGCACATTCTATGACAATTACGTTTTTGACTCAGGTCAGCTTTCCTTTGAGTTAGAAGAAGGCAAAATTTCAAGTTCAATGTCAATCCATGAGTAAAGGTGCAATTTCCTGACATAACTTTAAAATTCTCACATATATAAAACTGCTTTCCCCCCACTGAACAATTTATAGTTGTGAGTGCATTAGCTAGTTATAAAGCATTGGAGTCAGACAATTGGTAAGTAGTCTGCACCAAAAAAACCCTTATAAGTGAAAAGTCCTTGTCCCCAGGTTAAAAATATATATATTTTCAGAACTCTACCCTGATTTGTTGCTTTCTTGTATTTTTAATTCTAAGTACAACAAAAAGTACTTCATAGGAAAATCTTGTTTAAAATAAATACATTAATGAAGTGTGTTCAATTGTATAACTGTGTTCTAAGAATTTACCACTTAAACAAAAGCAAAACCACTATAAAACTAAAATAATCAAAAAAAACTAAATGAAGTTGTATTAATGATTTTATGCTAAGTTATGCTAGTAACGAATGGCCCCAACAACAAAGTTAATTTGTTGTTCACATCATATCATCACATGTCACCCCTAGGCTTTGTTCTGTATCTTCCCTCCTGAACTCCTACAGATTGTTGGCTACAATTACATTTTCTGGAGGCAGCCCTCTTGGGTTCAAATTCCTCCTCTACCACTTACTAAACTTGTATGGGATATAGTGCAGCGTCAAAATTGCATCTTACTCATTTTAACAAACATTTACTGGCCTTGGAGGCAAGGAAGTGCAGAGATTTTAAAAAGGGGGAAGGGATGTGTTGAACAGGCACGTCTACCTTGCAAGGGGCTTACAACTGAGCAAAGAATAAAACAATTACACAGAAAATCCGATGTAAGGCAGATGATTATTGCCGTGATAATGACACATGTTATAGGGACCCGAAAACGGTCTGGAAAGACTTCATAAAGAAGATGGAATAAGATATACACTAAAGGAATATTGGCTTTACAATACCTTTTAGAAAAGAAAAACAAAACAAGAGGGCAAATCTTGCTTCTTAAATATATTTTTCTAAACAGTCAATAAATGTCTACTAAAATGTACTGACGTGTGACACACTCTGTTACATCAGGCATGACCCTGTTTACAAGGGGGCCTTACTTCCTGCCCTCATGATGCTAAAGGCCTAGTATAGGGATATTGACAAGTAAAAATGTTGTAAGGTGCTAGTAGGGGAAGTGCAAGGTACTGTGAAAGCACCTAGGAAAGGGATGTAAGGTGGAGAGAAGGCCTTTTGGAGGAAGTAAATTCCAAGGTACAGCCTGAAAAAGGAAAAATAGGTAAAACGGGGGGGGTATTTAAGGTAAAGAGAAATGCATGTGAAAAAATCTGAAGTTACGAGTGAGCAAGGCTTATTTAAGCAGCTCAAAGTCCATTAATACAAAGGAGTTGAAGTGCAGGTGAGAGAAATAAGAATGGCCACAGGAGTGTCTGAAATGGTAAGGAGAAACCACGGCAGGAAGAGGCCATTTTGGGAGGGTCTGACAATATCCTCAGGATATTGAGGATCATGTCACTATCCTGTCTTTAGGTTGGGAAACAACCAACCTTTTAGAAAAACCAACAGCAACTACTTTAAGTTAGAACAACCGCAATGTAAGTAGGTGATTCAAAGAGTTTGATTACATCTGCAGAGACAAGGATCTGACCGTCATCCAGAAGTCAGAATCCCTAAACTTTCCTGTCCTTGGTTTATATAGTTTTGTGTAGCTTGGGGCCAGATGTTTTACAGCAAGCTAGTATCATTTGCATCTCTAATTATGGAGCATGTCCCTCAATGACTACATACTATTTCATTCACTACATGTTCAAAAATGGTGGTTAAGTTTCCACCTCTGTGTCTTTTACTATGTTAATAAGGCAGGGGTCACTTTAAGGACAACTTGGGGGCTCCTGTGCCTGAAGTTGTAAGCTGTTGAACCCAGCCTTTCTGCTTGACCAGAGAAGCCGGATGCAGTTAACCGCACGTGCAGGATGTTGGCCTGGGTGTAGGTTCCAAATTTGTATAATTCGTGTATATCTCATTAGTTCTGAATGCTGGGCTTTTGGTACCCATTGTTCCATAGTACTGACAAGCTACCAACTTCCCCTATGTGACTGTAAGTGTTTCTTTGTAACCCTAGTAACTCCACTGCCATCCTTCACCACCACTCCAATACCATAGAGGATAATACGAAGATGGCTTAATATCTGACTGGATATGGCTGTTCAGGAAAAGAAAGGAGAAGCTCAGTGATTTTTAAATAGCTATACACTGTAATCACTTGAGCGCCTTTAAAATTTTCTGCCATCCCTGCCCCACTATCCCAATCCTAATTGGCCGGATGTTAGGCACAGGGTTGTTAAAGATTCTACATAAGACAGTAGTCAGAGATTAGCAGATTTATTGAAGGAATAAAGTATGGAGGAGTCAGGTGGGGGAGTGAAAAGAAGAAAGCAGATAGGAGCCTGAAATTGGCTCCTGCCTTGGGAGCCAGCAGGAAGTAAAAGAAAATGGCTCTGGTTCTTTGTTCTGGGAGCTGTGGTTTAAAGGGACAGTGATGCTGGGAGGGGAGGGTGCCCACAGGTGGTATGTTGTCCCTTGATGAGATGGGGGCTCATTGACTTACTGCTGAGGTATTCTCCTTTGAGGTGCTGGGGCATGGATCAGGCAGGGTGAGACTCTGGCAGGGGAGAGTGTTATCAGCAGTACCGTCTGGAGGATACAATGCTAACTGGTATGGCATTTGGTTCATATCTGGGTCCTGGGACCTGCCAAGGATGCTGAGGAGGGGCCTGAGAGAGCTGTGCATCATAAGTTCCTTTTACTCTTCATCTGAAAACCAACACCCAGGGTACAGCCTGGGCATTGGGAGTTTAGAAAATTCCACAGGTGGTTTTAACATGCTGCCAAGGCTGAGAATTACTGGAACAATAAATAATTCTAAGGTGTACAGTCTGAGGAATTATAACAGAAGTAAGGAATATGAGAGAAAGAATTATTAAGAATCCTTTATGAAACCATAGTTTGCACGAATGGTTATCCAACTGGTATCAATTCTCTTTTTAAGAAAACCTTAATTTTGTACAAGTGTTCCTTTATCCCTCTCAAAGTCCATATGATAAGTTCAAATTATCCCCAACTCCAGGAGAAGATTCTGATTAGTTTAAATCAGTCTTCATAATCTCATTTTCCTTGCCTTAGAGTGGTTCAAGAAAGTGCATGTGATTTAATTTGTAGCCAGTGTGATATTAGCAGAGCTTTGTTGGGGCTTTCTGTGATAAAAACTTCCTTGTTCTAAAAAGACTTGTTCTACAGTCTCTTATTCTCGTCACTACAAGAGAAGCAGTTCTCAGTCTTCTGTAAATGAACAAACAAGTTAAAACTTATAAACTTACTACTAGCAGCCATTTTATAAACATTAGTTTTAGTTTGTAAGTTGCTAGAATGTAATATACCATAAACATAATGACTTTTAAAAAGAGAATTTATTAAGTTGCAAGTTTCCAGATCTAAGGTTATGAAAATGTCCAAATTAAGGCACCAACAAGAGGCTACCTTCATTCAAGAAAGGCTGATGCTATCCAGAACCCTGGAAAGTCAACTGGCTGGCATCTGCTGGGGTCGCCAGCTTCTGAACACCTCTCTCAGCTGGGAGGGCACATAGAGTTGTCTGCGAGCTTTCTCTCCTCATTTCATAAGGCTTCCCTAGGGGTACCTTACCTTCTGCACCTCTGAAGTTCTCTGGCTATGTGGGCTTTGTTGGTTCTGAAGGTTTTTCAAAATGGTTTCCTCTTAAAGGGTCACAGTAAGAAACTTCACCTTGAATGGATGGAGACACATCTCCATGGAAACCAACCAATCAAAATTTACCACCCACAATTGGGTGGGTCACATCTCTCCATGGAAACAATAAAAAGATCCCGCCCAGCAATAGTGAATGATTTTTTTTTCTGGGGTACATAATAGCTTCAAACCAGCACAGCATTCATTTAATATACAACTAATATTTAATTGGGTACCTACAATTTCCTAAGGACTGTTCTAGGTACATGGGATATGCTAATGAATAAAAGAAAAAGTTTTGCCCTTGTGGGGTTTATATTCTATCAGATGAGACAGACAATAATCAAGATAAATGTAATAGATAAACCATATAAGTTAGAAGGCGATGGGTATCATGTAAAACAAAAGGAGAGGAAAGCAGAGACTGAGAGAACCCAGTATTGAAGTAGGTTGCCTAATTAAATAAAGTGGTCAGAAGAATTCTGTGAAATTTGTGCAAAGACTTAAAGGATTTGATGAAATTAGCCAAGTGGATATTTGGGAAAAGAGCATTCTAAGCAGAGGAAATGGCTAGAGCTAAGGCCCCAAGCATTGGCATAAGCATAACATAAAGATCAGGGAACCTGGAGTAGAATGAGTGAAGGGGAGGAGAAAATAGAGGGAGAAAGAGTAAGAGGCAAGGGGGCGGTATAGTATCTAAATGGTCTGTATCCATTGTAAAGTCCGTGGCTTTAATTTTGATTGCCATGAGGAAATCACAATTTGGAATTAAGTTGGGGCTGTGGTCATCAGAGCAGAGAGACAGAACAGAAAAACAAGTCCTTAATCACAGCACCGAGTTGCTGAATCAACCAAGCCTGAAGTCTGCCTTCCCTCTGGTTTACAAGTTTCATGAAATAAATGTCTCCTATTGTTAAACCAGAGTTGAGTCTCTATTTGCAGCTGAGCGTGCCCTAAGTAGAGAATTATTTAGTCTGAATTAAAGAAGTAAAAATCTGACCAACAGGCTTTCCCTTCATTTTTTTGCCAAAGAGCAACAAAATGAAATGATTTAATTCACGTGATGGAAGATTATGTAAGCTATAGGGGAGAACTTTTTAATGAGTAAATGCTAGTAGAAGAATACATGAAATTGTCACCCATGGAGAATAATAATATTTTACTTTTCAGTAAATTATATGTGCACTCTCCCAGAGGAAAAATGTGGAATCATAGGATAATTTGTGGAGCCTTTGCAAATTATGTTGCTTGAAATCTTAGTTTCTGAAGGGATGACATCAACTTTTAAAATATGATCTTCTGATATTGAAAATACAAATGACATGAATTTCCCCTGGGGAAATCCTCAAAATAGGATCCACTTCTCTTTTTAATTCATAACTCATTTACAAATTCTTTCAACAAATATTATCTGTGTACTTAAAATTATGCTGGATACTGAGTGGAAGCTAACTTGTATTAAATGGTAGGGTGAAAGTTAATATATGCTGCTTGTCAGTTTTGTTTTCATGACCCTTCATGAATATATTCAAAACACATATATTTATCTCCTATTATGTACTGAGGTGTTTGATTGTAGATGAAAGGGAAAAGGCAGGAAGGTGAGGGCAAAGAAAAACTCACCTATGCGGCAATTTTGCATTAGTATATTAACAAGGTTAGATGAGATAATGCATTCAAAACAACGGTTTAAGAAGAAGCTATAGCCCCCTAGTGGCAAAAAGTAATGTCATCATCTGAGCTCCCAGGTTATTCTGGGTTTCTTACAGAAACACTGGAGAATGTAGGACTAGTTTTTTCCAAAAGTTAGAAAATAAACTCCATTATTTCAAAGGATTGCTGTGGGATGATTAACCCATAAAATCTGTGGCGGTCAGGATAAAAAAGCTTCTGATTTAAAGTCTTCAGAGCAGATTTGATCCTAGCTCTGCAACTCTGGGACCTTAGGCAAATTCACTTAATTATTCTGACACTCAATTTCCTCACCTTTAAAAATCAGGGCTCTAAACAGGCATTTCATGGGATTGTTATAAGAATTAAATGAGCTGACATATGTAAAGACACTAAGTAAACTGGAAAGCAGCATATATGCATGAGTTACTATTTGCTTGCGTATCTTATCTTTTACTTTGAATAATTAGTTTAAGAATTTTAGACTACAACTGTAAACATGACATTGGTTTAGTTTTGTCCAATCCTTGATTTTAACTCTGTTTTTTTGAGAGTGGAACATCTTGGGTGAAGCCCTGACTTCCCAGTCCTTTCCCATTCTGTTATCGAAAACCGACTATAATTCCTCTCCAAGGTCTAGTTTCAGCTATGATGCAGGCTGCTTGGAGTGGATCCGAAGATGAGGGCACAGCATTACCTCCACCCCACCGTCTTTTCAGAATTTAGCTTTTTAACAGATGGAGTCAGGATGCGACTAGGAGAGAGACAGAGTGAGACCTTCTGATATGAGCTAGTCTTGTGTTGCTGATAGGAGTTGTCTCTGGTCTTAGCTCGTTCATTCTGGCCCTGTGTGGGGCTGGTGAGCTTTGTGGTGATGTGGATGGTCCAGTTAGGGCAGTGTTCCATTCCACCTGACACTCCTGATGAAGAGGGTCCCAGAGAAAGTACAGCTGAGCTTCCTTAAGCTTTGACAACAACATTGAAGCCTCTCCCTGTCACCAGGTATGACATCTCCTCACTTGATCTGGCATCCAGCGTGGCATCCCTATGGATTATTTTCTTCTTCCAATGATCTTTCCCTTGCATGTCAAAACACAGGAGTTATCCTGCACCCTCTCCAAGGGCCATGGAGAACTGGAATGGAGGAGTCCTATGCTTCCCCAACCCCCTAATATTCTGCACAGCAGTCCTTGTCATCCTGGCTATGTGGGCTAAAACAGCAAGATGCCTATCTTGGGAATCTCCACATGAGAAGCAAGCATCAGTCTCTATGTTTAAGCCCCCCACCCTCACGCCAGCACGCACACACACACTCTTCCACAGGCCCCTGTTACACTCCCCCTCAAAATCTTCATAAACAAGGCAGTACTAGCGTTAGGCTGAATTTAAAAAATCCTCCAGTCTTTCTTGCTTACATCCATCTCCAAGGTCTTCACTTAATTCTTCTGAAGCCCCAATGTCTCTCTGCCTTGCTGGAGAGAAGCAGTGGTTGATGGCCATGGGGCTGGTTCTGATAGTTTTTTGGTAAGTTTTAAGGGAATAGATTTAGAGTCTCTTGGGCAGTTAATTCTGGAGTATTCACCACTTACATATTAAAAGAAAAATTAGCTGTTTTGTTGTTTGGTAGCTGCCATGCAGGATTGTTTTAAAGATTAAAAATAAAGTAGCATGAATTTAGTGCCTAAAATAAAGCAAATAAATTGTGCTAATTGTTGAAAGTCCCTCGTAATGTATAATATGTATCATAGATCTTAATTATTTAATTTTACATTTAAAACATCTGATTATGCTTTATATAGTGTTCACAATAATCAGGGAAAAGCAGAATTTCTTTCTCTTCTTCATCATTTCACAAACAAGGAGCTTAATTAGAGACCCAGTGCCTGAAATCATACAAGCAAATATTGGCAAGTATAGAGGTATGACTTCAACCCAGTTCTTTTTTGTTCCAAAGCCCATATTTTCCCCCTGTCATCAGTGCTTCTCAATGAATATTTGATGATCAATTTATTTATGGATCACCAATTTATGCCACTCGCAAAAGAAAAAATAAAAAGGGAAGTGCTGATAATCTAGTCCAAACCTATCACTAAAAGGAAAGGTAGAAAAAAGAAATTTAACTGATTTGGCTTCAATTTAAAATTCTGAAAGTAAAATTTGAAGAAATTCAACATTGACTTCTTATCTGAGATTCTGAAAATGTAAAGATGTTTTTCTGTTGTTTTTTTTTTTCAGATTTCTTAATTACTGTAAAATGTATATACTCCCTCTCATTTTGGGGGGCTTTAAACTCAGGGAATATTTATTAATAAAAGAGAAGATGCTTTCTCAAAGGATACTTCCTAAGGCTCAATTGCGTTGAAATTGCGAATATTTATCTCCTAGTGCAAAGGAAATCAAAAACATTAAAAAAAAAAAAAACTACAATTCTGTTTTGTTTCCCCCAGGGAAGAATCTTATTGAAATTAACTCTATTTTTCCTCTCAGCAAACACCTCTCACTTGAAGGTATCTAATTGGAAATGTTCTCGGCCCTTTTTCTTTAGTTTCCTCTAATGCCTACCCTCACCCCTACCTTGTTCATTTTTGTTGTTGATATCCGTAAGAGTTTCAGATTGTCTTGGCCTCTACATTTTGAGCTTGTCATGAGGAAGGGGAGCTGTTAATGGCTGCCCTGTTAATTAAAATGATAGCAAAGCAAGAATGCCAAATAAGATATCAGCTGGTGAAGATGACTAATACATGCCCACATTAGTATTGCACAAGAACAAAAATGTCTGTGCCGTGAGAGCTGCAATCATAGTGATTGTCTCAGTGCTCCAAAAACTGGAATAAATGACCCATTAAGCAAACTTCTGGATTCTGGCCTCCTCAGCTGTCCCTAAATCACTGCTCATTTCAATACGGGGATAAAGAAAATGTCCCTGGTTGGTCATTTGTAAAAGGAAAACACCAGTGCTTTCAGTTTCAGGTGATTGTTTGAGTACCTTGGGAGATGACTCTCTGGACATTCCTCGTTCAAAATAAAATTAAAGACAAAAACAGAAAGTCATGATCCGTACTTAAAGACCAACATAATTTTTCGTAGCACCTTTCTCAGTTCAAAACACTGGACTATGTATGGGATAACTTGACACTCTTCATTAAGTCTTCAGCATTGCGGTTTGAGCTCCATCCCTACTTTTCCAGAGCCCAGATGATTTGGTGGACTAGCCTACATTAGAGCAGAGCTTTCCTGCCTTGATTTACACAAAATGAGTTCCTTTGTGTGTTGTTTTAAAAAGACTTACTAGGGAAATAAAATGCTTAAGGTACTCAGGATTTCTGGCTAAATAAGCTAAATGCTAAAAAGTCTTTCAACATCTTTGTTACACTAGATCTTTCTTGTGTCAAATTATTTTTCTAATACAGTTGGAATTCATGGTAAGCTCCATAAAAAACTTTGCAATCAAAGCAGCACTTGACTGGGTTTCTAAAACACAGAGAGTTCTAGTTTTAGCTCTACTATTAGGTAATGTGTGATCCTGCACTGATTTTGTCATTCATGGACCTCAGTTTCCTCATTTGTAAAGTGAGAAGACTCCATAGTACTCTAGCATTCTGTGTTCTAAGTTGGAATATTTAATTGGACACACCTTGTATGTTATATCATAACATATAACATAACTTTAATACAGTTCTACGTAGGGTCCTGCCTAACCATAACCTTTCTGCTATTGTTTAGGCAATTGGGATATTTATTAATTAAACAATTATTTCTTGAGCAACAGAAAGATTACAGCTAAATATTTGCTATAATTTATTAATTTGCTTCTTTCACAAAAAGTCCTGAGAAAAATTTGGCATGACACAGAGCTGGTATTAGATCCTGGTCCTCTCATTTTTTTATTTGGGTCTTCAGCAAAATATTAGCAATTATGATCCTTGGTTTTATAATTTTTTAAAAGTGTTAACTTATATCATGGGATTGCTGTGACTTTGGATAAGGTCCTGAATCTAAAGCATAAATAAGAACAACTGCTTGCATCAATCATCCGTTTCTTTGTCCGTCACATCTATAAGTCCTTCCTTGACTATGTATATCAAAATTTGAATTCACCATACTTACAGATGTGTAAATTCATCTTCACAACAATCCTGAGCCTAAGTATGCAACCTATTGATACTGGGAAAGTTTCTGCCTTGCCGCCCGAGTCCTCATGGATAGTATCTCTGAGCCAACATTAAAACACTTCTTTTTTGAATTGGAGACTGGGGAGCTGGATAAAGACCACAACTAAACCAAAAGAGATGCTGACAATATGGCACACAAACTCCCGCCCTCCCCCTCTCTATGTGGGACATGACTCCTAGGGATGTAAACCTCCCTGGCAACATGGGACAGAAATCCTAGAATGAGCTGGGGCTCAGCATCAAGGGATTGAGAAAACCTTCTTGACCAAAAAGGGGAAGGGAGAAATGAAATAAAATGTCAATGGTTGAGAGATTTCAAATAGAGTCAAGAGGCTATCCTGGAGGTTATTCTTATGCATTTTATAGATATCCCTTTCTAAGTTTAAGAGGCTAGAGGGAAGTGCCTGAACACTGTAGAGCTGTGTTCCAGTAGCCATGTTTCTTGAAAATGAATGTATAATGATACAACTTTCACAATGTGACTGTGTGATTGTGAAAACCTTGTGTCTGATGCTCCTTTTATCTACAATAATGACAGATGAGTAAAAGTGGATTAAAAATAAATAAATAATGGGAACAAATGTTAAATTGGGTACGTTGAAATACTAGTGAACAATGAAAAGGAGTGGTAAGATGTATAGAAAAAAAATAGGGGAAACAAAGGTTAAAATCTATTGAGTAGATGGAAATACCAGTGGTCAATGAGAGGGAGGGGTAAGGGGTAAGGTATGTGTGAGTTTTTTCTTTTTTTTCTTTTTCTGGAGTGATGCAAATGTTCTAAACAATGATCATGGTGATGAATATACTACTATGTGATGATACTGTGAGTCATTGATTGTACACCATATATGGAATGTTTGTATGTTAAGAATGTTCATGTCTGTATGTTGTTTTGGTTTGATAATACAAAATACATTTTAAAAAAAAGTAAAATAAAAACAAAACAAAACAAAAAGACATACCATTACAATTTTGACAAAACAACAACAAAGCAAAAAAAAGAGATGGCCGAGTTGAGAAATGAAAATATATACTCACACAAACACTTGTGTGTCAACATTTATCACAATCCAAGTGCATAACTGATGAATGGATAAACAAAAAGTATTATATCCATAGAATGCAATATGATTTAGCCATAAAACATCACAAATAACTGATACATAGCTACAACATGAATGCACCTTAGACACATTTTGCTAAATGAAAGAAGTCAGAAAGAGAAAATAGTGTGCAATTCCATTTTTCTGAAATTCCCAGAAAAGGTAAATTTGTAGAGGTTTAAAGTGGATCAGAATTTGTTAGCGTTGTGAGGATGGTGGTAGATACTGACTACAAACAGTTTCAAGGGTATTGAAAAGTCCTAAAACTGTTTTGTAATGATCGTGGCACAATTCTTTAAAATGGCTAAAAACCACATACAACTGGTGATTTTTATGGTAGGAATACTGCAACTCAATAAAGCTGTAAAAAATTTTATATGCCCAGACACAGGAATTCTATCTATTTTTACACAAGTGCAAAATGACATATTTAGAAGGCTATTTAATTTCTGCATTGTCTTTAATAGAAAAAATACTTGAAGTCACCTAAATATTCATCAGTGAATATTGTTAAATTAAATTTCCTGTGATTTAATTACAGCTAATAGTTCCTATGTAACTATTAAAAAGAATGAGGCATTGGAATGTTAAGTTTTACAAGGTATATTGTTTGTCAGGAAAGCAGAATGCAGAACATGCTATAAACAATGTAGAAGAAGAATGTATACACACAGACATATCCATACATGCTTACCTGCAACTTTAATATCATTAAAGTATCTCTAGAATTCATAAGAAATCAATAAAAATATTGTTTCATGGAAAAGGAACTTGCTTGTGAGATTTGGAAGATTTTCTTTCTAATGCATATCTTTAATATCTTTTGATTTTATATCACATACATTTAACACATTATTCTACTCAAGAACAAATTTGAAGTTTTAAAAAACAGTATTGACTCCTCATCTGGGAAGTATGTAGTGGGTCATTACAAGTCAATGCTCCTGCTGATAGCAGCTAGAAAATTTGAATTATAAAATTCATGTTTTTTAAAGGCGCTGAAGAGCTATGGAATCAATATAGACTTGACCAGCTAAAATCCCAGAGCGGGGAAATCAGTGAGGGATAAACTGAAGATTCAAGGCAGACCTTTTATTTCATGAGGACTTTTTGTCGATTCTTGGAGTGGGCTTGGACATGACCTTGGCTGACAGAAACTTGTGGAAAAAAGACAAATGAACAAAACTTCAAGCAATTGGACATGAGTAGAATGAGAAAATTGGAGAGTGAAGACCTTCAAACACATGGCTGATTTTCTCCCTGAGAAGTCTACTGAATTCTGAGGATGTACAAAAGGAAAAAGAGTTAAACCAATAACTTCTGAAAAACAGAGTATAATCTCCGTCCATCTCATTAAGGAAGATCTGCTAGTGGAGTGGGGATGAGGTAGGGAAGTGCCAGAAAACAGAACAGGCACTGTGAGAGCCCTAGTGCGCTGGTTCTCAAAGTATGGTTACAAACTAGAAGCATCAGCTTCATCTGAGAACTTGCTAGAAATTCACATTTTGGGTCCCCATTGCAGACCTACTGAAAAGGAAACAAACTCTAGGGTGCATCAGAATCACCTGGAGGGCTTGTTAAAACAGACTGCTGAACTTCTAACCCTGAGTTTCTGATTCAGTATGTCAAGATATTGGGTTCTACATAGCATATCAATTTAGAGTTCACTGTAAATTGTAACTAGAAAGTGCAGAATTGAAAGACTTTTGTAGAGTAAATGTCTGAAAAGGAAACAACTTGTTAAAAGAATTGTGACCTATCCAGATTCCATAAATAAGCAGAGAACACAATACTTTAGGCCGTTGTATAAAGGAGGAGGATTGAAGCTTGATAGAATGAAGGAGGTGACACCTCCAATATTTTACTATTTTTTACCTAAATTAGGAATTTTTATTTGGTTCAACCTAATAATAGCCAAGTCCTATATGTTGGCCATTTTGCTTTACAAGGATTCAAGCTCCTCATAGAAATCTAATCACCTCTGATTTGAGAAAAGACATGTAAAACTTTGCCTAAAAATGGATTTATACAAGCACATTATTTCCTTCTTTGAGAAACTGAAGTTTAATTATCAGGAAATGAGGAAGTTACTCTTTTGGTGGAAGAGCCTCAAGCCTCATTGCATAATGTTATTCCTCTCCTTTGAATGTTAAGGTAACTAACCAATACAGCTGTACTTCTATTCTCTAAAACCTGTATAGGTCAATCTCAGTCCCAGAAACCTTCCTTTTACTCTTATTAAGAAAAATGGACTGAGACAAACTAGACCTTAAGAAAAAGCCTTCTGATTTTGCTTAGGTAGAAGAGAATTGCAGTCAAGTGTAAGAGGGATTTCAACAAATTGAAGAATCTCTCTTCTTGTAGGTCCTGAAATATTTATAATTAAGCCCTAAATTTAGGTCTGAGGAATCTCTGTGTTTCTGTCACACACATTATGATATGAGAAGTGATTGCATACTTTAGAAATCACACATTCCAGATCACTCATTTCTTCATGAAGAAACCTTATTATCTGAGCCACAGGGAAGTTCTTTTCTTCCAGAAATTCAGATGAACTGTCACTGGATCTGGACTTGTTATCCTGAGGGGAAATTTGGCATTTGGTTCTTCTGAATTATCTGGTTCACCTGTTTTTTGTTTTTTTTTCAATAATGTTGACAGTTTTTCCTTAAGGGCTGGTTTATGTGTCAAGGGCATCATGAGGAATAGAATAGGGAAATCTTCCATAGGGACCTGGGTGCATCACTACAGTGTGGGGAAAATTCAGGCAACTCCCAGGACTTAAGGAATGGGCTGTCTTATTACATGTCTCACTTGTTCTGAGTTTCCTGTTTGCCATTTTTAAGTCAAAAGGAAAAGGCAATATATTTTTTTAAGTGAGTTATAAGAACATAGTAAAATAAATAAAAACCAATCAATTAAAGGAGTATAAAAGTAAAGACTATAAGATGACGGTAAGCAAGTCCCAGGGATTGATGTAAAAGCAAATGATTAGCAGGTGCCATGCACAGCTGTATCCTTAGAAGTGGGGATCACTGTGGGGGAGGCTCAAAGTGTTGGAAATTGAGTTTCCTGATCAAACGACCACAGTAAGAGAACCATAGACTCAAAACCTTTGGGAAATGCCTCTGGACTCCACTTACACAATTAGTGGTTGATGGAGAGAATCTAATCAAGCTTAAGCAGGCACAGCTGGGCTCTCTTGTGTCTCAGAGACACAACCACTATTCCCCTTACTCTTGCCAAAAGAAATTGCCAATACCTTTTTTTTTGATCAGTCATTGCTTGAGTTCTCTGTATACTAATTCCCTCAGTTGGAGTGGATAGTTAAGGGCTTATTACTTTGGAATTCAATGTAGGCAATGATTACAATGAAAAATGCCCCCTAGAGATGAGAAAATAATCACTTTACTTTCAGAAATATTTTTAATTTTATGTTCTAAAATATACGGATATCTCTATTCCCTTTCCTAGGCATAACATGAAGTGATTGTAGCCTTAAACAATAAAACCTTTTACCTTACAGAAATCCAGTTCTTGGCTACAAAGTCTTCTATTCAAAGCCAATCTTGTACCTTCTCACTGCAAAGTAAGTTTCAGTTTATCTCC
This sequence comes from Tamandua tetradactyla, assembly GCF_023851605.1. NCBI lineage: Eukaryota > Metazoa > Chordata > Mammalia > Pilosa > Myrmecophagidae > Tamandua > Tamandua tetradactyla. Next base: position 97,625,675 of record NC_135333.1, read on the forward strand.
TGAGAAAAAAAGAGAACTTCTGGTCACTATAGTCACAGCTATGTCTTATATACATAGAGTCAGGATTCTGAGACAGGAAGGGACATTATTTGAAGGTATGAAATATACCCTTAGTATTTTATTTAGAGGAATAGAGGAGTTTTATTTCTTTCGATTTCCCAGTGCAAACTTGCAGCTGTTAAAGACACTAAAACGAGTAAGTGGTCTGAACATCTATAGCAAATATATTCCGGGGTAAACATTGGTTTATCAGAATGTGGTTCTTTTCTACATTGTTACATATATCTGCTGTTCTTTTCCAGGAGCATTGCCTAAATTGAAAGATAAAATTTAAAGAACTTCTTACTTTACCTATTCAGAATCATTTCTCCACCACTTAGTATTGCTGTATGCTTTAGTTTTGACTGCCATAATGAGTTACCATCAACTGGGTGGTTTACAACAACAGAAATGTATTTTCTCATAATTCTCGAGGCTATAAGCCTAAAATCAAGGTGTCTGCAGAGCCATGCTCCCACTGAAGACTCTAATGGAGAATTCCTCCTCGCTGCTGTTCTGATGGCATCAGGCATTCGTTGGTTTGTGGCTGCCTAACTACAGTTTCTGCCTCCATTTTCACATGGCCTTCTCTGTGTCGGTGTTTCTCCTCTTTTATTATAAGGACACTTGTCATAGGATTTAGGGCCCACACACATACTGGGATGATCTCATTTCAAGATGTAATTAACATCTGCAATGATCCTTTTTCCTAATAAGGTAACATTCACCGGTCCAAGTATCAGGACATGGATATATCTTTTGGAGGGCCATCCCTTAACCCAATGCATGGTATAATGACTGGAAATTCTTAAGGCGCTTCTGATAGTGGTATACAGGAAAGGAAAGGAGACTGAGGGAATTTAAGGAGAGTATGACAAAACTGGTTAGGGAGCATAGTTCTATGAAGGAAGCATCACCCTGAATATAGGTGGCTGTTTATTGGGAATCCAGGGTATGCACAGCCATGTAGGGAGTACTATAAATTAAGCAGTAAGTAAGCTGACATGGGAGCCTAAGAGACAGAATCTCAGAATGCCATGATTTACTCAAAATGTGATCTTATCTGAAGTTTATTCCTTTGTGACAAAATATTCTTCTTGATTATTATGAATGTTAATCATTTTCCTCTTAGAAAACTGTACTCAATTAAACTGGTGGGAAGCCCTGTGAGCTCCAATTCCTACCCCCTTCCCTTGAAGGTCTCCTTTATGGAAGTACCTCAAAGGTCCAGGCATCCTTTCAGCCAGCAGTCCTTACAGCCAAAATGATTAATCCCTGATTTTTCAGTCAGCAATTTTAATATTTCTATCGAGAGCATCTTGAAGATAAATTATCCATGGTGATATTAATTATAACAAGATTTTTAAAGAGGACAAATCAAATGCTTCATAAAATCACTCATGTTCACTAATTTAAAAATCTACACAATGCATAATTGCATGGCAATGCAGCCTGCTCTAACTGATCTTGCTTTAAAGAACAAATAAGATGTCTGTATGAGAGGTTATATTTATATAATGTCTACAGGAGAAAGAAATCCAATAGCATTATAGAAAGAACAGGAACTCTAAAGAATCTATGGACATATTTACTAAAATCATTTTTTAAAACTAATTAATGCTTGCTAGGCTAATCTCCAAAGGCTATTGTGTGAAAGGAGTTAAAGCATGAAAAATGTTTGTGTTTGATAATATAATGTCAAATGTATAGTATTTACAGCATTTTTTGTTATTACTATAAAATATCTTGCACTTTAATGGATTTTTGATGTTTAAAAGAATGTTTACTTTTGAAAACATAACAGCTCTTAGAGAAGGAATTATATAAGCTGCTCTATTGCTTTGAGCAAATGTTTTGAGCAGGTTTTTCACATTTTCCATTGTTATCCAATAGTCACACACATAAACCTCCAACATAAGTAATTTCTGTGCTGACTTTAAGGAAATAATGTTTGTGCTAGCTATTCTTGGGATAGAAACAAGAAAGAATGGGGAGGGAGTTAGCAGTGGAAAGAGGCAGTTATGGAGTTAATCACTATGTGATAAATACACCAAGAGTGTTAAGTAAATGTCAATTGTTAGTCAACCAAAATAGGAGGCAGCAGATATGTTGCTTAAGAAAACTTTAGAGAATCACAAATATATGGCCAATTCAAAGCTGAATAAGCCTGGGACAGGTCTTGAGAGTTTTCTAGTGCCCTTTTAAAAATAAAAATAATATTATTGAGTGTCATTTTAAAAATAAAAATAATATTATTGTAAAAATAACAAAAATAAAAGGATGAAAACAGGAAGTCATCTTGAGCATTGTTATCTTGGCTAAAATGATTTTTAGTTTAATTTTATTCATTTCCATTCCTGTAATTCTGTTATTACAGTATAGGAAAAATTTTTACTATGGATATTTCATTTAACAATATAGTATGTACATGCTCCCTCCCATGTAGCTGCCTGAAGCTTTTTCTCAACATTTTTTAAAAGAAACATAACATGTTATTAAATTGATACTGTAAAATTTAACTGTATTTGAATGGAAATTACCTTTCAATATTGACCAGTCTTCAATTGGTCAATGAGTCATAAGCCAAGTTATTAGATTGAAAGAAATCTTTTGAGGCTAGGTTTTTAAAACATTATTTATTATTATTATTTTTTTACTTAGGACTGAGGCTACATGTAGCTATTGGCTTCATTTGTGACAATTTTCCTCTTGAACACATTAAACATTCATTTATTATTCATTCAAAGCATTCATTCATTCAGTATGTTTTTATTGAGACTCTACTGTAGGTATTATCAACTGGAAAATAAAGGTGAAAAAATTAAAAGTCCATAGCACCTAAGAATCACATTTTCTAGTGAGCAGAGAGAGAGACTATTAAATAAACAAACATTATCATTTTGAATAGTCTAAGGATTTGGAAGACAATAAAATATGGACATGTGAATTAGAGTGATAGAGTGATAGGGATGAACTTTAGGTTAGTACTGATAAGGGAACATTTAAGTTCTTCCTTCTTCTAAGAATGATTTCCTTCCTCCTACATTCACCTTTTCAATTTAGAAACTACATTCACTGCCTGTTATAGCAGACTGAATTAAATACCTCAATTTAGACATCTTCTTAATCTTAATCCATCTCCTGGTGGATATGGACCCATTGGACCCATTGAAGATAGGATCTCTTGAAGATGTTATTTATAGTAAAGTCATCTGGATGAGGACCTCATAAGGAGAGGGTCACATGGAGAAGGAGGAAGTCAGTGGGAACCCAGGAAAGACAGGAGAGGACATCGCCATATGACAGGAAAGCCGTCAAGTATGTTGTCTGCTTGTTCTTCATCAACAGGTGAGCTCTGCTCTTGACTTTTTCCAGCCAGACTGCTAGGAGGCCTCTGGGATTTAGGGAGTGATGAAACCCTGGTATTGAGCAATTGATGGGGTCACTATTGGCTGGAGCCACAGAGCTCTCCTGGGAAACTCCATCAAAACTTGCTAGTAGGAAATCCCAAACTGGAGAAGAACATAGAGACACTGAAAAATAGAGAGAAAGAGAGCAATGAAAAACACAGTGATGGGTCATTCAGGGAAATGGGCAGTGGGTGAACGGCAGAGCAAATGAAGACAGCAGAAGACAAGGACAGCAGCAGCAGAGTGGCTACAACTCATGAGGCGTGAAACTACCACACCCACTCACCCTGTCCCCACTTCCAACACCTGCCTCCAGTGATTTCTCAAGAGTAAATTTCATTATCTGAGACTCTTAAACCAATGGAGAATAGAAAACTTTTTTGCATATATAAATCCATCTGGAATTTCTCAGGAATATTGGAATATTGAAAACATTGAAATTCCTATTTATTAAGTTGGGTAAAAGCACAAAGCCATGAGACCTGTCTAATATTATATAGCTATCAGGGTCAAAGTCAAGATTCAAACTCAGTTTTGATGGTTTCTGAAGCATGAACTCTTTTTTTTTTTTGATGTTACTATTTTTTTAATTGGGATATCTTCACACACATACAGTCTGTCCAATTATACAATCAATGTCTCACAATATCATCACATAGTTGTGTGTCATCACCATGATCATTTTTAGAACATTTGCATCACTCCAGAAAATGAAATTTAAAAAAAAGAAAAAACTCATACACCCATACACCTTACCCTTCCCTCCCATTGACCACTAATCTTGTAACCTACACAATTTTTTTACCCCTTATCTGCCCCCTCTATTATTTATTTACTTTTTATCCTTATTTTTTTACTCATGTACCCACACCCTGCATAAAAGGAGCACCAGATGCAAGGTTTTCACAATCACACAATCATACTGTATAAGCTATACATTTATCCAATTATCTTCAAGAATCAAGGCTACTGGAATACAGTTCAGCAGTTTCAGGTACTTCCTTCTAGCCACTCCAATACACCATAAGCTAAAAAGGGATATCTACATAATGCATAAGAATAACCTCCAAGATAACCTCTTGACTCTGTTTGAAATCTCTCAGCCACTGAATATTTATTTTGCCTCATTTCCATTTTCCCCCTTTTGGTGAAGATGTCTTTCTCAATCCTATAATGCTGGGTGCCAGCTCATCCCCAGGAGTCCCATCCCATGTTGCCGGGGAAATTTGCACCCCTGGGAGTCATGTCCCGTGTGTGGGGGGTTGGGGGTGGTCAGGCAGTGAGTTCACCTGCCGAGCTGGCTGAGAGAGAGAGGCCACATCTGAGTATCAAAAGAGGTTTTCTGGGGGTGACTCTTAGGCATAATTATAAATAGGCTTAACTTCTCCTTTGCAGGACTAAGTTTCATAGGGTCAAACTCCAAGATCAAGTGCTCAGCCTATTGAATTGGTTGTCCCCACTGCATGTGAGAACATGAGGAATTCCCCAGATGGGAAAGTTGAATATTTCTCCCTTGCTCCCCAGTATCCCAAGGAGATATTGAAAATACTTTTTTATTCTCTGCCCAAATTACTCTGGGATATATCAGGGCATCACACTAACCTGTACAAGCCAACAAAATCTCACCCCTATTCAAGAGTCCATGTGATTACGCTGCTCAAGTAAACTGACCATACAAGTTAAATTAGATAATGCACTACCCAAAATGTAAATTTTACACCAAATAGACACCTCTTACTTGGTCTCACATACAAATTGAAGTTTAAATATATGGACCATATCATCCTTTACCTTGTATTCTGATTTACCTTAGTTCTTTCCAGATCATATCTCTAGTCAACGTCTGATCACTTTTTCAACTTTTTAGATAGTTGTTGTATGGGGTAGTGCTGACTTTCACAGCTTCAGTGATCTAACTCTTAATCTCAGCGATTAAGAGTTAGATCAAGGCTGAGCACTTGATCTTGGAGTTTGACCCTATGAAACTTAGTCCTGCAAAGGAGAAGTTAAGTCTATTTATAATTATGCCTAAGAGTCACCCCCAGAAAACCTCTTTTGATACTCAGATGTGGCCTCTCTCTCTCAGCCAAACTTTATATACCTGAAGTTTCAAGGAATGACCAAGTTATAAGCAAATAGCTCAATATCTCAGAATTTAGAAATAACTCCTAAAGGTATGTGACTGCTATAAGAGCTTACAATCTAGGACCCTTTACAATGGGCCCCAACCTTGATTACCCATGCTCTTGACTTCAATTCTCTGAATTTGTATATTATAATTAGTTTATATGAGTAAGGCGTGATAATGTTTGTCTTTTTGTTTCTGACATTTCATTCAACATACTGTCCTCAAGGTTCATACATCTAGTTGCATGCCTCATAACTTCATTCCTTCTTACAGCCATTCAGTAATCCATGGTATCTAGTACTGTTCCCCCTTCTGTTTCTCTGTTGTTGTACCCTTAGACCACCTCCATCCATTCTGAATCAGGAACACTACTATTATAAGCACCAGTGGGCAAATGTCCATTCATGTCCCACTCTCAGTCCTCCAGGCATATACCTAGCAACAGGGTTGCAGGATCATATGGTAACCCCACCCCTAGCCTCCTGTGGAACCACGACACTGCCCTACAGAGGCGCTGTATGTCTCAGCTAAAGCATTAACTCCTAATTGCTCCTCCATTTTGCTTCTAAAAAGATCTTGCAATTTTCCCACAAACTTATGTTTCAAAAATGTATTTGGGGACCGGCCAAGGTGGCTCAGCAGGCAGATTTCTCGCCTGCCATGCTGGAGACCCGGGTTCGATTCCTGGTGCCTGCCCAAGCAAAAAAAAAAAAGGTGTATTTGACTAAATTCTCTGGATTTAATGTGACCAATTTCAACAGGTTTCAAGGTGCTATTTGACTGGCAATCTCCCATTAGAGAGATGCGGAAGGCTAGATTATTAATGTGTGATTTACTGTTGTTTAAACATTTATGATCTTGTTTCCTTGGAGCTAGTTCTCATCAATTTATGATGCAATTCCCCTGCAGCTAAGTAAGCTAGGACTTTTAAAGTGATCTGAAAAGGTGCAGGGCTGAACTTCAAAGGTTTTCTATAACTTCTTCAGTGAGAATTAAACGCTTCCAATCCTTGCATTAGTGTAAAGTAAAGCAGTCTCAAGTAGCCCACATGTTTATGGTGAAGATTTCAAATGTTCTTTGAGACACTTGTATTGAGTATAAAGGAGCTTGCTGAAACGCAATGCTCTTTTTCCTATCAAATTATTTGGCATTGTAGTCAACATGCTATAATAATTAAGGAAAATTATTCTAGGTTTGAATTTTAGATCCCCCACATGCTTGTCATAGTTTTCCTCCTTACAAAAAGATTATAATCTGCTTACCTCATTGGACGGTTGGGAGTATTAAATGAAGTAATGTATGTCCTAAGAAAGCAAAAAATAATTGGTGGAGCCTGGCACAGAATAGGCATTTTAAGAATTTCCCCCACTAACTCTTTTGATATCTGTTTGGCTTTCTCTCCCATTTTACCTAGAATAACATTTCCACCCTAGCCTGCTGTAGCCTTTGATTGACAATTGAAGATATATCATCAGTACTGTTCTTTTTGTACATATATATTAATCCTATGTATTTGTAACATCCTATACATAATTTTCTTCCTTCTCATTTTACAAGTTCATGATTATTCTACATTCCAAAGTTCAAAACCCATTTCCTCCACGAAGGTTTTCTTGTTGAATCATTTCCTTACTAAATAGTCACTTTTCTTGCATATACTCCATATTGAATCCCAAGCACCTAGATGGATTTAAACAGATATGTGTTTGTAACTGTCTTTTGAAAGAGCAATGAATTAGAATTGTTCCATTCTGAGCCTAATGAAGGTTTGACGTCAAGTAACTGGGAGAGTTTAGGCGGATCCCTCAATCTAGACCCCGTTTCCAGAGTCTGAAGAATGTAAAAACTATTCCTTGGCTTCACTGACTTTGGAAATTGGAGTGTAAAACTTGGAATGTAGTAATTCCTTTGCCTAAAATATCTTACTCTCACAGATTCACCATCTGGCATCTTACGTCCCAACCCCAGAAACAAAGGAGGCCCCAACAATTACTGTTAATGATCAGCTTGCCCAATTTCATGTGCTTTGAAGAGAACTGCACATATTGTTTAAAGGGAAGTGATGAAAGAGTGAATCTTCCCTGCCTTGATTCTGTCAGCAGAAAAGGAGCCCACACACTGACTTGCCTTTGCTCTGGGCAATATCCTCGGAGCCCAGAAATGAGCAATCTGCACTGCCTACCTGACATATGTCCTCCCCTACGGGACGCAGGTTAGTCCTGGAGAAAATATGAAGAAAATTTGTTTGCTCTCTTTTTTTCCTGGCTCTTATATTTGTTCATATTTTGTGTTCCAATAAACTAGATTACAAGTGATTTAGGCAAAATAATGTTAAGAATGGAGAAAAAAAAAATGGAGCCAGATTTCCTACATCTGAAATCCTATTTCAATTATTTAGTGGCTTTGTTAATCTGGGGCAAATTAATTAATCTCTCTGTGCCTTATTTGCCACATCTCTAAAGTGGAAATAATAATATCTACTTTATGGGTTATTGGTAAGGATTAAATAGGGTGATATATGTATAACATCCTTGATTACAGATTAAGTACAGAAGATGGGAAGCACTCAATTACTTTTTTTATTAGTATTTTTATTAGTAGTAGTAATAATAGGATTAGTACTTTTCCTTCATGTCCTTTTTAGTTATCTTCCTCCTCAACAGTGCCAGAAACACTAATCGGTCTGCAAACTACTTACCTAGTTCATGGAAACTGCATTGTTACTTTTAATCTTATCACAACAAATAAGATAAGATTACTTATCATGTGACTGCAGCATTTCCTGACTGCCTTAGACAATGCAGGCACTCTACTCTTCCATCTAATTATTGCATGTGTTAAACAGCCCAGAGTGGTCAGGCTTCTCCAGAGAAACAGAAATGAGAGGATATATAAATATATGTATATATGTAAATATTCAGAGATTTATTATCGGGATTGTCTCACATGACCATGGGGATTGGCAACTCTGAATTCTATAGGGCAGACCACAAGTTAGAACTTGATGAAAGTGACCCCCACTTGAAGTGACCCCAGAGGAAGCTGGATGGTTGAAGTAGAGATAGAAATTCTTTTCCTGACTGCCAAAATCCTCATTTCTCACTTCAAGCTTCCAACTAATTGGATGAAGAGACGCTTTTCATTGCTGAAAGAAATCTCTTTTGTTGATTGTAGATGTGATCATTTGCAGATGCCATCACTGAGTAATGCTTTAAATCCATCTAGGAAATACCTTCACAGTAACAATCAGGCCAGTGCTTATATGACCAAACAACTAGACACCATAACCCAGCCAAGTTGATACATGGAATTAACCATCACACTGCCCAGTGGAGCTCTATTTTTGAGTGACGTGATAAAGGAAGTGTATTTATGCATATATGTAAGGATCTGTTTATTCATTTTAGCCAATCAACCAAGTTCTCAGAGAGCATGATCTACACCAAAAGCGTGAAACATCTATGACTCACTGGTTTTAATGCCAGCTGGAAGCAAGAAGGAAACTGAGATTGACAGTCTTCTTGCTCTGGGTTTTTAAAAGCCACTAAGCAGGTAAATATATTAAGTGTTCAAATCCTAACTTGGATGACTATTTGGGGATTGAAAACCATAGCTGAATTCTTCAGCAAATGAAATAGTATAGAAAATCAAATCATACACTTAAATCTGACTTCCTTTTGAATTTTAAGAATTTAGTCAAATGGGGAACATGGTACTTGCAGGTCATATCTTTCTCAAGGACACAGTGAAGACTAACGACCTTGTTAAGATCAAGTTTCTAAAACTGCATAGCCTCAAAAATATTTTCTAGCCTGCAATTTTTACTGGCCCTAACCTATTCATCAGTGTCATTTTCTCTCTTTGTTATGCTACTGAGAGAACCAATAATTAGTGTATGAGTTTAAATCTTTGCCACATATCTTTATTCAATCAGAAACAAGCATTATTATTTTCAGGACCAAACAATGAAAGCAAGTCAATGGGTTTAAAGTTTGTGGAATGGGGGAAGTATTTTATTAAGACCCGGAGATTGTTAATCAACAGCCCTTGACTTATTTAACATAAAATACCAAATTCTATGCTTAAAAGAAATTCTTTATGCTAGGTGTTTTTATTCTGGCTCTGCCAGATCAAGAGTGATTTTTTCTTAAATGTACTCTCTATGTCTTCATCTCTTCTGTTGGAAAAGCAGCAATTGCAAATACAAACTCATAGGCTTTATATTATTCAAAACAACAAATAACCTTAAAATCAAGTTACCCTTGGATTTAATGTTTTCCACCTTTTATAGTACCCATAACATTGGATTATAATTACATGTGTAATCTCTGTATTCTCTTTGAAAGAGTAATATTCTTAAGGATAGGAGCCTTGTTTAACCCATAGTTGTGTCTGCAGCATCTAAAACTGAATATCATTTAGTAAATGCTCAATTTATAATTAATGAATAACAGTACTTTTTAGTTTTATTTGAATACTGATAATCCTAGAGACCACGATTTAAAAATTTCCATTATTTTTCTCTTATACAGGGACATTTAAATTTCTTTGTGCTCTTTAAAATAAACATGCAGAAAATTTTTCAAAATATATCTCTACTGTGCAATCCAGAAGCTTTCACTTTCATGCTTTTCACTCTAAAGCATGCAAACTTCCAATGATTAAAGTTGATTTTATAAGCAGGAAAATTGCAATGGTAGCAAAAAGTAATATAAATAATCTCATTAATTATAAGCACGTTAATATGGGAATATTAACTTTTGTGCAGGAATTGGTGAATTTCTGTGAAGCATCAGAAAGTCAGAGAAATGTTCACCCATGAGTACATAAGCATTCACTGCTTTTCATTGCCTCTGTTTCTTCCCCAAACATTTCTCACCATTTGTTTAGAGAAATCGATGGTAATGGCTTACATTTATAAAATCTTTTCATCTCAAAGACTCCCTAGCATTTTACAAATCAAAAATGTTATATGTTTCATCTATATTTCATCCTTTTAATGCCGCAATTAAAGAGAAACCTAAAGCAACAAATTCTTTTCTGCTTTCATGCACTTTGACAGTTAAGAACTGACAAATTTAATCAGGCTCCTCACAAAGCAAGCTCAGGATTTTCCCTGACACCAAAGTAGTCCCAAAGAGCTGTAATTAAAATGAAGTGGCCTATAGGCTGCTTTTGATTACAGCAGGGCAAATCAACCTTTTTTGTGTGATGAAACAAAAGGCTGAGCTTACACGGAGTGTCATTATTCCATCCATACATTTGAATTAATTAGAGCGATGTTCCGACTTTCTTTACCACCTGACTAGCCATACAAAAAAAACTGAAGTCTAGATGTCAAGAAGGGCTGGTGGAAGAGCAAGGAAAGACAAAAAAAAATCTTAACATTGTGTTTCTTTTCTTTCCAACAACCACAGAAAAAGATGAATTCACGTGTCTGTTGTGAGAGCAATGAACAGAACTGACATGCTTAGGATTATCCGGGTTTATTATTTTTGTCTGTATTCTGAATCCTTTGAACATAGGAATTTTTTTTATAAATTCTGAAGAACATACTTATTACAAGGCCATGTTATTTGTAAACTCTGTCAGAGCTGAGTACTTTGAAGCGCAAAATTATCATCAACAGAGATTAAGAGTATTAAGAGCTCAAAAGAGCTCGGAGTAATCGTTACACCTGTGGAAAACTACTTTATCCCACTGGAATTCCAGCATGTTGGTCAAGAGTCATTTTTCTTTCTCTACCTAAACATGTCAATAGAAGTCAAAACTCCCACTGTTTTTTTTAAATTACTGAAAAAAATCTGTTATGCAGGTAGTTCACGTTTTAATTTGCCCCCTGTTATGACACTGAAGTGTCAAGAAAAAAAACGTGATTCAGATTATAATATACAATCTAGAGAACCTGCCTAGGAAGGCGATCTGCTAATAGATCTATCATAAGACAACTAGAGAGTGTTTGGTTTCTTGTGTGATCTAATAATGTTTCATTTCTGTTGCAAGCTGAAGTTTAGCTGGGTATTGAGTTGTAGCTTCCTTCTCATATTGCTCAAATAGGCTCAATTTTTCTGCTTTAATAATAATTTAAAGAAAGCACCCAACAGCTTTTTATTTTGTCTCTTTTCATGGTTTCTTTTTTATTAGAGAAGTTGTAGGTTTTTAGAAAAATTATGCATAAAATACAGAGCATACACTAGCTTTGATACAGTTTTCCTCATGCAAACATTCTGGTCTGCCCCCGATTTTTTCTGCAAGTTTCAAGGTAGTGTTACCTCGCTGAAACCATGTGTGAAATTTCCAAGCATGATGTCTCTTGTCAAATTTTTACAGTATCCCCATGCAGGATTTTTTTACAAGTTGTCTCTGTCTAGGTGTAGGAAGAAAGACACAGCATCATTTACATAAATAATACAATTATGGATTAAATATAAAATGGACTTTCCAAAGAAGAGTGAGGTCCAAAATGGCCATGTTAATGGTTATGATTAGAAGTTGGCCTTCATATCAGGTTATTTGGATCTCCAAACTTTGATTTTTTTTACTTAATGTTATGTCACTCCCTCAATTTCCTATCCAGGTGAGCAGTGACAAAACTTCCCCCAGCATCAACTTAATCTTGTAGTTCATGTGAGTGCTTCCTTCTGAACAGTGTGACCAAGCTTGAGATCAAGCAGGCTATGAGCTATTTTAATCTATCAGCAGCTGCACTTCCTCATTGAAGGTGATTCTTTTGTTCTTTTCAGGAGGTTTGCCATGACAGAAAGCACTTCTCCACTCAGCAGGCTGAATTTCTAGGTCACATGGTAGCTTTGTTCTGCCTCAGCAGCTATTAATGAGCCAAAGTCCCACAAGAAAACACCTGACTTGGCCCTAAAGAGACACCTATTGTAAGGAGAGACATGAATCAAAACAGCTAAGAGTTACTAGGTTGTTGCTCTATGCCAAGCACTATCCTAGTACTTTATATATGCTAAACATTTAGTTGTCATAACGATACTATAAAATCATGGCTTTCAATAGTTGGGTCTGCCCTATCAGGAGCTAAACAGAAAAATGAGTTTCTTTGGTTGAAGGTGAGTTTTATTACAGGTGCACATGTAAGGAAATGGAAGAAATCTTCCCAAGATCAGTTCAAAGTGAAAAAGGGGACTTAGGCTTTAATTTTATAGCCCAAGGAGACAAAGAAATAGCAAGAGTCCAAAGGAAGACTGAAAATAAGAAAGAAAGAAACTGAGTAACAGTCACAGGATTCATTAAAACTGAATAATGGTCGCCCGCCTTGTTCATGTTTGGGCAGCACATCCTGTTATTTTATAGATTCTCCTCTCTTTGCTGACTTTTCAGGCATCTCAGATCTTTAAAGCAGGAAGGTGCTGATTTATTAGTCTGTATGGTGTTTCTAGCGCCATTCTATCCTGCTTTAGGATGTTATCTCATTCCTGCAAGTAAAGCTGAGAAGGCCTGGTTAATGTAACTAGGAAGAGAGGGTAAACTTTTGAGATTAGATCAACAGCAAGCTATTCCAGCAAAGGGCTTTAGATGAATCAAAGCTGCTTGAGTAAAGAGATTATAATAATCATTTTCTAGCTACCAAAGGCTATGCTGGACATTTTTCAGCTAAAGGGACATTTTTCCAACTATCCAGCTATCAATAATAACCCTTTGAGTAGATTATATGATTTTATAGCACTTCAACCTTCCAAATTCTTAGGCTAAAAACTTAGAGTCATCCTCAATTTCTTTCTTTCTCTTCAAATTCATAAGGAAATGCTAAGGAAGCTACCCTTCAACAAACATCTAGAACCTATCCCTTTTTCACTATCTCCACTTCCACCACCCTGCTCCAGGCCACCAGCCATCTTGCCTGGACCACTGTAGCAGTCTTGTAATGGTTCTCCTTTTTCTACTCTGCACATTCCCTCATTTTCACTGCCATCTCTTTTCAATGCAGTGACCCTTTAAAAGGTCAAATCTTGTCTCCCTTGTGCTCCATACCCTGCAATGGTTCCCATTTCATTCAGAGTAAAGACCAAAGACCTTATGATGCCCTTCAAGACCATAGTTAACCCTCTGGTTACGAGGTTACCTCTGTGAACTCATCTCCCACTGCTATTCCCTGCTCAGCCCCCCAGCACATTAGCCCTATACTATGGTACATCAGACACAGCTTTCACTCCAGAGCTCCCTCCTTCTGGGGTACTCTTCCTTCAGATATCCGCTCCTGAACTATCTACCAACCTACCTCTTTTAGGTTCTTACTCAAATCTCACTTTCTTAATGAGGCAAAATGTGTTCCATTTTTAAAAAATCATTATTTTAACTGGGGATTGAAAACAGACACAAAGGTTAAATATCAAGGCAATGATTTGGACCAAAGCAGTTTGGGCTGTAGACTGTCCACTTCACTTCCATACTGGAAGCATGAGAAGAGTCAAAATCTTAGCCCTTTTTATTTGTTTTGCAATTAGAGACATCCACATACAATTTGCAGCTCAGTACAACTGGGAGATGTGTACAGCCTGAACCAGGACTGACTTGCATGACTGTGACTTCATGTAGGGTGTTCCTCTATTTGTAATGTACTCTCCCTCCTCCTTCCCACCCCCCCACCAGATTCAGCCCAAGTGTTATTTCCTCTATTGGGATTTCCACAAACTTACTAAATGTTGCTCTACTTTCTCTATCTTCTCTGCACAATATTCATGCTTCAACTTTTATTCACTGAGTTATATGATATTTCACCTATTTGCATAATTATATTCTATATTTCTGATATAAGAGGTGTTCAATAAATACTAGTTTGAACAATAGTTTTTCAAACTAAAACAAACAATTTGTTTTCACAAGTGTTCTGGGCACAAATTAAAATTTTACACATAATAATATTTCTGTCTTCCAAAAGACAATATAAATGAAATGGCATATGTATGTCTGTGTATATGTGTGCATGTGTGTGCATGTTATTTTAGAGAAGTTGTAGGCTTACAGAAAAATCATGCATAAAATAGAGAGTTCTCATAAGCTACCTGTTATTAACACCTTGCATAAGTGGGGTACATTTGTTACAATTCATGAAAGGACATTTTAATTATTGTACTATTAACTATAGCCTATCATTTGTAATACGTTTCACTGTTTGTATTGTACAGTCCTATGTTTTTAATGTTTTTACTGTAAAATATAACATTATTACAAAGAAAGGAAAGAAAAAAGAATAATTTTCAAAGCACTCTTCAACAGGTAGTTACAGAACAGATTTCAGAGTTTGCCATCCCACTTTTTCAGATTTTACCTTCTGTTTCAAAACACTGGAGGCTAGAAGAAATATCAGTATAGTGATTCAGCAGTCCTACCCATTCGTTAAATCCTATTTTCTTTATTATAACTCCTCCTTCTCCTTTGATACTTCTCTCAATCTATAGGGATCTTTAGGCAGAGCACATTCTGACTTTTTCATGATGAGAAGGGGTGTGACACTACAGGATAGGGGGGTGTAATTAGTTGATAATCTTGGAGAAGCTGATCCCTCTGGGTTTCAGGACCTATCTTTCCCAGGAACCCTCTGTAAATTATAAGTTCCAGAAAAGCAAACTTAGTGCATGAAACCTCTATAGAGTCTCGGTTCAAGCCTTGGGTGTTCTCAAAAGCCAATAGGATTGATATTGGTTGGGGTTTCGCAAACCATGGCAATCAGCTCTATCTAACTGAAGCTTGCATAAGAGTAGCCTCCTGAAAAGCCTCTTGACTCTATGTGATCTCTCTTAGCCACTGATGCCCTATTTTATTACACCTCTTTCCCCCTTTTGGTCAGGAAAGCTTTGTTGATCCCATGGTGCCAGGGCCAAACCCATCTCCAGGAGCCATACCCCACATTGTCAGGAAGACCTCACCCCAAATGCCATGTCTCATGTAGGAGGTTGGGCAATGATTTTCCTTGCAGAGTTGGGCTTAGAAAGAAAGATCAGCCACACCTGAACAAGAAAAGAGGTTTCCCAGAAACGCTCCTGGACCTACTTATAGGTAGTCTTGGCTTCTCCACTACAGAAAAAGCCCCATAAGGACAAGCCTCAAAATCAAGGACCTGGCCCATTTTCCTGTGAGTCCTCAACGGTTGAGAGGGTACCCAGGGTTTCTCAAATGGGGAAGCCTAACAATCTATATATATATATTTATATATTTCCCCCTTTGGACCCTCAAGGGACTCTACTAACACTTCTTAATCATCAGCCCACCATAGTCTGAGATGTACCCTGGTATTACCTTAAATATACAGAATTATAAGGCCTTATTCCCATTCTGGCTTCCAGGAACTCGGGTTGTTTAAATGAGCTATCCAGACAGGGTGATTTAGATTGTGTGTTACAGAAAATTCAGTTTCTAGATAGAATAGACCTCTCTGCCTTTGGTCTCATACAGTAGGTGAAGTTCTAGGGTACATGCACTATCATCTTTTATCCTGCATTCTGATTTACCTTAGTCCCAGCCAAACTGGCTCCATTTTTATCTCTAATCAAGGCCTGATCTGTTTTTCAGTTACTTTAACTGTTATTTTATACAGCTATGCTATTTTTCAGAGTGGCAGCACTTCATTTCTGGGTTTCAGGTGTCACAGAGTTACTCAATGTTCCAGGGAAATACCAGTTGATCCACATATAGCTTGGTGTATCAGAATCTAGAAATTCACTTAAAACTTCAGACTAAGTGTGGCTGCTATAAGGGCTCACAGTCTCGGCTCCAATTATAAGTATTTCTGAAAGAGACCATGGCATATTTGTTCTTTCATTTCTGGCTTATTTTCCATAACATTGTCCCCAAGGTTTGTTCAGTTCATTGGATGCCTCTCAACATCCTTTCTTTTTGTAGCCACACCATGTCTCATCATATAAATTTATCACAGTTCACCATTCTGCTTCTCAGTCGTTGTACCCTTTGGATCCCTTCCTCCATTGGACATCATGGATAATGTCCAAAATAAACAAACCATGTCTTACAGTACCCTCACTTGGTTGTACAATCAGCAGCATTGTCAATTTTAGACAATTGTCATCAGTCCATAGTGACAAAGAGCCAACAAACATAGGCTCTCCTAATATCAAATCACCAAACTGTTTTCCACAGAAGCTGTACTATTATGAATTCCTATCAAAAGTGAATAACTGTTCCAGTTTCTCCACATCCTTTCCAAAATTTGTAGTTTTGTTTGTTTCATAGCAGCCATTCTTACAGGTGTGAGGTGGTAAGTCATTGCCATCTTGATTTGCATTTCCCTTATAGCTAATGAAAATGAGGATCTCTTTATGAGCTTTTTAGCCATTTGTATTTGCTCTTCAGAAAAGCATCTATTCATATCCTCTGCCCATTTTATAATTTAGTTGTTCTTTTGTTGTTGAGATGCATAATTTCTTTATGTACAAGAATATCAAGTCTTTATCCAATGTATGGTTTCCAAATATTTTCTCCCATTGAGTTGGCTGCTTCTACACCTTTTTGACAAAGTCCTTTGAGGTACTGAAGCTCCTAATCTTAAAGAGTTCTCATTTATCTATTTTTTCTTTCACTGCTTGTGCTTTAGATGTAAAGTTTAAGAATATACCTCTTATTATTAGCTCTTGAAGATGTTTCCATGCATTTTCTTCCAAAAACCTTATGGTACTAGTGCTTACATTTAGGTCTTCATTTTGAATTCGGTTTTGGATAGGGTTTAAGCTAGGGGTCCTCTTTCATTCTTTTGGCTATTTATATATGGTTATCCCATGCAAATTTATTGAAATGACTATTCTGTCCTAGTTCAGTGGATTTGGGGGTCTTATGGAAGACAAATTATATATAGAGAGAGATTTATAGAGTCTATCTCTACACTCTTGATTTGAATCCATTGGTTAATACTTCTGTCTTTGTACTAGTACCATGCTGTTTTGACCACTGTGGCTTTATAGTAAGCTTTAAAGTCAGGAAGTATTAGTCCTCTCACTTCACTCTCCTTTTTTTTCTTTTTAATTGACAAGCTGAAACAACATACAAACATGAACATTCCTAACATACAAACATTCCACACATGGTGTACAATCAATGCCTCACAATTAATCATCACATAGTAATTCATCACCATGATCATTTTTTAGAACACTTGCATCACTCCAGAAAAAGAAATAAAAAGAAAAAAAATCCTCATACATGCTATACCCCTTACCCCTCCCTTTCATTAACCACTAGTATTTCCATCTACCCAATAGATTTTAACCTTTGTTCCTCCTATTTTTTTCCTAATCCCCTCACCACTCCCTTTCATTGATCACTAGTATTTCAATCTACTCAATTTGTTTCAACATTTGTTCACTCTATTATTTATTTATTTTTAATCCATATATTTTACTCATCTGTCCATACTGTAGATAAAAGGAGCATCAGACACAAGGTTTTCACAATCACATAGTCACATTGCAAAAGCTATATCATTGTACTTTCATCTTCAAGAAACATGGCTACTGGAACACAGCTCTACAGTTTCAGGCACTTCCTTCTAGCCTTTCTAATATACTTTAAACTATAAAGGGGATATCTATATAATGCATAAGAATAACCACCAGGATAACCTCTCAACTCTGTTTGAAATCTCTTAGCCATTGACACTTCGTTTTGTCTCATTTCTCTCTTCCCCTTTTGGTTGAGAAGATTTTCTCAAGCCCTTGATGCTGAGTCCCAGGTCATTCTATGATTTCTGTCCCATGTTGCCAGGGAGGTTTACACCCCTAGGAGTCATGTCCCATGTAGAGAGGGGGAGGGCAATGAGTTTGCTTGCCATGTTGGTTGAGAGAGAGAGATAGACCACATCTGAGCAACAAAAGAGGTTCTCTGGGGGTGACTCTTAGGCCTAATTTTATGTAGGCTCAGCTTACCCTTTGTGGGGGTAAGTTTCCTATGAACAAACCCCAAGATTGAGGGCTTGACCTATTGATTTGGATGTTCCCACTGCTTGTGAGAATATCAGGAATTCTCCAAATGGGGACGTTGAATTTTCCCCCCTTCTCCCCATTCCCCCAAGGGAACTTTGCAAATACTTCTTTATTCACTGTTCAAATCACTGTGGGATTTATCAGAGCATCACACTGGACAAACCAGCAAAATCACATGCCTTATTCAAGGTTCTGTGTACTTATAGTGTTCAATTAACCTGCTCATATAAGTTATATTAGGAAATGCACTAGTCAAAATATAAGTTTTGTACCTAATAAGCATTTTTTTGCTTTAGTCTCACACAGAAGTCGAAGTTTTAAAATATAAATGACCATCTATTTTTAACACCCTGCAATATTAACATTCCTTTGTTCTTCCTCATGCAAAAACATCTTTTAATTTGTATATTTAGTCACTATCATTGTATACTCTAGGCAGTCCTAGACTATACCATCTCAGTCTTTATCATCTTTCTTTCCTTCTGGTTTCATTTGTGCCCCCAGCCCTCTTCCATCTATCATTCTCACATTCAGCTTCATTTGGTGTACTTACATTATTGTGCTATCCATTTCTTAATTTTTACAATAAATCCTGTTGCACAATCTGTATCCCTTTAGCTCCAAATACCCTATTTATATCTCTTGATGGCCTCTGATGTTTTTTGTTTCTGGCTAATCTCACTCAGAATAATGCCCTTAAGGTCCACCCATGTTGTTACATCCTTCATGACTTTATTCTGTCTTACAGCTGCATAATATTCCATTGTATGTATATACCACAGCTTGTCTAGCCACTCATCTGTTGATGGACATTTGGTCTGTTTTCATCTCTTGACAATTGTAAATAATGCTGCTATAAACATTGGTGTACAAATGTCCATCTGTGTTCATGCCCTCCTGTCCTCTGAATAGATACCTAGCAATGATATTGCTGGATCATATGGCAATTCTATACTTAGCTTCCTAAGGAACCACCAAACTGCCTTCCACAACGTTTGTGCCATTTTATATTCCCCTCAACAGTGTATAAGTGTGTCTCTTCCTCCATATTTTCTCCAGCATTAGTTGTTTTCTATTTTATTGATAATGGCCATTCAATAAATGGGTGGGTGTGAGATGATATCTCATTGTGTTTTGATTTGCATTTCCCTAATAGCCAGGGAAGTTGAGCATCTTTTCATGTGCCTTTTGGCCATTTGTATTTCCTCTTTTGAGAAGTGTCTGTTTATGTCTTTTGCCCATTTTGTAATTGGGTTGTTTGTCTTTTTTTGTTGTTGAGTTGAACAATGTCTTTATATATTCTGGATACTAGAGCCTTATCTGATATGTCGTTTCTAAATATTGTCTCCTATTGTGTAGACTGTCTTTTTACTTTCTTGACAAGGTTCTTTGATGCATGAAAGTGTTTAATTTTGAGGAATTCCCATTTATCTATTTTTTCAATGCTCATGCTTTGGGTGTAAGATCTAGGAAACCGCCTCCTATTACAAGTTTTGTAAGATATTTCCCTACATTTTCTTCTAAAAGTTTTATGGTCTTAGATCTAATGTTCAGGTCTTTGATTTTGAGTTAATTTTTATATAGAGTGTGAGATATGGCTCATTTTTCATTATTTTGCATGTGAATATCCAGTTCTCCAAGCACCATATATTGAAGAGACTGTTCTGTCCCAGGTGAGTTGACTTGACTGTCTTATAAAAGATCAATTGTTTCTAGATGAGAGGGTCACTGAACACTCTATTCGATTCTATTGGTCAGTATATCTATGTTTATGCCAGAACTATGCTGTTTTGACCACTGTAGCTTCATAATATGCCTTAAAGTCAGGTAGTATGAGACCTCTAACTTAATTTTTCTTTCTCAGGATATTTTTAATTATTTGGGACATCTTACCTTTCCAGATAAATTTGGTTATTGGTTGTTCTATTTCTGCAAAATAAGTTTTGGGGATTTTAATTGGTATTGCATTGAATCTATAAATCAATTTAGGTAGAACTGACATTTTAACTATATTCAGTCTTCCAATCCATGAACATGGTATGCCCTTCCATTTATTTAGGTCTTCTGTAAGTTCTTTTAGCAATTTCTTATAGTTTTCTTTGTATAGGTCTTTTGTATCTTAGTTAAATTTATTGCTAAATATTTTATTCTTTTGATTGCAATTGTAAATGGAATGTTTTTCTTGATTCCCCCCTCAGCTTACTCAATACTAGTGTATAGAAACACTACAGGTTTTTGAGTGTTGGTCTTGTACCCTGCCACTTTACTGTACTCATTTATTAGCTCTAGTAGTCTTGATGTGGATTTTTCAGGTTTTTTGACATATAATATCATATCATCTGCAAACAGTGAGAGTTTTATTTCTTCCTTTCCAATTTTGATGTCTTGTATTTCTTTTTCTTGTCTAATTGCTCTGGTTAGAACTTCCAATGCAATCTTGAATAACAATGATGACAGTGAATATCCTTGTCTTGTTCCTGATCTTAGAGGACAAGTTTTTCCCCATTGAGGATGATATTAGCTGTGGATTTTTCATATATTCTCTTTATCATGTTGAGGAAGTTCTCTTCTATTCCTATCCTTTGGAGTGTTTTTGACAAGAATGGATGTTGAATTTTGTCAAATGCCTTTTGTGCATCAATCAAGATGATCATGTGGTTTTTCTGCTTTGATTTGTTGATATAGTGTATTACATTGATTGATTTTCTTATGTTGAACCGTTCTTGCATACCTGGGATGAATCCTATTTGGTCATGGTGTATAATTCTTTTAATGTGCTACTAGATTTGATTTGCAAGAATGTTGTTGAGGATTTTTGCATCTATATTCATTAGCAAGATTGGTCTGTAATTTTCTTTCTCATAGTATATTTGTCTGGCTTTGGAATGAGGGTGATGTCGGCTTCATAAAATGAGTTAGGTAGCCTTTCCTCCTTTTCAATTTTTTTTGAAATTGAGCAGTATTGGTACCAATTCTTTCTTGAATGCTTGGTAGAATTCACATGTGAAGCCATCTGGTCCTGGACTTTTCTTTTTGAGCACTTCTTCCACAGGACAGGCTTGCTGGCTGAAGAAGCAGCAAAAAAATCTCTTTTCTTCCTTGTAAGTCTTCAACTGATTGGATTATCTCATTGGTGGAAGAAATGCCTTAGTTGATCACAGATATAGTCAGCCACAGATGTAATCATCTGACTGATGATTTAACATGCCAGCTTTCCAGTTTATCAATCAGCCATAAAATATCCTTGTAGCAACAGTCAGGCCAGTGCTAGCCTGATCAGACAATGGGGCATTATCATTTGGCAAGTTGACATCACAATATAAACATCACACCAGTCTTATTAAGTATGATGCTGGTGTGGGTTTTTCATATATGCACAGGGTTGGGGAGGGTGGTACTGTGTCTGTTCCATGGCCTGGGACAGGGCAGCCAACAGCAACACCCATGGGAGCAGTGGAAGCAGCTGATTTGCAGTCCTGGGCATCCAGTGACTCTTTCATCCACCATGCCTGATAGAATGGCTATTTTTAGTTCCTGACCAGGTGACTGTACCCAGCACCTGGGGGTGAAGGTTTTTGCAGTGGATGACCCAGCATGCCTCTGGGGTTCCCACGGGTGCTGCTGGCTGTGAGCCGCTTAGGAAGGCCACCCCAGCCAGCAGCTGGGACAGGCTAGAGTGAACTGATAGTCAGCTCCCTTGGATCAACACTTTCCCACATGCTGCTACCCACCCCCAGTGGGGATCACAAATGATGAGACCCACCCTGCTCACCTTTCCCTGTCCCTCTATCTCTCCCCTCCCCAAGAAAACCTAGAGATCCTCTTCAACCACTCACCCCGTGAGAGCACAGTCCTGGTCATTCTGTCTCCATCCCCTATCTTGTCCCCTGCTGCGGGGGTGAATTCAATCCACCCAACTCTGCCATCTTCCCAGAAGTCAGTCCTATTTTTTTTAAGTTTTTATTCTAATAATAGTTATACAACCTAAAATTTCTCCCTTTTAATCACATTCACATGCATAATTCAGTGATGTTAGTTACATTCATAATGTTGAGCTACTAACGTCACAATCCATTACCAAAACTTTACAGTCAATCCAATTAGACACTGTACAATTTAAGCAATAACTCCCCATTCCCAAAACCTACCTCTAGTAACTTATATTCTAGATTCTGACAGTATGAGTTTGCTTGTTTTAATCATTTCATATCAATGAGATCATAAAATACTTGTCTTTTCATGACTGGCTTATTTCACTCAATAGTCTGTCTTCAAGGTTCATTCCTATTGTCAAAAGTATCAGAATGGCATTCCTTTTTACAAATGAATAATATTCCATTATATGTACATACCACATTCAATCTATCCATTCAATAGTTGATAGACTCTTGGGTTGTTTCCACCTTTTGGCAACTGTGAATAAGACTGCCACGAACGTTGGTGTGCAAATCTCTGTTCCAGTCCCTGCTTTCAAATCTTTTGCATATATGCCAAGAAATGGGATTGGCAGGACATATGGTAATTCTAAACTTTACTTTCTGAGGAACCACCAAATTGTCTTCCATAGTGGCTGCACCATTTTACATTACTACCAACAGTTAATGAATATTCCTATTTTTCCACATCCTCTCTAATGCTTATAATTTTTTTTATAATTTTTTGTTAAATAGTAGCCATTCTAGTGTGTATGAAATGTTAATTCATTATGGCTTTGAATTGCATTCCCTTAATAGCTAATGATGTTGAACATATTTTCATGTGCTTTTTGGCTAGTTATATTTCCTCTTTGGAGAAATATTTACTCAAGTCTTTTGCCTATTTTTTTGTTTTGTTTTTTGTTTTTGGGGGTTTTTTGCATATTTTTAATATGTGTCATTTGTCTTTTTATTATTGAGTTGAAGGCTTTATTTATATATTCTGGATGTTAACCCATATTGGACATATAATTTCCAAATATTTTCTCCCATTGACTAGGTTGTCTTTTCACTTTAATGATAAAGACCTTTGCAAAAATTTTTTAATTTTGATGAGGTCCCATTTATTTACTTTTTCTTTTGTCGCTTATTGTTTTGGGTGTAAAATATAAGAACCATTGCCTAACACAAGATCCTGAAAATGCTCCCCTGCATTTTATTCTAGGAGTTTCATAATCCTTACTCTTATGTTTAGATCTTTGATCCATTTTGCATTAATTGTTATATATAGTGTGTGATAGAGGTCCTCCTTCATTCTTTTGCAAATGGATTTCTAGTTTTCCTAGAACTATTTGATGAAGAGACTATTCTTTCCCAATTGACTGGACTTGGCAGCTTTGTCAAAAATCAATTGGCTCTTGATATGAGGGTTTATATCTGAACCTTCAATTTGATTCCACTGGTCTGTACATCTACCCTGTGCCAGTACCATGCTGTTTTGACCACTGTAGCTTTGACCACCTTGTTTTAAAGTCAGGAAGTTCACTCATACTTTTACTGCTTTGATTTTCAAAGTTTGGGGATCTTACCCCTAAAATATCTCACCTCCTCCACTGAATCAGATTATCTGACATTTGAATCTTTTAATGTGTGTGTCTAACAAGTGAGGCACCTTATCTCTTTAAATATATTTTTCTTTTGAAAGAAAGCTTTTTGAACATATTTAAAGCTTCTGGAAGGAAAAGCATAAATTCAAAGTAAGGATAATATTTTGAAATAAACTTATTGTTAATGACCAATTCAAATATCATCACTTCCATGCAGTTTTCTCTAGCCATTATAGTTTACTTTGTTTGTTTCATATGTTTTATTCACAGTTCAATGTTTCACAATTTAACTTGTTTCTTTTGCTGAAGAGTTAATTTCAGGGATCAGAAACTGTGATGTATTCTTCTTGTTCACTTACTTAAGCTCATATTATTTAGAAAGTACTATGCATATGGTAAGCATTTGTGTTTCTTGACTGTGCCATTTTCTTTTAAATGAATTGAAGTTTCTTTCCTTTTTTCCCTTTTCCTTTTTCTTCTCTTGGCAAATTTGATATTGTACCCCTTTCCATTTTTAACTCTGAAAAAACAAGTAGAAATATCTCAGGCAGTCTGAGAACTTCTGTTCTTTCTCTTCACTAATATTTAGCTATTTCTCTGATCCTTAATTGTCTATAGAAGTAACAAATGTATATTGCTCAAAAACTAGAATTTGGGCAGTTATTTTAACTTTTTTGAAGTTACACTCTGTGCTGGTTTGAAATACTATGTAGCCCAGAAAAGCCATGTTTTAATCCTGATTCAATCTTGTGGGGACAGCCATTTCTTTCAGTCCTAATTCAATACCGACAGGCAGAAACCTTTCATTAGATTATCTCCCCAAAGATGTGACATGTCTGATTATGGGTATGGTCTTTTGATTAGATGGAGATGTAACTATGCCCATTCAGATGGATCTTGATTAGTTTACTGGAATCCTTTAAAAGGGGAAACATTTTGAAGAAACCTCAGGGCCAACAGAGAGAGCAGATGTAGACTCTTGTAGAACAGTTGCTTCAGAATAGAGACACAGATGACTGGAGATGCTTAGAGCCCAGCAGACATAGCCAGGTGCTTTCCCATGAGATGTTAAGCAAGCCAGAACCTGGAGAGAGCCAAGGGAAGCCAAGGGATGAAAGCCAGCCCCAGAGAAGCAAAGTGAGGAACCCCCACAGGAACCGAGGCTGAAAGCAACAGAGCCCAGGAGTAGGGGACCAGCTGATGCCAGCCATGTGACTTCTCCGCTGACAGAGATGCTCCAGACTCATCAGCTTTCCTTGAATTAAGGTGTCTTTTTCTGGGTGCCTTAGTTTGGACATTTTCTCAGATTTTCTCAGCACTAGAACTGTGAACTTGTAACTTATCTTTTGAAAAGCCATCCCATTTCTGGTATATTGCATTCTGACAGCTTACAAACTAAAACACACTCCTCTTGGAAATTCCAAATTAAAGCTTTAGATTTTATCAGAAAAATGTACATGGGAAAATACATGAAATGTTTTGTTATAATTTCAGCTATTCATGGACCTCATGAAATGCATTCAAGTACTCTCCTCTGTGTCCTTCAATCCTAGGTGAAGCACGTCAAGTCCAGGGAATGTAACTATTTTTTAAAACAGTTTTATGGAGACATATTCACATACCATACTATGCATCTAATGTGTGTAATCAGTGGCTTTTCATATTATCAAAGAGTAGTTGTGCATTCATCACCACTATCAGTTTTACAACATTTTCATTACTCCAAAAAGAAAAACCTCATAACTTTAAGCAGTTACTTCTCAATCCCTCTATCCTTCCCCAGCCCAACATAAACACACTAATCTGTCTCTATAATTTATTTACATTTATATTTTAGATAAATGTAATCATGCAATATATAATACTTTGTGGCTGGCTTCTTTCATTTGACATACTGGACTTTTTTTTAGCTACTGTTATTACTTTTCCTTTTATTACTTAGAGAATTTGTAGGTTTACAAAAAAGTCATGTAAAAAGTACAATGTTCCCATAAACTCCCTATTATTGACATTTTGCGGTAATATTGTAACCTTGCTACAATTGCTAAAGAACTTAAAATATTACTGTTAGGGTGGCTCAGAGTGCAAGAATGTTTGCCTGCCATGCCAGAGGACCCGGGTTCACTTCCCGGTGCCTGCCCATGTTAAAAAAAAAATATATATATATATATAAAACTGTTAGCTATAGTCTACAGTTTATATTAGATGTATATTTTCCCATATACTGCCTTATTATTAACACCTTGTTATAATGGCATATATTTGCTATAACCTATGAAAGAACATTCTCATATTTGTAGTGTTAACTGTAGTCCATCATCCACAAAAGGGTTACTGTTGCATTATACAATCCTATATTTATCTTCTAATTTTCCTTCTAACGAAATCCATGACCCCAAACTTCCTTTTCAGCCATACTCACCAACATAATTCAGGGCTGTTAATTACATTCACAATAGTATACTAGTATCACCACTATCCATTTCCAAACACTTTCAATTGAAAAAAATAGAAATTCTGCTCAAATTAAGCATTGGCTCCTCTTTCTCTACCCCCATTCTGTCCCCTATTGACCTATAATCTGGATTCTGTTTCTATGAGTTTGCTTAGTATAATTAGTTCATATCAGTGACATCCTACAATATTTGTCCTTGTGCATCTGACTTATTTCACTAAACATAACATCCTCAAGGTTCATCCATCTGGTCGCAGGTTCAGGACTTCATTCCTTCTTACAGCTGAATAATATTCCATCATATGTATATTCCACATTTGTTTATGCACTCATTGGTTGGGGGTAGGGTTGAAGCAATGGCCCAGTCATTGCTGTGCAGGCCAGGCTGAAACAGCAGTTCAGTACCAGAATCCAGCAATCTAAATTTGTCAATCAAGACACATTTTCAACACTCAGCATTGCCCACTCACCCCCTTGCTCCTGAGGAAGAGGGCTTCCATGCCCTTCACCACCCATCAGGAGCCAGCTCAGAACCAGACCCCAGGTGCTGGCCTTGAGAGTGGGCACTAGCAATCACTGCCAAGCAGTTTACTCACAGTTTTTTACTGCAGTGTCTAAGCCTCTTCATCCTGCTCATCCTTGAATGCTGTGCAGTGCTCCCCTGGCCTCTGGAGCCCAGAAAAGTTGTTTCAGACAGTTTCTGCCTTTCCATGAGCTGATTTTGGAGAAGTGAACACTGCAGAACCCTACTCGGCTATCTTCCCTGGGAGATCTTAGACGATACAAATCTATTCGTCATAGTACATGGATATTTCCTGCTCTTTCTCTAAAGACTTGAGAAAAAGAGATGTTTGGGGTCACATAATTCCAAAATAACATTCCAAGTTTTCCACGCCAACACTTCTTATCAGAGTTCTGAAATAAGGAAATGTGAGCCTCTCACGCTGGAAAATTTGTACTACACAGTAAACTAAGAATTCTGTAAGCTCCCTAAAACAGCCCACTGCTTTCCTGACAGAATCAGCAAAGTAGGTTGCCTGTGATGCTTTAAAATCATGACGAGAATGATTCCAGGCCTGATCACAGAATCCACATTTAATGGCTCATCATGGTGACCTATACTTGGAGCAGTAGAGACAGAGGGTCTTAGGGGATATCAGAGCTCCTGAAAAACAGCTTATACGTTCTGATGTACACCATGTTATCCTTACCGAAGAAAGGGGTGAGGAGTGATGAAAGGGACTCCCTTCATTCCTGTATTTACAAGCTGCCACTGGAACTTGATTGCTGAAAGGACTACCTCAGATTCTGACAGGAGGACTTCACTGTTTCTCATTTCCATGGACATAACCAAGCCAGAATTCAGGCTTCCTTCCTCTGATATGTCTTTCTCACTAACTCCAAAGTGGATGAAAAGAGGGAGCCGATATATATATATATATATATATATATATATATATATATATTTTTTTTTTTTACTTTGTTTTTAAACTAACCTTATAAACTCTGACTTTTAATCATCTTAGTTGGAATATAATGAAGCAATCCATAAAATACACAATTTAAATTGAAGACTCTTTTACTGGTACTTTAATTAAAATAAAAGCATAGAAAAGTCCCTGAGTAACCTCCTTCATTATGTTAGATGTTAAAAAGCAAACACACACAAAATGGTACGACACTTTTGTCATACCAAAGGAACACTCTGATGGACTAAAAAATGCATAGTACATAAATGGATAATTAGGTCCCATGTCTCTTGATCACTGAGATATTATTCTTCCTTTGGGAATGAGAGAGTTTATTTCATATTGCTGCTGTGCAAGCATAGGGCGAGAGGTGCAATACACTGATGGTGCTCATACATGAAAATTTGCTGAAAATAACTTCAGCAAGAACAACGTTGATGCTGCACAAGTAATATTTTTTGTGTGATGCAGTAACAGAAATCTGTTTCTCCTGTGTATTGTGCTGTTTATGAATACAAATAAGAAATAGAATTTCCCTTCCTTAAATTGCACTTAGACATGGAAAATAGTCAGGATGACAGATTGGAAATGTTTATAGTCAGTAAATTCCTTAGACAGAGCCAAACACCCTGACATACACAATTAAATCTTCACCTCTATCTCCCACGTACACACGCTCCATCACTGTCACTTCCACCACCACTGAGAAAATATCTAAGTTGCCCAGGTCTTCCCTCTACGTATATGTCTTTACTTCTTGGCTTCATTCTTTCAATTACTGTTTATTAAAAGGTGTGCTTTTGAGATTTGAAAGCATATCCATTTCAAGATATTCTACCTATAACTTTTAGCAGTAAATAAAATGATGTATTTCAGAACGTTTTCCAATAATGTGAGCTTGGTTTGGTGAAAAGAACACTGATTGTAATCCTGCCTCTGCCAATCATATGGTCTCAGAAAAGCAACTTAAGCTTTTGAACCTGTTGTTTTCTTATCTGCAGAAAGGGACTGATAATGTTTATACCTTTCTCACAAAGTTACGTGATGACAAAATTAGATAATACATGTGAAGGTTCTTGGAAAACTGAAAAATGCTTTTTAAATAATAGTACCATTTTATTATTATTATTTTATTATTTCTATACTCCTTAGCTCCTTACTTCTACTGACAAATCAGATTAAAGATTGAATTACATCTGCTAAACATCTAAAGGCATATTTGCATTTTCAAAATGGCACGAAGTCTTCTTTTTATCTTATACTGTGTGTCTTCATGCCAGCTAGCAGAAGGAGCTAGAGCAGTCCTTGGCCAAGTCTATGGAAGATCTATTGTGAGAATAAAGCTGTTCTTTCGAACACAAATAGTAAGTTTTCACTTTCAGTATTTAAAAAGTATCCATGTATTCCATCCAGTCAAAGTAGATTGTTTAATAGTCTTCTTGGATGGTAATTTTCTCTTTACTTTTCTTCCTTTGTAACAGCTACAACACACAAGACAGAAATTTAGTTAGTTTTCATAATTGATTGGTAGGCCTATGTGCCTCTCTGGGCCTCAGTTGTATTATCTGTGAACTGCAAGTAATACTAACACTTACTTACTAGATTTGCTGTGAGGATTAAATGAACTAATAATGAAAAAACTTAGACCTATTCCAGGAACAAATAAGCACTTGATTAACTATTACTACTTTTAGTATTAGCATTATTCATTCGTTCAGCAAATTGATTTATCACTTACCACAGTGCCAGAAAATAGATACAAACTCAAGAAAAAATGAGAGTTACATAACTGAGATAGTTGAGGTGTTGAACTTTTGCTCTGCTGCTTACTAGGTTATTCAGGTGTAAAGTGGGGATTGTTAATATATTAATTGTTATGTTATGAAATTATGTTATTAATTTATGGATTTAAGTTCATTTCAATTATGAAAATTAGCTGAATTCAGGAAGACTGAATTCACGAGGTTGTCCTAGAGATTAGATGAATTATTATGAGAAAGAGCTTAGAGCAGTACTTGGTAATTGGCATTATATATCTAGATATTATTTTAGTTGTAAGACCAGAGGGGGTTGCTGTGTTCTGAGTTGATGATTTTATACTTCCATTGACTAGTGAGTTTTTAAAATTCCTACTTATTAACATGTAGGTGATCAAACCCCGTAGGACTGATTCAACAAAACCACATGAATTTTTTTTATAAGCCGAAAGAGCATCTCAGTTATTTTCTCTGAAATTGATATTTCCAAAGGGACTGAATATACGTCAGCAAGTATCAAACTCTCCTCCAGAACATTCCTGCAACAATGGAGAAAAAAAATTGCTACCAGAAAAGTAAAAGATAGTTGGATGGCTTTAAGAAATGCTTTCGTAAAGTTGTGGTAATTTGATGTCACCATTTTCCCTGTGGAGCTACTAGAACAAAAAAAAAACAAAAACAAAAATCCTAGTATCAGCCTGAAAACACAGGCCATTTTTTAACAGAAATGGGAACATACATAATGAACATTTTTTCAAGAATCTAATTTTTAATATTTCTGGTGTATGACAGTGTATATATTTTCATTAATTACCATATCTCCTTCACCATTTCAATGTGCCTTCAGTGCATTTCCAGGACATCAACTTGTTTTATACCAGATATACTCATCATATTTCAATTGACAGTTTCCTGATTTCCTAGTAATATTGAGAGTGGTACATTCATCTCATTAGCAATGCAGACATAAATCATATTTTAAACTGTATTATTTCTGGAAAGATATCTGTGATCAGGTAATCAATCTCATGCATGAATGAATTCTAGTTAGTTCCATTTTAGGTAGTTTTTTTTCCCCAATTGTGCATATCTAATGCTTGTATATGAGAGTACTATATTCTGAGACTTCTTACTTTCATTAACTGGGAAAGAAAGCAGAGAAAACAAAAATAAGAAAAATGTGTTCTCCAGGAAAGAAATGTGTTCTGCTTGATATTACTTTGTGAGATGTGATTCAGAAACTCTGCTAGTTCAACAGTATTTGGAGGCGTCACTCTTGAACCCATAAGATTCACTGTGGGAGTCATTTTCCAGGGATCTGAGATCTCAAGATGACAGCTCAGAGACTCAGAGTGATTAAAAAGACAATCAGTTTCTTTTAATCATTAATCATTCTTTCTTTAATTCTATTTTTCTCCTCATTTACTTTAATCCCACCCAAACATGTTTGTTTTTCTTTGGAGTGCTCTGAAGCATTTATCTTACCCAATACAATTAAAATTTCATTATGTGATCCACAGGGCTCATCTGAATTTGGCACTTCTTTGTAAGTTTTCGGTCATTTTCCTGGTCCAAGAGGAATTCTGTTGAGAAGATACGAGATTTTAGCAACAATGATATTGCCTTGACTTATCTAAGTACTGAATTAGTGTTGCAGGAAAACACATCATTACCTTTTAATAGTATTTTCTGGAGCAGAGAATCTGATAGATCAAGTTTACTTTTATAAAGATGAATATGAAATAAAGATATGCACATATGTAATACTAATAAAATTAAAAGGATTTATTACTATTATAAAACAAAAGTAAATACCTTAAAGTAAAATTGATTACATTTGTAATAGAACCATTTGAAATAATGTTCATTGGATCTGATATTCTGATTCCATAAGTTAACTCATATGTGTGTGGTTTGTTTTAAAGGCAGTGCACTCTATATTTTCTTTTCTAAGGCTAGGTAAATAAAATGGTCTGTCTACCAAAAACCTTCCATACCAATACAGAAGAGAGAAAGAAAACAATTTTTTACTGGTAAGAATTATCAAGTTTACATGCATGTTGAGCCGCATACCAGTGACTACTATGTCTGAACAGAATTTTGCATAAATTTACAGAGTAAAGCAGAAGAAAGAACAGTGAAAGCTTCTCTTATCTCCTTGAGAGATAACTGAATGCACCTTGTGATTGTATTGGGAATTGAATCACGTCCCCCAAAAAGACATGTTTAAGTCCCATCCCCAGGTACTGTGGCTGCAAACCCATTTGTAAATAGGTAATTTGAATGTGTTATTAGTTAAGGTGAGGCCAAACTGAATAAGTTTGTGCCTTGCTCCAATTGGAGTCAACTCCTCATAAGGAAAGGAAATTGGAAACCAGAGGAGAAAAGAGAGAGCTTTCCATGTGATGAATGCAATGGTGCATCTACACACCAATGAACCCCAAGGATTGCTGGCAAGCCAGCACCAGAGCTTTACAGACTCTGGGAGAAAGCATGGCATGTGGGACCTTGATCTTGGGTTTCTAGCCTTCAAAATAGTGAGGCAATACATTTCTGTTGTTTAAACCAAACCATATGTGGCATTTATTATAGCAGCCCTAGCAAACTAAGACACTTAGTGAGGTGCTCTGATTTATTTCAGTAGTATGTGTTTATTGTTCCATGATCTAGATGGCCCAAGACCTTGCAGTCTAAAATCAAATGTTCATTCCTATTATGTTTACAAGGAAATTAAATCTAAAGAGGGAGGAGGGGAGGCAGCTGTATCATTCCTCTTTTTAAGCAAAGAAACTTTCATCGTTTTGCCATTACACCACTGAGAAAAGCAATTTGAATGATACTTGTTAAGAATCTGAGTATCCAAGAGGGCTGTGTGTGTATTTATACATGTTGTGTGTTCCACCTATTTTGCTAAATTAATATGACAAATCAGTAGGTCAAGTTATAAATATAATTAATTTTAAAGAATTTTTAATATAAGCTGTCATGATTAAGATCATTTTCCATATATTTGGAAGTTGTTTGTAGGATTATACCAACTATATAATCTGTTATCTAAATTAGTATAAATAATTAAATATATGAGAAACCCTTTAATTTGTAAGAATGATTTTAAATGAATATTCATTTCATTTATTCATGAAAAGCATAAAGATGCTTTACAAGTTCTCTTCTAAAAACAGCAAGCATAAAATCTAAAAAGGAAATGAAATTATTAGAAGGGTACACAATTATCACTATATACATATGGCATAATATTATTGAATACCTGGAAAACCTAGGATAGTTTAATAAGGTATTGAATATAATAATTAATATTTGAAAAGAGAAAACTTTCTTATTAATTAAAAATAGGCAGTTAGAATTTAATAGAGATAGTAAATAATATCATTTAATACAATAAAACAACTCAGCAAATATATGCCAATGAATATGCATGCCCTATGAAGAAAAGTAATAAAATCTATTAGGGGGTGCTCCATTTCTATAACTGTAGGAAAATAAGCTGTTTTCAGCAAGGGAGAATCAATACTGTAAAAATATGACTCCCTAAATTAATCTCTAACTACAATGACATTTCAGTGAAAATATCAATGTAATATTTTCCTGACTAGACAAAGTGTTTCTTTAGTTCATTCAAAAGTACATATTTGTGAGAAGCCAACAAACTCTGGAAAACTGGGAGAATTTTAGTAATTTTCTCTCCTCATTTATAAAATATATTGTGAAATTTCAGTAACTAAAATGATGTGAACATGGAGATACATGGTTGGGATAATCGGTGGAGCACAGTATTTAAATATAAAAACAATGGATACAGATTTATTCTTGTTTGTTTGTTTGTTTTCCTGGGCAGGAACTGGGAAACAAACCCGGGTCTTCAGCATGGCAGGCAAGAATTATGCCACTCAGCCAACATTGCTCTGCCCTGGATACAGATTTAAATGCAAAAATTTAAACCAAAATTGTCAGAGAATATCATGAAGGGCTTTCAAAATAGAATTTAGATGAGGAAGGTCTTTTTATTTTATTTTTAAAGCCAGATAAAGGAACATTAGTAAATTGCAAAATAATTAAATAAGAACTAAACTCTCTCAATGTCTCTAAATTGCAAAAAATATACCTTTAGCAAAACTGTAAAGCAAATCCTAAATTGGGGGGAAAGTAGTTGCAGCTGCTTTGGCAGATAAAAGATTGATAACTCTAATATGCAAAAAGCCCTTATAAATCAATAGAAATAAAGAACAAGAAACATGCAGACAGTCACAGAAAATGCAAAAGAAGATGCAGTTTCATTAATGGAGAAAAGTAAATAAATACAAAATTGATTATTCACTTCCCAGCTATCAGCTTGATAAAAAAATAAAAAGATATCCAAAACTAAAAAATGGCAACCATATTCTGCCCTATTGATG
This sequence comes from Tamandua tetradactyla, assembly GCF_023851605.1. Classification (NCBI taxonomy): domain Eukaryota; kingdom Metazoa; phylum Chordata; class Mammalia; order Pilosa; family Myrmecophagidae; genus Tamandua; species Tamandua tetradactyla. The sequence goes on from NC_135333.1 coordinate 97,659,822, forward strand.
AATATAAATTAACACAGATTTTTGTAGAGCGATTTGGCATTGTTTATCAAAATTTAATTATGTATCACCATGACTCAGGAGATAATTCCAAAGGGATATTTATCAAGTGATTTAATATGTATAGTGTATGGATGTTTATTGTAGAGTGGTTTTTAACAGTGAAATAATGCAAGTAAGCTTAATGTCCACGAAAAGAAACTAGTTAAACCAAAAACTACAATCTTTTTGTACCTTAGTATATTTGAATAAAGTTGTTCATCCTGGAACAAAGCAGGTAACAAACTAATATAAAATGATTTCATTTACATAAAATTTGGAAAGATTGGAGATTTTAAAGTTCCATCATTCGTTTTGTTATATTTCATGATTATCCTCTTAAAAATATATTATAATTAGAAATAATTATGCCTTGAAGGAGTCTAATATTTCATGATGACTCTTCCTTCTCAATTCCAGGTACTGGGTCACTCACTGACTTCTCCAGTGGTTTATTATCTTATATAACCTAAACCAAAGAAATTTGCTGTTCAGTTTGGAGCCTGGAAATCAATGGAACTTTCAGCTTATCTAATGTGTTGTTTCTCTGTGAAAATTCCTGGCTCTTACCATCAAATACTTTTCTAATTACTTTCTTCCACTTCATTATAGATTTGCTCTGGATGGAAACCAGATCTATTAAATCTCAGTTTTGTCAGGAGCCCAGCAAGATTTTCATTCTGCTGCTGCTTTTCCTTAAGCTATGAATCTCTGTGCTGGGGATTTTTTTTTTTTCTCTCAAATAGCCACATAGCCTGATTTATATTGGAAATCTGTCAAATTGCATTAAACAGTTCTTGGTTGAATTAGCAGTTTTCAAGCCTCTTTCTCACAGCTGTCATGGAGTAGAACTGCACAATCTGTTCAGCTGTTTTCAGGGCAGCTGTATTTGTCTTGACAAAAGCTCTTTCTTTAAACTAGCCTGTCTGGAGATTGAAATTTTTCTTAGTAGGATTATGGCAGGGACTCGAGAAACTTTTTTTTTTCATGCAAGCAACTTCCCTTTGTGATTATCAGTTAGGCCAAACCCTTTGGGTTACTGCTTAGTGGCTCAGCAAAACTAAAAATAATTCTCTTTATCCACAGGTGCACAGGAGGTACTCAGTCAGTGCTCTAGAAAATGAGGTGCTCTTAAAAATGTAAGAAAAATATAAACAATAGAAACTCCTAATGTTTAACTATCATTATTGTGAGCCAGCATTTAAGTCTTCCAGTTTGATGATGCTCATAAGGATATTTTGGGGAACCAATCTTTTAATAAAATATTGGACTTTAATGCTGGAAGGAAATTAGTAAAAAAAAAAAAAAAAAAAAAAAAAAAACCTTATTTTACTTACTAGGAAACTGATGTCAAAAGACGTTAAGGGACAGGCTAACAGATACATAGGAGGTTAATGGTCGAGCCAGGGTAAGAATATAAAATTCCTGTCTTCTAGAAGCTGAAATCAAGAAGGAGAGCACAGTGCACAAGTACACACACACACATCCTAAAACAATCACCATAAGAGGACCCCATCCTCTTCCAGATTAACAAACTCTAGTGGGAATGTGTTCATCAAAACCACATGTAATAAAAGAAGAAAGGGCCATTCAAAAATAAAAGCGAAGTCAACAACTTTTGAAAGAAGTTTACTAGCAATGAAAACTATCATTAATTATGAGAAAAGAAAAGACAATACCTTCAGCATTTGAGAACCAGCAGTTTCTGCTAAGATGTAGATAGGTTTCTAGTTCAGCCTCTGGCTGATGGGCCTTGGGAGAAGCTACCATGGAGTAGAGACCCATTCTGTAGGATATGGAAAAGATTAAAAGAAAGAAACTCACTACAGAGGTTGGATTTAGAAAAGTCAACTGGGTAAAAACAAAGCTCCAAGATCCTCAGGTGAGCTTTCTACCAACATAAGTAGAAAGATGTCCGATCTGGTGAACAGGTATCATCAGAGACATATCCTGGGAGCAGATTCTCTTCCTAATTCAAGAGAAGAGATAATAATATTAGGAAGTCTCCAGGACTTAGCAGGTTCCTGCCAGTCATGAGGGAGATGTAGATGGGGCGCAGTTCTGACAAAGGAAGGTTGGCAGGAGCCAGACAGTGCAGAGCTCCTGGCATAGAGATGAATTAGGATATCGGGGAGAGGAATTAAATCAACCCACTGTGGACATGTTTTCTGACCATGTGGCTGAGGGTGGAAGACAGAGCAATTCTAAGAAATTAGGTGATGGACTCACAACCCATAAATGACTCACCAAACAGCATTTGTGACCTTTAGGTACCTCATAAAGTCTAGCTTATGTGATAATTATAAGCATTAAATAAGATATCAAATGTACAATGTATTATATAGTTCCATAGTTCCTGGCACACAATAGACCTTTAAATGTTAGTTTGCTCTGAAATTAAAGTTCTATTGATTTCCATTAGCCCCCAAATTTGATCAATATATGCATATTTATCTAAAATAGGTTTTTCTGTGCATATACCTCTGTGCTGTAATTTTTATGAAGCCTGTATAGTGAGGATAAACATTCAGATACAGTTATGAAACAATTATATATTTAATTTATTAACTGTGCAAAAATTGTTCTTTCTGGCTGTTAGTTCTCTCAACTAAGAACAGTCTAACTAAGAGTTCGATTCAGTTGCCCCAAAGAAGCAGATCTGGGCCTGAGAAGGGAGCGTGGAAGCTAGGGGAGGTTCTCTGGGAGAGTATGGCTTTCTTTATAAGCCCTTCTAAAAGGTGTTTGGGTAGTTATCCATGGGCAAATATTACTGTGGTTAAAAGAAATAAAAGAAGATATGATAGAGGCTCAGTCCCTCTACTTCTGGTGTAGCTAAGCACAAAAGATATTAAAAATATTTTTTAAATCTCGCATACATATACATATATGTATGTGTGTATGTATATATATATACATATTTATGTGTGTGTGCATAAGTAGGAGAGACATGTCCACTGCAGATATGATCCTTACCATGTCCTACTTGATAACTGGAAGTATTGCAGATTTTTAACATACCAGTAGCCTAGCTTATGAAGAACTTCATGATCTGCCTTGCATTTAGTTAATTAACTTCTTTAAATACCTCATCCACTCTGCTTTGGACGCCATCAACCTACTTCCATTTCCCTCAACATGCTATTCTGCATCTCCCTCAACTTCTTTCCTTCCCAGAATAGCCTCATCTATGTTTTATCACTGAAAAATATCTCATCCTTTTGCCATCTCCTCAAGGAATACTTTCCAGAGTCCCCTGGTTATTCTTCCCTCTTTCCCCATTGGTAAATGTGTCTGTGACATAAGACATTGCAGACATCCTGGAATAGTATTTATAAAGGTGAGATCATCTTTCCCAGCATTTGGGCTTAATCTGCATGGCTAGGAGCCTCCTGGCTTTTGTAATGGTGTTTGTGTCCTTATCAAACATAGAGAAAATACTTGCTCCAGATGTAAAAGCCATAATAAGCAGAAAGATTATCTCAGCCCAGGGGAGCCTACCCTGGATGATCTACCTATTACAGGAGCCTGAGCTAAGTTCCCTGTAGAGGCTTTCTACAGTAGATTCTCTGTAAAATATTTGATCAGGGACCTACACCAATCTCTAACAAAATGCAGTTGAACTTGTACTTAATACTAAACCTATTTGCAGTCTTTCTCTCTATCTCTGCTATCATTGCTGCATGCCCTGCCCCAAGCTAAAATGATGAATGAACAATATAACTAAGGGATATGTGTAAAACATCTTGAAACACAAGATAAGAGCATCCCTCTGGAAACCCAGATGAGCTTCTGCTCATTCAGGAGAGATTACATAAAGCAAAAGTACATTTTCCCTAATAGGGCTTGTTTTCTGAATGAAATTTAAGCATCTGTAAAGCCAGCATAAAGACTGGTAAAGAGGCCACAAATTGAGATCAAATATCAAGTTCTAGGGGAACAGTGACATGAGACTTTTGTCTTTGAAAGATAACAATTTAATAGCTATTCTACTGAGGTGATTTCTCCTTGAGAACTTTTGTTAACACCTCTTCCACAACACTCCTTTCTGACAATCAAATTAATACTTTCAATAGTTCTAAACCACAGCTGAATCATCTCTAAATATTTGTTTGGAATTGCACATTAACAATCCCATTATAAGACGGAAGGCAAGGACAGTGAAATCAATTTCGCAGCGGACATATCTCTCCCACTTTTAATTAGCTGTGGTTAATTGTTACTACCAAATGGGTTTGGGATATTCCTTTGTTCCGTTATCACCCTTCTTTCCCACCACCCTCTCTCTTCTCATCCTTCATGTGGCGGAAATGGAATATTAAAGAAAAGGTCTGGTGGCACAGTGAGGGAAAGAAGCTGAGATGGGAGCGGCTACTGTGGAAAATTTTGTACTTGAGCTTTCATATGCTTTCAAATTCTAACATCAAATCACAAATATAACAGGAGAAAGAGTGAATAAACTGTGTTTCATTTTCTTCTCAAGGCAATATTGCCTCTTATTGTATAATTTTCAGTACATTCTTCAGAATAATTTTACTTTTTTTTGATATATGATGTTCTACTGCTTCCCTGAAAAAAAAAGTTTGATATCTTCAGACCATATATACTCTGTTCAGTCTTCTTTCCTCTCCTCTCTCCTAAATATCCCCCTGTTAGCTTATACCTAATTATTCTTATTTTCCCTGGTCCTCTTACAAATAGTTGAAGCACCTTACCATCTTCCTTTTCCAAGGACTCCTTCTGCTCGGTACTTTTATTTCTATGAAAAGGGCTAAAGGATCAACTTATGTCTACTTTGTTATGGGATAATTTTATTAAATTCATTTCCTGTGATGATCCTCTCACAAGGAAGAAGTTTATGCATATATATTATTGAAAGGGAAACAGTAAAAATACACTGTGTAATGGATTTCTCAGGTGCATTATCAGCATGGGCAGGCATGGCACCTATCTGTCCTGGAGAGCTCCATGGAAAGTCTTCATGTATCATCAAGTGTCCCACAAAAACAAAGTAGATATGGTATTTCATGGGATGAGTTCAGGGTCCTGGGAAAACCACATATTCCTCCAAATGCTAGTTTCACCATTTCCCTAAAAGTCTTAAATACTTCAGATAAGAGCTAAGTCTTGAGTTCCACAAGAAGCATTAAATTTTAAATTGTAACTAATCTGATAAGATTGGTGAACAAATTAAAGTACAAAAGCCTAAAGGATTCACTTCTTTCTGCCATGAAGTAAAATCTTCAGAAAAAGGGAAAGGGGTAGGAGCAGCTCGCAGCTGAGCGTGGCTCAACACGTGCAGTGAGGAACTGCACAGAAGGAAGTCTAGGAATGCCAGAAACATTTGGTTTGCTTTATAATTTCCTGTAAAGTATGCACGATCTTCAGAATTCAGAGCTGACAGGGCTCCATTTAAAATCTTATGTTAGTCCATTTTCCCTTTGTTTTAAAGTGCTCTTCTCTTCTAACCAAAAAGAAACTATAATGGTTACCTTAGCCCAAGTGGCCTTGACTTTTCGTCTTGTTACTTTGCTTTCTTCCCTTCAAGGAGAGGTACAAGGTCCCAAAATTTTACCTCACAATCCCCGTCTCTTGGAAAGTTAATGGAGAATGGGCTGCAACAAATCAAAGATGTAAATCAATAAAATAGAAGACATGGGATCCCAGAATTTGGGGGCCTAATAGAGGAGATAAATAAAGGGAATTTCTAAGTATTCGACAAAAATCCTAGAATGACAGCTTTGTAGCAGCCTAGAGAGCCATCTACACAAATTCAGCAGGAAGATGGAGGCTTCCACGAAGCAGATCTTCAGAACAAATAAAGATTCATAAAAGAAGAATGGCAAGGAACTGGAGAAGGAAGAAGAAGAGGAGGAGGAGGAGGAGAAATATATAAATAGGGTGCTGAGGTTATCTGGCAAATTTCAACAGGTAGAAAATTAGGAAGAAAAAGTAAGCAATGAGCTATTGGAAGGTTGAGAAGATTTGACCAGATATTAACAGAAAGTGAAGCAAATGGAAAAAAGAAGAAGAAAGTAAACAGAAGAGGATGAAGAGAAGGTGGAAAAAAAGAGGAGGAAAGTAAATGGAAAAAGTAGCAACAGCAATAATAAACTACAGGAAAACAAAAACTAACAACAACAAAAAAAGGACAAGAGGATGCAATTTTAATCCACTACTTTAACACAATGAAAGCACTTGCATAATCCCCATGAATATAAATTTAGCAAAGAATATGATAAATGTCCAGAGTGATGATTGGAGCAGGCAAATAAAGGTATGTATGTGTAGTGATGAATGACAGTCAAAGTCTCAATTTCTATGGAAAGAAGTCAATAACTTGTGTCTAAATTTAAACAATTATGACAGAACAGTTTGAAAATGCTATTTTAAAATATGGGGGTAAATACTAGAATAGCTACAAAATAAGAAGTTAAGAAGTGGTGGCCCCATGTAAGGGAACATTGTAAAAGAATTTTAAATGGATTGAAAAAATCACTAGGTGATATCTTTGGAGAAATGTGCCTTATTTAGAGCAATGCTTTTCCAAACTGTAAGATTCTGTGGAATTTGGACTTGCCTTTGAACTATTTACAACTCTGCAGAGTTAGAAGTAACTTGTAGAAAACTGAAAATGCAAATAATTCATAATGGACATGTATTTGTCTGGTTTGGGGATCCTCATCTGATCTGGTTTCCTTGTTAATAAGTTAAATATTTGACATACATTCATTTTATATCTGGATGTGAGTCATTAATTTCCCACTTTTGAAAATTATTCTTTATCACCTCTGGGGAATTGCAATTACAGATGGGTAGGAATGAGGCATAAGATTTCTGATTTTTATTATAGATCTTGTGGTATTGTTTGACCTTCTAATAACACATCACTTTGATAAAAATAATAATTAATTCTATAAAATATTTTAAATATTTTTAAATGAATGTAATCTTATTTAAATAAATATTTAGAAATGTATTAATCTTTTTTTGGGGGGAAGGGAGGGAATCGAACCTGAGTTTCCCGCATGAAAGGCAAACATTCTACCACTGAACGACCCATGCATCTGAAATGTATTAATTTTTAAAATAGTTTTTCAATATCCATCATAGAAATTAAAATATTAAAAATGATAGAGGATTGTGGTAAAATGCTCAATACTCTTAAATAAAGACATATGGACAAAAGTAATTAAAGGAGCAGAGAGTGAGGCAGGTAAATGAACCCAAGGAAGTCAGGAGCATGAACATTCAGTGTTTTTTAGACAAATGAATAAATATATCAGGATACAATGCTTAACCAATTTCATTGAAATCTACCAGAGTCAAACACTTTGAAAACTCTTATACTCATATATATTGCCATTTAGTGTGCTCAAAACTAAATAGCATCTGAATCAACTTCTCCCTCTTTCCTTCATCCTCCTATAAGAAAACTATTCATCTTTGCTCCAAATACTCTTTAATGCTTCCTTTTCCTTTTTGACTAATGTTTTTTCCCCCAACTCTTGCTTACATCATCTGTGACCCAGTATCTTCTTTTATGAACCTCTGACTCTTTTTATTATTGAGAACTCTCCTCACAATGTAAGTCCCCAGAACACCACCTAGCAAATTGTCCAGCAAAGGAAACTATGGGTGTGAACGAAATGAAAAGATAATCTTACATCTCACTGTAGGATAAAAATACTGTCGGGGCCGGGTACAGACAGCATTGTCATTTTGTACAACACAGAATGAAAGATATCCAGGGCAAGAATTGTGTCTCCTCTATTAAAGTATATAGAGCACAGAATATGCCAGCAGTACTTGATCAATAATAATTAATTCCATTCACTGCAAAAGTATCGGGCGTTTTCTCAGTCAAAGGAAAGAAGCAAACTAGCGTGAATCTCAATCTCAAAAAAATATATTTTATAAATATCTGATTTTGTATTACAATGTGCTACTAAAAAGGAAAAGAGGTATTAAGCAATCTTATCTAAGTAAAATAGTTTGTGCTTTAGAGGTTTTATTTTTAGAGGGATTTGCTTAACTGAGAACTTTGCCAAAATTGTAGTTTAACATGCATTTCACACATCCACTCCCACTGATATCAAGAGATTCAAATCTTTTTCTTTTGGTGCTCAGTTGCAGTCATTTCTGAGGTCAGTACTTTCCATTCCAGATAAGCCAGAGAAAGAGAATTGTTAAGTGAGAGCAATTTCTGCATGGGAACTTTATTTATAAACAGAAAATAAAGAATCCCAAGGAGAATAGTTTAAATAGCAAAATAAGTGACCTCAAAATCTTTCCAAGAGCCTGACAAAGAGTACACCTAACTTCTCTGGCAACTGCGCACCAGCAGTACAGAGTAAATCATCAGTAAATGAAAACACTGGAGAAACAGCTATTAGTGAGTGAAACACTGAAATAGGGGTGAGGGGTGGTTCTTATTCAAAAGATAGCTCAACAACAATCACAATTATTACTTATTCCACAAAACTTATGAAATACTTATCACATGGATCATCCTGATATGAAAGGACAGGATTCTTGTGGTTCAGTTCCTGCTTCCTTTCTTTATGTACAAAAGACTGGTAAAATCCTTTTAATATTTTCCTCCAGAGGAAATAACTGTCGAATTGTCTGTGTATTCTTCACGTGCTTATATATCCAGTCTAATGACCTACTTTCAATTACTAAGTGGAATCATAACCTATTTATCAAAGTAAAACCCAGCTCAAAGGGTTGTTGTGAGAATCAAGTGTTTTAGTTCATGAAAAGGATCCATGTGATAAGTATGTCATAAATTTTGTGGAATAAGTAATAATTGTGATTGTCGTTGATCTAAAAATCACTCAATAAGCAATATAGTAGATTATGCATTTCATGTTTACAGTATTGGGATATTCAGAAAATCATATGTATAGTTATTGTTTTAAGTAGGATCATGTTTAACATGATTAAGAAACCTAAATATGACTCCTTTGTTAAAGTAATAATTCTGTTAAAATTAAATATTATAAATTAGAAAAATATTGTGGTAAACACAACAAAGATTAATATAAGAGGAGTATGAGAGTTAAAAAATGACATTGACTCCATCAGATAATCTTGGAGTGATTGCATAGTGTTTACAAGAGGAATCATGATGGTAACATAAATAAATAAACAAACATAAATAAATGGGGAACAGTTGTCTCTCACTATTTAAACAAACAAATGCAAATAAAAGAATGAGTTAACTAAAATTACTAAAGCATATTTTAATGATATTCCCAACATTGGCAAGTGTGTAGGCAAATTGGTACACATATTGCTGCAAGGAAGTAAATTGGCATGCCTTTAGAAAATAATTTGATCATGATCACTTTTATAACTTCTAAATAATTGCATTGAAATGTGGAAAATACAAGTCAAAGAAAATCATTCAAAAAGATAAAAACAAACCTGATGAATGTGTGTGTATATAACACTGTTTTGAATATTGGACAAAAATGACAGTCAACATAAATATCTAATAGAAAGACTATTAATATGACATCTACTTGATAACAAGGTTATATTTCTTAAAAACAAAGATTAAGGAGATTATATGACATCTAAGAAGCATATTTATTTTATTACAGGAGAAGATGGATTACAAAATTGTATTATGCCATGATTGAAAGTAAGAAAAAAAATATGCATGATTACGAAAAGACTGAGAATTGAATCCCATAAGGAAATTACTCCATTAGGAAGTTGTATTTTTCAAACATTCTGTAGTGTTACTTTTATATTTCTTTGGTTTTTTTAACTTTTAAAGCAATAAAAATAAATGAATGTAGAAAGTAGGTTAAGCCTTCTTTTTTTTTTTTTAATTTTTTTATTAATCAAAAAAAGAAAAGAAATTAACACAACATTTAGAAATCATTCCATTCTACAAATGCACTCAGTAATTCTTAGTATCATCACATAGATGTATGATCATCATTTCTTAGTACATTTGCATCGATTTAGGAAAAGAACTAGCAAAACAGCAGAAAAAGATATAGAATGTTAATATAGAGAAGAGAATTAAAATAATAATACTAATAATATATATATATAAAAAGGAAAAAGAAAGAAACAAAAACAAAAGATACAAACGCACAAACAAACAAACAAAAAACCATATTTCAGGTGCAGCTTCATTCAGTGTTCCAACCTAGTTACATTACACTTAGGTATTATTGTGCTGTCCATTTTTGAGTTTTTGTATCTAGTCCTGTTGCACAGTCTGTATCCCTTCAGCTCCAATTACCCATTATCTTACCCTGTTTCTAACTCCTACTGGTCTCTGTTACCAATGGTATATTCCAAGCTGATTCTCGAATGTTGGTTCACATCAGTGGGACCTTACAGTATTTGTCCTTTAGTTTTGGGCTAGACTCACTCAGCATAATGTTCTCTAGGTCCATCCATGTTACCACATGCTTCATAAGTTTAGTCTGTCTTAAAGCTGCATAATATTCCATCGTAGGTATATGCCACAGATTGTTTAGCCACTCGTCTGTTGATGAACATTTTGGCTGCTTCCATCTCTTTGCAATTATAGATAATGCTGCTATAAACACTGGTGTGCAAATGTCCGTCTGTGTCTTTGCCCTTAAGTCCTTTGAGTAGATACCTAGCAGTGGTATTGCTGGGTCGTAATCCATTCTGCGATTCTATGTCTTTTGATTGGGAAATTCAGTCCATTAACTTTTAGTATTATTACTGTTTGGATAATATTTTCCTCTACCATTTTGGCTTTTGTATTATATATATCATATCTGATTTTCCTTCTTTCTACACTTTACTCCATACCTCTCTCTTCTGTCTTTTCGTATCTGACTCTAGTGCTCCCTTTAGTATTTCTTGCAGAGCTGGTCTCTTGGTCACAAATTCTCTCAATGACTTTTTGTCTATAAATGTTTTAATTTCTCCTTTATTTTTGAAGGACAATTTTGCTGGATATAGGAGTCTTGGGTGGCAGTTTTTCTCTTTTAGTAATTTAAATATATCATCCCACTGTCTTCTAGCTTCCATGGTTTCTGCTGAGAAATCTACACATAGTCTTATTGGGTTTCCCTTGTATGTGACAGATTGTTTTTCTCTTGCTGCTTTCAAGATCCTCTCTTTCTCTTTGACCTCTGACATTCTAACTAGTAAGTGTCTTGGAGAACGCCTATTTGGGTCTATTCTCTTTGGGGTGCGCTGCACTTCTTGGATCTGCAAGTTTAGGTCTTTCATAAGAGTTGGGAAATTTTCAGTGATAATTTCTTCCATTAGTTTTTCTCCTCCTTTTCCCTTCTCTTCTCCTTCTGGGACACCCACAACACGTATATTTGTGCGCTTCATATTGTCATTCAGTTCCCTGATCCCCTGCTCAAGTTTTTCCATTCTTTTCCCTATAGTTTCTGTTTCTTTTTGGAATTCAGATGTTCCATCCTCCAGTTCACTAATTGTAGCTTCTGTCTCTTTAGATCTACCATTGTAGGTATCCATTGTTTTTTCCATTTTTTCTTCTTTGTCCTTCACTCCCATAAGTTCTGTGATTTGTTTTTTCAGATTTTCTATTTCTTCTTTTTGTTCAGCCCATGTCTTCTTCATGTCCTCCCTCAATTTATTGATTTGGTTTTTGAAGAGTTTTTCCATTTCTGTTCGTATATTCAGCATTAGTTGTCTCAGCTCCTGTATCTCATTTGAACTATTGGTTTGTTCCTTTGACTGGGCCATATCTTCAATTTTCCGAGCGTCATCCATTATTTTCTGCTGGTGTCTGGGCATTTGATCAGATTTTAGGTTAAGCCTTCTTAATTAAGCTTTTTAATAAATTTGGATTTTTGATTGTCAAATATTCTCAAAGTGAGTCATAAACTAATCAGCAAATATTCCATTTAAATTTATTGGTAAATTCTGTTTTAAAGGTCAAAATGGAGCACTTGCATAAACAGTTTTGAAAAAATAAGCATGTCTAGTTATGCCAAAGAGAAAGATGCATTTTAGGACATTTTGAAATAAATATGAATTTTGCAACTCAATCAACATTCTGCTGCTTTTCTGATGCTTTTTCCATGATGCTTTTTCCAGTTCTAAAACCTGCTATTGTGGTTCAAATACCTTGAGGCAAATATTCCCAAACTGCTGAGTGTCAATGAATTTGCTTGAGAACTGCCCCAAGGGGAGATATGGACCACCGCTGCTCATTTGCTGGACTTTTCCCATTTTTCTTCCATTTCGTCTCATTTGAACAACCAGTGTGGCCAGATTAATTCTTTTTTTTTTTTCAGGATAGACATTCTATTTCAAAATTTCAAACCTATGCAAAAGTAGAGAGAATAGTTTCATGAGATGCCACATGCTCAACACCAGCTACAGTGATCATAGATTATGTCCACTATTGTCTTATACCTGTCCCTACCCTCTTTGTCACTTCCTGAAACCCTTGCTTATTTTATAGCAAAGTTGTCATATCATCTGCAAATATTTCAGAATATCTCTTTGAAGCTTGAGGAGCCATTTTTTAGAAGCATAACCACAATATATGATCACACTTAAAATAGTAATAACTTCTTAATATCATTAAATATCCAGACAATAGTCAAGCTTCCTTAACTTTTATGTATATATATATATATATACACACACACACACACACATATATATACACATGTGCTTATATACATATGCTCTTATATACACAAATATGTATGGTTTGTTCAAATCAAGATCCAAATAATGTCTATGTATTGCATTTAGTTTTTTTAATTTTTCTTGAAGAAACTAGATTGGTTGTATTCTAGTTAAGTCTGGATTTTACCATTTGCTACATGCTACTCTTCTCAGCATTCCCCTTAAATTAGTATTTTATCTAGAAGCTTAAAATGAATGATAAAGGTTTGGAATTTTGGTAAGCATCTTTCATAGGCAACGCTGTGTACTTCCATCTGGAGGCAAAAAAATATCCACTTACCTTGTTCTTGCTATGGTGTTAGAAGCCGATGATAATTATACCCTAGATCCTTATTTTATTAAGGATCTTTAAAATGGTCATATTCTAACTTATTATTCCTTTTCCATTTATCAGGTGGGATGCTTCTGTAAATAAAAACTTTCTCTCATTTGGGTAATCTGAGGTATAAAAACATGGAGCAAAGTTAGATTAAAATATTTATTCTTTTATTTACAAATTTTCAGGAAAAATGAGCTCAATTCCTAAGAATCTCTAAGTGACCAATGACTTTTAAATCAATATAGCTCATGAATTATAACATATTGCTGTGTTTCAGTTCATTGAAATTCTTCTTCATGCTCAAATTGTCCCATCGTCAGTCAGTAGGCTCTTTATTTAAGTTGCCACCTATACTATTTTGACATAATACTAGTAGATTTTAATTTCCTCATTTTATGGGCTAATGGAGTTTCCAGGTTCATCTTGTATATTTCCTGCTCTGGACCCGGGATCAGTCATTTCTCAAAGAGCCCTGCTTCTTAATAGTGAGGAATGTGTTATGGAAATCGTAATCTGAGCACTAGCAATGTTCTCTGCTACCAGGTATGGTAATGTTTCTAAGTACTTCTAAGTGGACACAACTAAGTTGTGATGTGAATTCATAGTCTGAAGGGATGTTATTCTACTTATTCTCTCTCTATGCAAAAAATACTGTATGGAATTCTGCATCTTTGTTGTCTATGTTTGTCTTTCTATCTTCAAAGGAAAGGGTGGAAAGAAGAGCTTTTCAGCCTCATGTTCTAGAGATTCCTCTTCAGTTATTATCTCAGAGTGCTTTAAAACTATTGTGGAAGTTTCTAAGGTCTTCCATTCCTATCCTTTCCCCCACTTTTTTTAATGATTAGTTTTCACAAATTTAATAACCTTACGAACATACCTATCATCTCAGTTCCTGTGGGTAGACTCTGTGGGGATTGGCTTAGCGAGCTCTCTGGTCAGAGTTCCAGGGGGTACAATCAAGGTGTCAGCTGGGTTGTGTCCTTTCAGGGAAGACTCAGCTCCTCTTTTAAGGGCTTCACCAGACTAAGTCAGGCAGAAACAGGACGGACTCCCTTATGACGCACTCAGAATTTCTGACTTGGGATCTTCGTTTTATTGGTTATATTCTACTGGCTATGACCCCAGGCCCTGCTCACACTCAAGGGGAGGGACTACACAAGACATGTACACCAGAAGGCCACAGCCTTCCCAACACCTTGTAGTATCACACTTTTGCTTTTATATCTGGCTGGTTGGTGGAAAATGCACTGAAGTATAGGAATCATGATAAGCTAGCTTATGCTGTGGTACAAACATTTTACAAAACTCAGTGGCTTAACATGAAAGAAGTGTTTTTTTTTTTTACCTTTTTGCTCACATTATGTAATGCACTTCCACGTAACCACCATTTGACAAAGCCATGGAGTACTTACTTTCTGCTTAGACTAAGATTTTTTTTTTTTAATACAGGATGCAGGTGTTCTTCCATAGCACCTGTAAGTTGCTCTATCTCAGCACCTATCCTACTGTCTGTTCTAGTTTGCCAACAGCCGGAATGCAACATACCAGGAATAGAATGACTTTTTTTTTTTTGGCATGGACAGGCACCGGGAATTGAGCCCAGGTCTCTGGCATGGCAGGGGAGAACTCTGCCACTGAGCCACTGTGGCCCTCCCAGGAATGGCTTTTTAAAAAGGGAATTTAATAAGTTGTTTGTTATAGTTCTAAGGCTGAGAAAATGTCCCAATTAAAGTAAGTCTATAAAAATGTTCAAATTAAGGCACCAACAACAGGTTACCTTCACTTGAGAAAGGCTGATGAAGTTCAGGGTTTCTCTCTCAAAGGGAAAGGCACATGGCGAACATGGTGATGTCTGCTAGCTTCCTCTCCAGGCCTCTTGCTTCATGAAGCTCTTCTAGGGGCATTTTCCTTCTTCTCCAAAAGTCGCTGACTGGTGGACTCTGTACTTCTCGTGTCTCTGCTGCTCTTGTGTCATTCTCTGCTCTCTCAGAATCTCAAGGCTTTTCCAAAATGCTTCCTCTTTTAAAGGATTCCAGTAAAGTAATCAAGACCCCCCTGGAATGGGTGGAGTCACATTTCCCTCTAGTCAAAACTTAATACCCACAATTGGGTGAGTCACATTTCTATGGACATAACCTAAAGTTTCCAATTTATAGTACTGAATAGGGATTAGAAGAAATGGTTGTTACCACAAGATTGGTTAGGATTAAAACATGGCTTTTCTAGGGTACAGAAGTGCTTTCAAACTACCTCCTTTCCCCCACTTTTATCTGGCTCTTTTTGCTCCTGTCAGCCTCAGTGGTAGGTGCTCTGTATTTTCGCCTCAGTGCAAGGTATTACACTGGAAAGGAGATTTAACTGGTTAGGGTTGAGAATTCTCAAGGTCCAGATAACTCCACCTTCATTCAGACTAGCCCTCATCCATGAATTGGTAAACTCAATTTCCAGTTTTGGAAAATTAAACCGTGTCATTTCCTTTGCTGAAACTTTTCTGATCGCTTCTCATTTCCTTCAGAATAAAAGCCAAAGTCCTTACGATGATTGACATATATGATTTACCTATTTCCCTTCCATTGCCCCCTGTATTCTCTCTAATTTCATTTTACATCACCCTCTTTGTTTCAGCACCACTTACCTTGTTGCTGTACTTTAAATATGTTAGCCAGGCTTCAGCACCAGAGGCTCTGACCCTGCTATTCCCACTGCCTGGGTTTGCGCCTACTAAAATATCCACATGGATCTCTCCCTCTCTTTCATGTCCTTGCCCAGATGCCATCTTAAAAGTGAGTTATTTCCTACTTAAAAGTATAATTTTGCCACCCCTGAAATGCACTTTAATTATTTATTATCATTGTCTATATTTCCCCAATAGGGATTTTTTTTTTGCACTTCAGTCTTTCCAGTGGTTTTAACACTGTCTTGTTCATAGTAAGTGGTCAGTAATTTTTGTGAGATTAAGCTGAGTTCTGTCATTTTAATGATGGAGAGTCACTCCCTAAACTTGAGGAACATCCTAGTTTAGAGAGGAAATAAATAAATTTCATTAAATACTATGAATGCTAAAATCAAAATACAAAAATTGCCACGGTAGAGAGCAAGTAATCAGAAACCATTCAATTTCACTCTAACTTTTCCAAGTATATATCCCCTACTATGCTACTCTCTATATCTTTTATTCAGACAGATAACTATTTTGTTTTTTTCTTGTTGCATATACAGCAAATTATAGCTTTGTACATTTTGCTAGTAATATCCCCACTGTCTGGAAGTCCTCCTTCTCAGTTTCCCATATCGTCATGATTTCTAGTCTCTAAGAGCCTATCTCTTGCAGGTTTTCTAATTTCCTAGCTGGAACTGTGGTACATTTCTGAGCCTTTTTATTGCTTTAATCACATGTATGTTTTGTGAATTGTCCCTAATCTTGACCTACCCAAACCTGCTTCCTTACCTTATTTCCTAAAGAATATTTGTAGCTCCCGCCAAGATTCATTAAAGTTTAGCTTTGTGATGAAAGCTAATCTGCTATTCACTAATAATGGCATAACACAGTAATTTTCAAACAGAATATTTTAAAATTATTTTCCTTTTAAATATGTCCCATGTATATCCATCTGATCATTGGTATAATTTTATTGAACTTATTTATTTACACATCTGACCCACTCTCCATTCTGTAGTTTAGTGCAGGGATCTAATCTCTTATATTTCCCTATAATCAATTCCAAGTAAATGTCTGTCATAGAGCAAATGTTTAATAAATGTTTTATGGATGGAAATAAAGGAAGGATAAAAAGGGTAAGGAAAGATAGAAGATATAAAATTTTATCCGAAGCTTTCTGAAGGCAAAATATTTTAATTTTTTAAAAGCATTTTTCTCTAATTACAAATAATTCCAGAGGCCGTTTGATTTAAAGGGATATTTTAGTGCCTTTGAATTCCTCAAATCACAACCTATAATGAAAACTTAGTGACATGTGCAAGAGGGAGAGACACTAACACATTCTGACCTCATTGCATTTCTCTTTGCATAGGCTGATCACAGATTTAAAGGCACAATTTAGTCACCCCTCCTAGGCACACACACTTAATGCATTATTCGTTTGGTCACATTTATATACAGAATCTAAAAAACGAGACAGCAACTTTATATCTAGCATTTTTTTTAATTGATTTTTTTTTAATGTTCATGTTTTTGTTCCTATATAAAGCTGCTTTTCTTCTATCTCTGACTTAGTATTGAATTAGCAATATGCAGTTGGTAGTTAATATGACTAATGGCTAGATAGATTTTGGCACATAGACAAATGTTCTTACACAAGGAAATGCAATAAAAAATCATAAGCAGCACTGTTTCAGGTACTCCTGAAAATATTTACTACAAGAACTGAGAGCTCTCTTCTTGGTGCGTCAGACTTGTCACTTAATCTCAATATCATTAATGCCCTTTAGCAAATAATAAATGTCTTTTCTGGAAATCCTAAATCTAGAATTCCTTTGAAAATCCTAAAATACACCATTTTGGATATTTTAGTTTTGAGTTTCCTGCTGTCTACAGCGACAGATATGTCCAGTAACTAGAAAGCATAGGGGTGCAAGGTCCAGGGAAGATATCAGAGGGGAGATACAGCTACAAGAGTCATAGAACTATAGAGGTGATTGAAGTCACAGGAGAGAATGAGGTTATGGTCCCTGATACACCATAGAATTTGGGCAGAGGCAATCGGATATCTGTTGGCTATTTATGAGACAGCAACAGGTTGAACTTGTCAGAAACAAGGCTGATGGGAAGTGAATGAGGATGATAACAAGAATTCCTGAGTACAGCAAGCCTAGGAAGAGATTACTGAATTCATCTTGGGGAGGCAACAAGATGAGAAATAGCACGTATAAACAAGAATCAGAAAATTTTGCTTGAGTGAAGGGCGGCTAAGTGTACTCTCAATCTTTTTTTTCCCTTATTTTCTTTTAGTTTTCCTTTTATTTCTTTTTTTTTATTAATTAAAAAAAATTAACTAACAAAACATTTAGAAATCATTCCATTCTACATATACAATCAGTAATTCTTAATATCATCACATAGTTGCATATTCATCATTTCTTAGTACATTTGCATTGATTTAGAAAAAGAAATAAAAAGACAACAGAATAAGAAATAAAACGATTATAGAAAAAAAAACTTATACCTAACATGCAGCTTCATTCAATGTTTTAACATAATTACATTACAATTAGGTAGTATTGTGCTGTCCATTTCTGAGTTTTTGTATCCAGTCCTGTTGCACAGTCTGTATCCCTTCAGCTCCAATTACCCCTTATCTTACCCTATTTCTATCTCCTGATGGTCTCTGTTACCAATGACATATTCCAAGTTTATTCTCTAATGTCGGTTCACATCAGTGAGACCATACAGTATTTGTCCTTTAGTTTTTGGCTAGTCTCACTCAGCATAATGTTCTCTAGGTCCATCCATGTTATTACATGCTTCATAAGTTTATCTTGTCTTAAAGCTGCATAATATTCCATTGTATGTATATACCACAGTTTGTTTAGCCACTCGTCTGTTGATGGACATTTTGGCTGTTTCCATCTCTTTGCAATTGTTAATAATGCTGCTATAAACATTGGTGTGCAAATGTCTGTTTGTGTCTTTGCCCTTAAGTCCTCTGAGTAGATACCTAGCAATGGTATTGCTGGGTCATATGGCAATTCTATATTCAGCTTTTTGAGGAACTGCCAAACTGCCTTCCACAATGGTTGCACCATTTGACATTCCCACCAACAGTGGATAAGTGTGCCTCTTTCTCCACATCCTCTCCAGCACTTGTCATTTTCTGCTTTGTTGATAATGGCCATTCTGGTGGGTGTGAGATGATATCTCATTGTGGTTTTGATTTGCATTTCTCTAATGGCCAGGGACATTGAGCATCTCTTCATGTGCCTTTTGGCCATTTGTATTTCCTCTTCTGATAGGTGTCTGTTCAAGTCTTTTTCCCATTTTGTACTTGGGTTGGCTGTCTTTTTGTTGTTGAGTTGAACAATCTCTTTATAAATTCTAGATACTAGACCTTTATCTGATATGTCGTTTCCAAATATTGTCTCCCATTGTGTAGGCTGTCTTTCTACTTTCTTGATGAAGTTCTTTGATGCACAAAAGTGTTTAATTTTGAGGAGCTCCCATTTATTTGTTTCTTTCTTCAGTGCTCTTGCTTTAGGTTTAAGGTCCATAAAACCGCCTCCAATTGTAAGTTTCATAAGATATCTCCCTACATTTTCCTCTAACTGTTTTATGGTCTTAGACCTAATGTTTAGATCTTTGATCCATTTTGAGTTAACTTTTGTATAGGGTGTGAGATACAGGTCCTCTTTCATTCTTTTGCATATGAATATCCAGTTCCCTAGGCACCATTTATTGAAGAGACTGTTCTGTCCCAGGTGAGTTGGCTTGACTGCCTTATCAAAGATCAAATGTCCATAGATGAGAGGGTCTATATCTGAGCACTCTATTCGATTCCATTGGTCAATATCTATCTTTATGCCAATACCATGCTGTTTTGACCACTGTGGCTTCATAATATGCCTTAAAGTCAGGCAGCGTGAGACCTCCAGCTTCGTTTTTTTTTTCCTCAAGATACTTTTAGCAATTCAGGGCACCCTGCCCTTCCAGAAAATTTGCTTATTGGTTTTTCTATTTCTGAAAAATAAGTTGTTGGGATTTTGATTGGTATTGCGTTGAATCTGTAAATCAATTTAGGTAGAATTAACATCTTAACTATATTTAGTCTTCCAATCCATGAACACGGTATGCCCTTCCATCTATTTAGGTCTTCTGTGATTTCTTTTAACAGTTTTTTGTAGTTTTCTTTGTATAGGTCTTTTGTCTCTTTAGTTAAATTTATTCCTAAGAATTTTATTCTTTTAGTTGCAATTGTAAATGGAATTCGTTTCTTGATTTCCCCCTCAGCTTGTTCATTGCTAGTGTATAGGAACACTACAGATTTTTGAATGTTGATCTTGTAACCTGCTACTTTGCTGTACTCGTTTATTAGCTCTAGTAGTTTTGCTGTGGATTTTTCAGGGTTTTCGACGTATAGTATCATACCATCTGCAAACAGTGATAGTTTTACTTCTTCCTTTCCAATTTTGATGCCTTGTATTTCTTTTTCTTGTCTAATTGCTCTGGCTAGAACCTCCAACATGATTTTGAATAACAGTGGTGATAGTGGACATCCTTGTCTTGTTCCTGATCTTAGGGGGAATGTTTTCAATTTTTCCCCATTGAGGATGATATTAGCTGTGGGTTTTTCATATATTCCCTCTATCATTTTAAGGAAGTTCCCTTGTATTCCTATCCTTTGAAGTGTTTTCAACAGGAAAGGATGTTGAATCTTGTCAAATGCCTTCTCTGCATCAATTGAGATGATCATGTGATTTTTCTGCTTTGATTTGTTGATATGGTGTATTACATTAATTGATTTTCTTATGTTGAACCATCCTTGCATACCTGGGATGAATCCTACTTGGTCATGATGTATAATTCTTTTAATGTGTTGCTAGATTCGATTTGCTAGAATTTTGTTGAGGATTTTTGCATCTATATTCATTAGAGAGATTGGTCTGTAGTTTTCTTTTTTTGTAATATCTTTGCCT
This sequence comes from Tamandua tetradactyla, assembly GCF_023851605.1. Classification (NCBI taxonomy): domain Eukaryota; kingdom Metazoa; phylum Chordata; class Mammalia; order Pilosa; family Myrmecophagidae; genus Tamandua; species Tamandua tetradactyla. Next base: position 97,680,502 of record NC_135333.1, read on the forward strand.
GGTTTTGGTATGAGGGTGATGTTGGCTTCATAGAATGAATTAGGTAGCTTTCCCTCCACTTCAATTTTTTTGAAGAGTTTGAGCAGGGTTGGTACTAATTCTTTCTGGAATGTTTGGTGGAATTCACTTGTGAAGCCATCTGGTCCTGGACTTTTCTTTTTGGGAAGTTTTTGAATGACTGATTCAATTTTTTACTTGTGATTGGTTTGTTAAGGTCATCTATTTCTTCTTGAGTCAAAGTTGGTTGTTCATGCCTTTCTAGGAACCCGTCCATTTCATCTACATTGTTGTATTTATTAGCATAGAGTTGTTCATAGTATCCTGTTATTACCTCCTTTATTTATGTGAGGTCAGTGGTTATATCTCCTCTTCCATTTCTGATCCTATTTATCTGTGTCCTCTCCCTTCTTCTTTTTGCTAGTCTTGCTAAGGGCCCATCAATCTTGCTGATTTTCTCATAGAACCAACTTCTGGTCTTATTGATTTTCTCTATTGTTTTCATGTTCTCAATTTCATTTATTTCTGCTCTAATCTTTGTTATTTCTTTCCTTTTGCTTGCTTTGGGGTTAGTTTGCTGTTCTTTCTCCAGTTCTTCCAAGTGGACAGTTAATTCCCAAATTTTTGCCCTTTCTTCTTTTTTGATATAGGCATTTAGGCAATAAATTTCCCTTTTAGCACTGCCTTTCCTGCATCCCATAGGTTTTGATATGTTGTGTTTTCATTTTCATTCGCCTTGAGGTATTTACTAATTTCTCTTGTAATTTCTTCCTTGACCCACTGGTTGTTTAAGAGTGTGCTGTTGAGCTTCCAAAAATTATTTGTGAATTTTCTGGCACTCTGCCTATTATTGATTTCCAACTTCATTCCTTTATGATCTGAGAAAGTGTTGTGTATGATTGCAATCTTTTTAAATTTGTTGAGACTTGCTTTGTGACCCAGCATATGGTCTATCTTTGAGAATGATCCATGAGCACTTGAGAAAAACATGTATCCTGCTGTTGTGGGGTGTAATGTCCTATAAATGTCTGTGAAGTCTAGCTCATTTATTGTAATATTCAAATTCTCTGTTTCTTTATTGATCCTCTGTCTAGATGTTCTGTCCATTGATGAGAGTGGGGAATTGAAGTCTCCAACTATTATGGTAGATGTGTCTATTTCCCTTTTCAGTAATTGCAGTGTATTCCTCACGTATTTTGGGGCATTCTGGTTCGGTGCGTAAATATTTATGATTGTTATGTCTTCCTGTTGAATTGTTCCTTTTATTAGTAGATAGTATCCTTGTCTCTTTTAACTGTTTTACATTTGAAGTCTAATTTGTTGGATATTAGTATAGCCACTCCTGCTCTTTTCTGGTTGTTATTTGCATGAAATATCTTTTCCCAACCTTTCACTTTCAACCTATGTTTATCTTTGGGTCTAAGATGTGTTTCCTGTAGATAGCATATAGAAGGATCCTGTTTTTTAATCCATTCTGCCAGTCTATGTCTTTTGATTGGGGAATTCAGTCCATTGACATTTAGTGTTATTACTGTTTGGGTAATACTTTCCTCTACCATTTTGCCTTTTGTATTATATATATCATATCCAATTTTTCTTCTTTCTACACTCTTCTCCATACCTCTCTCTTTTGTCTTTTCATATCTGTCTCTAGTGCTCCCTTTAGTATTTCTTGCAGAGCTGGTCTCTTGGTCACAAATTCTCTCAGTGACTTTTTGTCTGAAAATATTTTAATTTCTCCCTCATTTTTGAAGGACAATTTTGCTGGATATAGGAGTCTTGGTTGGCAGTTTTTCTCTTTTAGTAATTTAAATATATCATCCCACTGTCTTCTTGCCTCCATGGTTTCTGCTGAGAAATCTCCACATAGTCTTATTGGGTTTCCCTTGTATGTGATGGATTGCTTTTCTCTTGCTGATTTCAAGATCTTCTCTTTCTCTTTGACCTCTGACCTTCTAACTAGTAAGTGTCTTGGAGAATGCCTATTTGGGTCTATTCTCTTTGGGGTGTGCTGCACTTCTTGGATCTGTAGTTTTAGGTCTTTCATAGGAGTTGGGAAATTTTCAGTGATAATTTCTTCTATTATTTTTTCTCCTCCTTTTCCCTTCTCTTCTCCTTCTGGGACACCCACAACATGTATATTTGTGTGCTTCATATTATCATTCAATTCCCTGATCCCCTGCTCAAATTTTTCCATTCTTTTCCCTATAGTTTCTGTTTCTTTTTGGATTTCAGATGTTCCATTGTCCATTTCACTAATTCTAACCTCTGTCTCTTGAAATCTACCATTGTAGGTTTCCATTGTTTTTTTTTCATCTCTTTTCTACTGTATCTTTCATTCCCATCAGTTCTGTGATTTGTTTTTTCAGACTTTCCATTTCTTCTTTTTGCTCATTCCTTGCCTTCTTCATGTCCTCCTTCAATTTATTGATTTGTTTTTTAAAAAGATTTTCCATTTCTGTTCATATATTCAGAATTAGTTGTCTCAGCTCCTGTATCTCATTTGAACTATTGGTTTGTTCCTTTGACTGGGCCATATCTTCAATTTGCTGGTGTGATTTGTTATTTTTTGCTGGCATCTGGACATTTAATTACCTTAATTAGTTTATTCTGGAGATTGCTCTCTTATCCTGCCCAGTATGTGGCACTTGTCTGTCTGTGGATCCCACCAGCAAAATATGTTGTGGCTCCTTTAACTTTGGAAGGCTCTCCCTGCTGGGGGCATGGTGGAGACAGAGGAAAGGTTGTAGGCTGGTTTTAATGGCTTCAAATTGTGAAGACCTGGGATCTGAATTCCTTGAGAGTGGGATTCCGCCTGAGTTGCGTTTCACCCCTCCCGTGCGGAAGTTTCAGGTGGTAGACAGCCCTGAAAGCAGCCTGTTTCTGTGCCCGGGGCAGTTGCAGCCTGTGCAATCCCAGCGCTGAGTCCAGATGGGACCAAGCCTCCACAGAAACAGCCACAGAAGGCTCCACTTCATCCCCTTTCCTCCCTTTCAGTCAGCCCAATAGGCGACTTCTGCCTTGATCAGTTTCGCCTGAGCTGGGGGCCCACTTCTAGCAGTCAGAATTTGTTTGTTAATGCCACTATTGGTGTTTGGTTGGACCCAGTCCCTGCCACTGTTGGAGACTCTTTCCTTTCCCTATGGGAAGCCGCCTGTGGGGGAGGGGCACCGGCCGGTGGTCTCCGTGGCTTGGGAGAGTGTGGGCGGCTCGGGAAACTCACTGTTGCGGAGTCTCACAGCTGGTGCAGCTGGTCCAGACTGGGGTACGCTGTGTGTCCGGTCTCTGTCATGGCCCCGGGAGCTGTTCTGTACTGCTTCTGGTTATTTAGTAGTTGTTCTGGGGGACGAACTAAAATGTGCGCTCCTTACTAAGCCGCCATCTTGGCCCCTTCCTTTTATTTCTTTCACTTTGTGCAATATATTTATTCTATGGCACCTAAACGCAATATTTGGCCCTTGATAACAAATACAGGGAGAATAAAGTAAGATGCCCATTATTTAAAACTCTCTGTCTTTGTCCAGTACTCATTAGGAAAAAGTATATTTCATTTATGAAATTATCCCTTCAGTTACTCCTCTCTGGTACTACCTACCTTAAGCATCTTTAGCCTATATCTTAACCTTCTTTAATATAAAGTTTGACATTTAAGTTAATTTTTTAATCTTTTATTCCAAGACAAGTGGGGAAGTGAGAGAGGAGAGAAGAAAGAGAATAAAATTCTCTGTCTTTCTCAGCCCTCCAGCACTGAACTGTGGTCATTTGTTTCATTCATCAAACTCAATTTTGCTATAATTTTCTTTTCAAGATCTTACAAGTTCAGGATCTAGAGAAGAACAGAGGCAGCACTACATTTAAAATATTTTCTGTTCACCCAGATGAGATAGACAAGTATAAGAAAAATTCAAAGGGAAAAGACAAAAAGCATCCCTCCTTTGAAGGAGGAAATTATCTTAGTAAAAAAAAGTCACACTTTGGGAAACTAAACTAGTTAGATTAGTTTTTTGTTTGTTTGTTTGTTTGTTTTTTGGTAGGTATGCATGGTCCGGGAATCAAAACAGGTCTCCCACATGAAAAGTGAACATTCTACCACTGAACCACCCGTGCACCAAAGATTAGTTTTTGATTAGCTAACTTTTAGCTAATGAGACCCTGATCATCCATGAAGACCTCTGGGAACTACTCAAATTTGCTTTAGTCCACGACCACAGGCTCAACCCCAAATCCCACCAACCTGCAGACTCATCATGGAGCCCAACAGGAAACCCACAGAAGAGTAGAGACCAATCATCAATACCAAGAAAACAATGTGGTAGATGTACACATATACACTCATAGCAGTTCTGTAAACTCAGCGTATTGGAAAGGGAAACACATCCAATTAGTCCTTATGAAATAATCACTGGCTCTATTGGAAAAATTCATCAGAGTAAAAGCATTCAGTATTCAGAATCCTCATTCATGATTCAGTATTCACAATGTCTTCACAAATACATGAACCTGATCTTGGGGTCACTGTGTGAATATATATTGGCTTTTCCTTTTCCATCATTTGGCTCTAAGCAGTTCGTAGCTTGAAACATGTTCTTCATTTAAAATGTGTTCAAATCTAATATTGGAAAATGCCTCAGAGTCTTGTGTTTGTTTTAATTTATGTTTTTAATATTTCTTTATTGCTTTTCTAAAGCAATTCCCAAATTTAAAGTGGAAAAAAAAACAAATCTCACACATCATAACTGACTATAGGTAAGATAAACAGTTTGTAACCTGATTTTTACTAAGGCATGATTATATGAGAAAGAACACACTTAAACTAAATAGCTTAAACAAATTAAAGCACTGATACCAAGTCTCATTATTTATCTAGGAAAATCAGAAAAGTCCAGTGTAATTCTAAAGAATGTACATTTAGTTCATTGTTGAAACCATAGGCCAAAAATATAAACTCTCATGGAAAAAGCCTACTGCATTTTAGTCCTGTGAAGACATAGCTATTATTATTTTTTTAATTAATTAAAGAAAAAAAAAGAAATTAACCCAACATTTAGAAATCATTCCATTCTACATATGCAATCAGTAATTCTTAACATCATCACATAGATGCATGATCATCATTTCTTAGTACATTTGCATCGATTTAGGGAAAGAACTAGCAAAACAACAGAAAAAGATATAGAATGTTAATATAGAGAAAAAAATAAAAATAATAATATAGAAAAAAAAAGAAAAGGAAAAAGAAAAAAAAGACAAACAAACAAACAGACAGACAAAAAAAAAACCTATAGCTCAGATGCAGCTTCATTCAGTGTTTTAACATGATTACTTTATAATTAGTTAGTATTGTGCTGTCCATTTTTGAGTTTTTGTATCTAGTCCTGTTGCACAGTCTGTATCCCTTCAGCTCCAGTTACCCATTATCTTACCCTGTTTCTAACTCCTGCTGCAAAATGAAAATTTTGCAAACGTTGACTCATGCCCTACTCTATCACATATTTGCTGTGAGATTTGGGGCAAGCTATTTAATTTCTCTAAACTCCAGTCTCATTTTAAAAAAGGGGGATGATAATAGTGCCAAAGTGGTTATGAAGATTAAATAAAATAGTTATGCACATTCATTTGCATAGTGTCCTAGTACAAAAACTTAACAAATGCTGGCATTAATATTATCATAATTATTTATAATAATTTTACTAATAGCAAATTATTACTAATATTACCATGAACATCATTGTTATTCACTATAAACATTCTTATGGTGGAAAATTTGCTTCAACTTGTAGTTTAATCATAAAAGCATGACACAATAAAATTTGAGCAAGTTTCATTGTAAATATTCAAACAATACAGAAAAATATGTAATAAATTATGAAGTCCTTCTACACTTTTCTTCATCTTTCTCTAACCTTCTGCTATCCTTTCAAATGACCATTTAACAATTTTGTCTGTATCCTTCCAGATTTTCACCCACTTACATTTAACTATATATACATCTTCAAATATATAGCTTTGTTTTAATATAAATCTTTCATTGGTAAAAATCCTATAGAATAGTCCATGAGTAGCTATACCCTAACCATTTCCCTATAATGAACATGTGGATTATTTTCATTTTTAGCAATCACAAAAAAATGTTGAAGTGAAATCCATTGCACTAGTCTTTCTCTTAATGTGTATTTTCTAGGAATAGAAAAGAAACTAAAAACTCTTGATAAAAGAGTATGAAAAAATAAATTTTACTTGATAATATCAAATCGTGTTTTGAAAGGCTGTAACAATTTACAACATAAACGTCCACCAAATATGTATGATAGTTCCCATTCCCCTACTCTTTCCAATACTGTGTGCTCTTTTATTCATTCATTTAATTAAAATTGTAAGCATCTCTCAGTGGCAGAATTTTCACCTGGCTGATAAACCAGAAGGCTGGTGAATTAAATCATCAGCCAGTTGATTGCATCTGTGAACATTTGTGATATCTGGCTGAGACCTGCTTAAGAGTAAGGTCCAGATTGAAGAGTAACCTCCTGACTCCATTTAAATCTCTTCGCCATAGAAACTCGATTTTGTTTTATTTCTTTTAACACAACTACTGTGTTGTCCTTTAATTGGTTATATTATTTAATACTTAAATCAATAAGTTGTCCAAAGTATGCAAAGCCTCAAGTGATCAAGTTCCTCAAAACTCCAAAGACATCCAGACCATAAAAAAAACTACAAGATAAAGAACTCAGTTAATTACCTTACCTGAAGGACAATTAGTGTAGCCCAAATAATCCACCAACCACAAACAACTTGTCTAATCTTCCTTCTACCTTTGAAAACCCTCCTTTGGACCTCCCTCCTGATTTAATCCTCCATGCCTCTTAACATTTTCTTATATTTTCTCTTTTTTTCTTGTTGCTCCATATTTTGAGAGATCTCCTTATCTTTATCTTCCAAGGTCTCATTTAAATTTGAACTACATTCATCCTGGTCTTTTGACTCATTGTTAATTTTGCACCCATCATTTTTAATAATTTTTTGTCATTCATTCTGTTGTCAGGGATGAATTCCTAGGTTCTTAGCCACAGAGCAAGAAAGAATTCTTGCAAGCAGGTGGAAAAGTTGTCTTGTATGTGTATGCAAGAAGGGCATGCGGGCATTCTCGCAAGAGGAGGAAGGCAACAGGCACAACATTGTGGCAATTTGCTTTTTTGCTTGTTTTACTTACTCTCTGTGCCCAGTTCTCATTCAGGCTCTTTTTCCTACTCTCCCTTCTCTCCAGGGTGGTGCCTGGTGTTAGTGCATTTGGACAGGTTGGCTGCCACCTTGTATTTTGCATAGATGGGTAGCCCCAGGCAGGTTGTCTGTAGGACAGGATGTCCTGACCTTGATTGACCTTCCTTATGCAAGGGCTTATTCATGATATTTTCTCTCCTCTCTCAGGTCCCTACTCAAGCCTGCCTTAACTGTCGATTTTAGCCCTGCTCTTTCATGATTTTGCTTTCCCCAAGTCCGGAATGCTTAGTATGTGTTTATGTTAACAAATAGAAGAGCAAGTTGATGACTAAACACAGTTTGGAAAGGTTTCCTATAAATTTAACTAAACAGGCCTCCCTTTTAAATGAGAACTGACTGGGGATTCCATACAAAAGGACAAGCTTCCCTTGTATACATGGGACTGGAGTGGACAAACAAAAGAGAGACATCCCTCTGTCTTATTGCTAGCATAAGGAAGACTTTATTATGGTAATTTCCTTTTGAATAAAACTATTTCCATTAATTTGTTCTTTATTAGCCTTTATTTTCTTTTGTGGAAATCGGAATTACCTAAAGATTCCCTCTGCTGTGTTCCGTATCTTTCTCAGAATACCTTATACCCAAATAGAAATCATTCCCTGACAGGCAGTTAGGTTTAATTGTTTTTCATTTCCATTTTTTTGTTTATTTGTTTCTTGTTCTTGTACTTACAATTTTTCTATGCAATTCCTGAGTTCTCTTCTGTGCCAAATGCTGTCTTTACCTCTGTGTGTGTATGTGTGTGTGTGTGTGTGTGTGTGTGTGTGTGTGTGTGTGTGTGTGTGTATGTGTGTCTTTGTCCTGAGCCATTCTTCCAAGTATCATTTTTTGGAATCATGAAAATTGCAAAATTGCATATCAGTTGCTTGCTTTCATATAAATTACTTTAAATTATTTAATTTCTCCCTGAAATTCCTACAGTAAAACTGACTCTAAGAAAACCTAATTTTTAAGAGAATAGCACCATTTCATACAACCTTTAGATATCCCAGTTGGAAAGACAAATAAAAGGAAGGGAGAGAGAACTATCCTAGGCTTGCAAAATCTACATTCCAAACCTGTCTTTGCCCCTCCTAATATGACCTGGATAAGATATGAGCTCTATAAGCCTCATTTAGCCAATATGAAAGGGAAAGAATAATATCTGCCTTACCCATTATGTGAGATTGCTCTCAGTTTCAAAAATACAGTTGTGCATAAAATCAGTTTGTGAAGTACTATGCATGTTTATTCCTTTATTTAGGAAATATTTACAGAATGCCTATTCTGTGCTAAGTGCTTTTTTAGATACACTGATAGGGGATTTTCTAAGGAGGGAGAAATCACTCTGAGCTAGAATGATATGCCTTAGGAGTGGTTGAAATTTTTATTGGAAATCAGAAGGTGGGAGAAACTTGATTAAGAGAAGATGTATGAAATAGGAATTTTAGGTTAGAAGAACTCAGAGTCAGTGTTGCTAGGGATTTGAATGGATGTAGGAGAAAAGTGCCATCTTGTTAGAGGAAGAGCTTACTCAGGGCTCTCTTTCTCTACAAGTCACTATGTTGAAAATGCTTTGTGCCCTTTAGTTAATCATATGCACTTGAATTTGCTTGTTCTTCAAACTGCGGAAAAGCAAGTTTGCATGAAATTGTCTTACCTAGCCACCAGAGTGTTTAAATAAAAGCTATTTATATCACTTTTTTCCCTCTTTGAGACTGACTTCTTGATCTCAATGTAAGATACACATATTCATCATTAAATTTTTCACCTACTTGGGGTCAAGGCTGGTAACTTGTTAAATCATATTGCTATGCCCCCTAAGGAGTCACAGCCAGTCAAACACGCTGCTATTACACCCAGATTTGGATTCCACAGTACTGTCAGTGGAGTAGTATTTCCCTAGGGAGGGTTTCTATCTCCGGAATTAGCCTCCCACTTTATTTTGACAAAATCCAACACCCATCTGTTTATGCAGTCATTCGTCTGATTGTGTGGGGAGGTTGACAAATCCATTCCCAGATAACAGAAGATGCTTTTTATATTCTCCTACATCTTGAAATCAACAATATGAACTTTCCAAAATAATGAAAGACTCAACATAATTATTTTTTATGAGTTGGAAAATTAAAGGACCAACCAAAAATGTTGAAGAACAGCTTTATCTTCTTTTGAATTATAAGAAGAGCCTAAAAAGAGAGCGGCAAATTCCAAGTGTTAATAGTGCATAAACACTCATATAAACTTAAAAAAAAAACTGATTTGGAAACTCTGTTTGTCAATGTGGTAGGAACATATTCAAACTTTCACTAGTGTGAACTTTTTTTTTTGTTCTATTTATCCTTATTCTGTATCCAAATTTATATGCTGTGATGTTAGCAAAGCAGATTCCTCTCAGTCCCACACCAAAATAACTTTTCCCATTTGTCCTAGTAAGGGTTGTGGAGCTTGGAAAATGGGACTGACAGGATGTAAGAGGATGTAAGAACAGGAATAGGTAGTAAAACTCAAAAGTAAACTGGGGAAAAGTTTCAAATAACTTGTGAGATAAGAGTAGGTTAATACATAAAGCTAATACCAGCTTAGTGACTGCCTGGACTGTTTTGAACATCTTGCTTTTTCTTATTCATTAATTCCACAAAATGTTCTGATTAATAGAATTGACATTGGAATCCTAAAAGCCAGCATTTGGAGTCCTGGAGAAATCACCTACAGTCAATATGATTCGTACTAGTCATTTAAAGTTTTTGAACTTCAATTTCATCATCTATAAATGAAAGGTAATCAATCTTTTATATGGCATTTTATGCATTTTATATATATATATAGGGAGAGCTTTGTACTTTCTATATCTGTCACATGGTAAGTGCTCAATAAATGATAGCTGCTATTAGAGTGTTTGTGCCTTTTTAGCTCAGAAACATGGCCACCTTTGTGAGTCCCTAGACTGCTGTTCAGTAGTGTGGGACTGGGAGAATTTATCACTGGATTAGCAATAGACATTAATTGCTGAGTAAGAAATGTAGTTTACAATCTTTGATTCCCTATTGCTAAAATGAAAATGTTATTATCCTTTCAGAAGTAAATTCATTGACTCAAAATATTGGCTGCCATTAATTGTGCAACTCCAAAACCTTAAGTTACAATGGACAAAATTCTCTATGTGTGTTTTTCCATCCATAGGACACCTTAATGGCTCAATTGGATTATCTGCTCTGCCTTGGTGTTTTATATATTTCTGTAATCAGGATGTTGCAGAGGGTAAAAAGGCTCTATCTTTGCAGCAAATTATTTAGGTAATATAAAAAGTTATCTTGAGCGGCTAGAGTAAATTTGACTTTAATAATTTGCAAATACTCAATTCAACAGCCCATTTTTTACCTTCTTTTGGTTTCATTTTCCTACACCTTAATTTCCTTCAAATGCTTTATATACCTAATTCACTAAGTAGGCATCTTAGATTGCAATTACTGGTAACAAATTCCAATGTTATATGTATTTCTGTGACATTTACTAAATGGGTGCACTGTCTTTTTTGTTTGTTATATTTTATGTGTCTCATCGAGTTTTGTATTGAACATTTTCCTTTCAATTTAAAAAAACAAAACAAGAATAGAACAGAATCTTATGTTAAGAAATCCCAGATCTGACAGTAGTTGCCTCTTAAAATGTGCCCATAAAATGTTTCCTTTACAACACTGAAAAGAAACCATTTTGTAGTAATATTAATAAACATGTAATTAACAATTCTGTTTGAACTCATGTGCTAGGTATGTGTGATTATGAGGTATATGGTTTGTGTGATGTTTGTAGATTTGTTCTGACCTGTTATCTCTACATCCAATTCTCTTCTTAGTTTAATATATACAGCTAATCAAAACACTTTTATTCACAAAGGGAAATCTTCCGCATAAAATGAGGTTTTCAATTGTCTGCCCTGGTAATTCCATTCTTCCTTAAGGTACTTCTTTATTGTTGCTCTTGTGAAAACTCCTACTGTGCTTATGGCTTCAGTAAATTGCTGTAGTTAATTTCCCATAAACCTGTTAGTACAGTTCAGAAAAAAAAATGGTGCCTCTCAGTTTGATATCAACTTATTTTTCTAAATCTCTCTAATCTAATCCCCCTTGCTTTGAGTCATTAAAGAAGAAAAAAGAAACTACCATGTACAATAATTTTTAGAGATGAAACTAGCTTCCTAGGGCTTTAAAATGTCTTAGCTATATTAAGTTCAATCAATTTGAGCAAACATATCATCAGTACTCTTTTTAATCTTGGAGTGAATTAATTAGTCTTTTCACGTGTGCTTTTTGCAAGAGTGCACTCTCTCTTCCAGGTAGAATTCACTCTGATAAAATGCTCAGGGCCTTGCGTGTCCTTCAAAATCACCCCTGGCCTCAACCATGCTCTTTGTTCCTCTAATTCTATGGTATACCATGCAGTGGCTTTGACAATGTCATTTACACAATTAATATACATCAGTTCCTTGGCTTATCCAGAATCGCATGCATTTATGATGTATTCAGAAATGCGTATATTTTCTTTTAATAGAATATTCTATTATTTTCTTTCCCAGTAGAGAAAATATTGCCGCCTTCTCTGATATGAATAGAAAGAACATCCTTTCCCAAAGACTATTTGATTTCAGTTTCCTGCATTTATAAAAAGAACATCACAAATGAAAAATATTTATTTATGAGTATGTGTAGTGAAAAACATTAGAGCAAATGAAATAATTTCACTTAGGTATGTACATGTATTTTCAGATATATTACCCCCCATGTCTTTGTAATTCTTTCTTTAAATTGTTGACTAAGAATTGCATATTTAAAGTGTACATGACATTGACTATCTGACAGTTAATTGGAAAGTTTTTGGTAGTGAAAAATACCTGTAAAAGTATACAAATTTTTTTTTAATAATAGGAACCAGGTACAATGTTTTTCCACATTGTGAGGTATTACAGGCAGAGGGTTCAAAATCAGGTCCAAGTCTTCAACTAGTAGTAGGTAAATTATACTTAACCCACATCTCATATATATATAGCAAATCATGAGATAAATCATGCCAATATGCCCTAGATTATATTCCTATAAAAACTTGTTTGGTGTCTATAGTCATATCTATAGACATGACTCAGGCACTGAGAAAAGCAAAGGCTAGCATCATCCTTGTACACTGGACTAGGGATCAGCAACCTGTTAGATTTGAGGAGTATTAGAGTAAAGATCTCTTGTCAAAAAACATCCCACCTGGTTTGCATAAAACCTGTTATCTCCATTTATAGAATTAATTCCTTTTAGCAAAGACATGCCATCTATGGGAGTTTTTAATTGAAATGCAAATATCCCTTTGAGGTGAAACTCATTAAGGAAATTAATTTTCCATAAGAGAAAGGGAGGTGGATGGCACCTTGCTATTACCCCCTGCAGAAAAGAGAAATAGAACAGATAACCTAGGCGGGGGAGATGCTGGCAATTGGAAGGCCAAAATCTTTCCCAAATAGTTCCTAGATTGTTCCAAAAAAGTAATGAAATCTATAAGCATATTTTTGGTTATAGCAGTACAGACCGGAAGCATGGAAGTAAAAAGTTCGGAGCAAATTTAGAAAACAAGAAGAAAAAAACATTGTAACGAAAAGGGAAGAAGAGATTAAGTAAAGAGGAAAAGCCAATGCAGCAAAATGAAAACACGATTATCTTAACATTGCATATGGAAATGCTTAATATGAAGGAGAAAAAAGGAATGTACTTGTAATGTTGTAAAGCAAAGATCTCTATTCAACATCAGTCTATAATTTATGCAGTTTTTTCATAAACCCTCCAATAAATATAAGAAAAGCAAATGCCCATAAAAATTAAAATGATTTGAGATTTCTAATAGCCTGCCTTTGGAAAAAGTTTCTATAGAAAAAAAAAGGTGTGTTCAGGTTTCTTCTAAGCACATCGCTCTGATATAAAAATGCCTACAGCCGGAAGTGACCCCTCTTGTCTCACCTGCTGGACACCAGAGAGGAGACACCCCCACTCTAAGCCATTGCAGAGCTCACGCATAGACCAAAGCATCTAGCAAGGTGGGACCTGGGGGAGGCGGGAGACTGTAGTGGCACCTGGGAGAAGTTTATTGTCAGTGTAGGGAGGGGAGAGTGGCATTCCATCAGTAGGTGTCCCGGCAGATATAGTTGGCTCCTTCAAAACGGTGATTGATGAGACTTGAGCAAGGAGCCTAATTACCAAGGTGGGAGTGGAATGAAGGGAAACCAATCAGAAATGATGAAGCAAACTAGGGCAGCCAACAGTAGGAGGGCGTAGTAACCCAGAGGATCCCTTGGATTCACTCTCAGTGAATATTCCCCCCAAAGTAATCTCTATTGTGACTTATAGTGTCTTAGATTAGTTTTGCCTGTTTTTGAACTTTAAGTGGGATCATTCAGCAACCACTCTTGTATCGAGTATCTTTCATCCAAGGTGTAGAGTGTAGGAAAAGATTTTTCTTTTTCATCGCTACATTATATTCCACTGAAAAATATACAACAATTTGTTTATTTCCCCATTTTGGATCTGTTATGAATAATGCTGCTATAAATGTTCTCATGTATGTTTTTTGGTGAACATGGTACTTATTCCATTGGTATTACATCCACCCATCCTTAGTAAATGAAGATTCCTGTTCTACCTCCTTACTAAAGTTGTCATTGCCAATTCTTTTCATGTAGCCATTCTGATGGGGTATAGTGAATCCCAATGCAGTATCAACTTGCATTTTATTGATAACTAATGGTATGAAAGTTTTCATATGTTTATTGCCATTTAGATATTTTCTTTTGTTATGTACCTATTCAAGTGTTTTATTGGTTTCTTGTGACTGTAATAAATTAGTTTCCTGTGCTGTAATAAGTTACTATAAACTCAACGTTTAAAACAAGAGATTTTTATTCTTTCAGTTCTAGAGGCCAGAAGTCCTAAATAAGTATTAATGTGCAAAACTAAGGTGTCAGCAGAGGCTCCTGGGAAGGCTCTAGGGGATAATGAGTTCCTTGCATCTTCCAGTTCCTGGTGTCTGCTGGCATTCCTCGGCCGGTGGCTGTATTATCCATCAGAAAGATCATGGTAACTATACCTTCTGTTCTGCATGTGTGTGTCAAATCTTTCCCTGCCTCTCTCTCATGAGAATACTTATGCTTGCACTTAAGCCCCATTCATTTCATCCAAAGATAATCTCTCTCATGTCACGATCCTTAAGTGAATCACATCTGCAAAAGCACTTTTTCCAAGCAAAGTAGCATTTGCATGTCGCAGGAATTAGAAGCTGACATTTAAGGGAAGTTGTTATTTAGCTAATTATAAGTTTTTTGCCTATCTATTTTAAATTGTGTTATCTTTTTCTTATTGATAAATGGGAGTTCTTTATATATTCTTTATACAAGTCCTTTTGTTGAATATATGTATTACAAACATTTTCTCCCAGTCTGTGCTGAATAAGTGATTATATACATGAAGGTCATAAAAATATTCCCCTCTTTTTAGTTCTTCTAGAAGTTCTATGTTTTACATTTCATGTATAGGTCTATGATTTATCTCAAACTAATTTTGGTGGATAGTGTGACAAAGAGGTCAAGGTTTATTTTCCCATATGAACAAGTGACACAAAACCATTTTTTTAATGATAACTTCCTTTTTCCACTGAATCAAAGTGGCAACTTTGTCATAATTCAGGTCATCATATATGTGTAGATATGTTTCTAAGCTCTATATTCTTGTGCAACACTATACTGCCTTAATTATTGTGGCTTTATTATAAGTCTTGATACCTCCAGAATTTCTTGGTCCATTTGCATATAACTTTATAATTAGCTTACAAATTTCCACACATAAAAAATTGTCAGGATTATGATTATGAATCTGTAGATAAATTTGGGAAAAAAATGGTATCTTACCAATATGAACAATTCTAATCCTTGACCATAATAATATAATAGTTCTTATTCATTTATATTTTTTCTAATTTCTCTCATTATTATTTTGCTTGTGCATCTTTTGTTAAATTTATTCCTAAATATTTTAAATGTCTTGGTACTCTTGTGGTTGGTATTGCTTTTATAATTCACTTTAAAATTGCTTGTTACGGGCGGGCCGCGGTGGCTCAGCGGGCAAAGTGCTTGCCTGCTATGCCGGAGGACCTCGGTTCGATTCCCGGCCCCAGCCCATGTAACAAAAAACGGAAAAACAAAATACAATAAAACAAGAAAATGTTTAAAAATGTTTCCCTTTCTTCCTTCCTTCCTTCCTTCCTTCTCTCTGTCTTTCCTTAAAAAAAAAAAAAAAAAAAAAAAAAATTGCTTGTTACCACGATATAAGATATAACTGATTTTGTATATTCATCTTATGTCTAATGACCTTATGAAATTCACTTCATTTCTTAATTCTAATAGATTATTCTGTACATTCTTTATACACAACCATGGCATCTGCAGGTAATTACAGCTTGTATCTTTCTTTCAATATTCTATGCTCCTTATTTATGTTTGCCATAAAATCAATCTGTAATGATGACTCCTATGTCATTTCTAATTACGGTTTGCATTTCCTTCTCTCTCTGATTTGTTGAGTGTTTTTTTTTAATTAGGTTATTTTCATTCTGGATTAGATTTTCTAGGTGTTCATCAATCTTTTCAAAATGCTAATAATTAGGCATAATATAAATATTAATAATAGGAGAAGGAGATCAGGAATATGCTTGTTTATTGTCCCATATTTACTATGAGAATCAAAACATGTTTTTTTTCAAAATAAATTAAAGCATATTTAGTTATTTAAAAATAAATGTGAGGCCCCCCAGGGCACCCAGGGGGCTAGGTGGGGACACGTGCGCCGAGGTTCCGGGCACCGGTGGGGCCCTTTGGGGTGCCCGGCAAGGCCAGCGCTCTGCGTGGCTGTAGATTAGCAGCTGGTCTCTCTCCTGCTCCTCCTCCTGGCGGCAGCTCTCATTTGCCAGGAGGAGGCCCAGACCACTCACTGGACGGCAACCCTTCAGACTACCTGAAACGACGTCCACAAGATAGACAGGTAACTGAATGCCGCCTTGGACCTCCTTGACGCGAGGTTGGGCTCTGCCAGTACAAGGGCATTGACGGATCTAAGCCTTTTCCTACGTTCTGGTTATAAACCCTTCACACCTAATGTATGTGGATCTCGCTGTTTGGTATTCACCTCAACAGTGGCATCCACTCCCTGACAAAGTGCTGCAACCAGCATGTAAGGTGCAATGAGAGTGTGGCAAAGACAAGAAAAACCGTGCTGAGGAGTTCCAGCGTTGCCTCTCCAAGATCTGCCGAAATGTTTAGAAAGCACTAGGCCTTGCTCAGCACGTTCAGGAATGTGAAGCAGCAGTGGAGCTGTTGTTTGATAGGGTTATACATTTAGTCTGTAAACCATACCTGAACACCCAAAGGGCCACCTGCAGGTGTCATTATGAAGGGAAAAAAAACGATCTCTAGAGAAGATGTGACAAGCTAGAAGTAAAAACCTAAAATTGTGACGTTGTAACCCATATCAAACACTGAAACCGGTTCTACAACTAATTGTTGTGATGTGCTTTGAAATTTATTGCTTTTTTTTGTATATATGTTATTTTTCACACAAAAAAAGAAAAAAAAAATATGTATTGCTTCTGCCTCTGGTGTTTTGGAGCAGCTAAAAGGAAAAATAGTGGATGGTAACCCATAACAAACTCTGAAATCTGTTCTGTAACTACTTGTTGAAGTGTACTTTGAAAAATCATTGCTTTTTCTTTCTTTTCTCTGTATATATGTTGTTCCAGTTTGCTAGCTGCCGAAATGCAACACACCAGAGACAGATTGGCTATTTCCTTTTATTTTACTTTATTTTTACGTATGCTGTATGGTGGGGGTTACATTTCATTCTTTTTTCCACCTGACTATCCCATTATTGCAGCAGCATTTGTTGAAATTTTTTTGTGTTTTAACATGATTACTTTACACTTAGGTATTATTGTGCTGTCCATTTTTGAGTTTTTGTATCTAGTCCTGTTGCACAGTCTGTATCCCTTCAGCTCCAATTACCCATTATCATACCCTGTTTCTAGCTCCTGCTGGACTCTGTTACCAATGACATATTCCAAGTTTATTCTCTAATGTCCGTTCACATCAGTGGGACCATACAGTATTTGTCCTTTGGTTTTTGGCTAGACTCACTCAGCATAATGTTCTCTAGGTCCATCCATGTTATTACATGCTTCATAAGTTTATCTTGTCTTAAAGCTGCATAATATTCCATCGTATGTTATATACCACAGTTTGTTTAGCCATTCTTCTGTTGATGGACATTTTGGCTGTTTCCATCTCTTTGCAATTGTAAATAACGCTGCTATAAACATTGGTGTGCAAATGTCCATTTGTGTCTTTGCCCTCAAGTCCTTTGGGTAGATACCTAGCAATGGTATTGCTGGGTCGTATGGCAATTCTATATTCAGCTTTTTGAGGAACCGCCAAACTGCCTTCCACAGTGGTTGCACCATTTGACATTCCCACCAACAGTGGATAAGTGTGCCTCTTTCTCCGCATCCTCTCCAGCACTTGTCATTTTCTGTTTTGTTGATAGTGGACATTCTGGTGGGCGTGAGATGATATCTCATTGTGGTTTTGATTTGCATTTCTCTAATGGCCAGGGACATTGAGCATCTCTTTATGTGCCTCTTGGCCATCCGTATTTCCTCTTCTGGTGGGTGTCTGTTCAAGTCTTTTTCCCATGTTGTAATTGGGTTGGCTGTCTTTTTTTTTTTTTTTTTTTTTTTAAGGAAAGACAGAGAGAAGGAAGGAAGGATAGAAGGAAGGAAGGAAGGAAGAAAGGGAAACATCTTTAAACATTTTCTTGTTTTATTGTAATTTGTTTCTTTGTTTTTGTTACATGGGCTGGGGCCGGGAATCGAACCGAGGTCCTCCGGCATAGCAGGCAAGCACTTTGCCCGCTGAGCCACCGCGGCCCGCCCTTGGCTGTCTTTTTGTTGTTGAGTTCAACAATCTCTTTATAAATTCTGGATACTAGACCTTTATCTGATATGTCATTTCCAAATATTATCTCCCATTGTGTAGGCTGTCTTTCTACTTTCTTGATGAAGTTCTTTGATGCACAAAAGTGTTTAATTTTGAGGAGTTCCCATTTATTTATTTCCTTCTTCAGTGCTCTTGCTTTAGGTTTAAGGTCCATAAAACCGCCTCCAATTGTAAGTTTCATAAGATATCTCCCTACATTTTCCTCTAACTGTTTTATGGTCTTAGACCTAATGTTTAGATCTTTGATCCATTTTGAGTTAACTTTTGTATAAGGTGTGAGATATGGGTCTTCTTTCATTCTTTTGCATATGGATATCCAGTTCTCTAGGCACCTTTTATTGAAGAGACTGTTCTGTCCCAGGTGAGTTGGCTTGACTGCCTTATCAAAGATCAAATGTCCATAGATGAGAGGGTCTATATCTGAGCACTCTATTCGATTCCATTGGTCGATATATCTATCTTTATGCCAATACCATGCTGTTTTGACCACTGTGGCTTCATAATATGCCTTAAAGTCAGGCAGTGCGAGACCTCCAGCTTCGTTTTTTTCCCTCAAGATGTTTTTAGCAATTCGGGGCACCCTGCCCTTCCAGGTAAATTTGCTTATTGGCTTTTCTATTTCTGAAAAATAAGTTGTTGGGATTTTGATTGGTATTGCATTGAATCTGTAAATCAATTTAGGTAGGATTGACATCTTAACTATATTTAGTCTTCCAACCCATGAACACGGTATGCCCTTCCATCTATTTCGGTCTTCTGTGATTTCTTTTAACAGTTTTTGTAGTTTTCTTTATATAGGTTTTTTGTCTCTTTAGTTAAATTTATTCCTAGGTATTTTATTCTTTTAGTTGCGATTGTAAATGGAATTCATTTCTTGATTTCCCCATCAGCTTGTTCATTACTAGTGTATAGGAACACTACAGATGTTTGAATGTTGATCTTGTAACCTGCTACTTTGCTGTACTCATTTATTAGCTCTAGTAGTTTTGCTGTGGATTTTTCCGGGTTTTTGATGTATAGTATCATATCGTCTGCAAACAGTGATAGTTTTACTTCTTCCTTTCCAATTTTGATGCCTTGTATTTCTTTTTCTTGTCTAATTGCTCTGGCTAGAACCTCCAACACAATGTTGAATAATAGTGGTGATAGTGGACATCTTTGTCTTGTTCCTGATCTTAGGGGGAAAGTTTTCAATTTTTCCCCATTGAGAATGATATTAGCTGTGGGTTTTTCATATATTCCCTCTATCATTTTAAGGAAGTTCCCTTGTATTCCTATCTTTTGAAGTGTTTTCAACAGGAATGGATGTTGAATCTTTTCAAATGCCTTCTCTGCATCAATTGAGATGATCATGTGATTTTCCTGCTTTGATTTGTTGATATGGTGTATTACATTAATTGATTTTCTTATGTTGAACCATCCTTGCATACCTGGGATGAATCCTACTTGGTCATGATGTATAATTCTTTTAATGTGTTGTTGGATACGATTTGCTAGAATTTTATTGAGGATTTTTGCATCTATATTCATTAGAGAGATTGGTCTGTAGTTTTCTTTTTTTGTAATATCTTTGCCTGGTTTTGGTATGAGGGTGATGTTGGCTTCATAGAATGAATTAGGTAGTTTTCCCTCCACTTCGGTTTTTTTGAAGAGTTTGAGAAGAGTTGGTACTAATTCTTTCTGGAATGTTTGATAGAATTCACATGTGAAGCCGTCTGGTCCTGGACTTTTCTTTTTAGCAAGCTTTTGAATGACTAATTCAATTTCTTTACTTGTGATTGGTTTGTTGAGGTCATCTATTTCTTCTTGAATCAAAGTTGGTTGTTCATGTCTTTCCAGGAACCCTTCCATTTCATCTAAATTGTTGTATTTATTAGCGTAAAGTTGTTCATAGTATCCTATTATTACCTCCTTTATTTCTGTGAGGTCAGTAGTTTTGTCTCCTCTTCCATTTCTGATCTTATTTATTTGCATCCTCTCTCTTCTTCTTTTTGTCAATCTTGATAAGGGCCCATCAATCTTATTGATTTTCTCATAGAACCAACTTCTGGTCTTATTGATTTTCTCTATTGTTTTCATGTTTTCAATTTCATTTATTTCTGCTCTGATCTTTGTTATTTCTTTCCTTTTGCTTGCTTTGGGATTAGTTTGCTGTTCTTTCTCCAGTTCTTCCAAGTGGACAGTTAATTCCTGCATTTTTGCCTTTTCTTCTTTTCTGATATAGGCATTTAGGGCAATAAATTTCCCTCTTAGCACTGCCTTTGCTGCATCCCATAAGTTTTGATATGTTGTGTTTTCATTTTCATTCGCCTCGAGATATTTACTAATTTCTCTTGCAATTTCTTCTTTGACCCACTTGTTGTTTAAGAGTGTGTTGTTGAGCCTCCATGTAATTGTGAATTTTCTGGCCCTCTGCCTATTATTGATTTCCAACTTCATTCCTTTATCATCCAAGAAAGTGTTGTGTATGATTTCAATCTTTTTAAATTTGTTAAGACTTGCTTTGTGACCCAGCAATGGTCTATCTTTGAGAATGATCCATGAGCACTTGAGAAAAAGGTGTATCCTGCTGTTGTGGGATGTAATGTCCTATAAATGTCTGTTAAGTCTAGCTCATTGATAGTAATATTCAGATTCTCTATTTCTTTATTGATCCTCTGTCTAGATGTTCTGTCCATTGATGAGAGTGGTGAATTGAAGTCTCCAACTATTATGGTATATGTGTCTATTTCCCTTTTCAGTGTTTGCAGTGTATTCCTCACGTATTTTGAGGCATTCTGGTTCGGTGCGTAAATATTTATGATTGTTATGTCTTCTTGTTCAATTGTTCCTTTTATTAGTATATAGTGTCCTTCTTTGTCTCTTTTAACTGCTTTACATTTGAAGTCTAATTTGTTGGATATTAGTATAGCCACTCCTGCTCTTTTCTGGTTGTTTTTTGCATGAAATATCTTTTCCCAACCTTTCACTTTCAACCTATGTTTATCTTTGGGTCTAAGATGTGTTTCCTGTAGACAGCATATAGAAGGATCCTGTTTTTTAATCCATTCTGCCACTCTATGTCTTTTGATTGGGGAATTCAGTCCATTGACATTTAGTGTTATTACTGTTTGGATAATATTTTCCTCTAACATTTTGCCTTTTGTATTATATATATCATATCTGATTTCCTTCTTTCTACAGTCTTCTCCATACCTCTCTCTTCTGTCTTTTCATATCTGACTCTAGTGCTCCCTTTAGTATTTCTTGCAGAGCTGGTCTCTTGGTCACAAATTCTCTCAGTGACTTTTTGTCTGAGAATGTTTTAATTTCTCCCTCATTTTAGAAGGACAATTTTGCTGGATATAGGAGTCTTGGTTGGCAGTTTTTCTCTTTTAGTAATTTAAATATATCATCTCTCTGTCTTCTAGCTTCCATGGTTTCTGCTGAGAAATCTCCACATAGTCTTATTGGGTTTCCCTTGTATGTGATGGATTGTTTTTCTCTTGCTGCTTTCAAGATCTTCTCTTTCTCTTTGACCTCTGACATTCTAACTAGTAAGTGTCTTGGAGAACGCCTATTTGGGTCTAATCTCTTTGGGGTGTGCTGCGCTTCTTGGATCTGTAATTTTAGGTCTTTCATAAGAGTTGGGAAATTTTCAGTGATAATTTCTTCCATTAGTTTTTCTCCTCCTTTTCCCTTCTCTTCTCCTTCTGGGACACCCACAACACGTATATTTGTGCGGTCCATATTGTCCTTGAGTTCCCTGATACCCTGTTCAAATTTTTCCATTCTTTTCCCAATAGTTTCTGTTTCTTTTTGGAATTCAGATGTTCCATCCTCCAAATCACTAATTCTATCTTCTGTCTCTTTAAATCTATCATTGTAGGTATCCATTGTTTTTTCCATCTTTTCTACTTTATCCTTCACTTCCATAAGCTCTGTGATTTGTTTTTTCAGTTTTTCTATTTCTTCTTTTTGTTCAGCCCATGTCTTCTTCATGTCCTCCCTCAATTTATCGATTTCATTTTGAAGAGGTTTTCCATTTCTGTTCGTATATTCAGCATTAGTTGTTTCAGCTCCTGTATCTCATTTGTTCCTTTGACTGGGCCATATTTTCAATTTTCTGAGCATGATCCGTTATCTTCTGCTGGCGTCTGGGCATTTAGTCAGATTTCCCTCGGTGTCGGACCCAACAGGTTGAAAGATTTTTCTGTGAAATCTCTGGGTTCTGTTTTTCTTATCCTGCCCAGTAGGTGGCGCTCATGGCACACGTTTGTCTGCAGGTTCCACCAATAAAAGATGCTGTGGGTCCTTTAACTTTGGAAAACTCTCGCCGTGGGGGAGGTTCACCAGCCGAAACGGCTTGGAAGAGTGCCAGCCGGCCCGGGGGTCCAAACGCGGGGACGGTCGCCGGCCGCCGCTGCCTGGGAGAGCGCCCGACCAAATTTCCTAGTCGGCCCAGGGCGCCAAGCGTGGCGGGAGGGTGCCAGCCGCCACATCCCGGGAGAGTGCACCGTTCCCAGCCGGACCGGGGAGTCACGTGTTTGGAAGGGACCCCCCGGTCACCGTTCTCCGCGGTCTGGGGATTTCCGACCCAAGTCTCTCAGTTGGTCTGGGGGGCCTCGCGTGGTGGGTGCGCCAGCCGCCATGGCCCGAGGGGCCCGCCTGCCCAATTCTGCCAGCTGGCCTGGGAAGGCGGAAGGGAGGGACTCCGGCCGCTTGCCGTCCCGCCCAGGAAAGCCCGCGCCCCTCGGCGATCTCACCGGAGCTGGTTCTCCCAGACAGTCAGCTGTTCCAGGATGGGGTATGCCGTCCCTTTGATCTCTGTCGTGGCTCCGGGAGCTGCTCTGTATCGTCTCCACTCCCCCAGTAGCTATTCTGGAGGAGGAAAAGTGAGGGTGGCAAGGCTGTCGAGGACGGTGGCGGAGGAGCCGGTGGTGGCAGAGGAGCCGCTGAAGGCGAAAGAGGGCACCGTGGTGGTTGGAGAACCGCCGAAGCAGGAGGAGAAAGGGAAGGATAAGATGGCGGATGGAGCGCCGCCGGAGCAGAAGGGCTGAGCTGCAGATTTTGTTCCTATCTTCCTGAAAGTCAAGGTGTAAAAGAAAATGTGATCAATTTCATGACTTGCTTTCTTCATACGGAAAAGGCATGTCAGTTTTCCAAGGGAAAAAGATTTTTTTTTTTGACACTCAGGTTTGAAAGACATTTCTTGCATGGATCCTCCTCCTTTTGTGGACCCTGGCACTAACACTCATGCTTGGATGGATCGCCTTTTCATCTTCCCTTGGAAGAGGAGCAGAGAAAATTCTTGTAGGCTATTCCAGGATCCTTGGAAGACAAAAGCTTGGAACTTCTTCAAAGCAAGGTTTTGGTCAAGACCCCAAAGTTCTTTACAGAATTAAAAAAAAAAATTTATGTAAAATGTGACTCTCCTGGAGAAAGAATTCGCAGGTCAGTATGGTAAGAAGGGTTGTTGACAGCTCCCAGGTGCTCCGGGGACGTCCTCTTTGGCTCCTCCTGCACGTGGAAGCCCTTGTCCTGCTGGCACCTTGTTGCCAGCCCTGCATGAGAAGGAGCTTTGCGCGACCCGTGGCGCTTTGTCCCCGAGCGGCCCCCGTCCACCTCTTTTGGGCTGCTTCGCAAACTGAAAAGTTTCTTCAGGTGCGAATTCCGGGCCCGGCAACAATCTCCGTGAAGCGTGTACTCCCGTCGGAGGGCAGCTCGCTCCCACTCAGGTGAGTTGCCGCTGGCATCGCTCAAGATAGTTATTTTTATACAGAGAACATATACAATATTTTCTGTAAAAAGATGAGAAAGATATATATATTTACATGTGCTTTTATCTGCATAAAAATAGTTTAAGGAAAAACAAAAAATATAAAAATGATTATATGCTGAAAAAGGAGAGGGACAGAGTAGATGGTAAAGGAAGAGACCAAGACTCCTTAGGAAATATATTTTTTATCATTATGATTTTTAAACCATTTAAATGTGAGCTTATTATAAAAAATAAAATTAAAGCAGGAAGGAAAAACAAGCAATTTTTTAAAATACTTACTTTGTGCCATCCCACTATGCTAAAATAGTTTATATGCATAATTCATAACCACCTTAGATTCCTCATTTTTTTTTAATTAGAGAAGCTGTGGGTTTGGAGAAAAATCATCCATAAAATATAGGGTTCCCACATACCACTTATTAATAATACCTTGCATTGGTGTGGTACATTTGTTACAACTGATGAAAGCACATTTTTATAATTGTACTATTAACTGTGATCCATAGTTTAACTTACAGTTTACCGTGTTGTGCAATTCCTTGTATAGTTTTTAAAATTTTTAGTCTAGCAACATATGTACAACGTAACATTTTACCGTTTAGCTACATTAGCATATATAATTGTGTGCTATTATGTTCACAATGTTGTGCTGGCATCACAACCATCCATTACCAAAACATATCCATCATCCCAAATAGGAACTGTGTACATTTTAAGACTTGCCTCCTTATACCTTAACCCTTCCCCATCCTCTGGCAATATATATTAGATTCTGAGTCTACGAGTTTGAGTATTCTAATTATTTCATAACGATAAGATCATACAAAACTATTTCTCATTTTGTGTTTGGTTATTTCACACAGCATGATGTCTTCAAGATCCATGCATGTTGTTGCATGTATCAGAACTTCATTCCTTGTTAGGGTGGAATAATATTCCATTGTATGTATATACCACATTTTGATTATCCAATCATTGGTGATGGACACTTGAATTGCTTCCATATTTTGACAATTGTGCATAATTTTGCTATGAGCATTGGTATGCAAATATCTGTTTCAATTTTTTTGGGTATATACCAAGTAATAGGATTTCCGCATCATATGGTAATTTGTACCTAAATTTCCAAAGAACTGCCAAATGGAATTCGACAGCAGAGACACCATTTTACATTCCAACTGGCAAACAATGAGTAATCCTATTTTTCCACATTCTCTCTAACACTTGTAATTTTACATTTAAAAAAAAAAGAACAACCATTCTAGTCAGAAATGGTATGCCATTGAGGTTTTAATTTGCATAGCCCTAATGACTAGTGATATTGAGCATTTTTTTCATGTCTTTTGGCCATATTATCTTTTTTGGAGAAATGTCTATTCAAGTACTTTGCCCATTTTTTAATTGAGTCATTTATCTTTCTGTTGTTGAATTGATTTTTTTTATATTCTGGATATCAAACCTTTATTAGATATGTATTTGTCAAGTATTTTCTCCCATTGTGTGGGATGCCATTTTACTTCATGATAAGGTCCTTTGCTGTGCAGTTTTTAAAAAAATTGTGATGAGGTTCTGTTTATTTTTTCTATTGTTACTTGTGCTTTGAGTATAAATTCTAAGAAACCACCATCTAACGCAAGGTCCTGAAGATGCTTCCCTGTGTTTTTTTCTAGAAGTTTTAGAATTCTGGTTCTTGTAATTATATTTTTTATCCATTTTGAGTTAATTTTTATATATGGTATGATGTAAGGGTCCTCCTTCCTTTTTCTGCATAAGGATATCCAGTTTCCATAGCACCATTTGTTAGAGACTATTATTTCCAAATTGAATGATCTCTAGCCTTTTGTCAAAAATAATTGGCCATAAAAGTGAGGGTTGATTTCTAAGCTCTCAATTCGATTCTATTGGTCAGTAATTCTGTCCTTGTGCTAGTGCCACACTGTTTTGATAAGTGTGGTTTGTAATAAGATTTTTTTGCCTTTGTAACATTTATTGGAAGCATATTGCAAAGTAACTGTTAACTATAGACCCAAGTTTGCGTTGATTGTATTTTTGCCATATACCATCCCATTTTCAACACCTTTCAATGTTGATATTTATTTGTTCTCCCTTGTGTATTAACATTCTTATTTTTGTACATTTAATCACCATCATTTTCCTCTCTAGGTTTTGCTAAATTATACATTCCCAGTCTGTATACTCTATCTTTTTCTCTGTATCATACAGACCCTAGCCATCCTATTTCAACCATACTCATACCTAGTTTTGTTCAGTGGACTTAGAATATTGAGCTACCATCAAATAGTACTGTGCTATCCATTCCTAGATCTTTACAATAAATCCTGTTTAATAGTCTGTCTTCCTTCTGCATTAAATGCCCAAATTTAACCCTTTTTCTATCATCTAATAACCTCTGTTCTCAGCTTTAACTCTCAAAGTTCATTCCTTAATGTTAGTTCATATAAGTGAGACCATACATTATTTGTCCTTTTGTTTCTGGCTAATTTCTCATAACATAAGATCCTCAAGTTTCATCCACATTGTTGTATGCATCGTGGCCAGTTATAATTCATACAAAACAGTAAAATCATGCTATTATCATTTGGTGTCTGGCTTGTTTCACTCAACGTACTGTTCTCAAGGTTCATCCACATTGTCACATGCATCAGGATTTCATCCTTCTTACAGATGAATAATTCTATCATATGCATATGCCACATTTTGCTTATCCATTCACTTGTGGATGGACATTTGGGTTGCTTCCATCTTTTGGCAATTTTGAATAATGCTGCCATGAATATCAGTGTGCAAATATCTTTCCAAGTCTTTGCTTTCATTTCTTCTGGGTCCTACTAGTGGGATTGCTGGATCATATGGCAATTCTATACTTAGTTTCCTGAGAAACTGCCAAAATTTGCATTCCCAGTGGCTGCAACATTTTTCATTCCCACCAACAGTGAACATGTGTTCCTATTTTAATATGTTATAGTTCTTTTTTTTCTTTCTGTTCATCAACCTGACTCATTTCAATTGATTTGTCTTTGATTGCACTAATGCTTTCTTTTGCCACCTCCAATCATCTGCTGAAACCCTCCTGAGAATTTTTCTTTTAAATTATTTTGGACTTCAACTCCAGTATTTTTGTTTGTTTCCTTTTTAAAATTTCTGTCTATTGAGATCACATGTTATACATTGATTGTTTCCCTGATGTTTTTAAATTCTTTCTTTGTATTTTCCTTCATCTTCTTGAGTATATTGAAAATCATTTTTTATAGTCTTCATCTTTTATGTCCATAGTCTGGTCTTCTTAATTGATGTTTTGTCATTTGTATCGTCTTGGTTGGGCCCTCATTTCTTGTTTATTTGTCTTGTACTACTTTGTTGCACACAGTCCATTTTAATATTTTAAAATGTTAACTCTGGGATTTATACTCTGAAATGTCTGTACCTACATTTTATAACCACCTGGTGATATGACAAAGTTTTTCTTGAGAGTCAGGCACTAATAGAATCAAGCAAACCTAAGAAACAAATACCTTTCATCATCTTTACAAATTGGCTTTTTGTTGGCTGATGATCATCAGAGTTCCAGCTTCCTATCGAGAAGTTAAACCTATGTATATGCAAAGCGCAGGGTTCTTCCTTTTCTTTCTATGACTGTGTCTTTTCCTGGGCTTGTCCTTGTTACTGGCCTTAAGCGTTCCCCTGTTACAGAAGTACGAATTCCCCATCTACTCCCCAGGAAATAGATCTTCTCCTTCTCTCCAGTGTTCCACTGTAGGGCCTAAAGCAGGTAAGCCTTTGCCCCAGTCCGTCTGCCTCAGGTGTTTGTTACACTGCTTTCATTGTCTCAAGTTGCTTTTGCTTGGAGGGCAAATCCTGTGTATATACTAGAGAGGAGTTCCCCAGTCAATCCCCAAACAAGCTCTGCTAGGGGCCAGACCCACTGCTGCCTGCCAGGATAGTGGGGGACAGGTGACACTAATGCCTTGCAGAGAGCAGTTGACTGGTATTTGCCAGCCTCTCCCTCTGGCTCTTCCCTGGATGCTGTATAGTGTTCTACTAGATGAGAACTCTTAAAATAGTTGTTTCAGACAGTTTTTGCCTATTTAATAATTATTCTGAGGAAGGGGCTGATTCCTGGAACATCCTACTCTGCCATCTTCCCACAATCCTCTTTTGCCCTCCTTATTTTTAAATGGTGATTATATACTTACCACACAAGGATAGTGACAGATATTAGAAGTAGCATTTTTTAGCAGCTCTTCATTATAGTATAGGCACTCTGTAATTTGTTTCTGCCATTAGTACTGTTTAAGTTCATGTATGAGTAAACATTGGAATATAGTCCAAATGACTTTTATGGCAGTAAAATCTCTGACATTTCACTGTAGGCCATGCTATCTTTTTAAAAATCAACATAATAGGTAATGTCTCCAACTGTACTACGCCAGGTGTGTGAGAGTGATGAAAAGCAGATATATGGAAAGTCTTTCTCAGGAGGACCAGGATAACCCTCAGAACAAATATTTGCAGCAAACATGGAAGTGTTCAAGACTTGGGAAATGCCAGGGGGTTGGCAATACAGGCAAGACAGTGTACACACAAATATTGAATTTCAAGTTATGCCAGCAGAAGTTTGAATTGGTGAAATTGTACCATCTTTTGGCTCTACCATAGCCAAATTGATGCCTTTTACAGAAGCTGGAACCAATATCTTGATATAGTAAGCCTAGGTTCTGCTCATGTGCCATTTTTTTTAAGAAGAAGAGACATTGATTTAACTAAAGTACAGTTTCAGAGAAGAATCAGCAGAGTCCATGAGTGTTTTTTAAAAATTGGACGTCATAGGGGTCTCTGAGGAAATCTCGTTCTTACTCAGATTTTTAACAAATTTAGAAATAAACCAAGTGGCATGTGGCAAAGTGAAGCATAACCTTGGTAAAAGCCAAGTTAGAGGATGTATAGCCACGATATCCAAATGGCCTTCTTAATACTAAATCTCTGAATTTGACAAACCTACTCAAGCCAAGAGCCCAATCCCCACCTCAGACACAGAGCTTGACCCCATGAAAAACAGAACACCTGCTCTCAGTGATTGTTTTGTTCTTTGTGGCCAACTTATAGCCAAGACGAAAGTAGCTGGAGGTGGACCAAGAGTCCTGATCATTCTTTCCAAATTTACAAATCAGATAACCCACCCCAGGTCCCCAAGGATGGTATGAGTAAGGGCACAAAGAGAGGCAAAGAAGTGTCCTATGGGAAAGAAGTTTAAGGATAGGGAAGGGTTTTCCTGCCTAATAGGCTTCTTTAATAGATATTTTCAAGAGAAGAATGCCTCAAGAAGAGATTCTAGTTGTCTTCACTCAATTGTCATTCAAAATGATACTGAATATATTTCAGCATATGTTTGTTGAGAATGAGGTTTAATTCCTGACAAAGAAATGTTCTTTGAAGCACTGAACAGATATGTTGGGTTAACTTGGAAGAACTAGGTGCTACTGTTAGAGAAACAACTAAACTCAGACCCAGCTGATTGTCAAGCAAGCTTCTAATTTCCTCTCAACATGGCCAAGCAAGCAGCAAGCAAGAATAAAAATCAGATCAAGTTAGATATTGGGCATGGCAGTAAACTTCCATAGAAGTTGAAATCAGGTTTCATTCAACAAATAGGCACTTGAATATGTGCCAAGATTCAAGACTGTCTTTTAGGGGCTTACATTCTCATGAGAAATATGAACAGGAACCAAGCAATTACAGGGAAATAGAGTAAGTATTTTGAGAAAGATAAGTGTAGGGGTGTTGGAAAGCTGGAAGGGGGACTGCCTCATCTTATCAAAGGGATTTAAGGAAAGGATGCCCAAAGGACATTTTAAGGAAGAAGTAGTTGTTTATCAAGTCAGAGTGAGGAGGGACAGAGAATAACGAGGCAGAGGAAGCAAAAAATGCAAAGGTCTGTCCAAAGAGTATAGTGATTTTCATTCTTAAGAGTGGATGAATGATGGAATATCATCTCTATGTGTGGGGAGGGGAGGGTTGTAGTGGGGGGGTGTTGGTTGGCAGAGTGGCAGAATGGAGGAGAAATGAGCTCCATCTTGAGATTTACATGTATATATTATATATATGCATTTTTTTTTCAAGGACTAAGCATAAAGATTCGTGGAAGCCACTTTAGACTTTGAATTTAATTCTTAGTTCACAGGCGGAAAGGGCTAACAAAATGTGTTAAGCAGGTAAATGACCACATCATCATAGATGTGCTTTTAAAAGCTCAGTGGCTGCAGCATGGAGCATTAATGAGAGAAGGATCATTCTGAAGTCAGGAGCTCTGGTAATCTAGGCAAAAAATGATGAAATATTTATTTCAATGGTAAGTAGATTCAATCAGATTTGGTGACTATTGGAAGGAGATAGATATATCATTCACTTATAAAAATCATCTATAGCTATAGTTTATAGAAGAAGGTAATTCAATGGTTAGGTATGCAGTTTATCTTTAAAAAGTAGGAGTGGTGTTGCAGAAAGGTGCAAGTGGTTATTTGAGCCCTGGGTTCAAAGATGTCCGCCTTCGAGTTTGGTTGGTATTCCAAGTTTACATACCACATGGTCCATATTTCAAAAGTAAACTCATTCTTAGGTATACACGCTCCTGATATTTCTATGTAAAGACAAAATGCAGTTTTTTTATTAATGCCATGTCTAAACTGGCTATATGGTACTTCTGAAAGCAAGGTTCTCTTCAAGTTCCTACCATCAAGTAATTCACTGTCAATAGGAAGAATGAGGTTTATACATTTTTAGTTAAATCATTCAACCAACATTAATATTTTTTCTATGCGAGGTGCAGGAAATTTAGAGATGAGAAGATACAATTTCTGGTCCACAAAGATCACCATTGAATGGAAACACTTAAGTAAAAATACTTCATAATTTTACTCCACATCCAGATAATATTTTATAAATCCCACCTTTTACCCTCTTTAAAAGGTAAAAAAATTAAAATATTTTAAAAAAATCTTCCCTATTGTCATTATCGTGGCTAAAAAACCAAAACAGCCTTAAACATTGTCATGTTCTAAGTATTCTGATACAGCTATAGAACACAAGTATTATATTATTAGAGATGATTTCAAAATATTCAGAAATATGTGAATTATCTGTTACATTTTTCATTTCAAAAATGGCCATTGTGGGTGCACAGGTGGTTCAGTGGTAGAATGCTTGCCTTCCACGTAGGAGACCCAGGTTCGATTCCCAGACCAAGCACCCCTCCCCCCCCCCCAAAAATGGTCATTGAACCTATTTCAAGTGCATCTATTTTGTATGGGCTGCCAGCAAAATGTAAAAATAACTTGATCATATAGAACTGGACATTATGATGGTATTCACTAAAATGGTATTTTACCCATAATGTAGGCCTTCCTGAAATTATGTTACTTAGCTTTTTCATATTTTATGTAACTTTCAAATGTAGTCCAGAATGCTTGCCAGCACTCTGAGATCTGTTAATACCAATGACTTTGTAATTTTACTCATAAATAACTTTTGCCTATGATATTCCAAGTCTAAAATCTTCAATAGAATATTATTTATGATGACATGGAAGCAATTGGACCAATTAGAGTGCAATGGATTTAGTGCATTGTTTTATGGCACTCCCTACTTACTAAAACATCTCACCTATTTTAAACAAAGTATCATGTTGAACATATTTTGTTTATAACTGCAAGCCTGCATTTATGAGGAGAGAAAAATATTCAAGATGTCTAAATGAATGAGCTATATATATACTGGGATCAGGTAGGGGAAGTAGTAGAAAAATCAGCTAATGCTATTCCACAATGTTTAGGGACTAAGATACTCTATGAAATAGAATCAGGCACTAGCAAACAGAGAAATCTATATGTCAGTTCTTTTAGCCATCTGTCCATATATTTACCCCTAAAACAACAGCGATGTACAAGTTTCAGGGGGTTATAGATGAAATAATTTGAAGGTAAACTAAAATTCAAAGTCTAGAAATAATAACAGAAACCTGTGTGTCTAAATTATACAAATACGTTTACTATAAGAATCATAATACATGATTTTGCTTATATTAGTCCTTTCTTTCATATGAAAGTTCTAGATAGTCTGAAATTTCTCCCAGGTTTTCCTGGGAGGCCCCATGGACACCCCTACCCCCAACCCCTTGTGATTGTCACGCTGCCTTTACTTGTTTTACTTGCTTCTGTGGTAACTGTACACCTGTGGCTATTTACCAAAAGTAAGCCCTCTGCCCACCAGTATCTGCATGGATGTTAGAATTCTAAGGAAATAACATTATGTCTCTTAGCTACAAAAGCCATCAGAGTAATTTTCTTTCAAAATGGTAACCATAGATATTGGCTCTTCTGGGGGAGATGCTACAATTTTCTAGATTTTGGCCATCATCTCCTCCTGTACCCCACCTCTACATTCTTTTCTTTAATACTGCACTATAAGCTGCAGGAATCAGTCCAAACAAGCTAATCCAAGAACAACCTATGTGACAGATGTCAAATCACTGTCAAAAACATACTTAGGTCCATTGTCCTTTCCTTGATTCAAACTTATGCAACTCAGATAATTCTTTAGGTTTCAGTATAAATATTATTTCCCTTTGAAAGTTTTCCCTGACTTCAATCCATAAACTAGGTTAGGTCCCCTGTAATATATTTTCATAATACTCTATCATTCTTTGAATGTCTTGCTTCATTTGCTCATTGTCCGTCTTCTCTGTGACTCCCCGTGTCTCCCACAAAGACTGGCACACAGTAAATAGTTGACATTTGCTTTAATTTGCAAGCTGCTGGAATACAATATAACTGAATTGGAATGGCTTTTATAAAGGAATTTAATCAGTTACAAGTTTGCAATTCTAAGCTGATAAAAATGTCCAAACTAAGGCATCCAGGTAAAAATACCTTAATTCAAGATAGGCCAATGGGTCTAGAACACTTCTGTCAGCTGGGAAGTCATGTGGCTGGTGTTTCCTGGTCACTTGCTCCTGGGCTCTGTTGCTTTCAGCCTCTGTTTCTGTGCAGGTTCCTCACTGTGCTTCTCTGGGGCTGGCTTTCTTCTCTTGGCTGCCCTTGGCTCTCTCCAGGTTCTGGCTTGCCTCACATCTCATGGTGACATCTGCCGGACTCCAAGCATCTCCAAATATCTGTGTCTCTGTTCTCTGCCTGTCACCTCTGCTCTGAAGTTTCTGTCAGCCCTCTCTCTGTTGGTTCTGAGGTTTCTATCATTTCTGATACTCTCCAAAATATTTCCCCTTTTAAAGGACTCCAGTAAACTAATCAAGACTCACCTTAAATAGGTGGAAACACATCTCCATTTAATCAAAAGGTCACATCCACAATCAGGCATGCCGCATCTCTGTCGGATAATCTAATCAAGAGTTCCCAGCCTCCACTGTTGAAGCAGGATTAAAAAAAATGGTTGCCTCACAAGATTGAATCAGGATTAAAAACATGGCTTTTCTGGGGATACATAATACATTCAAACCAGCACAACACTCAATAAATATTTGTTGAATGAATGAACTCTATGATCAGAGGGATTAGGTTCCTCATGTAAATAGGTCCTTGTTTGTAAAACCTCCACAACAGTCCTCCTAGTATTCTCAGACCTGTCTGAAATCCAGGGTGAACAAATCATAAACTCGAAATTTTGCTATGCAATATTTTGTAAGTAGGCAGGAGCTCCATGTTTCTTACAAGAGACTTCCAAGGATCATGTTACAACCAGGAAGTATAGACAGTAAATCTATGAAGATAATTTTGAGTTGGAATTTTGTTTGATTTCTTTAATTGGAGGAGATGAGGTAACTTTTAGGTAAACATGAAGAAACTGGGCAGATTAGAAATGAGAGAGGAAAAGGAAAGCTGCAATAAATGACAATCTATTCCACAAGTGTTGCCAAGGGCACAGCTGGGTGCTA
Organism: Tamandua tetradactyla; assembly: GCF_023851605.1. Classification (NCBI taxonomy): domain Eukaryota; kingdom Metazoa; phylum Chordata; class Mammalia; order Pilosa; family Myrmecophagidae; genus Tamandua; species Tamandua tetradactyla. The sequence goes on from NC_135333.1 coordinate 97,714,549, forward strand.
GCCACTGAGGTAAAGTCATGATTCCACCCTTCAGGATCTCACAATGTCTAACCTGTAGATCCATGTCCTATTTTAAGCAAATGCACCTGCATATACCTTAAGCTGCTGCCACTGCTGCTGCTGCCAGGAGACCTGCTGGGATGAGAGGAGGATATTTCTTTTAACCAAGGCAACAGAAATGCATTATCTCCTGTCCATTTACCTTCAGGCTGTTGTTTTTCTTACCAATTCATTTAACAAACATTTATTTAACATTCACTGTAGGCCAATCTCCTTAAGAGAAATAAAGTAATAAGACTGGCTCTTTCCTGTTTCTTTCCTTCATCTCTTTACCATGGAAAAAAAAATCAGTGTAAATTCATATTAGAATATTCGGTGTTCTGAGTTTTGCTTATTTTCTGTTCATAACTATCATGTAAACAGTACTTTTTTTTTTATTAACCCCTATCCAGTGTCAGGCCTATTCCAGGCACAACAGAAAAGGAATAGAAAAGGAAAAATGTGATCATGTCCTCCAGAAATTTACAGCACAGTTGAAGAAACAAGATACATTCATTTTAAAAAAAGAGCCTTTATCCCTTTTCCTATTACTCATTTCTGCAAATCTAATCTAACAAAATCCATTTTTTCCTCCAAGAATCTGAGTACTCAGTAATATCTAAGAAACCACTTTGCTTTGTCTGTTCTTTTTGGGTGACAATTTCTATGTTATTAGGAATTTTAGCAGCATCAAGATTTTACCCCCATACCTATCTGAACAGATTGACCCTTTCTCTCATCATCTCTGCCTCCTTCAACCTTTACCAATTGCTGGTTTTTTCAGCTTAAAGGACAATTTTTCTAGCAAGTTGACAGCATTGAATCATACCATTTATAATCTTTTGATAACAACTGGATCTTCACAAATGTTTATTAATCATGCTTTCAATTGAAAAGGAAAAGCTCCTGGCCTTTATTTCTTCTTGATCCCATGATTCCCCACCCCTCTTTGACTACAGACAGTCAACTGAATAAATAAGGCTTGTTCATACTTATTACTGTGCTAAGATTAGCAGAATGTTCAGTCATGGGTGTTAGAATCTTCAGGAATTGCACCTTTCACTTTGAGGTCGGATGGCTTTGTGATGGATGGTTCCCTGGGCTATTTCGACTGCTGTCTGCTGTCTCTCTTTCTCCAGCTCACTGCTCGTTGTTCATCTTGCAATTTTCAGGACTAAGAGAAGATACTTAAGGAGAGATGGAACTGGAGAATGAGAGAAGTAGTTCAAGTACATTGGTGAGTTCCTTGAGATGCCATGAGTTGGTTACTGACTCATGTGTCCAACACTGAACCTACCTCACCTTATTCAGTCCTCATAAAACTTATATGACATAGATGCATTTCATGGATGAGGAACTGACTCAAGGAAGTTAAAAACCTGCTCAAAGGCACATGATTCCTGAGAGGCAGAGCCAGGATTTAGTCCCCAGTGACTCTGGAATAGTGGCCAGTCCACATATTCTTGTACACACTGCTGGACACTCTGTACAGCCCTTGCTGCTGTGTACCTTTGTTATCTCTTTCCTTTTCTTTCTCTTAGCTAATCTCTGAAGTCCTCGAGACTGTGGACCCTGTCTTTTCTCTATCCCAAGAACTTAGTTCAATTTCTGGCACAATGTGACTGCTTAGTAATTTGTGCAGAAAGGATAAAGGAAGGATCGGAGGAATCTGTTTGCCCTACTGACCTCAGATATTGAAACAAACTGAATAATATAAAATAAGTCATTTTTAATAAGGAAGTACTACCCAACATAAAAGTTGATGATGACACCAGTTCCTATTTGACTTTCCTTACTACTTTCCATTTTTTAATTTTTATTCTGATAATATACAGTCAGACCTTGTTTTATATGACCAATACATTCTAAAACCCGCAGTGTAAGTTGGAGATCACATATAATAGTGAATCCCATTATTTAACAAGGGTTTTTTATAAAAACATACCTAGCACACATTTTTAAATAAATAAGACAAATACTCCATTAATAATAAGTAAACAAAATTAATCATGGAAGAAAAAATTTAAAAAATAAAATTTTTAATTCTCTCTCTGCCTTTACTTTTTTCAATTGTAAATTGCATAAACCTGAATTCATGTGTGTTGAGTTAGCATAAAACAAGGTCTTACTGTATATTCAACCTAAAATTTTCCCTTTTAGTCACATTCAAATATACAATTCAGTGATGCAAATTATAAACACAATGTTGTGCTACCATCACCATCACCTATTTAGAAAACTTTTCCATCCCATTCCCTACTCCTACCCCAGCCTCTGGTAAACTGTATTCCAGTTTCTGGCACTAAGAATTTGCCTATCCTAATTATTTCATGTAAGTGAGGTAATACAGTATTTGACCTTTTGTGTCTGACTTACTTTACTCCAACATGATCTCTTCAAGTTTCATCCATATTGTTATACATAAAAACTCCATTCCTTTTACAGCTGAATAATACTCCACTGTGTGTATACACCACATTTTGTTTATCCATTCAGTTGTTGATGGATACTTGGGTTGCTTCCATCTTTTGGCAACTGTGATTAATGCCATTATGAACATCAGCATGCAATATCTGTTCTAGTTCTTACTTTCAATTCTTTTGAGTGTGTACCTACAAGTGGGATTGCCAGGCCATATAATAATTCTATACTTATTTTTCTGGGGAATTGCCAAACTGTTTTCCACAGTAGCTGCACCATTTTACATTCCCAGTAACAATGAATGAGTGTTCCTGTTATCTGCACATCCTCTCTAACACTTGCTTTTTTTCCATTTTTTTTATTAGTAGCCATTCTAGTGGATATGAAATGATAGCTCATTGTGGTTTTGATGTGCATTTTCCTAATAACTGATGGTGTTGTGTAACTTTTCTTGTGCTTATTGGCCATATGTTCCTCTTCTTTGGAGAAATTTCTATTCAAGTCCTTTGCCCATTTTAAAAATTCAGTTGTTTGTATGATCTTGCTCACGTAAAATGCCTAGAGACATGCAAATTTGTAGAGACAGATACATATATTACTGGTTACCAAAGGCTGGGAGGTAAGGGTAAAGGATATGATTGCTTAATGGGTGCATAATTTCTGTTTATGGTGATGAAAAACTGAGATAATTGGATGTTGATGATGATAGCACAATTCTATGAATATAATTAATACCACTGAATTGTAGTACTTGAAAGTGGCTAAGTGGGATATTTTGAGTTGACTAATTGTTACTACAATGAAAACTTTAAAAAAAAAAAGAAGGAATCAGTTGAAATATCGGGCTTTTTATATATCTATATAATCTCCCAAATGTAAAAAATAAAATGTGTAGGAATCATGACAATAACTATTAACATGTCTGAAGACTGAAAGATTGCATACTTTTCATATGCAATTTCAATTTCAGTAAATTGAGTGATCATTTAAAAAATAAAATTATAAAGACATACAAGAATTTTTGTAAAAATAGATATTTTTCTTTCAAATCTTTTGCAGAAATAGCCTATTCTGTTTAGCATTCAATTTTGCAACAGTTAGTGGGAATAGCAGGTTGTACCTTTTTGCTTTTCCCTTCAGGATAAAATTCCTCAGGCACATTGCCATCTGTTTTTGCTTTGGTTTGAGGAAATTTCTCCATTTCAATCTGTATATGGGTTCTACTTCCATTTCACGTTTCACTTCTCCCATGAATTAAAAAAAGGCTCTATCTTAGAACTGAGAAATAGATGCCATAATGACATTCTGTTTCCTGTGTTGTCATAGTATTGAAGTATTGAAGAAGAGGATCCAGCTATAAATTATTTTCCTGGTATTGATGTTAGTGTTATTATTAAACAAAGCACCAAATTTCTTACATATCATTCCACAATTGGCAAAAAGATCTACCATGTGGTCTCAAAACATTTTCTTCACTGTATAATGAGAATATAGAAATCTTTTCAAATGCAAAAGTACTTTAATATTGAGAAACATAAGTTAAATAACCATGTAAAAGTGAAAAGTATACCCAAATCCCTAATTGTTGCTTATAATTCAGGAAAATTATCTTAACAAAAAAGTGTCAACATGGTTAAGATGGAAATCTTTAAGATGAATTAAGATGAAAACCTTTAAGATCAATGTCAAAGAGTTATTCACATAATAAAGATGATGGGAAAGAATGAGACTTGACCATTAATAATATAAGTATGTATTACCATAAAAAGGTTATCAGGCAAAAAAATCTGGCAAATGTGTGTGTATGTATATATATATATTAGAGAAGTTGTGCATCATACATAAAATACAGGATTTCCATATACCACCCCACCACGAGCACCTTGCATTGGTGTGGAACATTTGTTACGATTGACGGTAGCGTATTTTTATAATTGTATTATTAATTAAAGTCCATGGTTTAATTTAGGGCTCACTGTTTGTATAGCATAATTCCATGGACTTAAAGAAATTTATTCTGTTACCATATATAAAACTCAGTAGTTCCTCCATTTCAGCATATTCCAATATATATGTTTCAGGGCTGTTAATGGCATTCACAGTTGTGCTACTGCCACCACCATCCGTTACTAAAACATTTCCATCATTCCAAACAGGCTCCCTGTAGATTTTAAGCCTTCACTTACCATTCGTTATCCTCACCCCAGGCTCGGATAATTTCTATTCTACATGCTGACTTTATAAGTTTGCTTATTCTAATCATTTCAAATCAGTGAATGCATACAATATTTGTCCCTTTGTGTCTGGCTTATTTCATTCAACATGGTATCTTCAAGATCCATCCAAGTTGTCACATGTATCAGGATTTCATTCCTTTTTACAGGTGAAAAATATTCCATCATATGTATATACCATACTTTATTTATCCATTCATTGGTTGATGGACACTTGGGTGGCTTCCATCTTTTGGCAATTGTAAATAATGCCACTATGAACCTTGGTGTGTAAATTTCTGTTTGAGTCCCTGCTTTCAATTCTTTTGAGTATATGCCAAGTAGTGGGGTTGCCAGGGCATATGGTAGTTCTATCCCTTAGCTTTCCAAAGAACCAACAAACCATCTCCCACAGTGGCTGCACCACTGTACATTGTTACCAGCAATGAATAAGTATTGGCATTTCTCCACATCCTCTCCAACATTTGTTATTTTTTTTAATAGCAGTCATTCTAGTGGGGTGACATGGTTTCTCATGGTTGGCAAATGTATATTTGAGGTGAGTAGATAATTTTAATTTTGTTTCATTTTGTTTTGTTTTGTTTTGCTAGGCATCCACCAGAGAAAAAAAGAAATCTCTAATTAGAAAGCAAATGAACAAAAATCTCTAAGTTCCTTGTCAATATTGATTGGGCAAACATCCTCAATTTGTTTTAAGAAAGCCAATGCCCAGAGAGTTTGCGCCAGTGGCCAAGAGCCAAATGTTACCAGAGCTGGGCTTTAAAAGCACATTTTGGAGTCATGGCTCTTTTTCCAATATATTTTGCCTTTTGAGAAAGGCAGGCTAACATAGTAAGAAAATCAATATTCTGGGAGATTAAACTGAAAAATTAAAAAAAAAAAAAAACCTTGGGTCAACGTTTGTTCTCTCCCTGACTAATTGGATTACTTGAGAAGGTCGCTTAAATTTGCTGAACCTCACCTTCCTTGTATAGGTAGAATGCGTACCATGGCAAAGTACTAGATGAGATATAAAGATCATTTTTAAATGGTGATGTACAGCAAAAGGAACTTTAAGTTGACAAGACTGAAAGCTGAAATCCTGCAATCCATAATATATAACTATAAAACAAAATGTTGAGAGTTCTATCATGAAACGTCAATAGAATGAGAGGCCACTTCTTTCTTTCTCATTTATACTCACTCATTCTTACTTTGAAGAAAAGCCTCCCTCATTTTATGAAACTTGTTAGTCTTCATGTGCTGGAGGTGAGACCTCCCCTGGGAAATCCATGGCACCTCAAACATAACACCCTCCAAAATAAACTTATTTTTCTGTCCTTCCTATGCCTTCTTTGTCTACTATAATCTCAAAAAAAAAAAAAAAATTCCCAATCTTCAAAGTTAGAACCCTAGGTCATTTTCTATTTCTCCCTTTCTACTTCTTCTAAAATCTAACTATTCCTCAAACTTCATGAATTAATCTTTAACGCTCTCCTTCTTTCTCAGGTAATAAGTACATATTCCCTTTAATGGTGACCCCTGCTGTGCCTTCAACTCTACAGTGATTCAGGCTCTCTTTTTATTTCATTCATCTCGAAAGTGGTCCCAACCTCTAGCCATTCTATCAGCATTTTCTCAAACTTCTCACTGTGCTCTAAAGACTGACAAACTAAAACCTAAACCTTTTCTCATGACGTTAGAAGCCTGTGCCAATCATATCCCAAATATTTTTCAGACCTCAACTGTCATAACTTCATCTGCTTGCCTTCATCCACAAACCCTGACCTACTATGCTTTTCACTGAACCTGAACTTGCAGGCTTTCCTTGACACCAGACCTTTGTACATGTGACTTCTGAATGCAGTGCTCTTTGTCCTTCCAACATTCTAGGAAATTTCCCTTTATTTTCCTGATCCAGTATTCATTTTTTAACTTGAGTTGTTATTCTTTATCCTTTCATTTTTATGGCACTTCATTTGAGATATAATTCACATACTATTAAGTTTACCATTTTAAAGTGTATAATTCAATGTTTTTCAATATATTCATTTAGCTTATGCAATCAGCAGTACTAATTCCAGAAGACTTTCATATCCCTGGAAAGGAGCTTCAAACCCACTAGCAGTCACTTCCCAATTTCCTGTATTTTCACTCTGGCACCTACTGATCTTTTTCTATCTCTATAGATTTGCCTCTTCTGGAAATTTCATATAATTGATGTCCTGATATGGTTATGGTCTTTTGTGCTTGGCTTCTTGCACTTAGCATAATGTTTTTGAGGCTCACCCATGTAGCAGTGCATGTATTCATTACTTTTTATTGCTGAATAATATCCATTATACGGATAGACAACATTTTGTTTCTCCATTCAGCAGTTAATGGATATTTGGGTCATTTCCAATTTGGCTATTTTAAATAATTCTTATTGTAATTATTTTTGAACTAAATTTGTTTTATTAATATTACTACAAAGTGTCTAATAAATATCTTTTCTATTCTTGATTACTACTCTCCAAACAAAACAGATTTTAACTCTTAGCTTTCCTTCTGTTGTTGACATTCATTTTTTTTTTCATTTTTTTACCAGAGAAGAGAAGAATTTAGCACTCTTTCACCACAATCCATACTTTTTTTCTCTTTTCACCCTCCACATAGAATTACTTCACAAAGGCTTGCTATGTCAATAACCAGTGTTCAAAACATTATTTCTATGTAAATATATTTCATAACTGACCCAGATAAGTTGGCTTACTCTTATAACCATATAATACTTAGCTATTTATAATGCGTGAATGTGTGGGTACGAGTGTATTATTCACAGCTAATGCAATTGGTTTGCTGTTCTGTCTGTTGAGAAGTCTGAGGTCATTCTGATTCCTGTCTTTGGTTTTTTGGTTTGTTTTGTTATTCTTTCTGAAACGTTTTAAGGATCTTCAATTTACTCCTGTAGTTATGAGTAGAGAGTGTATTGTATATTTTGTTTATTCTGTTGTCACTCTCTAATCTGGACACATGTCTTTCAGTTACAGAAATTTTTCTTGTCTTATTTCTTTGATAATTTTTCTTCCTTCCACTATTTTGATTTTTGATGTCTTGGAATTATTCTCTAATTTTGTTTATTTTTCTATAGTAAATGTCTTGGTCCTTATTGATTTACTCTCAGAAAATTCTTCAGCAATGTTATCAAATCCTTTTGATTTGTTAAAAATTTTAGCTCTCCTCTTTTTAATTTTTAACTTTGTTTTGTTTTTGTATTATTGAATTATTTTTCCATGTGAGTATCCTGTTATTGCAGCACCAGTTGTTGAATTTTTTGTTTGTTTGCTTTGCTTGTTTGTTTTTGGGAAGTGCATGAACCGGGAATAACACCTGGTTTTATCATCTGTTCTTCCTCCTACTATTTTAAACATAAAATTATGTTCTTGTTTTCTGGATACATTAACATTATGAGAATTTCTTCCTATATGTTAGTTTTGGTGTCTGTATTTTTGAACTTTTCTCAAATGTTTCATAATCCCTAGCTATCAATTCATGGCTTTCAATAAAGTAGAGATGAGGTAATTATATCAGTTCCATTGTTTTCTCAGGGCTAGCTCTTTTGAATAAAACCATAGTCCAGCCATAATCTTAAATGATTGTTCTTTGAGCTAGACGTATAACTATCACCTCAGAATTTCACCATTTCCTTGATTATTCACCTTTGCCATCTCTTTGTGTTGACTCTCCTGTGTGTGGTGTCTTTCTCTTTTCCTCATTTTACAGGAGCATATCAATAGTGCTTCCTGAAGAAAGTTTTATAAGAAGTAATGTTTTTATAATCTTGTACATCTGAAAATGACTTTACATATATTTACACTATGACTTTAAATATAGACTTTCAATGGATACTTCCATCTTTTTCTAGTTCCACCATTCACACTCAGTTTCTAAGGTTACTGTATCCTCAGAGGTTTTGGTGAGTTCTGTGGCATAGATCAGTTTGAATCTTATTAGAGTCCCACCCTACCTTCTCCCATCCCCTGGAGTCATTTAAACTTTAGATTTCCTGCTAGTGTTTTCATCTTCAAAAATTCTCTCTTGTTTCCTTCATTTTGTTCATGTGGCTTTATTTATTAATTTGGCCATTATATTGTTTTTAGAGAGGATGCAGAGAAAAGCATATGGATCAATATTGCATGTTTAAACAGAAGTTTCTTTTGGTATTCATTATATTTTTAACAGTTTTATTGAGGTTTAATAGACATTTAATAAACTGTGCATATTCAGAGTATGCAATTTGTTCATCTGTTCACCCAGGGATGGACATTTGAGTTGTTTCCAGTTTGGGGTTATTACAAATAAAACTGCTGTCATCATCCATGTGGAAGTCTTTGTTTGGATATAGGGCTTCAGATATTTTGTGTAAATATTTAGGAATGGAATAGGTAGATCACATGGAGGTATATTTAACTTTTTAAGAAACTGACATACTATTTTCCAAAGTGGCTGTACAAATTTACATCCTCACCAGAAATGTATGAGAGTTCCAGCTCCTCTACATCTTTCCCAACACTTACTATAGTCAATCTCTTTAATGCGAGATATTCTAATATGTGTGTAATGTTGCAGCATTAATTTTACAGCTTTAATTTCCTTGGAGACTCATGATATTGAGGATCTTTTCTTTGTCTTGTCTTTGCTTATTTTTCATTTGTACGTCTTCATTGGTGAATTGTTTTTTCAAATCAGTTGCTCACTTTTTATTGGGTTGTTTGCCCCCCTATTTTGCAAACTTTGAGAGTTCTTTATATATTCTGGATTCAATTTCCTTTTCAGATGTATGATTTGAAAATATTTTCTCCTAGTCTGTGGGTTTTTTTTTTTCATTCTTTCAGCAATGCCTTGCAAAAAAGAGAATAAATACTTTTGTTGAAGATCAATTTATCATTTTTCCCCTTTGGATCATGCTTTTGGTGTCAAAACTAAAAAAAAAATTGTCTAAACTGAAGTCTAAAAGATTTTTCTATTTTCTATAGAAGTTGTATTGCTTTTAGCTTATTGATTTAGGACTATGACCCATTTTGAATTAATTTTACATACGTCACAAAACAAATTTTGGTTTTTTTTTAATTGGTACTCAGGTATTTTTTCAAATTTATTTGTTAGAAAGACAACCTTTTATCCACTGAGTTGCTTCTTCACCCTTGTCAAAAATTAGACATATGTACATTTTGGGTGTATTTCTGAAATCTTTATATGTTCTATGGATCTAGCTTTCTATCTTGATACCAAAATACCTTTGCTTGGTTACTATAGCTTTATGATAAGATTTGAGGTTAATAAGTGTTAGTCTAGCTTTGTTTTTCTTTTTCAAAGTATGTTTAGTAATTCTTAATCACTTTCATTTCCAAATGAGATTTGGAATAAGTTTACCAATTCCTACAAAACTGCACTATTATTTTTACAGAGATTGTATTTAATCTATAGATCACTTAGGGAAAATCAAGATCTTAATTATATTGTCCTCCTACCCATAAACACTGTATATACCTCTGTATTTATTTAAAGCATTTTAAATTTCTCTCAGGAATATTTTGTGACTTTCATTTTATAAATCTTTTGCCAGATTTCGCTCTTAACATTTCATATCTTTACTGCCATTTAATTATACTGCTTTTTAATTCAATTTTGAGTATTTTTGTTTCATTGCATATAGATCTACAATTAATTTTTGCATATCGATCGTCTATCCCGCAATTTGCTAAATCCATTTAGTAGTTTTAGAAGCTTACTTGTAGATTTTATCAAGTTTTCTGTAGTCAATCATGTCGTCCATGAATAAGGGCAGTTTTATTTCTTCCTTTCCAATTTATAATAAAATTGGAATAAAATAATAAAAGATGCCTTTTATTTCTTTTTCTTGCATTTCGACATTCATTAGGAACCTCCAGAACAATATTGGATAGAAATGGTCCAGGTTCATGTGAGACTTATGATATATAACGTGTTCTTGTTGAGTTTCATTTTTGTGAGCATTCCTGATTTTAGGGAGAAAGCGTGCAGTCTTTCACCATTAAGTATGAAACTCACTTTAGGCTTTTCATAGCTGCCTTTTTTCAGATTGAGGAAATTTTCTTCTATTCTTACTTTACTGAGATATTCACTGGAGATAGAATTCTAGGATGAAAGTATTTTTACTTTTAGTGCTTTTAAGAGGTTGTTCTACTGTCTTCTCACTTGCATTGTTTTTATGAGAAACCTACTCCTTGCCAGTCTTTGTTTCCTTGTATGTAATGTCCATCCCTCCCTCTGCACTGCCGACTGCTTTTAAGATCTTTTCCTAACATTGATTTTGAGCAATTTAATTATGATATGCCGTGTGTTTCTTTCATGTTTCCTGTGCTTGGTTTTCTTTGCAATTTTTAGATGTGGGAATTTATAGTTTTCATAAAATGTGGAAAATGTTTTAACACATTCCTTGAAATGTTTTTCTGTTTCCACTTCTCTTTCTACTTCAGTAACCCAAAGTACATGTATTTTAAACTACCCAAGTTGTTCTCCAAATCACTGATGCTCTGTTCATTTTTTTTTCAATCATTCTTCTATTTGTTTCATTTTGGACAGCTACTATTGCAATGCATTCAATTTCACTAATCTTTTCTTCTGTGTTGTCTAATCTCCTATTAATTGCAATACATTTTTCATGTCAAACATTTAGAAGTTTGATTTGGATCTTTTATCTCTCTTCCACATCTCTAGGTGACTTTTGAATATATGGAGTAGAGTTGTAATCATTGTTTTAATGTCCTTTTATGCTAATTCTTTCATCTGTGTCTTTTCTGATTGGTTTCATTTTAATAAATTTCCTCCTCAAGATAGGTCATATTTTCCTGATACTGTGAATGCCTGATAAGTTTCCTTGCATACCAGATATTGTTAATTTGACCTTGTTGAGTACTGGAGGTTTTGTGTTTTTGTATCCCTATAAATAAATACTCATGTGCATTTTTCTAGAATGCAGATAAGTTACTTGGAAAAGATCGATCATTTATGGTATTGTTTTAAGACTTGTTTGACACAATTGGATTGGAACTCACACTAGGTTTATTCATTCCTTAACACTGAGACCAGATTCTTCTATGTACTCAATGAATACCCCATGAATGAGGTGTTTTTTTCCTATCTGGGTGGTGAGACCTATATTGAGGAAAAAATTTAACCAGATGAAACCAATTCAGAAAAGACATAGTTGTTAGGTTACATCTCAGTACTAGGTACTGTTACCTCTAATTCTTGAGGTGGTTCCTTCCTCATCCTCAGATTATTTCCTTTCATATTTGGGTCAATAGGTCAGTACTTTACTCCAGTGAAGGCCTGAGGAATATTCTCCACTGAGCTCTGTGGTCCTCTCCCTGAACAGCTCTCTCCTCTCTGGTATTCCATCTTACTAACTCTAGCCTCCCTGATCTCTCCAGACTCTCAGCTCAGAGAATCCATCAAGCTCCACTTGGGCTCCTCTCCTTGCACCCTAACCAGAAAACCCTTTCAGTTGCCAAGGGCCATCATATGCCTACCTTGTTTTGCATGGTATCTCAGGGATTATTTTCTGTTTCCTAGTGTTTTTAAACCATTATTTCATTTATTTTGTCCATTTATCAATTGTTTCAGGTGGGAGAGTAAACACAGTCCTCTCTACTCCATCTTGGAAGTCCCCCAACGTATTTACTTTATTTTGTTGTTTTATATGTCTTTCTTTCCAGTAGATTGTTAGTACATATAAAACAAAAACAATGCCCAACACCTAATCCTAGCTAACAAATATTGAGTTTTATTCTATGTCAGGGCAACTCTAAGAACATCACATATGCTTAACTTATTTTATTCTCACAGAAACCTTATAAGGTACAGTTATTAATCCTATTTTATGGATGAGTAAACCAAAACGCAAAGTGATAAGGTAACTTGTAAAAAGGCCTTATCAGCTAGAATATTATAGAGCTGAAACATGAACCCAGATTGTCTTAACATTCAGGTAATACCTCCTCTCCAAAGCAGATGATCCCAAACCTGACATTGTCACATTTACCTTGGAAATTTTCAGAAGGACAGATTCCCTGCACCCCTTTGCAAAGTTACGGAGTCAGAGTCTTCATGGGTCAAACTCAGGGACCTATATTTTTAAAAGAGCACACAAGATAATTCTAACGTGTGGCTAGATTTGTATATAAAATACCTACTGCTCTCGTGGTACTTCTAAAGTTTAAAGTTTTATTTAACCACATGATGTTTCCTGAAGATGGTTCATACTTCTATCCACAGCATGAATTTAATTGTTTTAGGGTTTTAAAACATTTTTATTGCTTTTATTTTTACAGTTTTTATTTTTCCTGTCCCACTCACTGCAGGAAATTCTCTTTAAATTTGCATGGAATATTGCTTCAAACCAAACTTAGGTTTGAATAATGACTCTGCACCTTCCTTACCACTAGAATAACTAGCAAGCCACCAGTCTCTCTGAGACTGAGTTGACTTATTTATAAAATGAAGTTAGTAACACTTACCTCATAGGTATTTATTAATTAATACCTAATATATGTTTTTTTCATGCATATTCAAAACTTAAGGCTTTAAAATCTTTCCTGGCATATAACCTCAGAAATAGTATTAAGTATATTTTATCAAATTTAAGGCATATTTCATTGCTCAATTCACCATTATTTCAGTACCACTAAAAAAGAAAACAATCACTGCCAGTTAAACTTTGATAGAGCGTTCTTATCACTGAGAATAATCTTATTCTTTTTCAAAGAACTTTTTATTATATATCACTCATATGTATCATACAAATAAAAAAATTGGTTAAAGTACTCCAATAGTTTCTGCACATTTAGAGTCCAATCTAAAATACTCTGACCCAGACCTGTTGAGGTCCATTTTCTCAACAAAGCATTTGCTCTGTGCCAAAGAGTATAGAATATATAAGCTTTTTAAAATTAAATGTGTTTTCTCCCAAGTATTTATTGAAAAATTTTAAACATACAAAAAAGTTGAGAGAATAAGTACAATGAGCACACATATTTACTTTCCGTCTAGACTCAGTGTTGCATCCAAACTGCTCCCTGGCTAATAGCAACTCTATGACAGCATCAATTTTAGGAACATTCCAATTTTGGTATAAAGAAACATCAAAAATTGTGCATCTTAGAATTGAAGAAATGCATTTATATGTGTATATATCCTAACAACTTACATAGTAAGTTCATTTTTGGGGGGGGGGGGATCATATCTTATATATTTACTCTATGTAAATAATTAACATTTAGAATGCAAAATAAAATGAAGTATAGATCACTCTCTATAAGTTCATTTTTATGGCACTGTACACCAAGCTCAGGATTTTCAACAGCATTAAAAACATTGACTGACTAATAAACTCTGATTATAGCATAGACCATTGTATAAAATATGGACAAATATAAGTCTTGAGTGTCAAAATTCTAACATAATTTAAGTTTTCTTGGATCTTTCAATGTCTTTCTTTTTTTTTTTCCTTTCATTGTCTTTCTGAGATTTAATCGAAGCATATAGTACAAGCAGGTAGAAATTCAAAAGCAAATAATAAAAGTCTAAACCCTGTCCAGAGTTTGCTGCTTAACTTTAGGCATTGTACCCAACCTCTTTTTTGCAGCAGTTTTTTAAATATCTGTTGAAGAAGAACTACTACAGACTTATGGTGTTGCCTAGAAAAGGTCATTAAAACTTTTCCCTATGTCTTGGGTGCCAGACAATAAATCAATAAACTGGTAAAGTTGATTAGAAAAATTGACAACACAAGGTGTTACTAGTCCAACTCAACAATGAGATACAGATGACTTGAAAGCTCATGAAAGAGATTATTCTATTCAGATCTCCAGGCTGCTGAATAGAACTAAAATATGTTCAGGCACTTGTAGAATTGACTGAAAAGCAAGAATTAATTACCTATCATATAGAATAAAACTAGATACAGCATCACTTATGAAAAGAAATTAATCTGTCAGAATGGGAGAACACTGCAGAACTATTTACTCTGAGAGACATTTGCTTTTACAAACTGAAAACTGCAATCACTTTCAGCATATAATTTTCGAAATAACATATGTGGTGTTTTTCATATCAGTGAGAGAAAATCAATATATACTTAAGGTCAGAAAAATTCAATTAGTGAATATCAGCAGGAAAATACCAATTGGCTTTTCTTCAGTGATCCAAAGGCTGATTTTCAGTTTTTGTGATAATATTCTTTATCATTTAAACTCCTTTGCATCTTTAGAATTTCTTCCCAGTTTTGATCTGGGAATTGACATAATAATAATCATTCTATTTTTATGGATAGAGTTCCACTTCCGTAGGGTCCATAGCTTTTCTCTTCACAGGTGGTCAATGGGAAAAATATTCAGCTAACCTATAAAGGGAAGACTGATAAACTATTTACGGGAAACTAGAGTTCCTTCCCCGTTGATGTTTCATTTGGCTGGAGCCTTTCCCTTCTCAAAAGCAACTTTGGAGCATAATTAGCTAATAATTCCATGTTCCACCCCAGAATTTTTCTTTTGATTTTCTTCTTTTGAATTTGCCCAATAATTTACTGTCATTACTTAAAGCCCCTCTGTGTTTTTCATTCTTGCTTAGACATTATTTAGTGCCTTGTGGTTATTGTTTAATGGGGCCCCTAGGAGGATGGATATGTGAGGGAACTTGGACTCTCTGCCCCCATATACATTCTTTCCCCCACCACCACACATCCAATTGAATGACAATAGTTGTGCCATTATTTGTCTAAAACATTGGTTTATTCTGTGTGATTTTATTTGAAGAGCTTCCCAGTAATAAAATTTTAAACTCTTCTCCAACCCTCTGATTTTACTTATAAGGCAGCTGAGGAGATTAATGCTCAATCAAAAGTTGCCCAGTCAGAGCCAAGCCAGAGCTGTAACTTAGACCTTTTAACTTCCAGACAAATGATATACACCAAAATGCATTGTCTCTTCAAGTGTGTTTGTCACTTGGATTCTCATATTTGGGGCCATATTTGCTATCAGAAACCCAACTAAAACTAGCATTAGCCAAGAAAGGAGAATTTATTGTTGAATCTCTCACAGAATCCATGAATGAGGTGAACAGTCAAGTAGAGGGACCTGTTGCAGCAGGGCCTCTGGGATAACTGAAACTTGGGACCTTAAGTGATGAGGGCTTTTATTGCTCTGGTGTTTACTCCTTTATGTGTATCTTTTTAATTTTTCTCTTTGCTCTTACTTCTTCTATATGGTGGGAAACATGGCCTGGCCCAGCTTTGGGGTCCCAGATTCTGACTTCAACCAATGTGAGAGAGACTGGACTCATTTAATCCTCTCAATCTCAAGGTCAACATTCCAGGAAAGAAATCTCCTCAATAAGTGTGGATTAAATGATGATTGCTAGATGAATCACTTTGGTTAGAGAAAACACCGCCTTTAAAAATGACTACTCCCATGAAACTGTGTAAATTAGGGATGCAAAGGAGGGGGGGATGGCAGTTCCCAAAAAGATAAGGATTTAAACTAAAGAAAAATAGGCCTGGAACACATATGCTTGTTTTTAAGCTATACCAGAAAAGGATTTTTTAAAATATTTCATAATACCTACTGATTTGATTTATTTAATATGTTTTATAAAATTAAAGAATGCAGTGATTTCTTTCTGCTGCATTTAAGTTTCATCTCTCTAACAAGAAACTATGTGCTCTTGAAGGTCAAGGAAAAAAATAACAGTGCATCTCCCAGTGTGATGAGAATAACATTAGGTCACAAAACTGAGGCTGAATTAATCCATATTGAATTAAGTTAAAATTAATAAGAAATTAATTATTCATTACTTTACAATGAATTATTTTGGCTCATTTACAGTCTATCTAAATAAGAAGTTTGATCTTTAGAAAAATGAAAGTAATAGCATACATGTTGTGGTATGACATGCTCACCTAGGTTTGAAATCAGATGTCCGGATATAGCCCCAGCTCTGTCACTAAATTGTTGTGTGAATATGATCAAGTCATATAACTTCTCTGAGTCTGTTTTCACATCTACAAATGGACTAAGTGATTTTTTCTAAGTTATGCCATAAACAAATGCTATTAAAGCTACAAAAAGCTAATATTCCAGTAGTAATTAGTGTATTGGGCTGTTCAAACATCAAGTAATGTTTAATCCCATATTTCTTCCAAATAATTGAAGCTAGTTTCCTAGATTTTTAAGGTTCCTCTCCTATTTTGAAAATTTCCTGAGATTATAGTAGACCAAATAGAAACATTCAGGTTATGCTTGATGATTCCTGTACATTTAAATTGTTGAATCATGAAATCTTTGGGTACAAGGTATTTCAGTTTGCTAAAGCTACTGGGATGCAATATGCCAGAAATGGGTTGGCTTTTACAATGGGGATTTATTGGTTTACAAAGTTACAGTTCTAAGGCCATGAAAATGTCTCAACTAAGGCATCAGTAGAATGATACCTTCTCTGAGGAAAGGCTGGTGGCATCTGGGTTTGCTGTCACCTGGGAAGGCACATGACAAGCGTCTGCTGGACCTTTACTTCCAGGTTTCATTGCTTTCAGGTTCTGGCTCTTTCACTTTTTGTGTGTCTTTGCTTGTTTCTCCTGGTGCTTTTCTCTCTAAGCTCTCTGCGTATTTCTCTCTCTGTGCCCTCTCTCTGGGTGTTTCCCTCTTATGAAGGACTCCAGTAAAGGATTAAAATCCCCTTGAATTGGGTGGGTCACATCTTAATTGAAACAAATAAAAGGGACCACCCACAATAGGTCTGCACCCACATGGATGGATTAAAAGAATGCGGCCTTTTCTGAGGTACTTAACAGCTCCAAACTGGCACAGAAGGGAACTTAAACATCAGACACAATCTATTCCAAATGCCAGAATCAATTTTAGAGCATTCCTGAGAGATGGTTATCCAGCCAGTGACAGCGAACTTGGTATTTAATTGAAGTACCTATTCAACTGTTGAATATCTGTAATTGTTATAGAGATTTTTCTTACTGAGCTGTAACCTGTCTTCCTGCAATTACTGCACACTGTTATTAATTCTGATCCTTGGCGCACAAGAACATAAGTCTTCTCTCTCTTCTACAAGACCATGTTCAAATATTTGAAGGCCTTGTTTTTAATGCAGACCAAACATTTCACATCCTTCAACTCTTCCTCCTTTGACCAGATTATCAGGTTTCCCTCTTCTGCTTGTAGTAAAATTTGTCACATAGGACTTGTAACAAACCAATAACAGTATCTCACCCTCATGAGGAAAAACAGGGCTATCACCCCTTGTGACTTGGATTCAATATTTTTGCAAGTGCAGTGTAAGATGCCAATCACATATAAGGGAGCTACACCCTATTCACTATTCAAGATGTGGGACGTTAGAATCCTCACATTTTTACAATATAAATTTCTATCATTTCTATGTCTGTCACCTTATTAATAATAGATTTGACTTTTTTAAAGACTATATGTTTACCTCAGGTACATATCACATGATTGCACTTAGTCTTACGGAAGACACTCAGAGATACCCTACTGTGCAAGCTCCAGTTTGTAGTTCGTTGTCAGCTCCAACCACTGCTGCTCTGGATCCACTAGCATATTTGCTCAGAGGGGATGTTTTCCCTGGACTCCTCCCAGCCAATACGTGAACACAGTGGAGATACTAGGACAGGCAAACTTTACCTTAAGGATTCCCCACAGCTCTGGCTAAAACGTTCTTAAACACGCTGAGATCTGAGATACTTCCTTCCCAAGACTCCTTACCTCTCACTCTCCTTTTATAGGGGCCAGGCCTATTTTACAGTCTAAATGCTCTTTCTGCCTATGCCTGATTCCTCCCCTTAATTATTATTATTGTACCCTAATTCAGTCTTGGCATCTGTTTTACAGAATGTCTGAATTAACCCAGGTGGTACAATTTGTATGCCAAGAAATTAGGCATTAGTGGAGACGACCAATTCAATAGGCTGAATCTTCAATCTTGGGGCTCATCCCTATGAAGCTTATTCCTGCAAAGAAGGAGCTAAGCCTACTGATAATTATGTCTAAGAGTCACCCTCAGAGAACCCTTTTGTTGCTCAGATGTGGCCTCTCTCTCTCTCTAAGCCCACTTGGCAGGTGAACTCACAGCCCTACCCTCTATGTGTGACATGACTTCCAGGGTGTAAACCTCCCTGGCAATGTGGGACAGGACTCCAGGGGATGAGCTGGGACCCAGCATCATGAGAATGAGAAAGCCTTCTTGACCAAATGGTGGAAGAGAAAAAGGAGACAAAATAAAGTCTAAGTGGCTGAGTGATTCCAAACCGAGTACAGAGGTTATTCTGGAGGTTATTCTTATCCATTATATAGATATCCCTTTTTAGGTTATGGTGTATTGGAGTGGCTAGAGGGAAGTACCTGAATCTGTTGAACTGTGTTCCAGTAGCCTTGATTCTTGAAGAGGACTGTATAACTATATAGCTTTTACAATGTGATTATGTGACTATGTGATTGTGAAAACCTTGTGTCTGATGATCCTTTTATCCAGGGTATGGACAGATGAGTAAAAAAAAAAAGAGAGAGAGATAAAAAATAAATAATAGGGCAGGCCATGGTGGCTCAACAGGTAGAGGTCTCGCCTAGCATGCCAGAGATCTGGGTTCGATTCTCAGTGCCTGCCCATGCAAAAAATAAATACATAATAAAGGGAGATAAAGGGTAAAAATTACATAGATTGAAATACTGTGTGTCAGTGAGAGGGATGGGTAAGGGGTATGTGATGTATGAGTTCTTTTTTTTTTCCTTTAATTTCTTTTTCTGGAGTGATGCAAATGTTCTCAAAATGATCATGGTGAACAATACACAACTATTTGATTATATTGTGAACCACTGATTATATAATATGGTTGGAATTTATGTGTGTGGAGATTTCTCAGTAAAAATATTTAAAAAGAAAAAAAGATATATATATATATAGAACAGACAAAGGCAGGCAAGTACCCTTAAGGGCTGGACTGGAATTGGAGGCACAGTGTTAACTCATGATTTCTAATACATACACACACACACAGAGAGAGAGAGAGAGAGAGATTTCTAACTCTGTCTGCTGACAGGGTCTAGAAGCAATAACATTCCAGATATTATTTTTAAATGCTGTATCCCACTAAAAGGAATCAGGACTTGTTGGAAAATCAGCCAATTCCAAGGCAGAGGTTGAGAAAATATAAGATAAGCCTGGAATATCTTGTGCCAGAATCTAAGAAACTGGTAAAAAAAAATAAAAGGCATGAACATTTAAAGGATATTGAAGTCTGTTTGAAAGGACTCTTGCCAGCCAAATCTGGGACAATTTGAGCATGAAAATAAATAGGAACTATAAACATTATAACCAGTTGAATAACAAGCAATTTTGAATGGTAATAAATAGATATATAAATAGGGAGAAGAGAAAGCTCTTCCTTATACAACAGAATGCTTATTAAAAAATATAGAAGGAATGATAGAGTTAGAAAATTGATCCGGGCAAGAATCATCAATGAAAGCTAAATTTAGGGAATGGGGGAAGTTTGACCAGAAATGGGTTATCTGGCTAGTCCCAAAGTATCTCCCCACAAATTATTTATTATTAAATGCAAAACTATAACCATACAGTGGGGAAATTAGAAAACATCATTTATAAGTGATCAAAATTAACAAAATAAATTACAGCTAACAGATACCCTGTGTCTCAAGGTATGTATCCTGAGAAAGGTACAGCATCATTTATGCATTATTCTAGCCCTAACTGCATAACGTAAGTCTAGTCATGAGAAACCCAAATCGAGGGCCATTCTATGAAATAACTGGCCTGTATTCTTCAAAAATGTCAATACATTTGTCTTGAATACATTCAAGACAAAAAGCTTGCCTAGAAGAACATTATCGGGACATCTGACAAAATTGGAATATGGACTACAGATTTGACAATAGTATTATAACCAATGATAAATTTTCTGAAATTAGTAACTATTCTTGCTCTTAGCAAATACACAGTGAAATATTACAGAGTTAGAAGCATGATGGAATCAATTGATTTTCAAAGGGTTCAGAAATGTATCTCGATATTAAGAAGCTTATCTGTTCTATAGTATAGGATGGATGGATAGATATAGATAGACAGCTAGATAGCTAAAGCAATCATAGCAAAAATGCTAAAAATTGACAAATCTGTGTAAAACATATACAAAAGTTTTCATACTATTCATACAACTTTAAGTTTAGCAGTATTTTAAAATAAAAAGTTAAAATAGATTCCTGGAGCTTGCCCATGCTAAAAAAAAAAAAGAAAAGAAATCAGGCACCAAGGTGAGGTTTGAAGATTGACTCACTCATATCCAGTGAGCAAAGACAAAGCCAAACTGAGAGGTATATGGGGCATGGCTGGTCCCTGACACAGGATAGCAGCCCAACTGCTGAATATTTCATAGAAAGTGACCTGGGATAATAACCCAGTGGAGGGGAACACTACAAATATGAATGAGGAAATAGAGCTGAGGAGCAACCTTGAGATTTGATAGAGACATAGGGCTCCAGAGACATCTCAGCCAAGACAGATCTGTTAGAGTCCTGATCTGAGGTCCTAAAATAGGGATTTGGGAATATTGATGAAGGCCTCTGATGTTGGTTGTGCAAAACTCACTGGATTTGCAGAGATGATCAACCCCCTTAGTGAAAGCGAGCCTTTCTCCATACTGGAAGATGCTACAGAGTTTGTCCTTCATAAGGTAAAAGTTGCCAAACCTCCTCCAAAAATTTAAGCCTCCTTGTTCCCTGACTTTCAGGGCTATAAGGATAATTCTCAGCATAACCCAGATGAGTGTGTGCTGGACCTAATTAGGAAGGAAAAAGATTATGCATCAAAAGATATGCAAGCTTTAGCTAGCATTAACGGCAGGATCCAGGGGTGTTCAAAAATGCTAGGTTTGGATTTTGAGGGTACTCGATCATCACTAGTCCAGATAAACAATAATTCATTGACTTGGGGTCACTTACTCAGTGCATAGGATTCAGGACCCTGACAAGGTGACTCTGAAGCCCAAAGAAAAACATGGCCTAAGCTGAGTAAAATGGAAATTCCTGCATTGCTTTTGTTGATACAAGAAGGAATAAAGAAGCTGAAAGCAGTGAGCATGCTGACATGAATATATTATGGGAAACCAGAAGACCTTCAGAGGATTATGCTCCATGAGAGGGCCCATGCCATCCTCCAAGGACGTCAGGAATGCACTGTTTTAACCAACAACAGCATCACTCAGAAGTTCAGTGGTGGCTGTCCTCTGCAAGCCAGGGAGGAGGTGTGACAGCGCTCATTAATATTCACGGACATAATAGGACCCCAGGTTAACCGAGGCCAGGTAGCAACACTCATCCTCCAGAAGACAGTATTCCACAATTACCTTAATGGCCAGAAAAGTAGGAGTGGTAGCCAAGGAGTCATGAAGTTGGTAAACAAAGCAAAAGCAGCCCATAAGACACTGATTAGCATCTACCAACAGAAAAAGGTAGCTGAGGATGTTTGCCGTGAAAAAAAGTCACATTAATTTGCCCAGTTCCAGGACATGAACTCCATTTTCAGATCCAGAACTTGTTAACTGAAGAGATATCTAGGTCTTTATGAGGAAGGAACCTGCAACACTTTGGCAAGTATATATGGTCATGATTATTACCCTGGTTCAAAGGGACCACAGCCATTTACTTGGGTAACTATACAGTGGAGAAAGGGGAATATCCAGACATTTAGAGGACTATTGGATTGGCAATGGTATCTGGAGGCCTGAATTGGCAATGGTATCTGGAGTTCCAAGGCAAATTTATGGTCATATATAATCAGTTCATAGTAAGTCCACACAGTGGTCATCTTTCCAGTTTCTGAATCTAAAATTGGGATTGATTTATTAGAGATTTGGAGTAACTTCTACATTGGGTCCTGGACCAGAGTTAAAAGAGACATCATAGTGGGGAAGACCAAGCAGATGTTCTTACAATTCTCCTCACTCCCTCCAGCCTAAATAGTAAATTAAAAACAATTTATCACATTGCATGGGGGTAGGGGTGGTAAATATTAGTGCCACCATTAAGAACATAAAGATACGTAAGTTGTGACCCATGTTATATCTCTGTTGAATTAATCTGTCTGGACCCTACAGAAACAAGATGGATGTTATGGCTGTAGATATAGCTATCTGGACATCCCATTGAATATCCTTTAATACATTACATTGATGATATCACACTGATTAAACAGGGCAAGCAAGAGACGGCTAGTATGATTTTGGTCCTGGTAAAATACATGCACTCCAACAGATGGGACATAAACCCTACAAAGATTCTGGGAATTACCAGTTCAGTAAAGATTTTTAGGGTTCCTGTAGTCAGGAGCATACGAGATTATCCCCTCCAAAGTAAGATAAAAATTAATACATCTTGCTTTCTCTACCATAAAAATGAACACACACTAGTGGTGGACCTTTCGGGGTTCTGGAAGCAACATATCTACACCTAGGAAGGTACCTAAGAATACCTGGCCCAAATATCTCTTGTCATGGAGGACTGACAGTTTTAGTGAGATCCAGAATAGGAAAGCATTCTGCAAGTCCAGACCATGGTACATGCAGTTCTGCCACTTGGGCCATACAGTCTGGTAGACTCTCTCATGTTGGAGTGGTGAGAAAAAATGTTGTGATCTGTTTATGGAAAGGCCCTAATGGGAAAATGACAATGCTGGCTCCTGGAATCTTACAGCAAGGTCATGCCATTTGCAAAAGAGAATTATATACCATTTGAAAAATACCTCCTGACTTGGTATTGAGCCTTGGCAATGATGGAATACTTCACTATGAGTCGCCAAATGACCATGGATTCAGAACTGCCCATTATGATTTGGGTTCTGTTTGATCTGCTAAGTTGGAAATTCAGAAGGTTCCAGTAGCAACCTTTTGTAAAATGAAAATTGTACACTTTAAACTAAAGTACACTATAGAATTAAATTTAGAAATTATGCACTTTAGAAAGTTTAGAATGTGCATCTGCCTATCCAAAAAAGTGGATGCTTTTCCCCATTTGTTCAAGTCTTCTGTTGGGTTACACAGGAAGTTAATTTGCATATGTAAATCACTCATATTCCTTTTCTGTTTATTTCCTAGTGTTTTATGATTAGTTGCTATTGTATGTGAACTCTTGTCTTCTAACTATTATTTGCAAATATGTGAACTAATGATTCATTCATTCATATTTTATTCTTCACTCTACTTAAGTCTTATACAGTTTTGTAATTCTTTTGTGTTTTGGCAAAATAATTGCAACTGTTTTTATTCCCTTGTGGGTTTCCTATAATATAAATATATCAGTTGCAGATTAGTAATATTATATTCTTTAGTCTAAATATTATACCAGTAATTTACTTTTATTTTCTAATTACTTTGATTAGTATCTCAAGAACAATAAGTAGCACTGGTGATAAAAAAATGTCCTGTCGCTGTCCCTGATATTTGGAATGCTTTTAATATTTCCCCATTAAGAATGATGCTAGCTTTTGATCTAACTATATTTTATCATGTTAAGTAACCTTATTACTCTTTTATTAAATTTTTTAAATGTATGTTGATTTTAATGCATTTTCAGCATCTATAGAACATGGGTTTAGTTCACTGATATTTTATTTAAGATTTTAGTACTTGTATTTACAAGTGGGATTATTAGTTTTTCTTTTTGTTCAATTTCTTTTAGGCTTTGATATCCAAGTTATTTGGCTTTGTGAAAATAATTTGGAGTATTTTTTCTTCCTATGTTTGAGTTGATTCTAAATGGCTTTGACATTATTTGTTTTCAACAGTTTGGTATTGCTGTGAAACAATGTGGGCCTGGTGCTTTTTGTAAGGGCACAGGATGTGGCATTTTGGCAAATTTCTCCATTTATAGTAATATAATCATCTTTGGACTTTGTTTTTCATTTGAATTTTGCCACCTCTTCCTGTCTTTAAAATTCACTTGCGAACTTCCGGAGAAGATGGCGGCTTAGTAAGACGCGCGGGTCTTAGTTCCTCCTCCAGAAAAGCAACTAAAGAAACAGAAACAATACGAAACAGCTCCTGGAGTCACGACAGAGACCAAAAAGACAGCGTACCCCATTCTGGAACGGCTGAACGGGCAGGGAAAATCTGCTGCGGTGAGATACTCGAGGGGCGCGCGTTTTCCCGGCCGGGGCGGCTGGCGACAGGGGTCCCCTCCATGCACGTGGCTCCCTGGTCTGACTGGGAACGTTGGATAGCGGGGCCCTCCCGTCACGCTTGGCGTTTCGGGCCAGCTGGGCAATTAGGACCGGCACTCTCCCAAGCCCCGGCGGCCAGCGACCCCCGCCTTCACGCGCGGTTTCCCGGGCAGACTGCCGTGCAGACAGACGAGCGCCACGAGCGCCACCTACTGGGCAGGAAAAGAAAAACAGCCCAGAGATTTCACAGAAAAACCTTTCAACCAGCTGGGTCCCACACCCAGGGAAATCTGACCAAATGCCCAGACACCAGCAGAAAATAATGGATGACGCTCGGAAAATTGAAGATATGGCCCAGTCAAAGGAACAAACCAATAGTTCAAGTGAGATACAGGAGCTGAGACAACTAATGCTGAATATACGAACAGAAATGGAAGAAGTCTTCAAAAACCAAATCAATAAATTGAGGGAGGACATGAAGAAGACATGGGCTGAACAAAAAGAAGGAATAGAAAATCTGAAAAAACAAATCACATAACTTATGGGAGTGAAGGACAAAGAAGAAAAAATGGAAAAAACAATGGCTACCTACAATGGTAGATCTAAAGAGACAGAAGCTACAATTAGTGAACTGGAGGATGGAACATCTGAATTCCAAAAAGAAACTGAAAGTATAGGGAAAAGAATGGAAAAATTGAGCAGGGGATCAGGGAACTGAATGACAATATGAAGCGCACAAATATACGTGTTGTGGGTGTCCCAGAAGGAGAAGAGAAGGGAAAAGGAGGAGAAAAACTAATGGAAGAAATTATCACTGAAAATTTCCCAACTCTTATGAAAGACCTAAATTTGCAGATCCAAGAAGTGCAGCGCACCCCAAAGAGAATAGACCCAAATAGGCGTTCTCCAAGACACTTACTAGTTAGAATGTTAGAGGTCAAAGAGAAAGAGAGGATCTTGAAAGCAGCAAGAGAAAAACAATCTGTCACATACAAGGGAAACCCAATAAGACTATGTGTAGATTTCTCAGCAGAAACCATGGAAGCTAGAAGACAGTGGGATGATATATTTAAATTACTAAAAGAGAAAAACTGCCAACCAAGACTCCTATATCCAGCAAAATTGTCCTTCAAAAATGAAGGAGAAATTAAAACATTTATAGACAAAAAGTCACTGAGAGAATTTGTGACCAAGAGACCAGCTCTGCAAGAAATACTAAAGGGAGCACTAAAGTCAGATACGAAAAGACAGAAAAGAGAGGTGTGGAGTAAAGTGTAGAAAGAAGGAAAATCAGATATGATATATATAATACAAAAGGCAAAATGGTAGAGGAAAATATTATCCAAACAGTAATAATACTAAAAGTTAATGGACTGAATTTCCCAATCAAAAGACGTAGAATGGCAGAATGGATTACGACCCAGCAATACCACTGCTAGGTATCTACTCAAAGGACTTAAGGGCAAAGACACAGACGGACATTTGCACACCAGTGTTTATAGCAGCATTATCTACAATTGCAAAGAGATGGAAACAGCCAAAATGTTCATCAACAGACGAGTGGCTAAACAAACTGTGGCGTATACCTACGATGGAATATTATGCAGCTTTAAGACAGACTAAACTTATGAAGCATGTAGTAACATGGATGGACCTAGAGAACATTATGCTGAGTGAGTCTAGCCCAAAACTAAAGGACAAATACTGTAAGGTCCCACTGATGTGAACCGACATTCGAGAATCAGCTTGGAATATATCATTGGTAACAGAGACCAGCAGGAGTTAGAAACAGGGTAAGATAATGGGTAATTGGAGCTGAAGGGATACAGACTGTGCAACAGGACTAGATACAAAAACTCAAAAATGGACAGCACAATAATACCTAGGTGTAATGTAACTAGGTTGGAACACTGAATGAAGCTGCACCTGAAATATGGTTTTTTGTTTGTTTGTGTGTTGGTATCTTTTGTTTTTGTTTTTTTCTTTTTCCTTTTTATATATATATATATATGTATTTTATTAGTATTATTATTTTAATTCTCTTCTCTATATTAACATTCTATATCTTTTTCTGCTGTTTTGCTAGTTCTTTTCCTAAAGCGATGCAAATGTACTAAGAAATGATGATCATACATCTATGTGATGATACTAAGAATTACTGAGTGCATTTGTAGAATGGAATGATTTCTAAATGTTGCGTTAATTTCTTTTCTTTTTTTTGATTAATAAAAAAAATTTAAAAAAAAAAATTCACTTGTATACAGTGAGCATATGAGGCTCTTTTGACTCTTTCAATTTCCTATGGTTATTAAATTGCTTATATTTCTTTTGTGAATTTTTATTTTTTCATTTAATAAGTGGATTAATTTATTTATTGTTTCACTTCATTTCTGTTGTGTTAAGAGACTTTTGGATTTATTCATTGATTTAATTTTCTCTTTTGTTATTTATCAATTTATGCTTTAATTTTATGGTTTTTCTTTGTTTCCTTTAATCATTTTCCCCTTTCTTAAGTTGAACACATAATTCACTTATTTACTCTTTCTTTCTTGTAATTATTTAAAGCTTCATTTATTATTATTATTATTTTTATTTTTTTTTTCACATGGGCAGGCACCAGGAATCTGAATCTGGGTCTCCAGCATGGTAGGTGAGAATTCTGCCACTGAGCCACAGTTGCACTGCCCTAAAGCGTCATTTAAATGAAATATTTAAAGCTACATATTTTCCTTTGAGCACACCCTTTATAGGTAGATTCTTTTGTGTTAGATATGTGATATTTTCACTATTATAGTTTTCTAAATTGTCGGGTTAGATTTCCTCTTTGAATAAATATTTGCTTACAGAAATTTTTTAAAAATACTTTCAGATTTGTTTTCTACATTTAAAATTAATTGCAAATTGTACTATGAGAAGAGAATATAATCTATACTAATACTTTTTAGCATTTACTAAAGTTTTCTATGCATAGTCATTTTAGCAAATATTATACAGATGCTTGAAAAGAAGATGTATTCTCTCTTTTCAGAATTCCAGTTTCAATGTACATCGATTGTATTTACTCTTTTATTTATGCAACTTAAATCATGTGTATGTGTATTCAAATTTTTTCCACCCAGACTGTTATGAAGAGAGATGAGCCAGAATTCCTGTTACTAATGTACTTTTGTCTGTTTATCCTTGCTCTTAGGAGGTTTTACCTTTATGAACATTGACAGCATGCTATTTGGGGAAAGTATGTAATAACTTTCATATCTTTCCTTTTTACATTATAAAGTTCTCTACTTGGTCTCTTTAATGCATTTTGATCTAAATTAGACTTTTTTTTGACATGAAGTACATAATTCTTGCTTTTTTTGGTTTTACTTTTCTAGTATTACTTTCTAATGTCAATCCTTTTCAACTTTAATATTTCTGAGATTTGGAATATCTTTTTATTCATTAGATTGAGTTTGTTTTGTTATCTATTCAGCTTTGTTTTTCTTTTAATAGGCAAGCTCAGCCTATTTATAAATAATATGACACAAATGTTTGATCTTCATTTTGTTTTGTATTTTTTTTAATTGAGGTGAATTTCACATAACATAAAATTAACCATTTTAAATTGAATAATTCAGTGACAATTAGTACATTCCTAATGTTTGTCAACATTGTTGTGCTTTTAAATATGCCATTGCGACATTTAAAAATGTGCTGTATATTGATATCCAGGAATGAAAGTCTCCCTGGTGGCATGGGAGATGACCCCCAGTGATGAGCCTGGTCCTGGCACCGTGGGATCAACAATTCCATCCTAACCAAAAGTGGGGAAAGAAATGTAACAAATAAGGTATCAGTGGCTGAGAGAGTTCAAATAGAGTCAAGAGGCTACTCTGATGGTTACTCTTATGCATGCTACCTATCATAACTTGCCAAACCCCAACCAAAGCCATTCCTACCAATCCCAAAGAATACCTAGGGCATTATATAAGATTTTACAATGGTCCCATGCACTAGGGTAACTCCCCCAGACCTACAACTTCCAGATGAGTCCCTGGACCAGAGAAGTCCTGAAATGCAGAGGGGTCTGCCTCTCCAGAACATCAACTAGTTCCATCCCCTTATCCCATATCATTGACAGTCCCTTCCAATGTGAAAAAGTTAGAATGGGCGTAGCCCAAATATCCCTAAAGAGTGGAAGAAAGATCAAAGGTGATGGTGGAGTTACGCAAAGAAGGTTGGGTTTAACAAATGATTATGAGTGCTGAATCATTGAACTGATATTTCTTTTAACCTCCAATACCTTAGAGCAGCTAGAAATAAAAACCTGAAACGGTGGAATTGTGACCCATGCCAAACTCTGAAATCTATTCTACAACAAATTGTTGTGCTGTACTTTGAAATTCATTGCTTTTATGTATACATTTATTTAAAGAGGAGAAGTATAACAGGACAGAGAAGATAGGATTTAACAAATGAGTATGACTGCTGAATCATTATATTGATATTTATGTGGTTCTCCAGTGTCTTGGAGCAGCTAGAAGAAAAACAAAAAAAAAAAAATCACAGAATTGTGACCCATACCAAACTTTAAAATCTGTTCTATAATCACTTGTTAAAATATACTTGGAAATTTATTGCTTTTTTGTATATATATGTCACAATAAAAAAGTATGTTCTATGGACTAAATATAATCCTTTACTGTGTTCACCTTACTTTTAACATTTTTTATTGTGAAATATAACATATGTAGAAAAGTGATGAGTTGCATAGTTCAGTTTAATAAGCAGTTTATAGAGCAAATTTCTTACTATGGTATGGGTTACAGTTCCACAATTTCAGGTATTTCCTTCTAGCTGTTCTAGTACACTACAGACCAAAAAGAAATATCAATATAATGATTCAGTAGTCAGAATCATTTGTTAAATCCTATCTTCCTTGTTATAACTCCTCCCTCTCATTTGATCCTTCTCCCAGTCTTTAGGTATCTTTGGGTAATGACCATTCTAACTTCTTCACATTGAAAAGCGGTGTTGATATATGGGTTGGGAGGTGGTGCATGATGTTCTTGGAGAGACTGGTACCCTGGTTTTCAGGGATTATCTGGCATAGGAAAAATCTGAAGGTTTTAAATTTCTAAAAGTAAATTCTTCATTTTTAAGTGAAACTTTATTTGTAAATGAAACTTTTTTTTTGGCATGGGCCAGCTCTGGGAAAGTAAGTGAAACTTTTATAGTATCTCAGATAAAGTTCTGGGTATTATTCACAGTTTTCAGGAGTCTGTTGGTTCGGGCTTGGCATACCATGGGAATTTGTAATACTTAGCAGAAGTTTGCATAAGAGTAACGTCCAGAATAGCCTCTCAGCACTATCTGAAATCTCCCAGCCACTGAAACCTTATTTTGCTACATTTCTTTTCCCCATTTGGTCAAGAGGCCATTGCCAATCCCACTATACCAAGGCCAGGCTTATCACTGGGAATCACATACCACATTGCCAGGGAGATTTATACCCCTAGAAGTCATATCCCATGTATTGGGGGGTGAGGGGGAGAGATACTGAGCTTATTTGTAAAGTTGGGCTCAGAGAGAGAGAGAGAGAGGAGCCACATCTAAGCAACAAAAGAGGCTTTCTGTAAGTGACTCAGGCAGAATTATAAGTAGGCTTGGTTGCCTGTTATAGAAATAAGATTCATAAGAACAAGCCTCAAAATTGAGAACTTGGGTTTATGAATTTTAGAGTCCCTAATGCTTAAGAGAATATCAGAAATTCTGCAGGTGTGGAAGTTTAATAGTTCCATATTTTTTCTCTAGTCCCTCAAAGGTGCCGCTGATAGCTTCAGCCGGGCCGCGCGACCGGTACACTGGGTGGGTTTGGGGCGAGCTCGCAGGGAATTAACCTGGGTAAGCTGAAGCCGGCGCTTTCCCCAGCCGGCGGTCGCGAGAAGTCGTCACTCAGGCCAGATGCGGGTTTTAAGCTTTTATTGTTACACTCTGGGATGGGCCACCCGGGAACCTGAGGAGTGAGACGTCTGGGGTCCGAAGACCCCGGGGCTCGGACGACCCAGAGCGGGGTAAGCGTGGGGCTTAAGTACTCTCGGGGAGGGGTGGAGTCTTGGGCGCACACGTCAGGAAGGGACAGCCAATCACACAAGGCAGGAGGCAGTTGCTAGGTTGAGGGCTTAGGTTAGGTATAGAGGAGTGAAGAGAATAACAGGAAGGCTTGCAGTTTAGTGGTGAGCTACGGAAATGGGCGGTTTACAACAAGAGGGGGAAGGGGGGAACAGAGAGGGGGGTTACAGGTACGGAGGGCAGAGAGTGAATGTAGAGAGGGAGAGAAGGATTAAAAAATTTTAAGCATGGCTAGGCTCCAGTCCCTGAGAAATATGCCACAAAAGGATTTTGCAAATTCTTTTTTATTATCTGCCCAACATACTCTCGATTGTATCATGGTATTACACTACAATATACAGAATTACAAGATCTCATTCCCTATTCTAGGTTCCATGTAATTAGGTTGTTTAAATGAACTGCCCAGACAGGTTAAGTTAGATTGTGCACTACCGAAAATTTAAATTTTGAACAAAATAAACATCTCTTCCTCGGATCTCACACAGAAGGTGAAGTTTAAAATACAGACAAAATCATCCTTTAGCCTGTATTCTGATCTACCTTAGTCCCAATAAGATTGGCCTCATTCTTATCTCTAATTGAAGCCTAATCTCTTTTTTGGCTTCTTTAATAGTTACTATATGGGGTAATGCTGACTTTCACACTGCAGAACTCTAACTCGGAGTCTTAGGTGTCATGCAAGTATGCAAAATTCCAGGGAAATACTGCATAAAGTTCCAGGGAAACACCAAGTTATAATTTATAAATAACACTTAAAACTCCGGAATAAATGTAACTGCTGTCAGGGCTTACAACCTAGGCCCTAAGTTTTTTATAAGTATTTTCTAAATGAGATCATAGAATATTTATCCTTTTGTTTCTGGCTTATTTTGCTCAACATAATGTCCTCAGGGTTCATTCACTTCCTTGCCCACCTCATGACTTCATTCCTTTCTGTAGCCATGCAATACCCCATCATATGTATATACCATAGTTTGCCCTTCTGCTCTTCAGCTAATGTATGCTTCAGCTACCTCCATCCATTGGCTATCGTGAATAATGCTGCCATAAACATCAGTGTGCAATTGTCTATTCAAGCCTTTGCTTTCAGTTCTTCCAAGCATATTCTTAGTAATGGGATTTCCTAATCATATGGTGACCCTATATCTAGCCTCCTGTGAATCTACAACATTACTCTCCAGAGGGGCTGCACTATCCTGCTACCCTACCAACATTGAAAAGTATACCTCTCTCTCCACATTTTCTCTAGCACTTGAATCTTTGTTTATTTATTTATTTTGAATCTGAAGATTTTGCTGAGATATATTCAACATAGCATATATTCTAACCAAAATAAATAATGAATGTCTCATAGTATCCTCACTTAGTTGTTCAATCATCTTTCTCTCAATTTTAGACAATTTTCATTACTCCAAAGAGAAAAATGACAGATAGACACACCCTCACCAAAAAGAGAACCCAAAAGACCATCTAACTCTTATGCCCCCACAATTATTTATGCCTAGTATTGTTGTGGTACTAGTGAGATATTCCTGTTAAATATAGTCCATAACATGCAATAGTAGCTTTTCCAATATACCACTCTATTATTAACTCTTTGTACAAGTGTTATCCAAGAACATATTTATATTTGTATTGCTGATCAGTGAGATATATGACTTTAAACAACCCCTTTCGATCATATTCACCTTCAATACGCACCATTACTATAATTCCACTAACTACCATCACCTGTATCCATTCCCATACATTTAAGTTCAACCTCATTAATAAGTCTGTACATGCTAGGTAGCCACTCCCCCTTTCCTAGCTTCTATCTATCTCTAGGTCCCCTATATTCTACATTTTAAGACTCTCAGTTTACATTTTCTAGGTGATTCATATTAGTGAAATGATACAGTATCTATCCTTTCATGTCAGGCTTATTTCACTCAGCATTATGTCCTAAAGATGTATTCATGTTGTGCATGCTTCAGGATCTCATTCCTACTTACTGCTGCATAATATTCCACCATATATATATGCTACATTCTGTTTATCCACTACCGTCCACAGTTGATGGGTATTTGAACTGTTTCCATCTTTTAGCAATTGTGAATAATGCCACGATGAACATCAGTGTGCAAATGTCTGTCACTGCTTTCAGCTCTTCTGAGTATACACCGACGATGGTATTGCTGGGTCATAGGACAATTTGATATTTAGTTTTCTAAGGAACTACCAAATAGTCTTCCACAGTGGCTGTACCATTATATACATAAATAAAGCCACCATTATACAGAAACTGGTGGCTGCTTCCACCAGCAGTGAGTAAGTGTTTCAATGTCTCTAGATTCTCTCCAACCTTTGTAGTTTTCTGTTTATTTAATGGGAACCATTCTAACAGGTGTGAGGTGATATCCGTTGTGGTTTTGATTTGCATTTCCCTTAATAGCTAATGAAAATGAACATCTTTTCATGTGCTTTTTCAGCCATTTGTATTTCCTGTTCAGAAAATTGTGTATTCATATCTTTTGCCCATTTTATAATTGGGTTGTTCGTTTGTTCTTTTGTAGATGAATTGTAGGATTCATTTATATAAACAATATCAAATATATATCAGATATATGGTTTCCAAATATTTCTCCCCTATTGAGTTGGCTTCCTCTTCACTTTTTTGACAAAGTCCTTTGAGGCAGAGAAGCATTTGATTTTGAGGAATTCCCATTTGTTTTTTCTTTCATTGCTTATGCTTTGGGTGTAAGGCCTAAGAAACTACCTCCTATTACTAGGTTTTGAAGATGTTTCCCTATATTTTCTTCTAGCAGTTTTATAGTACTTGCTCTTTATATTTAGGTCTTTGATCCATTTGAGGTAATTTTTGTATAGAGTATGAAGGAGGGGTCCTCCTTCATTCCATTCGCTTTGGATATTCAGTTCTCCCAGCCCCATTTATTGGAAAGACTATCTTGTTCCAGTTCAGTGGATTTGGGAACCTTGACACAAATCAATTGACCATAGATCTGGGGATCTACTGAACTCTCAATTTGATTCCATTGATCAATGTTTATCATTGTACCAACACCATGCTGTTTTGAAAATTTTGCCTTTATAGTAAGCTTTAAAGTAAGGATATGAAAGTCCTTCCACTTCATTCTTCTTTATTAGGATGTTTTGGCAACTTGATGCCTTTTACCTTCCAAATAAATTTGATAACTAGCTTTTCCAAGTCTGCAAAGTAGACTGTTGGAATTTTTATTGCTGTTGTGTTGAATGTTGTTCCAGTTTGCTAGCTGCCAGAATGCAATATACCAGAAATGGTATATTGGCTTTTAAAAGGGGAAATTTATTAAGTTGCAAGTTTACACTTCTATGGCTATGAAAATGTCCAAACTAAAGCAAGCCTATAAAAATGTCCAAATTAAGGCACCAACAAGAGGTTTCCTTCACTCAAGAAAGGCCGATCAAGTTCAGGGTTGCGCTCTCAACTGGAGGGGCACATGGTGACCATGGAGACATCTGCTAGCTTTCTCTCCAGGCTTCTTGTTTCATGAAGCTCCTTGGGAGGCATTTTCTTTCTTCATCTCCAAAGGTTGCTGGCTGGTGAACTCTATAGCTCTTGTGGCTCTCTCATCATTCTAAAAAGGGACTCTCCAAAATGCTTCCTCTTTTAAAGGATTCCAGTAAACTAATCAAGATCCACATGGCATGGGTGAAGTCACAACTCCCTCTAATTAATACCCACAACTGGGTGAGTCACATCTCCATGGAGAGAATCTAAGCAACTCTCCAACCTAAAGTGCTAAATAGGGATTAAAAGAAAAGACTGCCTCCACGTGATGGTTAGGGATAAAACATGGCTTTTTCTAGGTCCCATAATTCTTCAAACCAGCACAAATGTGTAGATAAATTTGGTTATCTTAATAATATTTAACCTTCCTATCCATAAATATATAATCTCTTTCCACCTATTTAGGTCTTCTTTAATTTCTTATAGCAAAGTTCCATAGTTTTCTGTATAGTATATCCATTACATCCTTGCTTAAGTTTATTCCTAGATATTTAATTCTTTTACTTGCTATCATGAATAGAATTTTTTTCTTAATTACCTCTTCCATTAGGTCATTACTTGTGTATGGAAGCATTACTTATTTCTGTATAGTAATCTTGTATTCCACTGCTTACTGAATTTGTTTACCAGCTCAAGTAACTTTGTCATGGATTTCTCAGGATTTTCCAAATATAGAATCAGGTCATCTACAAATAATGAAGTTTTACTTCTTCCTTTCTAATTTGAATGCCTTTTATTTCTTTTTCTTGTCTAATTGCTGTACCTAGAACTTCTCGCACAAT
Source organism: Tamandua tetradactyla (assembly GCF_023851605.1). NCBI lineage: Eukaryota > Metazoa > Chordata > Mammalia > Pilosa > Myrmecophagidae > Tamandua > Tamandua tetradactyla. The sequence continues at coordinate 97,749,942 of NC_135333.1, forward strand.
TTTGAATAACAGTGATGACAGTGGGCATCCTTATCTCATTCCTGATCTTAGGGGGAAAGATTTCAGTCTCTCATCACTGCGTATGATGTTAGCTGTGGGCTCTTAATATATGCCCTTTATCATATTAAAGAAATTTCCTTTGATTCCCACCTTTTGAAGTGTTTTTATCAGAAAAGGATACTGAATTTTGTTGATTGTTTTTTCAGCCTCAAACAAGATAACCATGTGATTTTTTTTCCCCTTTCAATTTTTTAATGTGTTGTAATACAGTGATTGATTTTCTGATGTTGAACCACCCCACCTGGTCATGTTGTATAATTCTTTGGCATGCCTTTGGATTCTATTTGCAAGTATTTTATTGAAAATTTTTGCATCTATATTCATAAGGAAGATTGGTCTGTAGTCTTTCTTTCTTGTAGTATCTTCATCTAGTTTTGGTATTAGAGTGATGTTAGCTTCATAAAATGAGTTAGGTAGTGTTCCATTTTCTTCATTGTTTTGAAAGAGTTTTAGCAGGAATAGTGTTTTTTTTTTTTTTTTTTTTTTTTTTTGGAATGTTTGGTAAGATTCCCCTGTGAAGCCATCCGGTCCTGGGCTTTTCTTTGTAGGAAGATTTTTGATGACTGATCAAATCTCATTACTTGTGATTGGTTTGGTGAGGTTTTCTATTTCTTTTCAAGTCATTACAGGTTGTTCATGTGTTTTAGGAAATTGTCCATTTTCTCTAAGTTGTCTTGTTTGTTGGCATAGAGTTATTCATAGTATAATAATAATTTTTATTATTATTATTTCTTCAGGACCCATGGTAATGACCCCCCTCTCGTTTCTGATTTTGTTTATTTGCATCTTCTCTCTTTTTTAATTTGTCAGTCTAGCTAAGGGTCTGTCAATCTTGTTGATCTTCTCAAAGATCCAGCCCTTGGTTTTATTGATACTGTCTATTGTTTTTTCTTCAATTCATTTATTTCTGCTTTAATTTTTGTTGTTTCTTTTCTTCTGCTTGCTTTAGGATTAGCTTTCTGGTCTCTCTCTAGGTTCTTCATTTGTTCAGTAGGTTTTAGCTGTTTATTCCTTTTTAACGTATGCATTTAGAGTGTCAATTTCCATCCCAACAACACTTTCGCTGCATCCCATATGTATTTATATGTTTTATTCTCATTATTATTTGTCTGTAGGTATTTACTCGCTTCTCTTGCAATTTATTCTTTGACCTACTGGTCGTTTAAGGGTGTGTGGTTTGGGTGGGCCACGGTGGCTGAGCAGGCAGGAATCTTGCCTGCAATGCCAGAGGACCCAGGTTCGATTCCTGGTGCCTGCCCATGTGAAAAAAAAAGAGAGAGTGTGCGGTTTAACCTCCATACGTTTGTGTAAGTTCTGTTTCTCTGGTGGTTATTGATTTCCAGCTACATTCCATTATGGTCAGAGAAAGTGCTTAGAATAATTTCAATCTTTTAAAAGTTATTGAGACCTGTTTTGTGCCACAGCCTATGGTCTATCCTGGAGAATGTTCCATGAGCACTAGAGAGAATATATATTCTGGTGTTTTGGGATGCAATGATCTATATTTGTCTGTTAGGTCTAATTTGTTGATCACATTGTTTACGTTCTCTTTTTCCTTATTGATCTCCTGTCTGGTTGTTCTAGCTATAGAAGGGAATGGGGTATTGAAGTGTCCCACTATTATTGTAGAAACATCTGTTTCTCCATTCAGATTTGCTAATGTTTGCCTCATGTACTTTGGAGCTCCTTGATTGGGTACTTATATATTTATGATTGTTATTTCTTCCTGGTGAATTGACCCATTTATTAATATATAGGGTCTTTCCTTGTCTCTTATGACATCTTTGCATTTAAAGTCTATTTTGTCTAATGTTAGTATAGCTATACCTTCTTTCTTTTTACAGCTTGTCTGAAATATTGTTTTCCATCCTGTCACTTTCAATCTGTTTTATCCTTGGGTCTAAGATGAGTCTCTTGTAAACACCATATAGATGGATCATACTTTTTAATCCATTCTGCCAGTCTGTATCTTTTAATTGAGGAGCTTAATTCATTCACATTCAAAGTTACTGCTATAAGGGCAATATATGAACCATCCATCTTATCCTTTAGTTTTTATATTTCAGATCTATTTTTTCTCTCTCTCTCTTTATCCTTTAAGTTACCCTTATAATACTCTTCAATTCTGTGCCCTTCTCCAGGCTTCTCTTTCCTTTTTTTTCAGCCAACAGAACTGCATTTATTCTTTCTTGCAGTACAGGTCTCTTGTTGATAAGTTCTCTCAGGACTTGTTTGTCATTGAAAATTTTAAACTCTTCCTCACTTTTGAAGGACAGCTTCGTTGGATAAAGAATTCTTGACTGATAATTTTTCTCTTTCAGATATTAAATGTGTAACGTGTCATACCACTGCCTTCTTGCCTCCATGGTGCCATTGAGTAATCAATGCTTAGTCTTATGTGGCTACCCTTGTATGTGATGAATCACTTTTCTCTTGCTGCTTTCAGGACTTTTCCCTTCTCTTCAGCATTTAAAATCTAATTAGTATATATCTTGGAGTAGGGCTATTTGGATTTATTCTATTTGGAGTTCACTGGGCTTCTTTGATTTGACTATTTATGTCTTTTATAAGGGTTGGGAAGTTTTCCCCAGTTATCTCTTCCAATACTATTCTTAGCCCTTTACTCTTCTCCTTCTGGGACACTAATGATTCTTATATTTGTGTATTTCATGTTGTCCATCATTTCCCTGAGATCCAGTTCAAAGTTTTCCATCTTTTCACCATTTGTTCTTTTCTCATTCTCCTTCAATTGCCCCACCCTCTAATTCACTTTTTCTTTCTTCTGCCTCCTCAATCTGTTGTTGTGTGTCTCTGGTATATTTTAAATTTGATAACAGTGTCTTTCATTTCCATAAAATCTGCTATTTTTCTATTTACTCTCTCAAATTCTTCTTTAGGCTGTTCTAGTGTCTTTTTGATATCCTTTATGTCTTTAGCCAACTCATTGAAGATATTTCAGAGATCTGTTTGTACTTCTTTGATTAGTTGTTCCAAATTCTGTGTCTCCTCTGGCTTTTTAATTTTGTCACTTTCCAAATTCTGTGTCTCCTCTGGCTTTTTAATTTTGTCACTTGGGTAGGCCATATCTTCTTGCACCTTTAGTGCTTTTTAATTTTCTGTTGATTTCTTGGCATTTGAATACCTTGATAAAATTATTTTGAAAGTTGATTTCCCTTGCTCACCTAAGATTTTAATAGTTGCTTGGGTTTGCATTGACAATCATCTGTGGCACATGCTTTATCAGTAATTCCCAGCCAGACGAAAGCCAAGGCCTCCTGGAGGAGCTGCAGTTCGATTTGGACATCTGTAGATGAACAGCATTTGCTAGAGTGCACGTTCCCTGTCTTTCCAGCAGATGGTGCTCTTGGGCCATCTCTTCCCTCAATCCTGCTTTTCCCCAACTGAGGCTGCCCACTGGGCAGGGTCCAAACCAGGTGAAAATCCAGTCAGTTCAGCAGGTCTCCATGCACCCAGGGGTGAAGTGTGAGCACTGAACACCTTGGTGGGGAATCCGCTTGAGGGCAGGCTACGTCTGGTGATTCCTAGGCTTCCAAGTGGAATAACCGCAGGCTGTGGGACTGAGATGGTGGCGGAGATGGGAATGAAGGAGAACGCAATGCCTCCCTCACCTACTCCAGTCAGCACAGAGCAGCTGTCCCCAGAAGTGGTCACAATCAAATAAACTCACCCCATCCTTTCAGTCACAATTTCTCTACTTTTTCATCCAGGTCCTCCCTATATAATGTTGATGTCCTCTCTGGCTGCTCATACCTTGGAACTGCTGCCCAAGTCTTTTTTTTTTTTTTTTTTTGCCTTTTCTCTACTTATTCCATGGTGGAGAAGTGAGTGCTGCCTCTCCTATTCTGCCATCTTCCAAGAAGTCTCAATTTACTTTCGTGGTTGTTCTATCTTAAGAAGATTTTAATTTTTGTTCTATGTTTACCTTTGTAACTAAAACACATATAATACATTTAGTCCTCTTTTCCTCCACTAACAATAGTATGTTTCTGAAATCTATAGCCACTATCAAGTTTCCCAGTGGGGTCTTTTTTCCTCCACTTTCTCTCATGTTCCCATCTGTTCCATCTCCACTCTATGAAGCATCTTCAGAGTTATTTGAGAATCTTGAGTTTTAGGTGACTCCTAGTTTTGTCAAAAAGTATATTTTGTATTTTTGTTTCCTTTCTCCTTGTTACTTATGGATAAGTTCCAGGAAGAGAAGGATAAAAGGCTGGCTTTTTGTCACCATATTCAAACTGGAAGTCCAAGTCATGACTTTTATCATCCATTCTGCAATTACTTTGTGCTAGACATCAAGCATTTTCTTGGCTTTGACAATTAATTTGCCTCCTAATTTACTGTTTTCTGGTACCCTTTTCATTCCTTATGATTTCCCAACTTGCTGCATAATTCTGAACTATCCGTTTCGTGAATTCGTTCGGCACCTTAGGTTATTGTCTATTACCACCCAGACATTTTAATTTATTTAAAGCAGATTCTCTCTTGACTCCATAGCTAACTTGGACATTCATTTCTGTTCTTTCGTATTGTTCTATTCTTTAAATTCTGTTACATTCTTTCCATTCTATTCTAACCTCTTTGCTAGAAAAAAAAAAGTAGAAACAAAATAAAAATAGAGAGGTTCTGCTGTTGCTTTGTTGTCCTTTAACAATGTTATCACCCCCATGCAGCACACGCTCCCTGTCTATGAAGAGGGAAAAGCCCTGGTTATAAAACAGGATTTCTGGCTTTTTTTCTTTTTTTTTTTTAAAGGCATTCATACCTTGTTTTCTAGGTGCTCACAAAGTGAAATATACAGCTTGGAATTGGCTGTCCTCCCTAAGCGAGTATTCATTATTTATAGATGCTAGAATGAATATGATGATTTACTGTTTAGCAGAGCTAAATGAATTTCTCTATCTCAAAATCCTTGCCCTAAGCCTTTAATTACACAATATTTACCATTTGTTCTCTTTGTCACACCTTCCACTGCCATCAGGTCTCAAACATATCACCCTGAGAATCTTTTTGGACATCAGTACCTCAGACAATATTTCATGATATTAGCAAATTTATGTTTCTCTTTGCAGAATTTAAATTGTAGCTCCAGACAACCCATGTCTGAATTGTTCATCTGTATCTCCACAAGGCTACAATGAATTAGAGCTTGTGTTGCTAAAAATCATTTTGGTCCACATTTTTTAGCTCTATCTTAAAACTCCCTAATTCCATCCACTTCTACGTATTAAATTTTCTAACTGCAGAACCAACCTTTCTTCAAACAAAAACATAGATGGATACAAAGAAGGTGAAAACTATAAGATATTTTAAATATATATATGCAATATTATATTCCCTTGTCCATGAGCAGGTTTTGAGCTCCTCTCTCATCAAAATTTCAAGGGAGGGAGGAGGGAATTACGATAATCTCAACAAGGTATATAATGTGGAGAAAGGTCCTGGCCAAACAGAAAGTAAAAGAAAAAATGCATCATAATTCCTGGTTTAGTGATTTGTGAGAAGATGAGAAAAGAGGTAGATAAACCAGGGTCCCATTACCTCTCTGCAGATTTCTGTTGCAGAGGTGGTGGTGTGCTCAGCCGGTTAGGGAGATGACCAGGGAGGGTTGCCTTTCCTGGATTCCAACACAGGACTGTGGGGGAAACCTCTGTACAGAATAGTCCTCAGTCAGCGTGAGGCAACTTCAGGAGGGTTGAAGCAGGGGGAGTGTCTCTCTCACTATGGAGACTTTCTCCATTTCCAGCAAGCCTGCGTATTGAGCTGAGGACCAGCCTGCCTGCCATGGAGTTCGCAGTACAGGGAGACACAGGATTATAACATTGAGGTTACGGCACTGATACTTCAGACCAGGGGCTGGATCAGTTATGTGGAAGGCACTCAGAGTGATCTGTAGGGCGGCAGAAAGAGAGACCAGGGAGTCAGGAGGGTCATCTCTTGAGTCCTGGCTGAGACGGAAAAAAAAAAAAAATGTGTCATAGTTTTGCCAGCCACAGGCATGCAAAGAGAGCACCTCCATGTTTGATCAAGCCAATTATAGCTTGGAAGATGCCAATAAGACCTCAGCCAAATTTCAGCCCAAGACCAAAGCATCTTCCAAGGGCCTTGGAATCAGCCGTTTCTCTCCCCTCCGCAGCCCACTGCCATTTTGAAGAGGAACAGGGGGAGAAGAGGAGTTCTCTATCAGAGAGAACTTTTTTGTTTCAAAAAAGATTCAGTTAAATCAAGGAGTTTATAGTTTATATAAATCATTCGATTGCATTTAATTATAAATCCGATTTGACTAAGTTTAGTTGTCTGTGTACACGTGTGAAATGATGTATGTGTGTGCGTGTCTGTATTTGCCTCTACCCAGTAGGTGGGAGGGGCTCATAGGAAGGTCAGGGAAATTTTAAAGAAGCAAAAGAGCTACATTTTTTTAAATATGTAGCTATTGTTTGACTAAATCTGCAACATCTTTATAATGATGGTGGCAAGGATGCTCTGACTTAAGTCAGAAAGGGATATATATTGACTTATATGTATCTTTCCAATAGAATGATACTGTCTTCATTTATATCTACTTTTAAATTTATATTTACTTTTAAAATCTTATGAAATATTCCAAATTACAGAAAAAATGAAGAAGAAATGTGTAACTACCACCAGGTTTGCTTTACTGAACACTTTGTGCAGATTTTTAAAATAAATACAAACATTACAGAAATAGTTAAGCATATGTCTATTATCCGCACGAAATGGCACATATGCACTTAGTAAAAGGGATATATCAGTTTTTCACAGACAACTGCTGGTTCACGTGTGATTTTCACGAGTGTGTTAATGCTTTGCACTAAGTAATAGCAGCTGAACGCAAAGTACATTAACACAGTTGAAAGGTGCCGGTGGCAAAATTCGTTCCCTCCACATCCTTCCTCCTGGCTCAGTTTGGCAAATTGTTCCATCCCCAATCTTTGTGCTTTCTGCCCTTAGTTTTACAACTCACCAGCAGCAATCCTGACTCATGTAAACTTCCACTGTCTTCTTGATGGAAGGGGAAATAAAATAAAAGTTCACTTAGTTTTTCCAGGTGAAGCTTGTCAAGAGCTGAGTTGGGTTGAGCTGACCAGAGGAGAGAGAGCTCAGCTGCTAGATGTCCAAGGTAGCCCAAATGGAAGTTAACTGTGAAGCCTTTAATTACTCACTGCCGTGGAAAAAGCGAGAAGTTAACACACTGAAAAGCCCTGGCCTGGCCCTGTACTGTTTTCCGCCATAGAACGGTGTCACGGGACGACGGTGAGATGCATTAGGGCAACACTGCTGAGTGAGCGAGCCCTGAACAAAATGCTCCTGTATTTACGGGCCAGCACGGGGTGTGGGCGTGGCTAGGAGTGGAAAAGTGCTGGGTGGAGAAGATCCCTCCCCCTCCTTCCACCGCCCCCGTGACCAAGACCTGGGGTTAGGTACACCCATGTGGCTAAGAGCATGGCTAACCAGCGTCTTGAATTCTTGACAGCAACTGTCTTCAGAGACTGCAATGCACCGGCAGTGCCCCGGATCTGGTGTGGAAATGGCAGCTTCCTTCCTGCGGTCTGTCAGGTAAAGTCTTTGTAACTGCCTGTTGGTCAGGCCTGGAAAATTACACGTAGGATTTTGGCCAGGAGCTGTTCTCCTCAAAGTCCTGTATTTGCTATAGTATTTTTGTATGTGTTAAGAATTTAAAAAGTGGCCTTATTAAGCATCCTCTTAACTGGTCTCATATTTACACTGGGATAGTTAATATTCTGGTTAGTTCATTGGTTACAGTTGCGTATGTTTTGAGTGGCCTGTTATGTAGTGCGTGATTTTACACAATATGTGTCTGTGAATTGTTTTTCTTAGGAATGCTCAAGTATGTTAGCTGAGAAATACCCATATATACATTTGAAAAGGGGAACTAATTAGGTTTGGTAGCATCTTTATCCCTGTTCTCAAAACCGGACTAAAGTAGTGGGTTCCCTGCTCATATCTAGAAACTTCCAGCTTGTGTTCTCTGTCCCGTCTAATTTCCCTGAACCTTTTTTTTCCCCTCTGTCAAAAAAAATATGTTCTACTCTCTCTTGCCCAATTGTCCTTTGAAAAGCCTCAACAAATTTGTTTTATTCTTGCCTTGATAATCTGCATTTGTCTGCTGTCTTCTCTAGCTTACCACTAAGAGCATGTTTAATTATGATGCTGTGATTCCACAGTCATGTTACAGCTTTGGTTCCATTTGTTCAAATATTTGGTAAGAGCTTAGAGAATGCCCATCACCAGTGAACCAGACAAAGATCTCAAGGGGCTGAAGGTCACTGCATTCCTCCTCAGCCGGCACCACCGTAGTCACAGCTGTGGCTGATTTGCTTTGGGGCGGCACAATTGCTTCCTAGCTAATAGTGGCTGTGGAGTGAGAACACCGGGTTCAAATCCTGCCACCCCCGCACCCTGGCTGGGTGACCTTGGACTATTTCCTTATCCTCTCAGTTATTCTAAATGACAAATGGGCCATCTTCCTGGGGAGATTAGTGTGCCATCTCATGTGGTATTAATTAAAATAATGCACTTAAAGCTCTGGTGAAATATAGTAAAGATACAGTGAGTATGAGCTATTATTAATACAGTGTGAGTTTTTAAACCCACAATTGGAAAAAAAATAGTTTCATAAACTTCTGAAGAATATTTTCACTTCTGGGACAGCCCCAGAACACATTTATTCTTTACTATGACAAATTATAGAACATGAATGCATAGATTTGGGTTGTGATCTTCACTTTAGAAACTATAATTTTCTCTTATATATTGTTAGATTCATTTAAGTGTTCCTTGAGTGATAGTCACAAGAACTCAGAATAAATCCCTTGGCTTCATGTTTTTCCCCTTCATACTCAGTGTTAAAAGATTATTTCTTTTATAAACTTGCTTTTGGCAAAACACTGTTGCCCCCACTCTCACCCTGTCTCTTTTAAGCACTTACACACAAATGGCTTGCTGTCATCCAGGCACACCCATATTAGCAATTTGAACAGCCGTTGTGAAAGCTGGAATGGAAAATGGGGAGATCTTACAGTCTTTCACATACATGTTACCAAGGAAACCATCTATGTGTGAGCTCACAGAATGGCTTTTGTTTTGTGTCTTCAATTGTAAATGAGGAAAATAGAATTCAGATTTCCTAAGGATGCATTATTGAACGTTAGTTAACTATAATTTTAAAAATCATTAAAAACTATTTTAAAAATTTTAAACCCCATCAGTCCTTGAATGCAAGAAATAGAACAAGTAGATTTTTCAAACCAATGGAAATGTATGTTATTCTTGATAAAAATACATTTGAAACTGCAAGTCCTACAGCTAGATAACTTACAAAGAGCAGGGAGCTCCCTTTACAGCCAAGAGATGTGACTGACTTATCTTCATTTCCAAAGTGATTGCTATCCTGAAGATTCTGTCAGGTGATAAATGAAAAGGCAAAAGAGAGTATTCTTATCCTGAATTCACCCCTTGATATCTTGGAGTCTCTATTACCTAATGTTTACAATGGATATGAGAATAATTTCTTTCTCTACTTACAGACTTGTTTGGGGCCTCAAGAGAGAAAAAGAATGTGAAATACATTGTAAACTGCTGAATGGCAAATACAAAGTCAAATTGTGTTGTATTTAAGAATAAGAAAAAATATTAAGAATAAGAAAAGTAAGAGAGATTAAAACTAAGGTTGAGATCTTTGGGATGAGATGACACAGAACAGAGAGGGCTAGGGTCTAGAGATTAGAGCCTCCTTGCTGTAGGGTCTGATGCTAGTCTCTCCCTGGTATGGATTATCCTAAATGCTGCTACCAGATTCATCATGTCACTGCTTTGATCAATAATTTATGTCATATATGTCTATGGTCTATCACACCTGGCTTTCAAAATGCTTCATAACCTAAAATCAATCTCTTCAGCATGTATCCTCTGCTTTTACCAGGTACATTTCACTCCATCCCCAAATCAATCCACAATCATTTCTACTCTATTAACTTTGGAATATGCATGTTTTAATTTCTTTAATTTACTATACATGGTAAATAGTGCTGAACACATAGGCTCTTCCTAAGTACTTGTTGGATCCTCATTTAGTCTGAGTCACAGGACAGCACATGTTTCTCAGTATCATTCGTATCATTGTCTAATAGGTGTCTAATATTTGTCAATCACTATCTTTTAAAAGCCTAGTAGAATCAATGCAACAAAATGATGGAATGTACGTTGGCTCACACTTGTATGCAGTGTTACACTGGGTCTTCATTGCAGCAGTATCATTATTTCTCTCTAGTGACGCTTTCATCTTCCTGGATTTCTAAAGAGTTCTTATAACATAGTACCCTTAGGGCAATCATTTTTCCTTGCTAAATTACTATTAGTTGATGAAAAACAGTATTTGTAAAACTAATCAAAATAAGTCACTGTGTTGTGGTAGGAAGAACTTTGAAATTGCACAAAAGGTCAACGTTGATTCTTTTTATAACCATATATGTATTTTGTCTAGGTTTATTCATCTAAAAATTGGAAGAATAACAGCTCATTGATTAAGTTGTAGTGAGGTTTAGATGATGGGATGTATGGCAAACCACCAAACACTATCTGATACCTAGCACATGGTCAACCAATAGCGGCGCGTTATCAAAAATTTTCAATAGCAACTTAAATTTTCATCTCTGAATTTTCTTAACACTTTGGAGCCCTATCCTTTTCAGAGAAGGCTGAGTCAATTAAGAAAATTCTTTTAAACATAGCACAGATTCAGAGTGCAAAAAGATCTTAACAAATGTCCAAGTCCAGCTCCCCCCCTCCCTGATCTCTGAGATCATTTGGAGGCAGAGATTATTCTTAATAAACTTGTTACTAATAGATTCCACTTTCTCTGCTGAGGTAAAAACTATCTTTTCATAGAAGAATTGAAAGGGAATTATTTTCTACTATGGGTCCTCATAAAAGGTTATTAGACATTCACTAACCTATTTAATGTCTAGATGTTCAGTACCTTGCTTAATTTCTAGGGACACAGTAATGAGTGCCTGCATTTTAAATAACCCGAATCATCTTGCAGGGTGATTTCTCTGAAAAAGTAGTAGATCTTCAAGTAAGATGCACAAATAGAATGGTTTCAACGTAATGGTTCATTTCATTGATTTTAGAAATTAGTGCCAGATCTGTAAATGTCTCCAGTTAACCTAGATTTTGAACATAAGGGTGGAAAATCTGTGGTCGGTAGAATTTCAAAGGGAGAAATACTTCACAGGATTTTTAAGCTAACAAAGAGCTTAAAGGTTTGCAGAATCCTTTTCAGTGTTTTCCTCTCCCCTTCCACCGCATTTCCTACTGCTACATATGTATCCTCAAACCTTCTGTTATCTCTCAAGCCTCTATACCTTTGAATATATGCTTTATTCAGCTTTTGAATGCCCTTTCCCTTTGTCCACCTAAAGAACTAACTCTTACTCTCCTTCCAATTTGATCTCTATTCTTTTAGAACACTTTGTGCAAGATCCAGTTAGCACACACACAATTTTTTTTGTGAGCTCCTTGACGGTATTTCGCATGCCGTATTTCTTCTGGGTTCTTCACAACTTAATACAGCATCTGACAGGGGGTTGTCAATAAGTGTTTGTTTCATTATTTAACAGTTTAAAATAGATATATTTTCTTTTGTAAGTAGAATAATTTTGAAACAAAGTCTAGGAATGAATTAAAAGAAAGGGGCCTTGCATCCAAAGAAATCACAAAGAGACTGAATGAGAAGATGCTCAGGCAGGCAGAATCACTGCTCAAGGGAAATGAACTTGAGATCAGTTCAAGACTAGAATTCAATGAGAAGAATGCTTCATAGACAGTGAAAACCTTCAAATCATAAATATTTCTCTCTAAATAGTGGGGTTTCTTTTGTAAAAAAATGAAAATAGTTTTATGCAGTCAAAAAACTGTGTGAAGACTAAGTTGACATAAACCTGATAAGTTGGTGTAGTTGGAGGGCTCAGTATTCACTTAGTAATTGTACATGGCAGCATGTTCTTTTTACATTGCAGTGGTGTATCGAATCTTTCACATTTCTTTGTGCCTTTGTACTTACAGCCAAAAACCACCCTTTGCTGATGGCTAGTCTTGAATTTTTTGAACTAAAGTATTTAAATGACCACTAAGAGGAAGATAGCAAGTCAACACAGCATAGAAAATCTCTAGCAACAAAGCATTATTACCTTACTGTTATAGTTGGTTTATTAGTTTCCTATTTACAGATATAGCAAATTATCATAAACTAAGTGGCTTAACACAAATGCATTATCTTACAGTTCTATAGGTTAGAAGTTCAACACAGGTCTCACCGGGTCACGCCCTAAGTTTTATCAGGGCTGTACTCCTTCTGGAGGCTCAGGGGGAGAATCTGTTTGCTAACTTTCTCAGTTTGTAAAGCCCCCATGTTCCTCATCTAGTGGCTTGCCTTCCATCTTCAAAGCCAGAAATGTAGCATTTCTCTGATCCTGCTTTGTTCATTAAATTCTTTTTTTTGTCTGACCCTCTCTTCTGCTTCTCTCTTCCACTTTTAAGGACCTTTGTGATAACATTAGGTCCACTGGGCCCACCTGGATGATGCATGATAACCTTCTTATTTTAAGATCAGGTAATTAGCAAACTTAATCCATCTGCAACCTCAATTCCCCCTTGCCATTTAATCTAACATGTTTACAGTTTCCAAGGTTTAGGATGCAGACATCTTTGAGGGGATCATCATTCTGCCTACCATGCCTGATTGTGGAAACTTGTTTGGGCTCACCCATAGAAATATATGCCTTGTAGGAGGTTGAGTCAAGGTAGCTAACGATGTTAGGCCATTCCCTTCTAGCCAGAGTCTGCAGAATTAAATGAAAGTGAAACAGGCATCACATTTCATTCCTTCTTATTTGACACAAAAGTTGAATGTCCCATCAGACAATTATTACCTTTCACTTGTCACCCCTTCTTAAAATACATACCCCCGAAAGGAAGTACATAATATGTTTTAAGTAAATCCACAAGATATTGTAGAAAGATTTTCCTTGTTGCCTTAAATGATCTAGAAACAGACATGCAGGATGATTCTAGTGCTCCATAGGACACAAGCCATCACAGTTGTGCTTCCCATCTGCTTGGCAGAGAAGTGTTAAGATCATCAATATCAAAAAGTTGTTTGCATTGAAGCCATTATTAATTTTTGTTTTAAACCCTACTCTTCTGTACCCATTTGACCTTAAAAAAGATCAAAAGAGGAAGAAGAGAAGCCTGGTTTCTGGAAAGAACCCACAGAGGACTAACAAGGCCTTTATAACTAAATTGAAATAAAATCCCAAATTTGAGAAAGACGCTTAAAAGCAAGTAGTAATGCAGGCATAAAGGGAGCTCTCTGGGAGAGTCAGGATATAGTTATCCTGCAGGGGGTGAGAGCTCAAAGCAGCAAGCTCTGTCTGATCTCAGCTGGATAAAATTAAAGTAGATAGACATAGATCAAGAAGCTGCAAAGAAAAAAGGGGCATGTTGGGGAGTAATTAATCTCTTGGGCTCTTGTAAGCAGTCAGGAGTAGAAATACGATTTCATAAGTAAAGAAAATTTTAGTTAAAAATTATTTAATATCTAATTGAAATAATTGCTACTTTTAAAATTGAAGTATGTTATTCAAATGGATCTGTCCATTGAGTAATGGCTATCCCAGAAGCAAAACAAATTATTTCAAATAATTAAAATACCACAGTATTGAATAAACTGATAACCATATAGCTGTATCATTATATATCATATGTTTCAGATCAACCAGATATTGGCTCTGTCGTCACAAAGTTTGCAGTTTGATTCATTTGACATTAGTATGGACATTCATAGGAAAAACATAAAGCTTAATATAACCAGAGATATGATAGCATAACGAGCAAAACTTGGTGTAAGTAAGTATACTAGCACTTTGGAGATTCCACAAACACAGCCATTCTCTTATTAACTTAATTCTGAGGGTATTATTGTGGAAGGAAGAACAAGGAATAGGCACAGGGGCTACACATCCAGGCATCATGAAACATTGAAACATCACTCAGATTATAGTAGTGAATGCAGCAACATTCCAAACCTAGTAAACTCAAACTCAGATTTCTCTGGCTCCTTACTCTTTTGCCACCAACATAAATGAGAATTCAGGTGTTCTCTGTCTTTGCTTCTAGTCCCCTCTATTTTATCCTACACCACTATCTGCCTCATAGGTTTTTCTTGATGCCTACTCTGTACTTGAGCCTTTGCCTTACTCTGTCTATATCTTTCACTCATGCTTCAGAGAACAACCTCCAAATGCTTCTGTTCAGTACAGATGCTTTCTTTTGGAAAGAGCTCTCATAGTGGACCATTTTAATGACCTCAGCTATCTTCCTGTAGGTTTAATCTACTGTAGCAAGGAAGTGAATTCAGGTGGCACAAATTTGGAAGTAGGTATTTGTGGCTTATTTTTCCAAAAGGGGTTTGGAGTATGACATGGAATCAGAAAGTCTTATCTTGCTCATATATAATGACTATTCCATGGAATATTTAGAATTATGATAGCCTAGAATTACAGCATCCCTAGAATGATGATCCATAATACTTATTGTTCACATCCTAATTGGGTAGAAGCACAATACAATATGAAATGGTGTGCGTGTGTGTGTGTATAGGTACATGTGTACAAAAGACAACTCAACCAGTTATCCATCATTAGCATTTATTGAGATTGGTTATTGCTCTTTATGCTGATAGCAATGGTGATGAATTAGGCTTACGTTTCTCTAACCTAAAGAAAGCTTGCAATCTACTGAAGGAGACAGTCCTTAACTGAAACATCAAGCAAATAATTTTAAGTATAATGAGTGCTACTTTCTTGCTATTACTGTCAAATAAACCTTAAACTCTTTATTTCCTCCTGTTACTATGGAAAAATGACCCATACCTCTATTACAACCGAGTTCTCAACTTGTGTACTGGATCACACTCCAAACTCAAGATTTGCTAATGCAAGTCTCTATTTTTCTCCTACTCATCAATTTCTCCCTCTCCATTCGATTATTCATATTAACATTAAAGACTCTATATTCTTCCTTCTCAAAATTCAAATAGTCTCTTGATCTCACATTCCCTTCTAGCTATAATCCAATTTCTTTTTTTTATTTTTTATTGTGAAATATAACATATATACAAAAATGGAATAAATTTCAAAATACATTGTAACAAGTAGTTATAGAACAAATTTCAGAGTTTGGTATGGGTTACAGTTCTACAATTTTGGGTTTTTCCTTCTAGCTACTTTAAGATACCGGAGACTAAAAGAACTATCAGTATAATGATTCAGCAATCATACTCATTCGTTACATCTTATTTTCTCTATTACAACTCTTCCTTCTCCTTTGATCCTTCTCCCAATCTTTAGTGGTATTTGGACTATGCCCATTCTAATTTTGTGTTGGAAATGGCTATCAATAATACAGGATGGGGGATGGAACTAGTTGATGTTTTAGAGAGGCTGGCTCTCAGGATTTCAGGATTTATCTGGCCTAGGAACCCATCTGAAGGTTGTGGATTTCTGGAAAGTAATCATAGTACATGGAACTTTCGTAGAATCTCAGATAGAGCTCTAGGTGTTCTTTAGGGTTGGCAGGAATGGTTTTGGGTGGGGTTTAGCAAACATGGTAAATAGCAATATCTAGCTGAAACGTGCATAAGGGTAGCTTCCAGGATAGCCTCTCAACTCTATTTGAAATCTCTTAGCCACTGATATCATATTTTGCTACAATGCTATAGTACAATTCCTATGCTCCCATTTAAAGCAAAGCCCCTTTGGAAAATAGAATTGTCTAATAAAGATTTTTAATATAATTACAATTAGTGGCTAAGAGACAGTGTCTTTCTTCATCATTGTTCATTCCTGTTTTCTCATTTTTCTTGCCATCCAGCCAAACTATTTACCATTTCATTGAAACTGTGCTTGTGAGGGTCACCAATGACCTCCAACTTGCCAAATTATAGTCAGTTTATCTTACTTGCCATATTACTAACATTTCTTCCAAATAGCCACTTTTTCCTGTAAAATGCTTTTTTTACTTTGCTTCTGGAACACCAGTTTCTCTTGGTTCTCCTTATACCAGACTGACCATACCTGCTCTGTCTCCTTTGTGGATTTTCCTCATGTCTTTCCCCATTGCATACTAGTCTTTGGACTTCTCTAGCTATATTCATTGTTTTATATGTGGTATGTAAATAGATTAAAGAAGTTCTATGTCCTCCACTCAAGGACTTCATAGATAAGTAGCATAAGAAGGAGAAGAAAATGAAGAGTATCTCAGGTATTAGTGACTCAACTAAATCCTTGTTTCCTATATCTTTACATATAAATTCCTTTTTGCCCTGAATCACCACGGTTTCAATAACAGCAAAAAAAAACTTATGTACATACACACTTGTAGTATTTTAGTAAGCTGTTTACACTTTCCAGATTAAGAGAAATACTGAGCAAGATTTAAAGGAAAGCCAAAAAAACATATTAAAATTCTTTATTATACAATTCTATTTCCCAAATTTGTTTAATTTGCCCAGATATATGGGAATTTCTTTGGATTTGTGTGTGTTTTTCCTCTCTCTCCCTCCCATTTGTTATTCCATTCCTTCATTCACTTTTTCACTTTTCCTGATTTGCTCCAAGAAATAGTGTATCTCTCCTCTACTAGGCAAAGAAATCCAAATCTCCCAAAGCTTTGCTTCTGCCCCCAAAACTTACAGACACATCTCCATGTACTTTTAAAAAAAAATTGAGTTTTTTTTTATTAGAGCAGTTGTAGATTGAAGGTCAAAATAAATCATGCAGAAAGTAGTTCTCCCCATATACTGCCCTCCCATACAGTTTTCCCTATTATTAATATTTTGCATTATTGTGGTACTTTTGTTGCACTTGATTAAACAATATTATAGTTATACTATTAACTATAGTCCATAGTTTACATTAGCATTCACCCTTTGTGTTGAATAGTTATTTTTTTTATCATAGTATGTACAACCTAAAATTTCCCATTGTATCCACTTTCTGATACATAATTCAGTGGTGTTAATTATATTCATACCACTTTACCAAAACTTTTTTGTCACCACAAACAGAAGAAATTCAGACCAATTAACCATTAACTCCCCATTCACCATCCTCACCCAGGCCCCTGTAAACATGTATTCTAGTTTCTAGTTCTACAAATTTGTTTATCCTAATTATTTCATATCAGTGAGACCATATGATATTTACCCTTTTCTATCTGGCTTATTTCACTCAACACAATGTCTTCAAGGTCCATCTGTGCTGTTGCATGCATCAGAAGTTCATTCCTTTTTATAGCTGAATAATATTCCACTGTACGTATGTACCACATGTATTGGTTTGTTAAATGCTGCTGGAATGTAATATACCAGAAAAGGAATGGCTTTTTAAAAGGAAATTTATTAGGTTATAGTTTGCAGTTCTAAGTACATAAAAAAATATCCAAACTATGGCACCCAGAGAAAAGCACCCTGAGTCAAGGAAGGCTGATGTCTGTCATATGGGAAAGCACATGGCTGGCATCTGCTGGTCCTTATTCCCAGATCCATTGCTTCCAGCTTCTGATGCCAGTGGTTTCCTCTCTAAGTATCTGTGGGCCTTAAGTTAGCTCCTCTGGAACACAACTCTGGGTTCTGGTTTGCTTAGCATCTCATGGGAAGGCACATGGCAATGTCTGCTGGGCTCTGCATCTCCAAACATCTGTGTCTGGGTATCTGCTCTCTCTGTGGGCATGCCAAGCATCTTCAAATGTCACTGTCTCTGTTGGCTCTGAAGCAACTGTGTTTTCTCCAAAATGTCCCCCTTTAAAGAACTCCAATAAGCTACTCAAGACCCCCCCCCCACAATTGAGTGTGTCATGTCTCCATGGGAATAATCTAATCAAGAGGTCACACCCACAATTGAGTGGGTCTGTCTCCCTGGAAACAATCTAATCAAAGTTTTCCACCCTACAATCTCGAATCAGAATTAAAGAATTCAATTCAATAAAGGCTTTTCTGGGGTACACAACACTATCAGACTAGCACAGCACATTTTGTTTATCTTTTCCTTTGTCAGTGGGTCATTGGATTGTCTGCAACTTTTAGCAGTTGTAAATAATGCTGCCACAAACAACAGAGTGCAAATATCTGTTTGAGTACCTGCTTTCAGTTCTTTGGGGTATATGCCTAGTAGTGGGATTGCTGGGCCATATGGTAATTCTATCCTTGGCTTTATGAGAAACTGCCAAATTGTTTTCCACAGCAGCTGCACCATTCTACATTCTTTACATCAACAGTGAAAAAGGTTTACTATTTGTCTACATTCCTCTCCAACACTTGTTATTTTATGTTTGTTTTTTTTTAACAGTAGCCTTTCTAGTGGGTGCAAATGGCACCTCACTGTGGCCACCATGTACTTTTAAGAATAGTATTCCAGGAATCAGAAACCCATACTCTAAGTCAGTTTACTGATCATATTTTATATTTGAGCATATTCTTAATGACTCACAATATTAGTTAGGCTTTTATTATGATGCCAGTAATAGAGAACCCACTGACAGCAGCAGAATCATAAACAAGATATAAATTTATTGTCATTCCCACATAAGAAGACTCTCTTATTTCTGTCCAGATTAATATGGTACTCCATAGTGACAGGAACCCTGACTTCCAAAACATATTCCTCTGCCATCCCTAGCACATGGCTCCCATCTTATATGTCAATATGGCTGCACAGGCTCCAGATATCACATCTGTATCACATTCTGTTAGCAGAATGAAAAAAAAAGTCAAAATAAAGGGATGACCTAACTCTCTTTGAGGTTGTTTCCAAAATATTACAAATACTAGTTCTGCTTAATTTGTTTGTCATATTTCTCACTTGGCATAAAATAGTTTCAAGGGAACCTAGAAAATATCATTATTATTCTGGATAGCCATGAGGCCAGTTAAAATCTGAGAGTTCTATTAGCAATAAAAGGGAAAATGGATATTTGGGGATAAGTAACTCACTCTGACCAAAAGGCATAATAACTTTTTCATTCAAAAATATTCAATGACCTCTCTCCAAGGAGAGATGTGAGTAAAATTTTCTCCAGTCTGTCTCAATTTCTCTACCTGTCATGTTTCTGTCTATCTAACTGTCTATCTTTCTCTCTAATTTGCCAATCAACCTACCCATCCATCCATTTAGCTATTAAGCTAGCCAACCATCTCTGTGTTTTGTTTCATTTTATTTTGTTTTGTTTGAAACTCTATTGTTGCTTCCTGCTTTCTCTGTGCCACCTCACTTCCTGCTTTCTCTGTGCCACCTCACTTCTGGTCAATAGCTTGGAAAGTTGCTTAGAATGAAGGTAAAGCTGTAGAAACACTGGAACTGTTTGAGGGGTGTTGTAGTTGCTTGGCATGTGGGGTTTATTTCATTGAAATAAGCTTTGAAATTGTGTGGGGACAGCCACAGCCCCTCTGTTGCTGCAGAATGTGTTTGGTACTAGTCAGATAAAAGATTTGATAAAGCTAAAGCAGTACATGAAGAAATTGACGGGGAATATAAGAATGTCTCATCAGTACAAGAACAGTTTCTTGATGAGAGGCATCAATTTACAATATTTCATATTTTGAACTGTGTAAAGAAATTGATCTCCATTATCTCTAAAATTCATATTTCTTTTTATTTGTAACAAAATGTGAATAACTGGGTGCGAAGTACATGGCTTCAGAATATAATTTTTTTTTCCTGAAATAACAAGCAAGTACTGAAAGCATCTTTTCTCTACCATCCTCTGCTCATATATAGCCCATTTAAAATAAATAAGAAATCCACTGTTACACCCAAATGCCACAATTCCAGGCCATAAAGCTTCCAAATGAATACTGAAGAGTAGAGATGATTAATCTTAGTGAGGCCAGGTGTTAGAGATATTGTCAATGTAGATATGAAAGGTGCTGAAGCTGATGGTAAGAAGTGGGATTGGTTTCTAAGAAAGATATCATGAAAGATGCAGATGGGATGTCACAAGAAAGAAGTGAAAAAGTCAGAGTACCCAAGAGTGCATCAGCTTGTACTCCTGGGGAAAGGGAGAAGGGAGTAAGAATAGCATATTTTTGTGAGAATATTTGGGGGTGTAGATTCATTTGTAGAATAACAGGTTTTAATTAAATTGAACATGCTCACATGCAGATTACTGACCGTAGCTATAGAAGAATTGCATGACTGCAATTGTGCAATTTATAGGGTCAATTTGAATGTAACTCTATAAATACATGTTTCCATCATCATTCAGGAACCTCACTACTGCTGAGCAATTCTTTGACCATTATTACCAGTTTTCCTTCCTATACTCTATGGTAACGATTTCAGAGCTACTGTACTCAACTCAGATTTCCTTCAAATCTGGACCCCCTAATTTCCTACTTTATAGAGAAAATAAATGTTAGCCAAGGAGAACCATCACAACTTCCTATGTCCAAACCTCTAGCATATCATCTACAAGGACCCATCATTTCTCACTCTCTTCCTGTTATAAAGGAAGAAGAGTCCCTCCTCCTTTGTAAAGTTGATTTCTATCACTGTGTTCTTGATCTTGTTTGTTTTTACTGTCTCAGGGACTTTGAAATACATACACTTCTCACATAACCCCTCATTTGCAAGGCATAATCTTATGTAACTTTGAAGTCTCACCTTAGATTTTATTACTTCCACCAAGATTGCAGCAAATGCAACCTGAAATAGCCAAATTCAGTGCCCTAGAAGAAGAACAACTACTTCTCAACACAAAGTAGTGTCCAATCTCCAACGTAGGTACCCACATCTTTGGATGCATTGTCAGGGATACCTTCTCCTAATTCATTGCCCGAGGAGGTATCTTTTCTTTGTTTGCAAAAATACAGACTAGTGTCATATATTAACTCCAGGAAAAATTTCTTTGACACCTCTAGACAGAATTGGATTTCCCCTACCATTAAATATTGTAATACCCTGAATTTTCATCGTGTTGCCACATTTACCAAAATTCATTTTAATTTCGTATTTGTTGCTCCCTCAGATATTAAGTTTTATGAGGACAGATATTATATGTTGTTTTTATGTTTTATTTGCTCCTCTATACTCAGAGAAAAACCAATTCCTGGCACATAAGAGGCACTTCCATAAATGTTCACTGGTGAATGAATACATTGTAATTGAGACTTGGTCAGCTTCTTTCTTCATTTCAGGCCTGGTAAAAGAAGTAATGGTTTAAGGGTTTCAAAACTGTTTTAGAAGTAGAGAATTATGTGGTTTTTTAAAACTACACTAAGCATTTCCAATATATTTTAGACATTAAAATTGCTATAAACAATTGAGAAGAAATAGGTTTCTTTCCCAAGCACAGCATTGAGTAAAAATTCTAGGCAGTTAAATTTAACCAAGATCTAAAAATTCCTACCCTAGATCAGTCTTTTGACTTAGAGTTCTATTTCAGAAATAATTATATCGTGCAAGTGCATCTAAATAGAAAAGAAGCATAACATTTTGCTACGAGAACAAATCTCTTTGCTTTCTCACAGTGAAGAAGTGAAAATTAGATGTGTAATATTGTATCAAAAATATTGATTGGGTAGGTGCATATTTATATGATTGCATAGGAAGATAACTGTGAACATTTTCATCATATAAGCCTAAGACATAAAATAAATTATGCTAACAGCAATATTTCAGTTAGTCACTGATGCAAAACAAACTATTCCAAAAAGTAGTGTCTTAAAACAAGAAATTGGTAACATGGCAAATAATAATGTTCACTCATTAATTATAACAAAAGTACCATACTAATGCAAAGTATTAAAAATGGGGCATATGTATGGAAACTCTATATTTTCTGCATGATCTTTTTGTAAGGTTATAACTTATGTAATTTTTTTTTTAATTAAAACCCCCCAAAACACCAAAAATCAAGAACTGCTATTTCTCATATTTCTATGTGCTTAGCCAGTCAATTCTGCTAATTACAACTGAAGATACTTTCAGCTGTGTGCTTAGGTGGGGCGGGAGAACATCCAACTTTCACTCCCCTGTCTCCTGTCTCAAATTCAGTGATATGACAGCTGGTGGCTGACCTGCTGCTTTCCCTCTCCCACATGGTCTTTCAGTATTCAGCAATATAGGTTGTTTCTTTAAATAGACTGGGTCCAAAGGTTAGGAAATATAAGACTATAAAACTGTTGTTATAAATGTGTTACGTATTTTCAGAAAGCAAGAGACTTGTACACGCTAAGAACAGACATACTAGATATTTTTTTAAAAAGACACAAATTGAATTTCTAGAGGTGAAAATTACAGTGTTTGAGACAAAAAAAGATTACACTGTATTGGGTTAAGGATAGCTTGAACATTAAGAAAAGACTAGGAAATTTAAAGTCATAGCAATAGAAACTCGCCAAAATGAAGCAAGGGAAGAAAATATACATATTAAAATATACAGGTCTTTGGCAAACTATTACAACTTCATTCTAATGTACATGTTCCTACATCCCAGAATGAGTGAGGGATGGGGACAGGTGAATTATTCAGAGATGCAATGATGAAAGTTTTTTCAAATTGATGAGCACTATAAACTCAATTTAAGGTATGCCAACAAATTTTAAGAACAAGAAACACGAATAAAACTTCACTGAGGGGTGCGAGGGTAGTTCAGTGGTAGAATTCTCGCCTGCCATGCAGGAGACCCAGGTTCAATTCCCAGCCTATACACCTCCCAAAAATCAAACAAACAAGCAAAAATTCAACAAATAGGGCTTTAATAACGGGATACTCACATGGAAAGAGAATGAAATGTGACCCCACCATACAGCATTAAAAAAAATAAAAAACCTTCATTGAGGCATGTCATAATCAAATTGTCTATTAGCAGTGATAAAGAGAAATACTAAAAGAAGCCAGGGCAAAAAGACTTCTTATATACAGAAAAAGAAAAATAACAATGACAAGTTTCTTGACAGAAAGAATTCATGTGAGAAGACAGTGGGGCAGCATCTTTAAAGTACTTGAAGAAAAAAAAGAAACCCAGCAATTTTAGAAGTCTATGCTCAACAAAAAACCTTTCAACAATAAAGATAAAATAAAGACATTTTCAAACGTATGAAAGGTGAAAGAATTCATCACCAGCAAAAGTGCGCTACAAGAAATGTTAAAAGATATATTTTGGGCAGAGGAAAATAGAACTGGATGGAAATATGTGTATACATGAAGGTATATACAGCACTGGAAATGATAGCTACATGAAGAAAAATGCGATACTTCTTTACAACCCCTCAAAAGATAATTGACAATTCAAAAGTAACATTGAAGAGTGATGTTTATAGCATATATAGAAACTGTGTGTGAAAATAGAAAAAAGTCAAGAAAGTAGAGAAATGAAAATATACTGTTACACTCCATGTAAAGTGGAATAATATTGCTGAAATGTAGACTGTAATAAAAGTGTATCTTAAACCTAAAACAATCACCAAAATTATAAAGATTTATAACTAAAAAGCCTACAAAAGAGATACGTAAAGTACATAAAAGAAATAGAATAGAATCGTAGCAAATATTCCAATGTAATTATTTAAAAACTTAATCCCAAAGAAGGTAGAATAAGATAGAACAAACTGAAAACAAAGTAATGGTAAACTTAAACCTAACCATGTCAATAATCACTTAAATTGTAAACGAACTGAGCACTTCAATTAAAAGTCAAAGAAGATCAAAACAGATTAAAAGGAAAGATCAAAAAACTGCTGCTTAGAAGAAAACTAATATAATCATAATGAAACAAGTTAAAATTAAAAGAATGGAAAAAAGATGCAAATACTAATTAAAAAGCTGATGTTGCTGTATTAATAAAGTAGATTTCAGAGCAAAGAATATTACTAGGAATAAAGTTCATTTCATAATGAAAGGGTAACCCATTCATAATCAATTATGTATCTAATAATAGAGCTTCAACATGCATGAAGTAAAACTGATAAAATTAAAAAATAAATCTACAATTATAGGTGGAGAGTTGAGAACCTCCTGTCTCAGAAATTAAGCAAGTAGAAAGAAAATAAGTGAGCCTATAGATTTGAAAAACAGCCTTAAGCAGTTAGCCCTAATTAACATTTTTGTACGTCTGTACACCTTTTTTTTTTAACTTTTTTATTGCATAATATAACATATATACAAAGCAAGGAAATAAAAGAGCCATAGTTTTCAAAGCTCTCTTCAGCAAGTAGTTACAGGACAGATCCCAGAGTTTGTCATGGGCTAACATATGATCCTCTCAGATTTTTCCTTCTAGCTGTTCCAGAATATAGGAGGCTAGAAGGCTTAAATATTTTTTTATCACCACAATCAACTTTTTTTCTTTTTTGTGAAAAATAACATATATACAAAAAAGCAATAAATTTCAAAACACAGCACCAAAATTAGTTCTAGAACATATTTCGGAGTTTGACATGGATTACAATGCCACAATTTTAGGTTTTTACTTTTAGCTGTCTAAAATACTGGAAACTAAAAGATATCAATTTAATGATAAAGCAATCATATTCATTTGTTAAATCCTATGTTCTCTGTATAATTCCACCATCACCTTTCATCTTTCTATCCTTCTCTTTAGGGGTGTTTGGGCTATGGCCATTCTAACTTTTTCATGTTGAAAGGGTCTATTACTAATATGGGGAAGGGAGATGGAACTATCTGATATTCTGGAGGGGCTGGGCCCTCTAGGTTTCAGGACTTATCTGGTCCAGGGACCCATCTGAGGTTGTAGGTTTCTGAAAAGTTACTCTAGTTCATGGAATCTTATATATTGCCCTAGGTGTTCTTTAGGATTGGCTGGAATTGTCCTGGTTGGGGGTTGGCAGGTTATGATAGGTAGCAATGTCTGACTGGAGCTTGTGTAAGAGCAACTTCCAGAGTAGCCTCTCAACTCTATTTAAGCTCTCTCTGCCGCGGATTCTTTATTAGTTATACCTCTTTTCCCCCTTTTGGTCAGAATGGATTTTCATCCCATGGTGCCAGAAGCCAGATTCATCCCTGGGAGTCATCTCCCAAGTCACCAGGGAGACTTTCACCCTTGAATGTTATGTCCGATATAGGGGGGAGGGCAATGATTTCACTTGCAGAGTTGGGCTTAGAGAGAGCAAGGACACATCTGAGCAACAGAAGAGGTCCTCCAGAAGTAACTCTTAGGCATACCTATAGGTAGGCTAAGCTTCTCCACTACCCACATAAGCCTCACAAGAGTAAGCCTCAAGATCAAGGGTATGGCCTATTGATTTGGGTGTCCCCAAATTTTGACTTAGTGTCAGGGGATTTCCTGATGGCAAAGTTTAGTAGCACCATATTTTTTCTACTGTCCCTCAAGGGACTTTGCCAATACTTTTTGATTATCTGCTTAATATACTCTAGGATGTATCCAGGCATTACATTAAGCTATACAGGATTAAAGAACCTCTTTCTTATTCTGGGCTTCTTGTGTTTCAAGTGTTCAAAAGAGGTGTATAGATAGGTTGAGTTAGATTATGTGCTACAGAAACTTTCAGTTCCAGACCAAATAAACATTTCTTCCTTGGTCTCAAAGAATATATGTGGTTCTAAAATATAGACATTGTCTAACTTAACCCTGTGTTCTGAATTACTTTAACCCCAACCTGATCAGCTTTGTTCTTATCTCTAAATATCAGGTTGTATATACACACCAGCCTCATTAAATCCAGAAATAATAATTACCACTCTGGACTAAATGTGTCTGCTATAAAAGCTTACAATCTAGGCACCTGTTTTCTTGTAAGCATTTTCTAAAGGAGACCATACCATAATTGTTCTTTTGTTTCTGGCTTCTTTTACCTCACCAAATGTTCCACACATTCATTCACATGTTGCATGCCTCACAACTTCTTTCCTTTTTTGTAGCAGCACAACATTTGTTCATGAGTATATATCATTGCTCACTAATCCTCCATCAGTGCTTCATGCAGCCACCTGCATTCATCAGGAATCATGTATGGTGCACAAAGTCCGCAGTCCATCAACACTCTCAATTTTAGATAATTTCATTGTTCCCAAGAGAAAGAAAATCAGTAAACACACCCTCGCCAAATAGGAAGTCTAAACTTCCTCTTAATCCTTATCCCCCACCCCCACCATTATTCACCTCTGTTGTTGCTGTGGTACTGTCGATGTTTTCTTCTTAAGCATAGCCCATGGCATGCAATTTTCCCCCAGACCCTGGACTTAAACACTCTTTTTATATGAAACATACCTTTGAAGTAATTCTTGCAAGAATTAATTTATATTTCTAGTGTTAATCAATGGGACACATAGGTCTATACAACCCCTTTCAAGCTTGTTCATCTTCAATATGGTAATATTACTTCTATATCCACTAGAGAGTTGCCTTCACTCCTATCTATTCTGTTACACTAGAGTTCAATCTCATAAGCTAACTGTTCACCCATCTCTAGTTTCTATACATCTCTAAATCCCATATATTCTGTGTTATGAGCTTCTGATTTTACCTTTTCCATGGTCATAAAAGTGGAATCATACAGTATCTATCCTTCGGTGTCTGGCTTATTTCACTCAGTATTATGTCCTCAAGGCTCATCCATCTTGTCATGTGCTTCAGGATGTCATTTTGTCTTACTGCTACATAATATTTTCTCATATGTATGTACCACATTTTACTAATCCACTCATCTGCTGATGGGCATTTGGTTTGTTTCCATCTTTTGGTGTGTGTGAATAATGCTGCTATGAACATCAGTGTGCAGATGTCTACTTGCATCATTGCTTTCAGCTCTTCTGGGTATATACCAAGTAGTGCTATTGCTGGGTCATAGGGCATCTCAATATTTAGTTTCCTAAGGAACCACCAAACAGACTTCCATAATGGCTGCACTATTATACATTCCCAGCAGCAATGCATAAGTGTCCCAATTTCCCAACATCCTCTCCAACATTTATACTTTCCTGTTTGTTTGACAGAAGCCATTCTCATAGGTGGGAGGTGATATCTCATTGTAGTCTTGATCTTCATTTCCCCTATGGCTAATGAAAATGAGCATCTCTTCATGTCCTTTTGAGCCATCTGTATTTGCTCTTTAAAAAAATGCCTATTCATATCCTTAGACCATTTTATAATTGGGTTGTTCGTTCTTTTCTTGTTGAGTTGTATGATTTCTTTCTATATTCAAGATATCAAACCTTTGTCCAATATGCGATATCCAAATATTTTCTCCCATTGAATTGGCTTCCTCTTCACCTTTTTAACAAAGTCTTTTGAGCTGTTCCCATTTAAATAGTTTTTCTTTTTTTGCTTGTGCTTTGGGTGTAAAGTTTAGAAGCTACCTCTTATTACTAGGTCTTGAAGATGTTTCCCTATATTTTCTTCTAGAAGCTTTATGGTGCTAGTTCTTATATTTAGGTGTTTGATCCACTTTGAGTTAATTTTTGTATAAGGTCTAAGATAGGGGTCCTCTTTCATTCTTTTGGCTATTGAGAGCCAGTTCTTCCATGTCCATTTATTGAAAAGACTATTTTGTCCCAGTTCAGAGGATTTGGGGTGTGCTGGTTTGAAAGGATCTGTGGACCCTAGAAAAGCCATGCTTTAATCAAAATGCCATTTCATAAAGGCAGAATAATCCCTCTTCAATTGTATGTTTGAAACTGTAATCAGATAATCTCCCTGGAGATGTGATTTAATCAAGAGTGATTGTAAAAACTGGATTAGGTGATGACATGTCTCCACCCATTTGGGTGGGTCTTAACAAGTTTCTGGAGTCCTATAAAACAGGAAACATTTTGGAGAATGAAGGAGATTCAGAAAAGGCAGAGAAGAACAACATAGCCATGAGAAGCAGAGAGAACCATCCAGCAACCTTTGGAGATGAAGAAGGAAAATCCCTCCTGGGGAACTTCATGAAATAGGAAGCCAGGAGAGAAAGCTAACAGATGATGCCATGCTTGCCATGTGCCCTTCCAGCCAAGAGTGAAATCATAACTGTGTTCACCATGTGCCTTCTCACTTGAGAGAGAAACCCTGAACTTCACTGGCCTTCTTGAACCAAGGTATCTTTTCCTGGATGCCTTAGACTGGACATTTCTATAGACTTGCTTTAATTGGGATGTTTTCTTGGCCTTAGAACTGTAAACTAGCAACTTATTAAATTCTCCTTTTTAAAAACCATTCCATTTCTGGTATATTGCATTCCAGCAGCTACCAAACTAGAATGGGGGGCCTTGTCAAAAATCAGTTGACCATAGATTTGTTGGTCTATTTCTGCACTCTCAATTTGATTCCATTGGGCAATGCTTCTATCTTTGTGCCAGTACCATGCTGTTTTGACCACTGTGGCTTTATAGTAAGTTTTAGTCAGGGAGTGTTAATCCTCCCACTTCGTTCTTCTTTTTTAGGATGCTTCTAGGTATTTGGGGTCTCTTTCCCTTCCACATGAATTTGGTAACTAGCTTTTCCACTTCTTCAAAGTAGGTTGTTAGAATCTTGATTGGTACTGTGTTGAATCTGTAGATCAATTTGGGTAGAATTGCTGTCTTAACTATATTTAGCCTTCCTATCCATGAGCAGGGAATGTTTTTCCATCTATTTAGATCTTCTTTGATTTCTTTTAGCAATGTTATGTAGTTTTCTGTGTACAAGTCCTTTACATCCCTAGTTAAGTTCATTACTAAGTACTTGATTCTTTTAGTTGCCATTTTGAATGGAATTCTTTCCTTAACTAAATCCTCAGTTAGGTGATTGCTTATGTGTAGAAATGTTTCTGATTTTTGCACATTAATTTTTTTATCCTGCCACTGTGCTGAATTTATTAGCTCAAGCAACTTTGGTGTAGATTTCTCAAGATCTTCCAAGTATTGTATCATGTCATCTGCAAATAATGAAAGTTTTACTCCTTCCTTTCCAATTTGGATGCCTTTGATTTCTTTGCCCTGCCTGATTGCTCTAGCGTAAACTTCTAGCACAATGTTGAATAATATAGGTGACAGTGGGCATTCTTGTCTTGTACCTGATCTTGGGGGGAAGGCTTTCGGTCTTTCTCCATTGAGTACAATGCTGGCTATCAGTTTTTCATATATTCCCTTTATCATATTGAGGTAGTTACCTTTGATTGCTTTCTTTTTGAGTGTTTTTGTCAGAAAAGGATGTTGAATTTTGTCAAATACTTTTTCAGCACCGATCAAGATAATTATGTGATTTTTCTCTTTCAATTTGTTAATGTGCTGTATTATATTAATTGATTTTCTTGTGTTGAACCATCCTTGCATTCCTGGTATAAACCCCACTTGGTCATGGTGTATAATTCTTTTAATGTGTTGTTGGATTCGATATGCTAGTATTTTGTTGAGAATTTTTGCATTTGTTTTCATTAGGGAGATTGGCCTGTAGTTCTCCTTTTTGAATAGCATCTTTACATGGTTCTAGTATTAAAATGATATTAGCTATGTAAAATAGTTAAGTAGAGTTCCTTTTTCCTCAATTTTTTGGAAAAAGTTTGAGCAGGGTTGATATTAGTTCTTTTTGGAATGTTTGATAAAATTCCCCTGTGAAGCCATCTGGTCCTAGGCTTTTCTTTATAGGAAGATTTTTGATGACTGATTGAATCTCTTTACTTGTGACTGGTTTGTTGAGATCTTCTATTTCTTCCTGAGTCAGTGTGGCTTGTTTGTGTGTTTCCAGGAATTTGTCCATTTCATCTAAGTTATCTAAATTGTTGACATATAGTTGTTCATAGTATTCTCTTACAATTTCTTTTATTTCTTCAAGGTCTGTTATAACATACCCCATCTCATCTCTGATTTTGTTTATTTGCTTCCTCTCTCTTTTTTCTTTGTCAGTCTTGCTAGTTGCCCATCAATTTTATTGAGTTTTCTCAAAGAGCCAATTTTTGGTTTTATTGATTCTTTCTATTCTTTTATTCTCCCATTCATTTAACTCTGCTTTAATTTTTGTTATTTCTTTTCTTCTATTTGGGTTAGTTTGGTGTTCTTTCTCAAGTTCCTCCAGGTGAGCAGTTAAGTCCTCAATTTTCACCCTTTCTTGTTTTTTAATGTAAGCATTTAGGGCAGTAAATTTTCCTCTTAGCACAGCCTTTGCCACATCCCATAAGTTCTGAGAAGTTGTATTCTCATTTTCATTCATCTCCAGGTAACTACTGATTTCTCTAGCAATTTCTTCTTTGACCCATTGGTTGTTTAAGGATTATTTAATCTCCATATATTTGTGAATGTTCTCATTCTTTGGTCATTACTGAGATCCAGCTTCATTCCATTGGGATCAGAGAAAGTGCTTTGAATAATTTCAATGTTATAAATTTATAAAGACCTGTTTTGTGCCCCAGCATGTGATCTATCCTGGAGAATGTTCCATGAGCACTAGAGAAGAATGTATATCCTTGTGCTTTGGGGTGCAATGGCCTATATATGTCTGTTAGATCAAATTCTTTTATCAAGGTGTTTACCTTTCCTCTTTTCTTATTGATCTTCTGTCTGGTTGTCCTATCTATAGAAGAGAGTGTTGTATTGAAGTCTCCTACTATTATTGTTGAAACAGCTATTGCTCCCTTCAGTTTTACCAATGTCTGTCTCATGTATCTTGGAGCTCCTTGATTGGGAGCATACACATTTATGATTGTTATATCTTCTTGTTGAATTTCCCCTTTAATTAATATATAGTATCCTTCTTTGCCTCTTATGATGTCTTTACATTTAATGTTGATTTTGTTCAATATTGGTATAGCTACTCCTTTCTTTTGATTAGTACTTGCGTGGAAAATCTTTTTCCATCCTTCCACTTTCAATGTATTTGTATTCTTGAGTCTAAGATGAGTCTCTTATAAGCAGCATATTGCTGGATTATATTTCTTAATTTATTCTGCCAATATGTATCTTTTAATTGGTAAGTTTAGTCCATTAACTTTCAAAGTTATTACTGAAAAGGCATTTCTTGAATCCACCATTTTATCTTTTTTATTTTATTTGTCAGATCTATATATTCTTTTCCCTCTTTATGTTTTTACCCTTTAAGTTACCCTTACTGGTACTCTTCTATTCTGTGTCCTCCTCCAGACCTCCCTCTACTACCTTTTTTTTTCCCTCAAGCGGCAGAGCTCTCTTTAGTATTCCTTATAGGGCTGGTCTCTTGTTAACAAATTCTTTGAGGATTTGTTTGTCTGTAAAAATTTTAATCTCTCCTTCAGTTTTGAAGGACAATTTGGCTGGGTACAGAATTCTTGGCTGGAAGTCTTTCTCTTTCGGAATCTTAAATATGTCATACCACTGCCTTCTCACCTCCATGGTGCCAGTTGAGCAGTCTGAACTCAGTCTTATGTGGTTTCCCTTGTATGTAGTAGTTTTTTTTTTTCTCCTGCCACTTTCAGAATTGTCTGCTTCTCTTCAACATTTGACAGATTGAATAGTATGTGTCTTAGGGAAGGCCTATTTGGATTTATTCTGGTTGGAGTTTGTTGGACTTCTTTGACTTATATTTTTATGTCCTTTATAAGGGCTTGGAATTTTCCCCTATTATATCCTCAACTACTCTTCCTAGCCCTTTACTCCTCTGTTCTCCTGGGACACCAGTGATTCTTATTTTTGTACACTTTGTTTTGTCTATCATTTCCCTGAGATCCAATTCAAATTTTTCCATCTTTTTTTGCCATTTGCTGTTTTGAGTATTCGAAATCAGTTATCCTGTCCTCTGTATCACTTATTCTTTCTTCTGTCTTTTCAAATATGCTTTTGTTTGCCTCAAGTATGTTTTTTTATTTGGTCAATAGGGTCTTTTCAGTATTTATTTATTTATTTATTGCATGGGCAGGTACCAGGAATCAAACCTGGGTCTCCTGTGTGGCAAGTGAGAATTCTGCCCCTGAGCCACTGTGCTGGTGTGAAAGGAAGTATGCCCCCTAAGAAAAGCCATGTTTTACAAAATATCATTTCATATGTTTGAAACTGTAATCAGATCATCTCCCTGGATGATGTGATTTAGTCAAGAGTGGTTGTTAAACTGGATTAAGGGATGACATGTCTCCACCCATTTGGGTGGGTCTTGATTGGTTTATTGGAGTCCTATAAAAAAGGAAATATTTTGGAGAATGACAGATTCAGAGAGAGCAAAACAACATAGCCACGAGAAGAAGCAGAGTCCACCAGCCAGTGACCTTTGGAGATGAAGAAGGAAAATGCCTCCCGGGGAGTTTCAGGAAACAGGAAGCCAGGAGAAGACGCTAGCAGATGATGCCGTGTTTGCCATGTGCCCTTCCAGATGAGAGAGGAACCCTGACCGTGTTCACCATGTGCCTTTCCAGATGAGAGAGAACCCTGAACTTCATCGGCCTTCTTGAACCAAGGTATCTTTCCCTGGATGCCTTTGACTGGACATTTCTATAGACTTGTTTTAATTGGGACATTTTCTTGGCCTTAGAACTGTAAACTAGCAACTTATTAAATTTGCCTTTTTAAAAGCCATTCCATTTATGGTATATTACATTCCAGTAGCTAGCAAACTAGAACAGCTACCGTCACACTGCCTGGTCAATAGAGTCTTTAATCTCTGTGATATCTGCTATTTTCCTATGTATCCTTTCAAATTCATCTTTATGATCTTCTGCTGTCTTCTTGATCTCCTTTATGTCATGTGCCATCTCATTTATTTTATTAAATAGAGTTATATAAACATCTTTGATTAGTTGTTCCAGCATCTGTGTCTCTGGTGTTTTATTTTGGTTGTTAGGCTGGGCTATATCTGTCTGCATCATGATATGCTTAGTAATCTTTTCTTGTTCCTGTTGCATGTAAGTATCTTGATTGATTTACTTTGGGAATTGATTTCCTTCAGTAGTCTAAATCCTTGTGCTTGCAGGGTGGGTGTGTAGCAGGATGCACAACAGTGTGGTGATGCATTGTGGGGGAAGGGATAGGTGTAGGTTGGTGATGTTGCACTGGTGTTTGTGAACATGGGTGCCCAGTGGCCAGGGAGGATGTAGCTGTGCAGGTGCTCAGGTCTGGGGGGCATAACCCTGTTGTGCACTGGTCTAGGGCACAGGGCCCTTTGTGTGCATGCACAGAGCTATGGCAGCAGGTTGTCATCATACCTTCCTGGGCTGGGGGTGGATGTGACCTGGTTGTGCAGATCAGAGCTTTCTCAGAGCTGGGAAGCATAACTAAGAGCTATGCACATGTGTGGGTCTAGGTGCCATAAACTGATGTTCCCAGAACTGAGGGGTGTGACTGGGACTGAGCAGATATGCAGGTCTAAGAGTGTCATAAACTGATAAACAGAGCTCGGGGGGGGGGGGGGGGGGGGCGGGGTAAGGCTGTGTGACACTATGGGCGAGGGGCAGGTGTAGCCTGTGTATGGAGATAAACACCTGCAGCCTTTATGCAGGGAGCAGGGAGGTAGAGTTAGTGCTCAGGAGGGGTGCAGAAATGATGGGTTGGGCTGTACTTGGAGTAGGGGTGTGTGGCAGCTACTCACGCAGGGCTTTTATTGGGGCGGGGGCACTTGGAGCAGGGGGAGTTGGGGGAAGGTGATGGGGTTCAGGTACGTGGGGTGTGGTGTGAGTTGCAAGTCATGTGACTGCGCTGGTGAGGGTAGAGTGTTCAAGGAACGTGGCTTGGCTTAATTCCAAATCCCTGTCCGGTCCATGCACTCCTGTGGGCTCTGTGCTTCTTCCGCATTAGGCTCCAGTTTTCTACTTCTCAGCTCCACAGCCTCTGCAACCAGGGCCACCCTATGTAATGCAGAAGGATCTCCCAGGTCAGTTGCCTCTTGAATTGCCATCTCAGTAGCCCTCCTGTCCCTTCTCTAGCTTTTCCTTGGAACAGGGCTAAACTCAATCTACCCTATTCGGCCATCTTCCTGGAACTCTCCCTAAGTGACATTTATTAAACCCTCCATACAACCAAGATCAAATAGACATTCAAGTGCACATGAGACATTTATCAGGGTAGATTCTATTCTGGGCCACAAAACAAGTCTTAATAAATTTAAAGAAATTTAAGCCATACAAAGCATGATCTTTGATTGCAATCATTAAATTAGAGTTCAAGAACATAGGATACCTGAAAAAATCCCTCAGGTTATTTAGAAACTTAATAGCACACTTCGGTATAATGTATAGGCCAGAGAAGAGATTAAGAAGGGAATTAGAAAGTATTTTTAATTGAATGAAAATAAAAACACAATATATCAAAATTTGTGGAATGCTCCTGAAGGAGTCTTTAGAGATCAATTTAAAGCACTAAATGACTATATTTGATGAGAATAGTCTCCAATCAATGACTGCAAATTCCACTTTAAAAAACTAGACCAACAAAAGCAAATTAAACCTAAGCAGAAAATGGAAAAATAATAAAAATCAGAGCATAAATCATGAAATACAGAAAACAGTAGAGAAAAATCATGTATACTAAATGCTAGTTCATTTAAACTTGAGTGATAAAATTGATAAATTTCTTACTTAAGAGATACAGAAAAAGAGGATACAGACTACAAATATTAGGAATAACAGAGGTCACATTGCTACAGATTCTTTAGGGGTTTAAAAGAAAATATTATGAGTAATTTTATAGCATTAAGTTTGAAAACCTAGATTTAAAGGACAAATATCTTGATGGACACAAACTGTCAAAAGCTCACTCAAGATGAAATAGGTAACTTGGATCGCCCCACAGGGATTCACTTTGATGGCTTTGTCTGACTGTAAAAATTGCAAAATTACATCTTGATCCTGATGCCAGCTCTATCAGGATAGCCTGTTTCTTCTCGAGGCTTCTCCCCTCTCAGTTAAAGGCAACTCTATCCTCACATCTTTATCTTGAATTCCCTTCCTCTCACAGGGACACTGCTAGTAGGCAGTACACCTTTGTCCAGTTTAGAAATGGCACTTCTTCTGGGGTTCATATTTTAAAAGCAGACCCTTCCTCTGAGCTTCCAGAGCCCCAGGCATGGCCTAGAGCGAGGACAGGGGAGCACAGGCGGGCTGGAGCCTCCTTACAGCCTGAACCACAGGCCTCTGTGCGGGGCCCAACATGTTCTCTGCACCCCACAGCCAGTTCACACTTCCGAATCTTTCTTTTCTGGTACAGCTATCATCATGGTTCAAACCACCATCAATTCTTACCTGTTATTATACTACTGCCTTCACTCGCTACTTTTGTCTTCACCCTCCTACAGCACAGCAAACAGAAAGAGACATCAGATGTGGCCTTTGCGGCTCTTTGGCTCTCAAGCTTCTAATGGTCCTGCATCTCAGGGAAAAGCCAAAGTCCTCACAGTGGCTGTAAGACCCAACCAGATCTGACCCCCTGTTCCCTATTTGACCTCTCATACTGTCTTACTTTCTCTATTCTCGTCGCACTGCACTCCTTGCTGTTTCTCACTCCAGGCGTATTCTCTCAGGGTCTGTGGCACAGCGAGCTCCCGTTGTTCCTTCTCTGAAAGATGAGTCCACTGTGTCCGCATGTCACACCTGGACTCCTCCGCACTTCTTATCCCCTTGTCTGCTCGCCTTCCCCACAGCTGCCACCTGAAATACTGAAATACTATTGTTTATTCTCTGCCCCACTCGTTCAACTGGAACATATTAGCCTTATGAGGGCAGGAAATTTTTTCTATTCTGTTTCCCACATATCTTCAGATGCAATAATAGTACCTGTAATAAGAAATAACTCAACAAGTGTTTTATGAGTGTATATAAGAACAAGCTTATCTATGTTTTACTCCCTAAACCACATTTTATAAAATCACTACATGATGTCCTCTACCCCTGGTTGCCTCTGGCAGCCACAGGACTTCAGACGTTGCTCAGGTGGGTGCCTGGCTTCTGGGGGCAGCGGGTACAGGCAAAGGGGAAGTGGACACTGCTCACTCACCTCAATGCCCTATGACAAAGCTGGGAGCATGTGCAACTTTTAGCAGAACTTTAACAAAACATTAGTGAAGTCAATGGAAAAGACAACAAACAGTATCTTCTGTTAAATAATAAACAAAGGCAAAAAATTATAATTCCCATTTTCATAAGGCAGAAATGATAATCCTTATGGTCTCTCTTTCTTATCTTTTTGTTTCTATTAGTTTCATATGTACACATGAGCTTTAATGCCGGCTAATAACATCTTGGCTGAAACTAGAGACAGAGTCCTCCACCTAGTTGCTTTACCAAACAAAACCAAAAGAAAAATAAAAACAAAAATAAAAGGTTATTTACCCAGGCATTGTGAAAGGTAGGATTCCAACTAGTATACCAATTTAGAGGCTTATATGATAAAACTGAACACTGAGAATGATTTTTAAAACATTAGTTCAGAGATACAAAGAATTTAAAAAGAAGTGTAAGGGAAAAGAGTCCTATTCCAACAGTGTATTTTAAAGCCATACACATGTTTAGCAAAGTTATTTATAAAACAAAATCTTATAGAAATCTGGGCCATAAAAATGCACCATTTCCTATG
Source organism: Tamandua tetradactyla (assembly GCF_023851605.1). Classification (NCBI taxonomy): domain Eukaryota; kingdom Metazoa; phylum Chordata; class Mammalia; order Pilosa; family Myrmecophagidae; genus Tamandua; species Tamandua tetradactyla. Next base: position 97,786,580 of record NC_135333.1, read on the forward strand.
AAATACCATTATCAGTCTTTCAGTCTTACCTGGCTAAATTTGATTAATGATATAGCATTCAAGCTATGGTTTTGACACTAGGTAAATAATTATTTGACTTTCCTTTATTAGTTAGGAAAGCTATTTCATAAAGTCTTACTTTTATTCCTTTAGCTTATTATTAATAATATTCCTGATATTAACAGATAATGTGTCCTAAAACTTTGTATATGAGAATTTTTGCTTTCACACTTGATGTACAAGAAATATCTTTCCTCATTTGGCACTCATTCCTTTTTTTTTTTTTGTCTTCCAAAGTAGGAACTTCCACCCTTGGACTCAGTAGGAAGAGTTTACAACATCCTTTCCAATTCATTCCTCCCTAAAGGAAGGGAGCCTTTGGATTCGAGAAGAATTGAGGATATAGAGTTTTGGCCTCCTGTCCTTTTGGACCTGCCAGCTGAATAAGGGTGCATTGGCCCAATTCCTGTTGCTATATGATAAGTACCCTGAGGTTACGGCCTGGACTGTCTTCCAGAGTAGATCTGGGCTCTATCTCCCTCTCTTTCTCTAATATTTGGCTTCCAAAGATATAAGACAGCTAACTTGGGTGTTTCCAAGGTCAAGAATTGCAGATATTAAGAGCTCTTTATCTAAACCACATTATGTTCTCTGTTTTGGGTAGTTTGGTTTCCTTCAGTGCCCATTGGCAGAACAATTATAAGAACTACTTACAATTTTTTTTTTGTTTTATGTACATAATCCCTCTTTCTCTCCTCTCCATGTTTCTTACTATTTTATGCAAAGTAATGGTAAATTTTAATTTTAGTCCTAAGATTATAAGACATCAAAGTGCAGTTACGACCGAGCTTGAATAAGAATGAACATCACTACAAGACTGATAAAGTGACAGAATTTTTGTTTCTCCCTTGTGGGGACAGTGTGAAATACTGGGAGAGTTAAAATATGTTAAATAAGATTCATCTATCTTTTGTCATTGTTAGTTTCAGGAGCTATATTGGTAAGCACTTGTGTGAATGCTGAGCAAACAACAGGGCTGATTGTATTACTTGACATCTAGTCTTACTCTTTACTATGTTCTCTTCTGTATTACAGGGACTGATAGGATACAAAGTATTTTTCCTTTAGAGCTAGAATTCTGGAGGTGCTTTTGATTTTTCTAATGAGATTTACTCACTCAAAATTTGGAAAATGGAAAGGAGATGACGATCATTTTATTGTGGCTGTAACAGCTAACAAGAATATTCTGATAGCATATATGCACGTGTATATGTGACTACATCCGTCTCTGGCTGGATGTGAGGCAGTTATGATGTCATCAGCAGTAGTAGTAGAAGGACGAAGCATAGCTTCCTCACCTGTAAATCACATTTACAGCTACTAGTGTCCTTGGAAAAACCCAGACTTGCATTTCTCTACCCTTCCAACAATTTTCCATGCACCTTATTCTGTTGAACTTTCCTGAAACAGTTATGTTTTCTGCTTCCTGTATGTGACAGTTCTTGATATATTATGACATTAACTAATGACATTGAAGAAGCCTCACTTTCCTCTCTGTAAAATGGTAATGATGGTGTGTTGCTTACAAGGTTGTGATGATTAGAGAGAATGTAGATAAATTAGTGCTGAGCTCTATAACAGGTAGCTGTTTTCAACAATACCAATCAATAAAGCTTTGTTTCAATTTAAAGTACATGACCATTAGCTCTATTACGTTGTTAGATATAGAAGAATACTACAGAGGAATATGGTTATGTGTTTAGTATTATAGTTATTTTCATAATTTATAATTAAGCAATTTTGAGTTTCATGGAATGTATTCAGAAAATACTTTCTTTGGAGTTTAATAATTTCCTTTCCCTCTACATATCATGCAATTCTTCCAATTGTAAATGAATTTAGAGAGAGTATAAGGTTCCTTATTTTCACAGGGCTTACCATTTGCTGCTCCTTTGTTCAAAAGATTCTGACTAAGAAAAAAGGGAGATGCAAGTCTATTTTGCTATTCATAGACTTGGAATTTTTCCCTCAAGTAATTTATGCAACATAGAGTTGTCACATTAGAGGAAATGCCATTGACTTTATGCTTTGATTATGTGTATGTGTGTTGGATTCTATAAACAGAAAAATTTTCTAAATATATTTTCCTGCATTATATTAAAGTTTGAGGATGAAAAATGCAGCTTCTTAATCTTTAAAGTAACATCTTTTGAGGAATGTGAGGTCTACATTCCTTCATAATACAGTAAGAAATAAAGAAATCTCTCTGCATGCTGCTGTGACCTTTGACAAGTATCATAGCTAACTGGTTGCAGCAGCAGCAGGATTTATTTCTTTCACAGAGGTGTGTGTTATGCTAGGTGCAAATAATCACTAAAAATAAATGCCTCAGGTTACAAAAAGTTTGACTTTTTATTGTGCTCACTCTGGCTTTCAATGGTTGATTGGTTTGGGTATCCAACCAAGTCTGAGTAAAAGGGCAGAGGAATGTTTGAGGTGAGATGACCTATGATTTATTGTAGATCTTGCCTGGTTTACAAATTGATGTCAGCTTGGTAAACAAACCACCAGGGGTTTCAAGTGTCTACAGAAAACGTGTTTAGAATCCTCATTTCAGGACGTTTCCTCCTATGCCCTTGCTCACTCAGAATACAACTGAGCCTTGAATTCCTGAAAGCATTTGATCAAACTGACAGTCCTAACTTGGGAATCAATAAAATTCTGGAGCTCAGCTCTTTGGTTGGGGCACATGATGAATAAGACCTAGCCAAATTCTGAAGGTAATGCTATGACTCAACTCACCCCACTATTTACAAAACCTGATGTAATGTACCTGAAATTACTTCCCTAAAAGAATTTTTTAGGATATAAAAATTTGAAATGTGCTACTATCATTTAACCATAATAACACCTTGGTTTTTTTTTGCAAATTTATAGTTGCTACTATAGTATCATAATAGCAAATCATCCTGTCAAAAACAATAGTCCTGTGAAATGGACCAGATTATCAAGGTAGAGGTGCCAACTTCAAATAACAAAGGATTAACTTGGTCAGATGATCTCTACTGCAGACAAGAATTATGAAATCTAGACATCTGAGTTTAAGAGATAACCAAGTAGTTTTGAAGGTACCAGTGAGATATGTGTTTCTAAGGCATAGCACAGAAGGCAGGAATCCAGAATCTGCCTTAAATGAAGCATCAGAAGGCAAAGTTTTGGGATAGCAAAGTAGCTTGAAAATTCAGGGAGAAATTCCAGAATAAAAGGCAGAAAGAGAGTAAATGAATTGCCAAACATATGTATAAACACTAGCCGAATACTAGGATGGCCACTGACCTATGCATGCACAGAAGAGGCTCCTGGAGGCCCAGTGAAAACAAAAGTGGGATGCTGAAAGAATCCAGTAGAGATTTCAAATGCTGTCCAAACAATAGAAAGAAAAACACAGGGAAGAATTTAAGTCTAGCCACATTAACTTCCAGCTATAATTAAAACAAAGGTCTTCAAAGGAAATTAATTTAATTCAGCCTCTATGACATATACTCACAATACAATAAAAATTACTGGATGATGAATAAACAGGAGATTATGACTAGGACTCAAAAAATAAGCTGTCAAAAATTGACCAAGGTTTATCTTAAAGGCAAAAAGACAACTTATACAGTGGGAGAAAATATTTGGAAACCACATATCTGTTAAAGATTTAACCCAGAGTATATAAAGAAATCCTTCAACTTAACATAAAAACAACCCAATTTAAAAATGGGCAAAATACTTGAATAGACATCTCTCCAAAGAAGATATACACGCTGCTAGAAAGTACATGAAAAGCTGCTCAATATCATTAGCCATTGGGGAAATGCAAATCACAACCACAATGAGGATCCACGAGTGGTTCAGTAGTAGAATGTTCAGCTTCCATGCTGGAGACCCGGGTTTGATTCCCAGACCATGCACCCACCAAAAATAAAAAATAAACACAATGAGATCATATTTCCCACTTATAAGAATGACTGCTTTTTTAAAAATAGAAAGTAAGTTTTGACGAGGTTGCAGAAAAATAAGAATACTCATTTCTGATGACAGTGTGCAATGGTGCAGCCACTGTGCAAGATAGTTTGCTGGCTCTTTGGAAAGCTAAGAATAGAACTAGCATATGACCAGGCAATCCCACTTCTCAGTATATATCCCAAAGACTTGAAAGCAGGGACTCAAAAAGTATTTGCACACCAATATTCAGTATTCGGGAATTATTCACAATTCCCAAAAGATGGAAGCAACCCTAGTGTCCAGCAAATGATAAATGGATAAATAAAATGTGGTATTTACCTGCAGTGGAATATTACTTAGACATAAAAATGAAGTCCTGATAATGCAACAATTTGGATGAGCCTTATAGATGTCATGTTGAGTAAAATAAGCCAGACAAAAAAGAACATGTGTTGTATGATCTCACTTATTTGAAACAATTAGAATAAGCAAACTCAGAGAGTCAGAGTCTACAATATAGGTTCCCAAGGGACAGGATGGGGATAGGGAATGGGAAGTAATTAACTTAAAATATAAAGTGTTCCTTTTCATAATGATCAAAATGTTTAAGTAATGGATGGTGGTGATGGTAGCTCAACATTGTGAAAACAATTAACAACACAAATATATATATGTGTGTATGTGTGTGATTAAAAAAGAAAATATTTGATGGCCTATATGGTAACAGAATTTTAAAAATCAAAAAAGAAATAGTAAATGACTTTTCAAGTCTGATGAAGATATGAATACATAAATCCAAGAAGGTCAATGAACAGGAAGCAGAATAAACCTAAGGGGAGCTATACCAAGACACGTTATAGTCAAACTATAGGCCAAGGACAAAGACATAATCTTGAAGAGAGCAAGAGAGAGGCGACACATCACGTGCAGGAGATCCTCAGACTAGCATCCACTTTCTTATTAGAATCCCTGGAGGCCAGAAAGCAGTGAGAGGACATCTGTCAAATGTGGAAAGAAAAAATATCCAAAAATAATGTACCTAGCAAGGATGTCCTTCAAAAGTAAAGAAGAAATTAAGATATTTCTGGATAAAGAAAAGCCCAGAGAGTTCATTATCACTAGGCATGCCTTCCAAGAAATACTAAAGGTAGTCCTTCACATTGAATGGAAAGGACACCAGATGATAATTCAAAGCTATATGAAGATATAAAGCCTCCATTTTATTGAGTAAATATAAATGCCAATATTATTGATTTTTTTCATTTTTTAATGCTGTCTTTTACTTCATAGGCTTAAAATTTCAATGCATTAAAAACAAGCACAATTCTTCTTTCTGAGAATGCAGTGAATAAAGATTTAACTTGTCATGAGAATCACATGAAGAAGGATAGGAGGATGTAGGAACAGAATACATATATAGGCTACTGAAGTTAGGTTGCTAGCAATATAAACTAAATTATGATTGATTTACAATGTTAAATGTAATTCCCATGGACTCCATAAAGAAAATATCTTAAAGTACATAATATGAAATGCAATGTGATACAGAATGATTCTTTAAAAAAAAAACCATCTAAGCAAAAAGGAAGGCAGTAATGGAGGAAACGAGGGACAAAAAAAGGTAGAGCTTACAAATAACTAACAATGGCAGAAATCAGTCTTGCTTCATCAGTAATGACCTTAAATGTAAATGGATTAAATGCTCCAATCAAAAGGTAAAATGAATAAGAGATTGACAGAATAAATAAACTATGACTCAACTATATGCTATTTCCATAGAGACTCATCTTGATCCACAAATACAAATAAGTTGAAAGTAAAAGAGTTGAAAAAAATACTCAATTAAATGAAATTCTAGAACTGAAATGTTTAATATAACTGAGATAAAATTAGCTGTATGGCTGAACAGTCATTGGAGAAACTAGAAGTATCAGTGAATTTGATAATAGAGAATTGAAAATATTACATCTTCAGGATTGAGGAAAAATTTGAAGGGAAATTAACAGGATTTCAGTGACCTATAGGATAATATCAAATAGTCAAATAACTGGGGGTCAGACGTAAAAGAGAACTGTCAGAAGGTAATACTAGAAGAAATAATTGCATGAAAAATCTAAACAAATATTAAAGAAGCTCAGCAAAGCCCAAGCAGTCTAAAAGCAAAAGCAAAACAAAAAATAATAAACTAAGCCCATCATCATGAGGTTATCGAAATCAAAGATAGGACATACTGAGAGTAGCCAGAAAAAAATCCACACATCATAAATATGAGTGACAGGTTACTTCTCATCAGAAAAAGAAAAAAAAAATGAGGCCAGAATATTGTTACCAATGGAGCAGCCAGTAATATTAAACATATAGAGGTATAGCTAAAAGCCAATAATCATGCATGATATGTTGTCTGGCTATAATAGAATTAAATTATAAATCAGTAGTAATGAGTTGTTTAGAAAAAACCCTGCATTTTAGAATCCTCTCCTCACATGGTTCTGAAAGTACCTGATGCTACCCTGTCTCTAGACTTCATTTTGTGTAAATCGCTGTATCTCTTTGCCCAGTTTGCTCTCCCTCTTTAGTTGGATTTAATCTTCCATTTAACCTTTCCATTGTGTTCTGAATTTTAATAGATATATTTGTCATTCTAGTAAATTAGATTTCGCTCTCTTCCAAATGTATGGTACTTTGAAAAAACTTTCCCATGTCCTCATTTTGGTTTTTCATTCTTTATATATTTCATAATTTTGAACTTTAATAGTTTACACCAGTGTTTATATGGTTTATCTCTATTTATTCAGCTATTAATTTTCACATTTGTTGTATATGTGTATATGTTGACTTTTACATTGTGATTAATTCTCATGAATAATATGAAAATGTTAAATTTTCTTATTTTCAACAAGGCTTTCTTTGTGGAAGTCTCACGTCTTGTGGCCTTTAGCTCCTGCTGACATCAATGTTAATTTATTAACGTTGGATTTCTTACCTCATGGTGGTGAACATTCAGACCCCACGGACTAATATGGGATTGGGGTTTTCATTTCCCCAACATGATACTTTTTTTCCATGAATGGCTCTGGGTAGTTGGCATGTTTCTTGATGTTTCCCTAGATTTGTGGTTTTCTAGCCCAATTTCCATATAAATTATAGCCAATAGTATATCCTTTTTTTTTCTTTGCAGAGGGCCCTTTTCCAACTAACCACATCATGTACGGTGAAAACCTCAGTCCCTGTTCCATCATGAGAAATAACACCCCAATCCATCAACCTCACCCAGCCCCCATACCTCTGGGCTACTTCAGCATCAGCAGAAAGTTCTCTTTATGTTCCCCCTGCATTTATAACAGCTAGAAAATCTCTTTTCTTTCTACTGAGTTTGACAGTGTATTTTCCTAATGCATTTTATTTTTAGAATTCAGCATTTTTTCTGTAGGAGTATAGAATATTTTGACATCTGTAGGAGGAATTTTTATAGCAGTACAATGCAGGAAAAGAATGGTAACCGTTTAACATATTTAACCTCCTCTGCCCACTAAATAATTAACATAGACATTTCTATGTTATTAATCTATTACTTTAGGGGGTTAAGGCTATTTATTATATTTCTGTGTCCAAAGTTATCCAACCAACTCCCTATTGTCATTTCGGTTGTTTCCAGTCTTTCTCATAAACTGAGATAGATAAAGAATACTGCATGATATAGCTAATTTTTCAAACGTAGTAGGAAAAAATCAAAGGATATATATAAAATAAAAACAAAGAAAAAAGAATATAATGTTCTATGTAGTAAGTAACAATAGTCAAGGAAAGTAAACAAATATGTAAGTACCACTATTATCCAGGGGCAATGTTTCAGCTATATTAAAGGACTTTCTTATTTTTAATAGGTTAATTTTTTTTGTTTTTTTAGCCAAGAATTCACTTATTTTATCTTGTATATTCCTATGAACTAAAATAGATTGGCATAATCTGGTTCAACATTTTTTTCAATGCAGTTTTTTGGGGGCAGTGCAGTGCATGACCCAGGAGTCGAACCCGGGTCTCCTGCATGGAAGGTGAGCATTCATTCTACCACTGAACCACCCCAGCACCCTCAATGCAATTTATTGACATATATTCACACACCATAAAATCCATCCAAAGTATATAATCAGTAGCTCACAATGTCATCACATAGTTGTGTATTCATCTCCACAATCAATTTTAGAACATTGTCATCCTCCAAAAATAAAAATAAAACCCCAAAACATTTCATACTCCTTATGCCTCTGTATTACTGACCTCTAGCCTGGTGTGTGGTACACTTGTTACTGTTGATAAACGACCATTAGAATATTACTGTTAACTATAGCCTATAGCCTGAAATAGGTATGTTTCCCAATGTACAACCTGAATGTCAACTCCTTAATAGTGACACACATGTGTTCTCATTAATGAAAGAGCTTATTTATATTTGTATTGTCAGTCACAGTCATCATCCTCCATGAGATTCACTGTGTCTTACAGACCCATGTTTTAGTGTCTAGCATTCCTTCTAGTAATATACATGACTCTAAATTTCCCATTTCAACTGCAATCACACACATAATTCAGTGCTATTAATTACCCTCATTGTAATGTTCTACCATCACCTCTGTCCATTTCCAATGATTTAAATGCAACTTAATTTAAAATTTTGTGCATATTAAGCATCCACTCCACGTTCTCTAGCCTCTTTCAATCTCCTAGTAACTTATATTCTAGATTTTATAGGTTTACATATTATAGTAAGTTCATATTAGTGAGATCACACCATGTTTGTCCTTTTGTGTCTGACTTATTTCACTCAACATAATGTCTTCAGGTTCATCTATAGTCTCATGTGCTTCGGGACTTCATTCCTTCTTAGTGATGAATAATATTCCATCATTTGTACATACCACATTTTGTTTATCCATTCATCAGTTGATGGACACTTGGGTTGGTTCCATCTTTTGGCAATTGTGAATAATGCCACTATGAACATCAGTGTGCAAATGTCTGTTCACGTCCCTGCTTTCAGTTCTCCTGGATATATACCTAACAGCAGGATTGTCAGATCACATGGTAGCTCTGTTCTTAGCTTTCTGAGGAACCACCAAAGTACTTCCACAGCACATGTACTATTTTACATTCCCACCAGTAGTGAGTAAGGGTTCCATCCTCACCAACCCTTATAGTTTCCTGTTTGTTTAATATCAGCCATTCTACTAGGTGTGAACTGATATCTCATTGTGATTTTGATTTGCATTTGCCTAATAGCTACTGAAGATGAGCATCTTTTAGTATTTGTATTCCTCATTGGGAAAACATCCAGTCTTTGCCCAATTCTTAATTGGGTTGTTTGTCTTGTTAGTGTTGAGTCATAGAATTTGCTTATTCTGGATATCAAATCCTTATCAGATATATGGTTTCCAAATATTTTCTCCAATCATGCCAGATGCCTTTTCACCCTTTTGATAAAGTCCTTGAAAGTACAGAAATATTCTATTTTAAAGAGGTCACATTTATCTATTGTTTTTCTTTAATTGCTTATGATTCCTTGTAAAATCTAGGAAACTACCTCCTATGACTAGATCTCCAAGATTTTTCCCTGTATTTTCTTCTAGTTTTATGGTACTGACTCTTATATTCAGATTTTTTTTTTATCTATTTTGAATTAATTTTTGTATAAGGTATCAGATCGGAGTCCCCTTTCATTCTTTTAATCTGGATATCCAGTTCTCACAGCCCCATTTATAGAAGAGATTGCTCCATCCCAGTTGAGTGGGCTTAGGAGCCTTGTCTAAAATCAACTCACCATTGTAGAGGTACATGGGTGGTTCAGTGGTAAATGCTCACCTGCCATGTGGGAGACCCAGGTTCAATTCCTGGCCCAAGCAACCCCCCCCCAAGTAAAATACAAAATAAAATAAAAATCAATTGACCATAGATCTTAGGGTCTATTTCTGAACTCTCAATTCAAGTACATTAATTAATATATCAATCTTTATGACAATACCATGCTGTTTTGATCATTGAAGCTTTATAATATGCTTTAAAGTTTGGAATTATGAGTCCTCCAATTTCATTCTTATTTTTCAAGATGTTTTTGGCTACTTGAGTCCCCTTCCCTTCCAAAGAAATTTAATAATTAGCTTTTCCATTTCTGCAAAGGAGACTTTTGGAATTTTTGTTGTTATTGCATTGAATCTGCAGATCAACTTAGGTAGAATTGACGTATTAATGACATCTAGCCTTCCAATCCATGAATGTTTTCATTCTGTCATTCCATTTATTTAGGTCTTCTTTTATATCTTTTAGCAAGGTTTTATAGGTTACTGAATATAGGTCCTTTATATTCTTGGTTAAATTTATTCCTAGATATATGATTCTTTTAGTTGGTATTATAAATGGAATTTTTTTCTTGATTTTCTCCTCAGAGAGTGTTCTATTAATGTTTAGAAACACTGCTGAGTTTTTGTGGGTTGAACTAAATCATGCCACTTTGTGGAACTTAACTTCTGTAGCTTTCATCATTTTTAAGGGCATTCTAAATGTAGGACCATGTCATTTGCAAATAGTGAAAGTTTTACTTCTTGCTTTCCAATTTGGATGCCTTTTATTTCTTTTTCTTGCCTAATTGCTCCTGCTAAAACTTCTAGCACAATGTTGAACAGCAGTGGTGACAGTGGGCATCTTCCTGATTTTAGAGGGAAAACTTTCAGTTTTTCACCATTGGGTATGATGTTAGCTGTGGGTTCTTTCATATATTCCCCTTATGTGTTGAGGAAGTTTCCTTCTATTCCTATCTTTTGAAATCTAGTTATCAAGAAAGGATATTAAATTTCATTAAACACCTTTTCTATGTCAATTGAGATGATCATATGGCTTTTCCCTTTTGATTTGTTAATATGGCCTATTATATTAATTTATTTTCTTGTGCTGAATCACCCTTGCATATCTGGAATAAAACCCACTTGATCATGGTGTTTTGGGATTCGATTTGCAAGTATTTTTTTTTGAGGATTTTACATATATTTTAATTAGATTGGGTTGTAATTTTCTTTTCTTATAGTATCTTTATCAGCCTTTGTTATTAGGATGATGTTGGTTTAATAGCTTTCCCTCATCTTCAATGTTTTGGAAGAGTTTGAGCAGGATTGGTATTAAGTCTTCTTGGAATTATTGGTAGAATTATCCTGTGAAGCCATCTGGTCCTGAGCTTTTCTTTCTTGGGAGGTTTTTGATGACTGATTCATTCTATTTATTTGTGATTTGTTTGTTGAAGTCTTTTATTTCTTTTCAAGTCAGTATAGGTTGTTTGTGTGTTTCTAGAAATCTGTCCATCTCATTTTAGTTGTCTACTTTGTTGGTGTACACTGTTCATGGAATCCTCCTATGATTTTTAAAAACTTTCTACCAGGATCTGTGGCAATATGCCTCTCCACCCCCCCCCCCCCCCCCACATACACACACACAGACTTCTGATTTTCTATTTTTTGTATCTTCTCTCTTTTGTCTTAGTCTAGCTAAGGGTTTGTCAATTTTATTTATCTTCTTAAGTGCCAACTTGTGATTTTATTGTTATAATTATTGTCTTTTTGTTCCTAATTTCATTTTATTTATGCTCTTATCTTTGCTATTTCTTTCCCTCTGCTTGTTTTGGGATTAGTTTTCTGTTATTTGTCAAGTTTCATAAGGTGTTCAGTTAGGGTGTTGATTTTAGCTCTTTCTTCCTTTTTAGTGGAAACATTTAGGACTATACATTTTAATATCAACCCTGCTTTCACTGCATCCATAGGTTTAGGTATGTTGTGTTTTTGTGTTCATTTGTCTTGCTCTCTTGAAATTTCTTCTTTGATCTACTGATTGTTTAAGATTGTACTGTTTAACCTCCATAAGTGTGAATACTTCAGTTCTCCAGCTGTTATTGATTTCCAGCTTCACTCCATTATGATCAGAGAAAGTGCTTTGAATAATTTCAATCTTTTTAAATTTATTAAGGCTTATTTTGTGCCCCAGCATGTGCTCTATCCTGGATAATGTTCCATGACCACTTAAGAATAATTGACATACTGCTGTTTTGGAGTGCAGTGTTGTATGTATGTTAGGTCTAGTTCATTTATCATATTACTTAGGTTTTTTTGTTTCCTTATTGATCCTCTGTTTGAGGACATTCTGTCATTGAAGAGTGTAATGTGTTGGTCTCATTGATCTCCACTATTTTATAAAGAGGTCTATTACTCCCTTCAGTTTTGTGGCGTTTCCCTCTTATACTTTGGGGCACATTGATTAGGTTCATAGATATTTATATTGTTATTTCTTCTTGGTGAAGTGCCCTTTTTATTAATATATAGTGTTTTCTTTGTCTCTTATAACATTTTGCATTTAAAGTCTACTTTGATATTTTTTGTGATTAGTGGACTAATTTGATTTTGTTGTTGTTATTGCTTCTGTGCAATACCTTTTTCTATCCTTTCACTTTCAAACTTCTTGTATCTTTAGGTCTAAAATAAGTTTCTTGTAAACAGCATAGAGATGGATCATATTTCTTTATCCATTCTACATATCTGTCTTTTAATTGAGAAGTTTAATTCATTAACATTCAGTGTTGTTGCTGTAAAGCTTTTATAGGTTGTACATATTTTTAATCTTTCTTTTTACCCTTTAGTTACCCTTTCTGATAATCTTCATTTCTACACTCTCCTCCAAGCCTCTCTTTCCTGTCTTTTCCTTTCAGCCTTTAGAACACCTTTTAGTATTTCTTATAGAACAGGTCTCTTGCTAACAAAGTCTCTCAATTTCTGTTTATCTGAGAATACCTTAAACTTTCCCTCATTTTTGAAAAATAGTTTTGCTGGGTAAAGAATTCATGGCTGGAAAATTTTCTCTTTCCATATCTTAAATATCTTGTACTACTGCCTTTTCATCTCCATGGTTTCTTTTGAGAAATCAGCACTTTGTCTTATTTGGCTTTCCTTGTATTTGGTGAATTGCTTTCTTTCACTGCTTTCAGAATATTCTTTCTCTTTTGCATTTGACAGTCTTATTAGTATGTGTCTTGGAGTGGGTCTGTTCAGATTTATTCTGTTTTGAACATTGGGCTTCTTGGATTTGCATATTTATGACTTACAAGATTGGTAAATTTTCAGCCATTATTTCCTCCAATATTCTTCCTGGCCCTTTACCTTCTCTTCTCTTTCTGGGATATCCATGATGCATATGTTTGTGCACTTTTTGTCAATCATTTCCCTGACACATTGCTCAAATTTTTCCATTATTTTCTCTGGGTTCTTTTGTCTATTTGAATTTGTATATGCTGTCTTGTAGCTCACTGACCCCTTCTTTTGCCTCTTCAAATGTGCAGTTGTTTCTCTAAGTATGTTTTACTTTAGTCTATAGTGTCTTTTTCATATAATTTTGTTTTTCTGTGTATTCTTTCAAATTCTTCTCTATGCTCGCCCATTGTCTTCTTACTATCCTTAATCTCTTTAGCCATCTCATTGAATTTGTTTAGGAGATTGGTTTGAATGTCTTTGGTTAGTTGTTCCAAATTCTTTGTCTCCTGTAACTTTTTAATTTGTCCCTTTGACTGGACCATATTTTCCTGAATGTTAGTATATCTTGTGATTTTTTGTTGATATCTGGTCATCTGATTATCTAGATGGGTCTATTCTGAAGGTCAGTTTCTCTCTCATGTATGATTTTGTTGTTGATTGGGTTTATATATTAAGGCTCTTCATTGATATTTGGGTTGTCAGTGTTTCCTAGCCAACATAGGACCAGGTATCCACGCAGGTACTGGATCCAGTGGGCCCTAGGAGAGTATCTGAGATGACTCTAAAATGTCCCCCTTTTTTTCCTGCACTTTCTAACCTGTCCAACCATGCCTCTCTTCAGCTGCCAATTTCCTTGTGTGGAAGCATAACTTTTGTCCAGAAAGCACATGGTTGATCATGGGGTCCCTCATAGTTGGTTTGTTTTTTATAGCAATGAGTGGTCTAGAAAATGAAAGAATATTGTAATAAACCAGAGCCAACTTCCTTTGATGACAATTCATCTCAGAATGAAACCTGTCATGCTTTCAAAACATTAATGTGACTATAGCAGATGTAGCTTTTATTTATCTCATGCTATATTCTTTTTATTATGAAGTGCTTATTCGATGCTAGCATTTAGAATCCTGCAAAGAATCACTTTATCAGTCTTGGAAAGGGGTAGCAATTGTCATTAGCATATCTCATTTGAAAGTATTATAAACTTTTTGGAACTATTCCTCCTAAATGGTCTTAACACCACTGAAGGCTATAGTTGCTTATTGAAGCTGAGGCAGTCTAGCTAAAAGCACTCCTTAAAGCTTTCCAGAACTCTCTTCTTAGAGGCAGCCTATTTATTAAACCTAGTAAACATAAAGATATAGGTAAAATTTTCCAGAAGAAGCAAAGCAAAACAAAGCAAAATAAACAAAACAAAAGCAAACTAAGGAAGAAATCAGCACAAAATCCATAGGATAATATGCAATGTTCTAGACAGAAATTGCTGAAAAAGACAATGGACAGGAATAGTTTAATTTCTAGCATTAATTTTACAGGAAGAGGTCAATGACATTCAGTGGAAACAAATTCAATTATTTTGACAATCAAGATATTCTACCTAAACTGACAGTAGACTCAAAGTTAAAAAAAAAAAACAAAAAAAAAAACATTTCCTGTTGCTCACTTGTGGTCTAAGAAGATCAGATTTTCTAATGCATTTTAGATTGAAGATAATGTAACTTCTATTTTCTATTTGAACTTCCTATTTTTGCTCATATGGACAATAGAATGCTAAAGTTCCTTCAGCTGGCAATTAGTTACCTAACTTTATTGTCAATCCCACAAAATAGTCTTCCTGATTACCACAAGTTTTAATTATATCCCTATAGTGTTATACAAAATGCAACATTGACCCCTGGCACAAATAAGATCAAAGAGATGTGTCTTGCAATTTTTGATGTGGTCAACCGAGTTTAGACAGGTTAAATAAGTTGCTTAGGGATATACAGCCATGATCAGAAAACAGTTATTCAGATATGCCCAGATATCCAGGGGGGACCGTGTGGAGAGAAATCAAATTTGATATGCTAGAAGAAGATAATTTAAAGGGAAAGCAGACCATCCTAAAAAGAAAATGTAAAATGTATTATCTCTTCAAAATCAGAAATTGGTTTTAAAGGTATAATAAGCAGGGAAAATAAAATAAGCACTTTTACCTGAATAGGGGACTCAAGATCAGTCTTCTCCCCTGTAGAATGTGTGTACACTTCAAGAAAGTCTTTTAATTTTAACTTTTATAGAAATATTTTGGGTATTAAATATTAAACAGAGCTCCTCAGCTGAAATATTTGGAGGAAATATGATGGAAAAGTTTAAGTATTATTGGAACTATATAGGAAGATGCATTGTTTCCTATTGTTGCTGTAGTAAATTATCACAAACTTACTGACTTGAAGTAACACATTTATTAATCTTACAGTTCTGAAGGACAGAAGTCCAAAATGGGTCTTAAGAGGCTAAAACCATTGTGTCAGCAAAGCTGTGTTCCTTCTACAGGCTATAAGGGAGAATATACTTCCTAGCTTTTACCAGCTTCTCAAGGCCACCTGCATTCCTTGGCTCGTGGACCCTTCCAGCATTTAAAAATCTAGTACCATATTATTTTCAAGTCTCTCTTTGACCTCTTCTTCAGTCATCACATTGCCTTCTCTCTCTGACCCCTCTGCTCTCTCTCCTTCTAAAGGCCCTTGTGATTACATTGGTCCCAGCTGGATAATTTAGTTTACTCTTCCCATCTCAAGAACTTTAAATTAATCACTTCTGCAATTTCCTATTAAAAGGCCATTTTGAATAAGGTAATATTTAATATTCTTATGGTTTTTGGGTATTGGGATATGGGCATCAGTGGGGGACAATTATTACATCTACCACAGAAAACTAAGAGAGTATTATTTAAAACTTCTAAAGTTTTACCATCAGGTGAATAAGCTGCCATTTGTGAATAACAACAAATGAGAAAGCTAACACCTTGTCATTGCAGCAATGTCTGAGGCCTATAGCAGCTTAAATGTGTCTTTCAATCACAGTCTTCATGAGAAAATGATACCACACATTGTGTACATCTTTCCGGTCTCTTTCTTGTAGTGTTTTTTTTTCCCCCACTTGTTCTGCTTTTTACCTTGCTATAGCTGCCAAATGCCCTATATGACATTTCCTAGGACTCTGCTGCCAGCCAGATTTGGCCATTTCTGCTTAAATCCCACCTTTTCTCCCTACATTGTAAATAACACCAACTTATTTTCTTCATTCTAAGACATAAACTTTTAAAAACATGCCTGAAATTCGCCTGAATCTAAGAATCAATGTATATTTAATGTAGTGGTTTTCCTTTTCCCAAAACACTCTTATGAAATCTTTGTATCTGAGAATCCAGAAATAACAATCATCAAATGCTAGACTTTCTTAATAAAGATTGAAGCTGAGGGGTTGTGAGAACAGTTAGAAACAAAGGGCAGTGAAAGTCATAATAGTGGGAACAATTTGCTAAGTTGAATGAAAAAGAATTGTATCTGTTTGCTCCCTTAGGTTTTCAGGCTTGCATAAATTTTACATAGGAGGAACCTCCCCAGGATTGTCAGGAAAGCTGAGGCATTGGACTCTCCTGGTTCCAAGGCACAAATACTATGTAGCAGGGGTTATCATAGCAAGCAACATTGGCAAGGTAGATAGAAATCTAGAGAATATCTAAGGATGCCAACTGTGTCCCCTGGTCAAGCCTCCCAAGTCCCGATTGACAGCTTTTTCTAGATCAAGGACAGCATTTGGGGATGTCAGCAGCAGGAGTTTGTAATTATTTCTTCTGCCTTGAAATTCCCGAGAGGAGTAATCTGATGGGTCTGTTATTTCCCATCATTTGTGTTTAAGCAGAACTTTTGATGGTCCTTTTTAATGGGACAGCAGGACCATGTGTGTATGTTGCTGGGGAGGCTGATGGAGATGGTTGGCAGCAATCTTGCAGTGGTTCTTAAATACTTTTTGCATTATAGACCACTTTGAGAGCCTGATGAGGGTCTAGCAACCTCTCAATTTGTGCAATGCATCTATGAACACATTCACCACGTTTGTATACATATACTCACTCTATAAAGCCCATTTCATGAATGTGGGTTTGGGTTAAGAATCTATTTTACAGGGTTTTATGGATCATCCATTAACTCACTACATTTCAGGACATTTCTCCTGTAGGAATGAAGTAGCTAGATTGAACAAATTTAAGAATACAGGACATTCTATTCTGTGCCTCCATTCCAGGGTGCTTCCTTAACTCAATGCTTTCTCACAATTATACATATAAAGTCGAGTATCTGTATTTGCTTTGTAGATTGCTTTGTGTTATCTACACATAAAATTACATATCTGTGTAGTCATGTCTTATTGACTTATCCAATTATTCACAGCCGAATAATCTACAGTTAAACAACTAAGGGTAATTCAAGATCTGATTATGTGAATCTGTGATATTACAAATAGCTGCCTTTTATTGTACTTCTCTTTCTTCTTCCCCTCTTCTTTTTCTCTCATATCATTATCCTTCTATTTTTCCTGGCTTTCAGTGGGGTCTACCCCACTGTGTATTAACTTCTTCATTGGAGAATAAATCCAGAACTAACAAGGAGATAGAATTGAAATTTGCCAAGCTGAGCACTTAAGAATAGTCCTACTGAATGTTTTAGTTGGGAGAAAAAATAGATACGATTGATTACTCTAATTGCTTGATAGCAGTACCAGTCAGTAGCAAAGGGATATCTTCTCCAATGATGCTCAAGGCTTTCTTTGTATGTATTGATTACAGAGTTCTTATATCATTGGATATCCAATTCTGTGAGCTATTGCTAAGCCAGTTGATACATGCTATGGCCCCGAAAAATCAGATAGTGGGTTTAAAATTAGTACACTACAAGTATGGGAGTAAAGGCCCAAATTCATCAAAGTTTTATGCAACTGAGTTAATAGAACTATGTGAAATATTACCTATTAAGTAAGTCCTTTCTGATTGCCTAAAAGTTTGGGTTTGATGCAAAAGAATTTGAAGAACTTTTCTTTTATGCCTTTATTTATGTACTTATTTATTACCTACATGTTCCATATAACACACATCACTATGAGTGTTTTATAGATACAAGCACATTTGCTTTCCATTACAGTGCTATGAAATAGGTACTACAATCATTACCATATTCTACATAAAAAAAACTAAAGCACAGAAAAGTTAAAAACATGGCCAGCATGACAGAGATAGGTATGGGCAAGGCCAGGTTTTAAACTAGAGAATCTTGTTTAAATAGTTATAACCATTGAATTCTGCTCCTTCTATTTTAATGACCAAGAGATAAAAAAGAATAGGCGTTGCTATAAAGAAATGTTAAATTTTCCAGAAGAACATCATGTAACCCCACAGCTAGAAGCAAATCATGCAAGATTGAAGAAGCTCAGAAAGCACAACTCCTTACTTTTTAGCCTACCAAAAGATTTAGAATATTCTGTATTTTAAACGTTCATTCTCCATTGAATTACTCTATATAGAATTTTAAGAGTCATCCCCAAATAACATCCATCAGATGGATGTTATTTGGCTTGCAGTTAAAAAGCTAAATACTGGAGGGCATACCAAATCAGCTGAATCAGAGTATCTGAGACTGGAGGCTAAAAAATCTGCATTTTGAATAAACATATTATGCAACTTAATTCTTTCTAAAATTTGAAAGCTTCTCCTGTCTAGGATGAAAGAAAGGCTTGGTCACTATCTGGAAAACCTCACATTCTATTAAAATGTGCTACTATGAATGTGGAATCCAGGTCAACAGCAATGTGGTAGAGTCACTGTAAACTTCCTTAGTTTAACCACACCTGGAGTGCTGAGTTCATGACTAGGCACTGCCTTTTAAGGGGAATCACCTTGGCAGCAGTGTGGAGACTACTAAATTATATCAGGCTTATGATGATGGGCAATGTATGACTTTCTGGGCTACTCCTTGTTATAGATAGCATAGAAGGGATTCCTGCATTAGGTATGAAGTCTTCTTATGAATTTATGCATTCATTTATACATTCAATCAAGTGTATTGAGTGCTGGATAAGTGTGGGGGATAAATGCATTCATGAGTCAAAGTCCTTTCCCTTATGAAGTTAAACTTCTAGTGGTCTGTGTAGGATTGAACTGGATGCCTCATCTACTAATTAGCATTTGATCCCACTGTTGTTGACAGCACATCCACATAACAGCAGTTTAAGCAAGAGTAAAGTTTTTTTTTTTTTTAATCTTGCATAAACATCCCAAAGTCAATCCAAAGAAGATTATGGTCTCAAGGACCCGTTATACTTAATCTCTTTAAAGTTCTGTGCATAGACTTGCGACTTGATTTATAGCCCAAGATAGCAACTTCAGTAATCCAGAAAGCAGGATGGAGAAATGAATAAAGAAAAATAGATTAAGTGAAGATGTGCTTTGTTTATTAAGGAAGGTTCCCAAAAGTTTCCCTATAACATTTCTGCACCATGGCAGCATAGAGCCACAAGAGAGACTAAGAAATGTAATCTTTATTCAAAATACAGTTTAAATCAGGACCTGTTTCTGGTCTGATATCCCACAATTAAAAGTTATTTCAAATGACCTCATTTAATCTACTGTATAAAGGCACATTTAGAACAAAAATGTGCAATAAAAATTCCCATATAGAAAAGAGGAGAGTAGGAAAAGTACAGAGTCATCAGTCCTTAATCGATATCATCAGCTTTCTAGGGGCAGGCATCATAAAGGATCCCTTCTTTGATAATCAAGTAAATTTCTTAGAAAGTCCATCTGGTAGCTTCTGGTTCTGTGCTGTGGGAAGAAATCCCTTGTTCATTGACCTCCACTGTCCCTGGTTCTACTTCTGGAATTTTCTTCTTTGTCCATTGTCCTTTGTGGATGCCTTTCTTGGGAATTGCACACTTTTTGGGATCCAGTGCCCTTAGAAGTTTGAGAATTAAGGGATTACTTTAGCGATTAGGCAGGCTATTCCAGTCCAAACTTTGGTTTCGTTAGCAAAATAATTACATCAAAATCATAGTAAGTGTCTTCTGGTAAATTTCATGTGTTTATCACCAAACCCAAGTGTCTCTACATCTGATTAGACATCATTTCTTTAGGCTTAAAACTCTGGCCTTCTGCTTATTGACCCTTGGCAACTACCCATTCCCTTCTGTCTCAGTTAAATTAAGGCAACTTTTTTCTTTATTTAGAGGAATCAAATAGAAAATTTAAGAGGTACACATGTGAGATGACACACAGACACTCTTGCAAAGACAGAGGTGAGAAAGGTAAGAGGCGAGAGGCAGTGTGAGGCCATTTGCTTTTATAGATTAACTTAATTTACTCTTCCTACCCCTTCTTTGTTCGGGGCTCTTCCTCCTCTCCTGCCTTTTTTCCAGGGTGGTGCCTGGTGGTAGATAGTGCATTTGGGGGGGTCATTTGGCTGCACCCGTCTCATAGATGACTCACTCAGGTGGGGGTCATTTGGCCCCTAGGTGCTGTTTGTTGCTCTTCTCAGAGATGTCTTTCTCCGTGAGGCCCGAACACTTTGGAGTTTGCATTTGCTTAGTCAGCCACCGCTCTATTCTAACCCTGCATCGTTTCTTCCTCAGAGACTTCTAATGCCCCTTTATTTTAGGGGCTTTTGGCCAATGGTCCATCTTCTGTAGTTGCTTCAAGCTGTCTGTGGGTGGCAGGCCCTACTTGTGGGCATACAGAAGTCTCTGTGATGCTATTGATGGTGGCTGGTCGAGCTCAGGGAACAGGAGTATAGCCTCTGGTAAGGAAAAGTTTATTGTGAAAGGTTTCTAATCTGGAAGATGCAACTTGGTAAGAAGTTAAATGCAAAGGCTGATCAATAGCAAGAGGAGGACAGAAATGAGCAGGCCTAGGAGGGACATTAGCTAGGTGAGACTGGGGAAGAGGGAAGTAAATGACCATATTTAAGGCTATCTTAAGACCATCTAAAACAATAGGTTTAGGAGGGAAGGCAAAATTTTTAATCTGCCTTTTGTTTCTTCTATTTTGGGCAGAATATTCTTAAAGTAAGTTACTTTAAAAAACAGTCACAGTCTATCACTTAGCAAGGCATTTGCTGGCATCACTTGCAACTGCTTCACTTTGGCAATACACGGCAATTGGATTTTTTAATTGTACAAAGTCCCAAATTACATATTCCCCATTAACTTAAATGCGTGTCATAGATATGAAGTATGTGTTTGTAGCAGTGATAATTTCTTCTTTGTTAAGTTGAAAGTAGAAAGAAGCATCTAACACAGATGAAATATTGAATTTTTCCTATTATTTCTCATAATACTGTCATCTCAAGACATCAATGGGAATGTTTAACTGTATTTTTACTTTGCCATAACATAAAGATCACTAGCTTTCCAGACTGTGATGTTGTATGCATTTACCACTTCATATCTGACAAATATTTTAGGTTCTGTAGTGTACAGTACCCCACTTTGACATACATTTGTTTTATTTAGAATTAAGATGTTATGAATCACAAATAAAATTTTTTTAAAATAACAAAGAATTAAATAGGAGATAAATCTGTTTCTCTCTTCAATAAAAGACCTGGAAATCAGTCTACTGTTGGTTTAGTTCTTTACAATGTTAGGGACATTTTACTATAAAATTGTACTTCTAAGTTTAGCTTCTTACTCGTGTCTCTTTATTCCAGACAGAAAAATATAGGAGGATTTAAAAAAAAAGAGGCAGAGATAACAATGCTTACAGTCTTTTAAGGACACATGTCATAACATTTCTGCCTTTATACCTTTTACCAGATCTTGCTCACGTGCTTATACACGGCTCCAATGAAAGCAAGGAAAATGTAATCTTTTTCTAGGGGGAACTGAGTTCTCAGCTGAAAATCAGAGGTTCTATTACCATAGCAAAATGAGAGAAAGACTGCTAGGATCCAAATAGGCATCTCTGTCACATATTTAAGACTATTTAAACTCTAAGGGTGTATGATTCAAAAATGCACTCTAACCAAGATCTTCAAATATGGGCTGATAGTTTCTTGGACCACATAGTCCTTCAGACAGTTAATTAGTGTTAATTGTTCCCAATCTTACACCCTATTATTTTAAAGAAAATGAAAAGAGGAAAAACCTGACTCAGAGCAGATGAAATTACAATTTAATAGTATGAGAAAACTACATAATTATTAAAGTAAACATCAAGAAAATGTGTACATTAGGATATAGTGTATAATCTCGGTCTGGAGGAATTTGAAGAACTATGAGATCAGAGAGGTCTGACTTCACTCCCCAACAGCCTAGATGCCCAGATACCACTTTCTGAGAGCCCGAATAATAATTTGTCTGGGGTCAGGTATGGACATTGGTGTCAAAACAAAATAAAAACAATCAACATCCCCCACTGATTCTGTGTGCAGCCATCATTGAAAATTACTGACATATTGTTAAGGAAGACTTCATTGAGGAGACATAATTAAAATCAAACCATAAAGGATAGATAGAATGTGTGTTGGTAGATAGCAGAGTGGAAGAGTAGAAATCTGACATTTAAGTACCAGGAAAGTATCCATGTATTTAGCATTTCCTTTATAAAAAGCCATGACAGCCACTCATGGGTTTAAGAATGTATGCATATTCTGTCACCAATACTCCACTTCCATTTTTCATCTTGTTTAGTTTCCTTGCTTTCCATTCTGATGGTTTATATAGAGATTCTCCCTCATTTGGGGGCATTTGCATAGAGGAGTCACCCAGACTTCTATTTGATTTCTCCGCCAGTTTCTGCCTCAATTCCCCACACTTCAGTCCTTGTCCAAATATTACTAATCTCTGCACCAACCTGAATTCTGTGATACTACAATTATCTCTCCTCCATCACATACATCCAACATGTACAGTAAAATGGAATACATAGGAAGAAATTTAAGAAACCAAAATTCATCTAATAAGGTCCAAACTATAGATCGAGTCTCCAACTCTTCATAGTCTAATTTTCTCTCTGTACAACTTTAAAAAATTTTTGATTCCCCATTGCTTCCAGTTTATGGTTCCCATTCCCCTTAAACATTTTTTTCATTTTACCTAGATGGCAGGTCTCTATACTTTGACAAGAGTCAGCTCTAAATTCCATTTCTCAATTAAGTAGTGTAGTGCATGTAGAGCTCATTAGGAGAATGCCAGAGGCGGTAGGGCAGGACTGTAGATACACTCTCTAGTTCCCTGGTTAGCACTCAGAAGCATCTCTTTATCAGATAGTCTCTGATATGGGCTCAAGTGACCCTATGATAACATCTATTTTCTAGAAGTATTTGGAATTTGTTAACTACTTATTTCAAGTAATTTTTCAAAATAACCTTTCTTTATAGAACCTGGACATTTTATATTTAATCTTTTCCAAATATGTTCTACATTAACTCTGAAATATCTCCTCCAGAGCTTGGCAATATAATCACATTGATTGCATTCCCATTTCTTTATTTCCAAAGTGTACCAGGTAATTGTAGAGGTGTAGCAGAGTCTATGCTAGGTTTGGATTCATCTACTATGCTAATAAAACTTTTAATCCCTTGGTATTGACAACCTAATAGTTCTCTCTGCGTATGTGCCTACATTTTATAGCATAAAGAAAATCCTATTATTAGGAGCTAAATTAATAAAACAGAATGATTGATAGTGTTGTTTTTGAAAGATTAAAATATTCAGTTTTGTATCTCCCGTCTTGCTTGCCACCAAGGTCAGAGTCCCCAAAGCAAATTTAAAAAGAAATTTGAATATTTTGTAGGGCTAACCAAATACAAAAAGAAAACATCCCAATGAATGACATTCCAAATGCAAACTAGTGGGTATGGTAGATGTGACACAAAATGTAGATAACAAACTCTTACAAGTTAATCTTAGTTAAAAGATTTACCAGGACTTATTAAAAAACAAAACTGAATTATCTGAACTTTTACATGTATGTATTGTTCCCATGGAAGCAGATTCTGTATACAGGAGTATGTAGGACCTGAGGTTTGTATCAGTATGAGGTCTGACCAAGGACGATGCAGGTCTTCCTGTATTTCACTCACTGAATTCATTCAAGAGTGTAGGAGACTAAAGTTAAAAAGAGCTTTGATATAAACTCTAGGGATTACAAAAACATGAAAAATCACAGAGTGATCCATAGGCCACATATTGGCCACTTCCATCTACTATATAATATAAAAACACTAGAGACTAAATGCAACCTGGGATTATATACAGGCATTGAAAAAGGGTCAAATTTGCTATTTTGCTGACATGTATAGAGATATGTCTGGATTTGCCTGTAGGTTCAACCTGCCAATCAGTAGTCTCAAACAAGTGAAAAACCAGTTTATCTTTCCCCTGTTGGCTCAGCCTCAAAAGAGAATACGAAATAAGGGGAGCGTGAAATCCTGCAGGATCTTTGAGCATATTTAAATGCCACTTCAATTAAAGAAGATGGTATTAATATAGGAGAACACAGAGATTAAATAAAAAGAAACATACCCAAATATATATGGAATTTAGCATATATATGTCTGTGATAAAAGATGAAGTTTTCAACAAACATTGTTGGGATAAAGAGCTAGCTACAAAGGAATAATAAACCTGGTTTCCCTTGTCATCTATTACATCAAAATAAATTATACATGGACCAAATATTTAAATGTTAAAAAATAAAATGAAAGTACTGGAAAAAAAACAAAGGCACAAATCTTTGAGTAGATAAAGGCCTTTTATGTGAAATAAAGAAATGAAATCCATAAAGGAATAATAACTTTTACTGCATTTACAGTTTAAAGTCCTAAATAGACGAACCCCAAATTAAAAAAATAGGATGAAATTAAATATTTATGAAAATTGTGCTATACTTGTAGACAAAGTACTAATTTTCTTCATGTGCAAAGAGCTCTTCAAATTAACAATACCTCCATAAATTTCTAAAAATTTATCCTGGGTTTGGAAACCCAGTTGTGGAAATTAGCTTCATTAAAGCATTATTTGTAATGGTAAAAAAACTGAAACAAATAGGAGACTGTTTATTAAATTATTTTATAGCCAAATAGCCCTGAAAATATGGTACAGGCAAATGAATTATGATTCATCAGCAGCCAATAGGAAAACAAACAAATTAATAAAGCTTATTTATATGTGCAGATAAGGAAAAATATGAGAAAAAGCTTTAGAAAAACATGTATAATATAATTTTATGTGTTTCTGTAGAAGGCAAGACTATCATAAATGCTTGTAGAATAATAAAAATTTGTGGAATGATATGAAAGAAATTATAAATAGTGGTTATCCCTGAGGAGTGGGACTTGAGGAATTGGAGACAGGAAGTACAAATTTACTGTTCACTTGAAAATTATCCGGATCAAACAAATCATCTGATTTATTCAAATAAAAAAGGAATTCAAAAACTTCAAAGAGAAAATAAACAGTGCTTCTGCCACTTTCCAGTGTTTGCTTCCAGATAGCTCACTTAGATCCTGACCTCTAGCTCTCCATTCTCTTTGGCCTTGGAATGGCTTATGAGTTGCCTCAGTGAGGCATATTTTGGTAGAGACTAATCCTGACCTTTCAAATTTCATTTCTTCATTAGAAGCTGCAGCCCAAGCAAACTAGTCCAATAGCTTGAGAGGAAGGTGGCCACAGAGTGAAGCAATTAAATCTTAGCAAGAGCAGAGGCATTCACCCCGAGCGTTCGGTACAAGCTACCATTTGCCAAGCACGTTATCACTGCCAAGGCTTCGCATGAGCTGCAGAGGAATGTATTATTCAAGGACTTCTGTGCCCACGGCCAAACCAATATCTGTTTTGTAGCACCCACTTGGCTGACATTGAGAACTATAAAATGCTAGACTTGGAAGAGACATTGAAGGTTATTTAGTCTGACCCTTTCATTTGATATATTAGGAGTGCAAGACCAAGCAACAGCCTGGTCTTTCAGCTAGAGGAGGGCAGAGCTGAAGCTGAGATGTCTCCTATCTTCTTGTCCAGTGCTATTGTCCTGGATACAATGGTGTTGATAGTCTAGTAAAATTTCAAATGTGAAGACAGACAACTATTTTGACTCTTCTTTTTCATTATCTTTATTGACACACTAAATGAATAGTTTCTGTTTCCCCTGAAAACAGCAGAAGTGCTGTTCCTTCAGAATGGTGTATAAATATGGAATCTTTTTAGCCAGGATGAACTTGAGACACAATGGTTAAAAGCAAACTCTAGAATCACAGTATCTAATTTTGAATCCCAGCTCCGTAACTTGCTAATGGTTGTAAACTTAGTGTGTCAGTCATTTCATACTTCGGTTTCTTCATGTGTAAAATGGGAAAAACAATAGTAATACCTATTTCATATGATGGTTGTGAGAATTAAATGAATTAATACATGCAAGGGTGAGAAAAGTACCTTTCACATGGTAAGTGCTCATTAAAAACTAGCTCTTCACTACACCACTCTATTATTATTATTGCCAGCTCCTGGAATTTTTTGTTATTTGCTCTTCTATTATGAGTGCCTGATCCAAACTCTCATCAGAATTATTGAAATAAGTTCCCAACTTTCTCTTCTGACTGTAATCTTTCCTTATTACTTGTCTTCATTCCCACCTTTGCTAGCATTAATCTTATAAAATTTTAGATCTGGTAATGTTATTTCCCTTATGCATTCTTTCAATGGTTCTCTATCACCTGCCTAAAATATAAAGTCCCTAGCATGACACTTGTGCCATTTGTGTTCTGAAAGAACCATTGATAATTCTAAAACTGTGGCTCCTCCCCACCTGTTACTTGATAAAATTATAAAGAAGGAAAAATGGCAGCTTGGTTTACCCTGGTGTGTTGTACTCTAGTACAGCCTGTTTTAGAATGTGAGCTTGGGGTATTAAAGTGTTGTCCTGTGTAAAAGTTTTAAAGATATTCACATTTCAGAATTCAAAAAGTTATATCAATACTTTAAATTTAATTTGATTCAGTAAGTCTGGAGCTACTGTACGATAATGTTGATAGGACACCACATTTGCTCACTTTTTAAAATTGTACATTTATAAGCCTCTTCAGACAGTGAAGGCTGCTAACGATACCCTGGAAAGCCTTACATATTGTTATAGTCTGCTCTAGTCCAGAACTTCCTCTTTGGATAAAGATCTTTTATCTGAATGGCTCACTGAACACTGTACATTGAGGTACCATAGGCATTTCAAATGTGGCAATAAGAGACTCACTCTGTTTGTTCTCTGTTCTTTTGCCAAGCATCAGAATCTACCCGGTCCCCCAACCAAAACCTGGGGTGCATTTTATATGCTTCCTCCTAACCCATCTTCCAATCCAATCAGTCACAAAGTCCCTCCTGATTGCTTTCAAAACTATTCTGTCTTCCCCCTTCCAACAATCATTAATCTCGTCACATCTTCAGGCTCTCATCACCTCTTGCTTAGATGATTGCAATCACCTTCCACACTCGCCCCACACCCCCCCACAAAACTCTCTCTCAGCCTCTAGGCTCATCCCACTTGACTCTGCACTGTCTACAGTTAGTAAAAGAAAATATCTCATGTACACAGTTGATCCTTGTACTCACCTGCTCAAAATCCTTACTAGTCCTCCCACAATGGTTCAAGGACAAATTTTATTTTCTCAATTTAATATGAAGGGTTTTTCATGATCTTTCTGCTCTTTTCCTCTCTAGACTTACTCCCGTTTCCTTTAATATACTTATTTACGCCTTTATTCTATTCATTCCTAAATTCTTATATTTCCCTGAATGCAGCAGGGTTTCATGTCTCCGTGCCTTTGCACCCCTATTTTCTTTGTCTAAAATGTCCACATCCTCCTCCTTTTGTACCTTCCTCATTTGTTTAACTTCTTCCTATGTGTTTTAAGAAATAGCTTTAGTGTCCCTCTATTTCTCAGAAGCCTTCCTTGACCTGCCTGTCTGTGCTCTAATAATCCTCATGTGAATATCCATTTATAACACATGCCATACTTTCCTGAAAAGTATCCGTTCTCTCCTCTCTGTCTCCCTCTGGAATGTAAATCCCTGAGGGCAGGGTTATACGTGTGTATACATGTATACATGTTATCTTTGTAGTCTCTGATGCATTATACATGGCTTATCTTTGTAGAGTCTGATGCATTCTCAGTGCCTTGCAATTTGTCTGTAAGGAAATCCTAAGATCAGTGTGGAAAGTGACAACTAGTTAAAGATCCATTCCTAAAGGAAAGGGAAGACCTGGGTTTGATTATTTTAGGGAATCTGGGAGATTTCCTTATATTGTCACTTGTTTCCCTACATGGGCACTCAAGAAATATGTATTGCATGCATGCAGGCATAAATGAGTAAATGGCAAGAGATGAATTTTATTAGGAATGTTATGTATCTTTTTCACTATACCAGTCCCTTAAAAGCTGCATATTTTCAGATTCTACAAGGAGGTCAGCTCAGAGGAAGAGTGCAGTTCTATATCCATTACAGTACAGCCTGGGGGGGGGGGCAGTTTTATATCCATTACAATACAGCCTGGGAGCTATTGCGTGCATTCATAACACAAAGCACAGGGAATCGAGTGATCCTAATTATCCACGTGGGTGTCCCAGCGAGCTGCTGATTTTTCAGTAGTTCTCATAAATATACAGAGTGCAAGATAGATACTATCTCCTATTGCAGTGATGAAGGAAGGAAAAAAAACATTTGTTTAGCAATAAAATAGTATTTAGTTGAGCGTATGTTTATTCACTGCCTGTGCACATAACACTCCCAAACATAAAAATATCAATACCTAGATCTTTAAAGATTTTTCTCATTCACCTGAGTTAGATGTGTCCTAGTTTTATTCACCCAAGAGATTTGGTAGGGCAAGAGTGCCTTAATATCAATTACCTAAGCCTTGCTGGGTGTTGGGGACTGGTTGAAAAGGGCCATTTCTCTTCATGTATATAAATCTTCCTATAGTTAGGAAAATGAACTATAAACCATTAATCGACTTAAAGGGAAAAGAAACTGCAAAAACTTTTGTTAAAATGCTAATACAGCTATAATATTCTATAATCCTGCCAAAAATAATAACCCCCTTTTATGTTTAGAATCTGTAGACTCAAATAAAAGATGTTAAGGGAAGTAAATTAGTCAGAGGTTGCTCTTACCCCACCCCCTATGAATTATCTAATTCCATCATTTATGAAATTCTCATTATCCAAATAATAATGACTATGTGCATTGATATTTTGAAACTGGATGAGGCTGGGGCCAGTTTTATGAATTTAATTCTTGTTCTCGGGCATTCTCATTAGGAAGTAAATTCCATTAGGAGAGAAACATGCTTTGTTTGGGTTTGTTTTTTACTTCCTATTAACTGCTTAATCTGCATTGCCTTGTACAGTTTCATTCATATAGTAGGTTGTCATTAACTTTTTTTAAGTGAATGGATGGCATCCTTTGGGACAAAAGTCTTGGAAGTTAGGAGGGCAAGAAGTGATCCTTTCCATAGGGTTAAATAGGAAATGCCCCATTACCTATCTAACTGACCCAATAGGATTAAATAAATAGTGGAGCCAACAGAACACACACAGTGCTGTTGACACTGATACCTGCATAGTTGTGGTTTTAGATTATTTATCTCTTCTTTCTAACTGGATTATGCAAGACAAGGTTAAAAGAATGGGATTCCATTGCAATGCTTTTAGGAACATTAAGCATAAGTGTCTGGGAAATATATATTTATCAAAAAATGGGACAGAGCAGTTCTTCAATAAATGGTGCCTAGAGAACTGGATATCCATATGCAAAAGAATGAAAGAAGACCCATCTCTCACACCCTATACAAAAGTGAACTCAAAATGGATCAAAGATCTAAACATTAGGTCTAAGACCATAAAACAGTTAGAGGAAAATGTTGGGAGATATCTTATGGATCTTACAACTGGAGGCGGTTTTATGGACCTTAAACCTAAAGCAAGAGCACTGAAGAAGGAAATAAAAAAATGGGAACTCCTCAAAATTAAACACTTTTGTGCATCAAAGAACTTCATCAAGAAAGTAGAAAGACAGCCTTCACAATGGGAGACAATATTTGGAAATGATATATCAGATAAAGGTCTAGTATCCAGAATTTATAAAGAGATTGTTCATCTCAACAACAAAAAGACAGCCAACCCAATTACAAAATGGGAAAAAGACTTGAACAGACACCTCTCAGAAGAGGAATACGGATGGCAGGAGGCACATGAAGAGATGCTCAATGTCCCTGGCCATTAGAGAAATGCAAATCAAAACCACAATGAGATATCATCTCACACCCACCAGAATGGCCATTATCAACAAAACAGAAAATGACAAGTGCTGGAGAGGATGCGGAGAAAGAGGCACACTTATCCACTGTTGGTGGGAATGTCAAAGGGTGCAACCACTGTGGAAGGCAGTTTGGCGGTTCCTCAAAAAGCTGAATATAGAATTGCCATACGACCCAGCAATACCATTGCTAGGTATCTACTCAAAGGACTTAAGGGCAAAGACACAAACGGACATTTGCACACCAATGTTTATAGCAGCGTTATTTACAATTGCAAAGAGATGGAAACAGCCAAAATCTCCATCAACAGAAGAGTGGCTAAACAAACTGTGGTATATACATACGATGGAATATTATGCAGCTTTAAGACAAGATAAACTTATGAACCATGTAATAACATGGATGGACCTAGAGAATATTATGCTGAGTGAATCCAGCCAAAAACTAAAGGACAAATACTGTATGGTCCCACTGATGTGAACGGACATTCGAGAATAAACTTGAAATATGTCATTGGTAACAGAGTTCAGCAGGAGTTAGAAACAGGGTAAGACAATGGGTAATTGAAGCTGAAGGGATACAGACTGTGCAACAGGACTAGATACAAAAACTAAAAAATGGACAGCACAATAATACCTAATTGTAAAGTAATCATGTTAAAACACTGAATGAAGCTGCATCTGAGCTATAGGTTTTTGTTTTGTTTTGTTTTGTTTTGTTTTGATTTTACTATTATTACTTTTATTTTTTTCTCTATATTAACATTCTATATCTTTTTCGGTTATGTTGCTAGTTCTTCTAAACCAATGCAAATGTACTAAGAAATGATGATCATGCATCTATGTGATGATGTTAAGAATTAATGATTGCATGTGTAGAATGGTATGATCTCTAAATGTTGGGTTAATTTCTTTTTTTCCGTTAATTAAAAAAAAAAAAAAAAGAGAAGGGATAATTGGAGATGAAGGGATACAGACTGTACAACGGGACTGGATATAAAAACTCAGAAATGGACAGCACAATACTACCCAATTGTAATGCAATTATGTTAAAACACTGAATGAAGCTGCATGTGAGGTATAGGTTTTTTGTTTTTGTTTTTTTTGTTTTTTTTTTTCTTTCTATTATTGTTTTAATTCTTATTCTGTTGTCTTTTTATTTCTTTTTCTAAATCGATGCAAATGTACTAAGAAATGATGAATATGCAACTGTGTGATGTTATTAAGAATTACTGATTGTACATGTAGATTGGAATGATTTCTAATTGTTTTGTTAATTCTTTTTTTAATTAATAAAAAATAAAAAAAAAATAAAAAAAATAAAAAAAAAATGCTCCCACCCAGCAATATTGAACGAGGATCAAAGGGCATGGCTTTTCTGGGGTCCACCACAGATTCAGACCAGCACACAGGGGTTCTGAGGAAAAATATTCATGATTCAGTAAGACATTGTTGAGTAACTACCACACATGAGGCAGAGTCCTTGGTGGTACAGGAGAGAACATAAAACATTTTCTTCTTTCAGTCCTTTCAGGGGAGTAACTTGTTCACCTTTGTTGAATCGACTTTCTCTGTTACATTGAAAATGTCAGTTACTTTTCTTTTATTTCATTTATTGTTAGTATATTGAGATGGTCCAGGACTTAGTGAATTTAACCCAGAAATCCGTATAGCACTGACTTCTGGATCAGGGCATTATTAGATAGATTATCATGTTTGGAACCCTTCCAGAGCGGAGACCTCATGATAAATGTGAAGCTCTCAGTAAATGAAATTATAAACTAAAACTGTTCAAAGCAGAATTCTTTTCAGAAGGATGGATGCCAAATGTTAGCAGAAGGCTCCTGTTGAGCACTTCCTCCATAGTTATTTATGAGTGGGTCCCCTGCATGTGCAGAGGAGAAGCCAGTGCCGCATGCCTAGAGAGGAGATACATTTAACCGTTCCAAATAAACTCAGGGCACTAAAAGGGAAAGTATGCCTCATTATGACAAATCAACCAGCCAATATGGATTCTGAACCTTGTTGCCATCTGTTTGGAATCTCATTTTATTCATGGAATTGTTCGTTTGCTTCTTCCCTAAATGGTTATTGAACAACTGGTCAGAATCAGCCCCTGAAAGGACTCTGTGACACAGTGCTTTAAAAAAAAAAAGAGGCTATTCCAATACAGTGTGACAGGGTGTTTCTAAAGGACCTAACACGGAAGGTGGGTGGGGCTAGGGAGATTCCCTAGAGCAAATGATATTTGAAAAACAAGTGGCCAGGCAAAGGGGCAAGAGACACGAATTTGGCACATTTAAGGAACTGAAAAATTAAGTGGATCCTAGCAGACAGAGCGGGGTGTGTATGTGTGTGTTTGAAAGCTGGAGATGTGTTTGTGTAGACCATGATAACAAATGCAGATTTTGTCCGGAGGGCAATGGGGAGAGAGAGAGCAAAATCATCGGATTGAAGATCCTTGCCCCTGGTTTAGAGAATGGTTTGCAGCAATTGAGACTAAAGAAGTGAAGCAAATTAGGTGGCTGCTATAGTAATTTAAGTCACGGATAGTAATAGATTCATGTAGGATAGTGGCAGCTGAAATTGAATTGGTAGATTAGAGTGGTACTTAAATGAGAGAACAGACAGGACAGATTGAATGGCAGGATGTGGGAGGAGAGAAAGAATGATTTCTGGGTTTCTAGATCAAGCACGTAGTTACAGTTCACAGAGCAAGTGATTATTTCCTTGAGTTGGACAAAGGCAAGAACCGACCTTGTTCTAACCTGAAGTTTCCAGAAAACCTCTCTCCAGAGGGAAGCCTTAGAAAATACCTGAACTCTATTTTAAGTCATCGTTCCTGGAGCATTGCTAGGGTGAGGCAAATAAATCATCTGGATTTTCAACAAATCAACCTCCAATCAAAATGTATGAGAAAGCGGAGTTGACTAAGGCAATTAAAAGTCAAGACTAGCAAGGCAAATTCTGGGGAGATTGTTTTTATGAGTGGCTTCCCATTCAATCATGTTTTTTCATACTGAATATGTTTAGTATTTCAAACTAAAATTTGCCTTTTTAAATGAAAGAAGTTTAGATCAATCAGATATTGAAGCACAGATAAAACTGACCTGGCATTGTAAGATGATGCATCAAAATATTCTTAGTATTCAATAAATAATACAATTAAATATTGGGTTAATACATGACTCCCTAGCAAGTTATAACTGACTCAAGGATTCTATGATTTGAACATTGAGTCTAGAAACCAAGATGGGAGCTTCATAAAAAAGGGAGAAGTGAGAGGAAGGGGATTTGTTATGTTTTACTGGGGTGAGAATGGCCACAGCAATAAGGCATATGGAAAAATGCAGATTTAATCGATGCCATTAGAATAATTTTCTAAGACTCTAGGTTGATTGCTAGAATTTTCATCCAATGAAGGAGTTGATAGACTGTAGTTGTTTGACTAATTGAGTCAGGCACAACAAATATTCCTTTTTCATTTATTTGATAAACATCCATTCAGTGTTCAATTATGAGCAAATACGCTAAGTCTGGGGTTTAAGGACAAATAATAGTTGGTATTTTCTCTCAAGAAGCAGACGTTTTATCAGAAGGGAACAACCACTATCTCAACAATGACAATACTCATAAATACTATGATTAAGAATATACAGGAAAACAGCCTTTCTAATGAGTAAGAGCTGATTAGATAAGGAAGGGTGAAGGATGAAAATTCTACAGTGAGCAAAGTGCAGCCTGAAGACCTGATGTCCCAGGGAACTATGGAAATTTCCAAATGAAGAAAAAAGGGTGTGTGGGGGAAATGAGCCTGAAGTAGCAGGCAAGAATGAAGCAAGTTAACAGACCTGTATGCCAAGCAAAGGACTTTTTTTTTCCTTAAAGCTATGAGGAATTATTGAAGGATTTTTAGCAGAGAAATGACATAATCCAATTGGCATTATACTACAGAAAGTTGGCAGGCCAGACACGAACTGGCAGTAGTTTGTTTTGAGGAGGTGGAGAATTGTGCTCACAAAAACCCACCAAATATAATAACATGTGGAGGTCACATTTGATGAATGACAAATGTTAACTAAAGTGAAGAGTAAACAAAACATCAGTAGGAATCATTCCGACAGTTTGATCAGATCTATGCTTAAAAAAAGAAGTCTTGGCAATGGAAAGACAAAATGTCTACAAAAAATATGGAAAACAGTTTTTGGACTACATCCTAGGGTGAAGTAAATGATCTGAAGCTGATTTGGCCAGAAATTCCTATTAGATTTTAATCTCCAGTAAATACCCTGTAGGCTTGTTATTAATCTCAGAATCTGAGGGAAAAAATAAAAAAGAATCTAAATTCTTTTTTGTATTGGGATTTCAGTGGGCCATTCACATTTAATGTGGAACACTTCCAGACATGGTTATTTTCTACTGTAGCTACCTTGCAACACAAATATCTAGAACAGTGGGGATGTAGTTTCATATAATATTGAACAGCATGTTAATGAGACTTTTAATAGTCATGGAAGAACTAATATATTGAAATGAGTCTAATTGCCTTAAAAACAGGCCATATGCCTATTAAAGTAATGTTCTTTCATGCTTCCATTCATTTATTCAAGCAAGTTATCAGATTAAAAATTTTATGAAAACATTTGCCAAAAAGGAATAGCAGGCAAAACTGATTGAAAGTTCATTTGAACATATAGGAAAATATATGAAAAAATTTAAATCTCTGATATTTTTATTATTTCATTTTATTATTTTAACTTTATTTCTTTTATTGCCTTATTTTCAAAATATATATGCATTTCTCTAAATTGTTTAGAAACATGGAAAAGTACTAAAGAATTACAAAGAATTGTGAAATCCCTTGGGGTAGCTTGATATGTTTATCAACACAGGAAAAATAATCACCAGGGATGTCCACCATGGAACAATCGGCAATCCAACCAACTTATTATTTCCACAGACATTTCTTTTTTTTACCATATTTTCTGAGCTTAATAAATGTTTGTCAATTTCCCTGTGAACGTTGCTTTATTTCCTATCTGATCCCTTCTGCTTCTGAAAGTGGCCCAGAATATGGCTCTCTTTGCCAGGATTCTGCCTGAAAACCTTGGCCAGTGCTTCCTTGTGCAGACTTCCAGTGAATTCATTCTACAGGTATCCAATTATAAGGGTAATGGTCTAAAGAGGGGGCTTTGGGGAGCCACTGTATCTTTCAGAAATTTGTTAACCAAAAGTCCTTTGTAGAAAGTACTATGGAAGTGGTTAGGGAGCACTAAGCAGTAAGCATAATTTATAAACCTAGTGGTGGTTTATATCATCTAAAGTAATTGAGAATTCAGGTACAAAAATAAAGGAATGCCATTAGCTTACTCTATCTTAAAATATTGGTCCTTATGAGTCATGCTAAGTGTTTTGTTGCAGTTGTTCGTTCCAGATTTTTTGAATAGTTTTATTGAGGTATGATTTGTCTATAGATAAAATCCACCCATTTGTAAGTGTAATTCATTGATTTTAGTAATTTATAGAATTGTGCAACTATCGCCCTAATCGGTTTTAGAACATTGTCATGTTTTTGTTAAGTTTAATATTTGGCAAACAGCATGTCCGAGACCTAAGAAACAGAATAAGGTAAGGGAATGCCATAATATGCCCACTGAGCTCGAACAATCTGAGTATACCTGGTCAGCAGATGGATTGAGCCACCAGAGCCTAGTTGCAAGGGGTAGTTTAGTAGCAATCCAAGGAAAATCATTCCGAAGGAAGAATTAGGCAGAAATAACCATTTTAATTGTATAACAATCAGCAGAAGCATCCGTGATTCTGATGGCAACCGGGTGCGTGTTCCTTGAGATTTGCCTCTTGTTCGGCTCCCATGTTGTATTTGTGTGTTCTGGCTTTTCACCTTTTATATTAGGCACTAAATAAATACTTATTGATTCCTATAACACTTAGAGATAACAGGAATGTAGCACACCTTAATAGAATGCATCACAGTAAGGGAGGGACATTTTCCTCCACACTGCCGTAGGGCACTGTATGGCTATAGCATCTGGTAGTTTCATGAATTGGCTGCAGTGAGAAACTAAACTAAGCAACTTCAGAGAGCTGGCAGAACCCATGCACACAATCAAACCCGGGAGAGGCGGTTTGGTGAAGGAGAAAATGGGAGAAATGAAGAGTGCCGCCTCATATTTTCCTGAACAGATCAACAGGCCTGCTACCTTTGATGAATTTCACAAAAGTGTAGGTAGTAAGAGAACCTGCCTTCTTTCTCCACCTCTCCTGCCTTTGCTCACCAGGGTTGTCTGATCTTCTATCAAGACAAAGTTTCCTGGCTCAGGTTCTTTTTTACTTTTTAGCTGTTTCCTCTTCAGGCAATGTTCTCCTAGATCTTTTAAGTTGACCTTTTGTCTTCAGATTTCAGCTGAATTCTTGACTGCCATGTCTAAAGGAAGCACTCAAAGCTTTCTGTTGTGACATTGTTTATTTTCTTCTTCATGATACTTATTAGTACCTGATAGTATCTTACATATTTATTTTTATATTTTAAAAACATTATGTTAGACACATAGCTTGATGGAACGATTAAAAACAACTTTGGGATAAAACTTTAATGTTATCTTATAAAAACACCAATCCAAAATCCTAGGACATCCTCCAGGGTCAACCACCTTTGCTGTTAAAAGGGTCCCAGAAGAGATGACTCACTATCTCCTAGGTTAAGCTTCTCTGTATTTTCACATTTTTTCTTCTATTCCAAATTTTAAAACATATTCCTTAAACTGGTATGAAATATGTTTTCTTGTAACTTCATTACAACCCTGCTTTCTCCTTTCAAGGCTGAATAGAATAAACCTATATACCATACTTACACATTGGTTTTTTTCCCAATATTTGACAGAATATAGGGTATTGTAGATGCAATATTTAATAGGAGGAAAAATATTGTAATGTTCTGAGAAGATGGTTTCTTGAGAGATTATAAATCTCTAGTAACCAAAGCAATGACATTATAAGACAGTGAACACAAATTTGCTTAAGTCGCTAAAATGGTCCTTCATATTGCAGCCATGGACATGGAAAAAAAAAAGGAAATAATGTATAAAGCAGAGCAGATAACAGTGTTATCAAAGTGGGTATTGGCTAGTAGCTGATAGACTAAGGTCTTTACCCTGTACTTTATTTTAACGAGAGGGCAGAGGAAACATTAGCCACTGAAAGGAGCTTGAGGCTTTCAGAGCTATTTTTCTTTAACCTATAATGCTATGTTGCTCCAAAATAGTATCTTTTTACTGACTTACTGCTTTACGTCAAGATTGAAGGAATGCTTTCCATCATATGTGTGGTGGTTTGGAACTGTAATCACCTCCCTCAAAAAATGTTCTTAAACTTAATACATTCCTGTAGGTGTGAACTTATTTTAAGTAGGACCTTTTGATGAGGTTACTTCAGTTAAAGTCTGGCCCACCACAATCAGGTTGGGTCTTAATCCTAATACTGGAGTCCTTTATATGCAGAATGAAATTCAGTCACACAGAAGAGAGAAAGCCATGGGAAGCAAGAAGGTGAAATTCAGTGGAACCCAGAAGAGAGGGGTGAGGCCAGGAAAGGCTGTCATGTGAATTACCATGTGACAAAGGAGCCAGGAACCAAGGATCACAGGCAGCCAGCCCCAGGACACCAGTCTTCAGGAAGAAAGCATCACCTTGATACCTTGATGTTGGACTTTCTCTTAGACTTAAAACTGTAAGCTAATAAATTCCCACTGTTTAAACCAACCCATTGCATGGTATTTGCTTGAGCAGCCAAGCAAACTAAAACAATATGAGAGAGAGAAAAAATATATAAAAACCTCTCTGAAACTATCTACAACACTAATTGTATCTAGAAGGGATCAGAACAGTGTGAAATTTCTGCTGAATCTTGAAAAAATTAGTAAGAAAGGATGAAGTTTTTTTTTTTAATTTCCTTGGAGTTAATTTTATGCATATGGCTCTGGACTGTTTCTATAGTTTCTGCCCACTCAAGACTCAATTTTGCTGAAGATGCATTTATTGAGCACTGAATGTGTTCCAGGCCTTGTGATGGCTGGGGATAATCAACACAGAGTTGTAGCCCCTGTCCTCAGGAAGCTCCCTGTCTGATGAGGGAAACAAACATGAAAATGGAAAACCGTGAGTGTCCCAAGCACAGCACGGATAAGAGTACTCAGCTCAGGACTCTCGAGGAGAACACACAAAGGACACATGTCCCAGCTTTGGAGGATTAAGGAAAGTGTCCTGGAGGAGATGATGTCTGACGTGAGACATGAAGAATGAGGGGAGTTAACCAGGAGAAAAAAGAGGAAGAGGAGAAGGAGAAGAAACTTGTTCAAAGGCAATTTGATAGGAATGTTCAGTCCAGGAAAACGTGGGAACATACAATCAGTCACACTATCTTGGAGGATCAGGGAAAGGGTCCTAGGGGAAATGACACCTAAAGCTGAGAACTGAAGAGGGCCAAGTTTTGCAGAGAAGCAATGGTCATTGAGACAAACTCTATAGTTCTGTTCCGATTTTTTTGATTTGGGGCATTTGATGATTCTTGGCTTGGGGGCTGGGAGAGTATAAGACAGAAGACAAAGAATAGCTGCTTAGAAACAAAGAATCCAGTCAAGATATTAGCAAGCTCATTGAGTAGAGAAGGGAACGTAATAAATGTTTCATGGTCCTATCTGGAGGCCCTGAAAAGCTGCACCCTAAGTGTGTATAGATAAGACTAACCTAAACACAAATTAGTGCACCGTGCTCTAAATCATTTCCATCCCTGACAAGATTAAGGAGATCCGTCCAATATAGACAGATAGTTTGTCAGAAAGTAAGGCAAATTCTCTGTGGAGAAACAGACAAAAAAACCAAATGAACAGTATTTTTCAGAGACTCTACAGTTTTTCAGTCATTAAATAAAAAAATCACCAGGCAAACCGAGAAACGGCATGAGAAACTAAATAAAAAACGGAAACAGATCCATCAGTGTCCCAAATTATTGAAGTTATCAGACATAAACTTTTATTTACTGTGATTTATATCCTTCAAAAAATGGATAGTATGATGGGCAATTTCACTTAGGGAACCAGAATTTATAAAATCTAATAAAATGGAAATTATAAGAAAGAAAATATTCAAAATTGGGATTTTGACAGATAGCTTTGACAGGAGATTGGACTTGAGGAGAGTCATGACATGAAAAATAGATCAGCAGAAAGTATCTAGCTGAACCTTATAGAGAAAAATGGATGTGGAATACTAAAAAATAGTATAAGAATTTATGGGGCATGTAAGTAAATGAAGTTCCAAAGGAGAAAAACAGAGAGGATGGTGCAGAAGTAACATTTAAAATAATAAAGGGTGAGAATTTTTCAAGATGGATAAAAAAAAATAGTCTACAATTTGGAAAAGCTCTGTGGACTCATAATTAAATAAATACAAAGAAAACCTTGGTAAATTAGATTAAAATTGATGAACACAAAAGACAAAAAGAATTAAAAGCAGCTAGTGGGAAGAGAGAGGTACATTAATTTTATGGATAAAAAAATAAATCGTTACTTTTTTAAAAGTGAAAGAAGACAGTGATATGACAAAAGGTGTAGAACAAAAAATTCAAGTAAATGTATGATTTTTTTGCATGGAGAAAATATCCTCTACAAATGCAAACTAAAGAATTTCCAGACGAACAAAAGCAGAGAATTTGGTACCAGCAGACTCTCACTAAGAGAAAAAAAAATAAAGATCTTAAGGCTAAAGAAAATCATCCCAGATGGAAACAAGTCCAGGAGGGAATGAAGAATAACGAAAAATGTAAATATGTAGGTAAATAAAAATTAGTATTTACTGCAAAAACTTAATTACAGTCTCTTACGGAGTTTTACATATATGTAGAATTAAAGCAAAATCACAGAAGTTCAGAATTAAAATATTCTATGGTC
Organism: Tamandua tetradactyla; assembly: GCF_023851605.1. NCBI lineage: Eukaryota > Metazoa > Chordata > Mammalia > Pilosa > Myrmecophagidae > Tamandua > Tamandua tetradactyla. The sequence continues at coordinate 97,826,924 of NC_135333.1, forward strand.
CTGGCATTGCCTGAAATGTGGTATAAGTACTTATTTCTCTAGAATCTTATAAGTCAAGGATACATATCATAACATGTCATAAACACTAAAAGTTGTAAAATAATTTGTAACTAAGAAGCTAATAGACTGGTCATTTTATTAAGAAATCATAAAAATAATAATTGATTAATCCAAAACAAGTCAAGAAAGGAGAAATAAACAGTATAGTGAGTGGAGCAAATAAAAAACCAAATAGTATTATGTTAATGGACAAAATACTTAAATTTTGATTGTCAGACTGAATACACTTAAGGTTGCCAGATTTAGGGAAAAAATTACAGGATACTCAAATTTTAATTTCTGATAAACCATAATATTTTCGTGTATTTCCTCTGTAAATTCATTATTTAACTGAAATTCAAGTGTTACCAAACGCTCTGTGTTTTATCTGGCAACCCTAAATGCACCCTTATTACCGATAAAGCTATCAGTCACACTGGAGAATGTGACTTGGCATATTGACTTGGCATTTGAATTCTAAGCATTCAAACTTAGAATTAGATATATTGATCCAAAAGCAGCACCCGCCCTGGAAGGCTTCCCCCTTGATTATTCAAGAGTCTGTTCCTGGAGAAACAGAAATATAAGCCCAAGTAAATGTTGCTACCAAATGTTGCTTAAAATATATGGATGAGAAAGATTGAAAGTAAAGGATGTGAAAAGATTCACCATGAGAACACTAAACAAAAGAAGCCTAGCTTAGTTATGCTAATTTCAAACCAAATAAACTTTAAAGCAAGAATTCCTAAGTATATATCCAATAGAAATGGATACATCTGTGCATCAAAAGCCATTATTTATCACAATGTTATTGCCATTATCTGTGATAATAATCATAAAGCTTGATATCCCAAAGCTGAAAATAATCCCAAAGTCTATCAAAAGAGAAAGGAAAACAAAAACAAATTGTGATATATTATTATGATGGCATACTCTACAGAATTGAGTGGGAGAAATCTATAAATGGGTACGTAGATAAATATCACAAATAAAGTACTGAATGAAAAAAGTCAGACAGAAATGAATGCAAATTGCATAATTCTGTTAATATAAAATTTGAAAAAAAAAAAGCAAAAATAACCTACAGTGATACGAATCAAGACAGTGGCTAATTTGAGGAGGGGTATGCCATTATGATGGGCAAGATAATATTATGTGCTAAATAGCAGGTATAAGTACAGTATAGTGAAATAATACAGAGGAGGAGAGATGAACTTATATAGTGACATTTGAGCAGCGCTTTCAAAGATGAGCAGGAGTGAGTATGAGATGGGCATGTGTAAAAGCATGCTGTATGAAATGGAATCTTGCATTTGGGGACCTGCACACACTTTAATACAAGTTACCTATCATGTGGGAAAGAGAAGTAGTAGGATGAGGCTGGGAATCTAGGCAATATGAATTGTGAAAGCAATGTTTATCATATGCCTCTGGTGACTTAATCAAACTATGCACAGTTCCACGTAGGATCCAACTCATCTCGGGCTGGAAAGGTCTTCCCTCAGGCCTGCGCTGCTGGTCTGTAACTTTCCACCCTGGAGAGGCTCCAATTCCACAGACCCCAGGAAGCTCATTCTTCAAGCATGGATGAGCATCCCAGAAGTTCATGCAACCCTAAACAATAGGAATACACCAGTAAATACTTCTCTGGCCAGTCCTCCAGTGGACAGTTTTATAGGATCCTCAGATATGTTGGGGACAGGAGGGAGCCTTGTTGCCTTTGGTTTGAACTTGACAACATACCCTTCTATTGGTTCTTCCTCTCTTCTTCTCTCCCAAGTCCCTCACTCTCCCTCCAGGGGATCACCTCCCTAAGAAACTACATACACCCAAGTCCTTGTCTCAGGCCTTATTTGAGGGGAGAACATAAATTCAGAATTGTGGATAAGCACCTACAAGGCAGAGGGAACCTCAGACAAGGATTTGAAGGAGGAGGGTGCTTCGAGTTCTGATCGTGGTCGTTGCCTCTGGCGGCTGTCCAGAGGCCATGAGGGAGAGTGAGTGACACTGAAGGTACAGGCAGGGACGGGTTGAAAAACTGTCGGGGCCTGTAAGAGGCGGGTTGAAAAACTGTCGGGGCCTGTAAGAGGCTGGTTAAATCACCCTCTTCTTCTCTGAAGCAGTGGGAAATAAGACAAGGGAGTAAAACAAATGACAGAAAAAGTGTTTAATTTATTTCTGATAAAGGTCATATTAGAGAATGTGGCTTATACCATTAGGTAGATGAACCTCCTGATAAAGAAACAGAATTGGAAGGACTGATCCCATATGAAATCCCCACTGTATATGCAGAACCTGTTCCCAGAGAGACAAAGCTGAAAACCTCCAAAAGGGCTGGAAGGGGGAAGAGGGATCAATTCCTAATAACCGAGGGAATGCAGGAAAGCTTTTTTGAAAAGCACCATTTGAGCTGAGTCTGGATGAGCAAGCCAAAGTTCTGCAGATCTGTACAGAGGTTAGATGCAAGATACTGCTTTGTAAACAATTAAATGCTTGACAAGGAAATTACTATACTGACGGTTATAGGTGCTAAGTTTTCTAATGGAGAATGCAGGCAGGATTTTGAGATGTCCGTTCATTTTTTCCTAGAAAGCTAAATGGCATTCTGTCTTATCAACTGGTGAGTGGATTTCTTAGCTAAATTACCAAAAGGTAATAACTATAGACCTCCACATTTCTTCTCCACAGCCTAATTCATATTCATTAAATCTCTCTCCCTTTTTGATAAGAGAATACAAGAATGCATTAAAATCATAAATATTAGCACAGTAGGATTTGCAAGTCAACCTGTCCAATTATGAATGTAGCTGCAATGTTCTGACCTTCTGCATTCTTGTCCACACTCTGTACAGGTCAGAAATATTTCCCCCAGGAAGATCATCAGCACCAGAGGAGACTAACTACTTGTAAGCATTTGTCATTTCTTCTGTACCCCATGCCCTTGTTTACAGTCCTGAGATTTACTGTTGACTAAACATACATGCAGTTACATGCATGAGTGAAGGCAAAATTCATATCCACACAACCCCTTGGAAGTACACACAGAGGCAGAGATAAAATGCAAAACCTTTACTCTTCCTAAAATATAAATTCTTACCACTTTTTATTTTTAAGGTAGAATGTGGGCCAACATGCTTTAAAGAGCCTTTTATTTTATTTTACTTTATTTAACATGATTAGTCAAAGGAAATTTCAGAGCAGAAATAATATAATGTAAGCTCTTGTTATCTTTTGAATATTTTCTCCTTAGTCTACCCTGAGTTAGGAATAAGTGGCTAACAGATTGTGTCAAAGCTTTACTAATTTCTTCTTTGTTTCTGCTGCCTTTTGACCATTTCACTGCTAATTAACCCTGAGAGCAGATCGGGAGAAAGAAGCCATTGATCTCTATTCGCTACATTTAACAGTTCTGGTTTGGAAAGAAGAATAAAGGAATATGGGAAAATGAGGTTTGATGCTGCTTTGAGACTTTACTGATCTTCTGTCTCAGAGTGGCTGCACTGAAATTTAGGTTTATCTTGAAATATGAAGTTCCTAATGTAACATTCTTAGTGATCAATCTTTGATTCACTTTCACTAATCAATTGTTAACCTATTAAGAGCTAGGCCCCCTATGTGCCAGAGAGAGAACAGTAAACAAGACATGCCTGTGTCCTGCCATCATGGAGCTATAGACAGTCCAGAAATAGAGAAAATAAGTGATTATAAATGTGATGAGTGATAGGATAAAGGGAATGCACAGCAGGGAGAATGAATCAAGTCTGTGTTTTCAGAGAAGACGTCTATGAGGAAATGGTGATGAAGGTGGGGCTCAAAGAATAAGTGACAGTTAGAAAGGTAAAGATTTGGGAAATGGCAAACAGCATATCCAAAGGCCCAGAGTTAAGACAGTATGGGATTGTTTGAAAAGTGAAAAAAAAAAAAAATCCAGTGAAACAAAGGGGTGTGGGAATCATTCCTCATAAAAATACGGGTATGGTTCAAGTCTGTGTTATGTTCTTGTATTAGTTCCTTTCTTTGTTTGTATTTTCCTTTAAACTTTTACTTTCGAAATAATTTCATACTTACAGGGTAGCCATACAGAGAAAGAACTTCAACATTCTCCTCACCCGATACCCAGAGCCACCAATTTTAACATTTTGCCACATTTGCCATATCATTCTATCTATCCATCCATTCATCTGCCTATTTTCTAAACACTTGAGAGTAGGGTGTAGACATCATGCTCCTTGAACACATACTTCCATGTACATTGCCTACAAAATGGGTATTCCCATAGTAACTACCCTAAGTATAGTTGTCAGTCAAGAAATTTAACATTGATATCAAAATTATATTCTATATTCCAATTTGTTTCATATGTCCCAATAATTTCCTTTGGAGCCTTTCCTCCAGTATTAGATTCTGTCCAGGATCATATATTGCATTTAATTGTTATTGTCTCTTTAGCTTCTCTTTCTTCAACTGTGAAAACACATATACAACACAGATAGTCCCATCTCCTCTATTCCCAAACACTCCATTCAGTGGAATTAATCAATTTACAATTTTGTGCCACCCTCAACACCATCCATTCCTAAAAATGTCCTGGCACCCCAGAGAAACCCTCTCCTCATTATGCATTAATTTCCCATTCCCCCTGCCCCTCGCTGCTTGTAACCTGTACTCAACTTTCTGTCTCTATGCATTCACATACTCCAGTTATTTCATATAAACAGAATCATGCAGCATCTGTCCCTTTGTGTCTGACTTATTTCACTCAACCTGATGTCTTCAAAATTCATCCATGTAATGGCAGGTATCAAAATTACAATCCTTTCTGCAGCTGAGTGGTATTGCTGGTATATGTTGGTTCCATGTTTAACTCTTTGAGGAATTGCCAAACTATTTTCCATAGCAGCTGCACTGTTTTACTTTCCTGCCAACAACATGCCAAGTTTTTTAATTCTCCACATCCTTGCTAGTCCTTGGGATTTTCTGTTTTTTTTTTGTTTTTTTTTTTTTAAGTATTAGGCATTCTAGTGGGGGCAAGTTTGCATTTCATTGTGTTTTTTATTTGTATTTCCCTAATGGCTAATTGAGTTTATTTTCTGGTGCTTATTGGCCTTAGGCATATCTTTGGAGAAATGTCTATTCAAGTTCCTGCTTATTTTTATATTGGGTTGTTTAGTTGTCTTTTTGTATTCTGGATATGAAGCCCTTATCAGACATATGGTTTCCAAATATTTTCTCCCATTTTCTTGGTTATCTTTTCACTTTCTTGATTGTGTCCACTGATGAACAAGTTTTAAAGTTTGATATGGTTCAATTTATCTATTTTTTTTTCTTTTGTTGTCTGTCCTTTTGGTGTGAAGTCTAAGAATCCACTGCCTAATCCAAGGCCCTGAAGATATTCCTCTATGTTTTCTGTGAAGGGTTTTATAGTTTTAGCTCTTATATTTAGGTGATTGGTCAACTTTGAGTTAATTTTTGTACGTAGTGTGAGATAGGTCTCCTCAGCTTTGGTGGAGACAAATCTTAGACTTTGTAAAGGCATCAGAGACCTTAGCAATCTAAGGCTACCTTCCAGTCAGTGCCTTGATGTAGACTTCTGGCCTCTGAAACTATGAGCCAATAAATCCCCATTGTTAAGCTAAATAAATAAGTAAATAAATAGGGCTTTTGCAAATGATGAAATCAGGGCCAGTTTGGTCATGACTTAATTCAAGATCACAGTGTCAATCAAGCTAAATTAACCAATAAGGAATATTTTTCTGACCAGCCTTGGTATTCCTTGTGGATAATCCTTGCAAAGAATAGAGAAAGCAGTTGCTTTGCATCCAAGTTACTAGGAAGTATGTGTCCAGTGGTTGTCCCCTACCCCCCACTCCCATTTGAGGGACACAGGGATAAGGGCATATACAAGTAAGCCCAAAAAGCAATGGAACTTCATACGTTTTTATTTTTTTTCCCCATTTTTCCCAGATCGTTAGGCTCTCAGGCAATGATAAAAGACATGACTGACCTGGAATAATGGCTAAGCTAATAACCTGCCTTTTAAAATAAGAAATTGACATTTGTTCTGCTTTGATGCTGCACAGTCTCTCAGTTGATGCTTTGATAGTTTAGTACATCAAGTTCATTTAATAATCTCTACCCATCAGGCTCTCAAAGGGCCAATCTCAGGGTGTGTAACTTCTGTCATTAAGAGAAGCACAGAATAATGCTTAAAAACCCACTGGATGATATCACCCCATTATATGTATGATTAAAATGAGGTCTGAGCATTCCCATGATATTTTTCCAAAATCAAACAGCCAAGAGGGGAAACGCAGGCCTTTTGGCTCACAATGTAAGGTCTGTGGTTGAATCATGTTGTCTGGTGAAGGTTTAGCAGTTTTATAACCAGTTTATAGTAGATGCCAAGGATATAGATAAATAACCTTTTGGACTTAGGTTTCAAATCACTGATTTATAACTACTATATACCCTCAAAATAAGAGAAAAACTAAAGGTGCCTCACATTCTTCAACTTTTAAAGTTATCAGATGGCCTACTTTAGGATTTGCAAACTGATGGTATAAATATTTTTGTTTGGTCCATGTAGTGTTTAGGGACTTGTAGGTTGGTTACTGGTGAACCTGGAAGAGCTCCTAATATTTACCTTGTCAATTTATATTTTTTGTGTGTTGCTTTTAGAAACTCCATGTCTGAAGAAGTATTTGCTATAAATCAAACTAACAAGTATTTATTGAGTGCCTACTCTGTTCAAATTAATGCATTTGGTTCTGGAAAGCAAAGTTGAAAAACTTCAGCTCAAGGTTGTTTTATCTTTTTTGTATATTGCAGTGTCTGTATTAAGCAGCTTATCAAACCAATATAGATGAATTCTTTGAAGGCAAGGAGAAACGAATTTGACCAAATTCTGCATTTATTTAAATAAGAACAGGCCCATGTGAACAGATAATTCATGCTATTAACTGGAGTTCTAGAAATTATTATCCTTTACAGAAAATTTTAGGTGTTGCAAGTAAATGAACAATTTTCTTTAGATCTCATTCTGCTTTTTCAAATTGCTTATCACTTTTTAAAAATACAATTTCTTTTCTTTGCATGTGCAGGCTCTGGAAATCGAACTAAAAATACAATTTTATTGAGATGAAGTCACACACCATACAAACCATCCGAAGTACGTCACTGGTCCCCATGTCATCACATAATTGTGCATGCATCATGATCAATTTTAGAACATTTTCATTACTCCTGAAAAGAAATAAAGATAAAAATGGAAACCCAAATCATCCCATACCCCTTATCCCCTCCTCATTGACCCATTGTATTGGTGAAGTATATTTGTTACTGTTAGATGAAAGTATATTAAAATATTACTGTTAACTAGAGTCCATTGTGTGCAATAGGTACATTTTCCCCATCTACTCCTTATTATTATCTCCTTATAATAATGCCATACATTTGTTCTAGTTCATGAAAGAACTTTTTTTTATATTTGTACAGTTACATTGTCCACCACGAGATTCACTGTGCTATACATTCCCAGGTTTTAACCTCCAGCTTTCCTTCTGGTGACATATATGATGCTAAACTTCCCATTTCCACCACCCACACACACTATTCAGCACTGTTAATTTGTCTCACAATAATGTGCTACTGTCACCTCTGTCCCTTTCCAAACTTTTAAGTTCAGCCTAGGTAAACATTCTGCACGTATTAAGCCACCGCTCCCCTTTCTTTTGCCTCATTCTATATCCTGGGAATCTAGATTTTGTGTCTAAGAGTTTCCATATCATAATTAGTTCATATCAGAGGATCTTACAGTATATATCCTTTTGTGTCTCATTTATTTCCCTTAACATAATATCCTCAAGGGTCATCCATATTGTCCTGTGCTTCCAGACTTTGCTGCTTTCTCCTGAGTAATGTTCCACTGTATGTATATATCACATTTTGTTAATCCATTCTTCTGCGGATATACACTTGGCTTATTTCTATTTTTTGGCAATTGTGAATAATGCTTCTATGAACATTGGGGTGCAAATATCTATTCGCATCCCTGTTTCAGATCTTCTGGGTAAATCCCAAGTAGTGGGATTGCAGGAGCGTAAGGCAGCTCTATACTTAGCTTCCTGAGGAACCTCCAAACCATCTTCCACAGAGGCTCTACCATTTCACATTCCCACCAGCAGTGAATAAGCATTCCAATTTCTCCACATCCTCTTCAACACTTGTAGTTTCCTGTTTGTTTAGAACTCATTCTAGTAGGTGTGAGATGATATCTCATTGTGGTTTTGATTTGCATTTCCCTAACAGCTAGTGAGTGGAGCATATTTTCATTACTTTTTAGCCATCTATATTTCCTCTTTGGAATTGTCGATTTCTTTTTAACCTTCTGTTTCAGAATTATTTTCTCAAGTGCATGCCAAATTTGCCAAATCTAAATTACAGAAAATACCTTTTCCCTTTTTTTTGAAAATGGCAAAATTGCTTTGTTAATTTATGTAGATTCAAATTTAAATATTTTTAAAACAGGATTTGATAGGCATTTTATTTAGTGTTTCATATTGCAGAATTATCTTGCGGAAATTGCCACAGCTATCAAAATGGTTGTTCTTTGCCAATAATTCAGTTATTTTGTAAGGCTAAAATCCCTTAAGGGGGACTGGACTGATTTTTAAGCCAACTCTAAGCACATTCCTTCCTTCACCCTTCCTTCTAATTTGTAAGGTCAATGATATCTGCCTCTTTGACTGATAGCAAATCCTGTCTGCATGAAATAAGCTTATCTAAATACATTAGGAATGCCCAGCAGGCCTGTTTCATGGAAATTAAATCAGTGCATAACTTTATGATGAGTAAGTCATGAGATCATGACCACAGTTGCTTTAAACCTACATGAACAAATCTTTTAGAACAGTTAGACTTGCCCCTGTGTAACAGCTCAGAAGTCATTTTTCTTTTGAAGAAATATCTTCTTATGAAATATCTTATGAAGATATTTCCTCTAAAACTGATTAGAAGTTTGATATATGAATAAGAATTAGAGTCCAGAGCCGGCACATTAGCTTAGGGGAAAAGCCAGAGTAGGTGGACGGCCAGTTCAAGATCCTTGAGATGCTGGTCACACTGGGCTCCCCTGAGGAAGGGCAGGCAGAGGGGTTGGTGGCCTTCAGTGGGGTGCAGCTGTCCCGCCTGCAGCCACCCCCCTCCCCCACTGGCAGGTGGGCACTAAGGGCCAGGAGGAGGTGCCAGGGATGACCCCTTGGGCCATCTCCCTGCCCCAGATAGAGCTGACTGGCTTTGGGGAGGTGGGGCAGGGTGCCAGTCTGCGGCAGCAAACCCGAGGGCAGCCCCTTCAGCAGAGGACACAGCAGGCTTTCAGGTCCCGTTGCTTCAGGTAACCTAGTCTCTACCGGGAGTCCAGGGGGCAGGGGGCGGGCTATTGGTGGGCGAGGGTTCCCTCATGACCCCCGCCGGGACGGTGCCCCAGCATGAGCTGGACGTGAGGCTGAGCCGCCAGGCACCGACAACAGCCACCGACGAGGTGGGCGGAGGCTGAAGATGCGCACCCTGGGGCCGGGGGAGGGGGGCCGAGATCCAGCTTCACCCAGCTGAGCGGGACTTTGCCTGTCACTGCCCGATAAGGGGTTCTTGCTGCCCGCCGCGGGCAGCCACGCCGAGAACCACGTGGCCGAGGGCGAGGGGGACGCTGGGCGCAAATGCTGCCCCGGCCTGTGGCCAGGGAGGGGATCGAGGGAGACCAAGAGCCAGAAAACTCAGGATGCCCTGGAGGAGAGGTCGCCCAAGTTGCGCTTTCCCAGAGAGCCCCGGAGCCCCAAGGCCAGGAGTAGGGGCGGGGACCAGGAGGAGCTGGGGTTCAGGGTCCGGCTGCCCAGAGTGGGTTTTTCCGAGACAGGGCCTTCAGGCTCCACTAGGGAGGATGGGACTCGGCTGCCTCAGTCTGAAGCTCCCAGGGCTGAGGGAGCCTCCCGGGCTGCCTTCCTGTCCCTGCCTTCCCCGTGTGGGGAGTGAGACAGATAACTAGCACTAAGCCCAGGAGGGCCCAGAGGGGGCGATGGGCCAGGGCCAGCCAGAGGCTTCGCGCCCATCTCATCACACCAGTGCCTGTGTCTTGGTCAAGCCATGTGAATAAAACAATCCAGAGGTTTAAAAAAAAAATGAGTATGCCTTTTGGATAATAATTTTAGTACAGATGTTTATTTGAAGACCTTTGTGAATTATGTCAGCATACATTACAAATGAGTACTTGTATGTAGTTAAATGGTTTGGGGGGGTCATATAAATTTAAACAAAAATAATTTTGTTATGGGGTAATTGCCCTACTCTCTATTGGATGGATTCTTCTATTTGCTGGCTCCTCTGGAATGCAAACATTGCTGGGATGGTCATCTATTTGAAGAGTTATAAGCATAACTCAGGCAGTAACTCTACAGAAAAAAACCTTATATTTGTTGGTCTCTAGTGTCTCTTTATACAAGTTCAGAGGCAGGCCTTTCAAGCATTTGCATGCTCATGATGTACCAGGTCTTCAGTTATCAAAAACATTTAAGAGATCTGTTGAAGAAAGAGGTCTTTTAGAAAAAATTCTTGGTGCAAGTAATTATGTTGTATGTTCTCTATAAAATTTGCTTATTCTTAAAAGTTGGATATATATTTCATTTCAGCACTTCTCTATATTTTGTGGAAAGGCTTTAGCTATTGTTTAATGACTTTTAGGCACCAGCAGAAAAGATGGAGGAATGTTAGGGAGGTGCGGTGAGAGGTACAGCAATGTTGATGAGGAAGGGCAAGTCTTCGAGAATTGTGTTTATCGTGAGAGGAAAAAAATTTAAATCCCTTTGATTCTCTGTCTTGATGTTCTCTGGGTCACCTGCTGATACGTAGAGTAAGGAACCTACACTTTCAAGGAGCAGTAGGGTGTTTACAAAGATGACTGAATAAGCAAAGTGTTCTCAGAAATTTTCTAATGCAATGAAAAAACATGTACATAATTAATGTGAATTTAATTCTCTTGAAGACACTCATACCTCACACCTGAGGGTCTTACTTTGCACAGTAGATGTGTAATGGACTCATGTTGACAGTCTTGCAATTTAATTGTAGTATAAATATGCTAGGGAATGTAAAAAGAAATGCAGGAAAAAATGAAGGGAAAACCTATTGTAAACTGAGATTATTTGTGAAATGATTTCCATAATGCAGGGCTTCCCTATGTTTTTCATGACAGTCATGTCCATTCTGAAATAAGCCAGTGAGGAGGCTAGGGCTGGGCACTCCAACCACCTCGGGCACCGTGCAGCAGCCTAAGGTGTGCAGCTAGAGCCCACTGGTGAGACTGGGAGGGGAGAGAACTCTCCTCCAGTGCAAATTCTTACAAGTTGATTTCCATTCCTCCAATCTTCATTGAGTGTTACCATATGCACTCAAAGGAAACCAATCTGGTCTTCAACTCTGTCTCCTCTGATTTGGGCTAATGACATGAAAGTTATTCTTTACTCTGACTTTTTAATTAAATATCTTCCCATTTGGGGTTAGAAAACGAATAAAACAGTTAAAATACAAGCTGAAAGCAGAAGCATGCTCTTCAGTAAAATCTGGGGCAATTGGTGGCCCTCTAAGAAATAACCACCTTAACTTTCATCCTTGTAAGAGAGATCTCTTTATGTCCTAAGCTGATGTTCTGTCATGGTGATAATCATAGCATATCATAGTAATATAGCATTTGAGAAATCACTTAGCCCTCCAGTCCTGACTGCTTCATTCATGCAGTAAAGAGACAAGACTAGGTATTTATATCCAGGATTAACATCATGTAATTTTTTGATTCAGTTGTTCTCAGCCACACAGAAGATAGGATTTGTAGCCGAGTTGTTTGTCTCCTACTCATCTGACCCCGCTAGGCTGTGGGCACATTACAACTTACCCAAGAAATGGATATCTTTTGTTTTCTTTGGTCAGTTCAAAGAAAAAAATAACTGCTATTTGACAAGAAGGAAAAATACTGAGCCCATTTATTTTGTATTTAGGACTGAGGAAGGTAAATAAAAAATCTGTAGGTTAATAAATTATACTGGCACAAATAGCTAAGACCAGTAAAGGGGATCATCAAACTCCATGTCATTCATACATAAAATGTTACAGAGCAAAGAGTTATCATCTTAAATATTTAATACATAAAAATGGACAATTTAGTATTACATAGTTGTATAACACCTATACTGTAGATATGTGGATGTATATATTTTTCTTTTCAGTAAAATATTTTCATGCTTATAAAAGTCACCCTAACTCAACATGGGACAAGAGAACGACATAGAGTAGAAATCAACCAAGTAGTAAATAGGATATAGGTATGGAAAAAAAAAAACTATCTTTACATTGTTGACACCAAGGAAAAACATACACACTTTTCTATTATTTGAAGGCAATTCACAATCATTTCCAGGAATTCTGTGAGAATTTAAGGCCATTTGTTCTAAAGAAATGCTTTGATATAGACACAACTTCACAAAACGGTAATTCTTGTAAAAACTGTACATGCAAAAACTCTATACAATTTATTGTGGACAGGCAGATCAGTGTGCAGGAGTCAGTTATTTCACAAATGTGTTGTGCACTAAGTCACATGTGTGTGTATATTTAACTCGGGATCTCACAAAAGACTTGTAGCCTGTGCACCTTGTGTGGCAACGTGGAAAGGTAATAAAGAATCCAAATCAAGAGAGCCAGTATCCCTTTGAATTAAAATCTCTAGCCAAGATATAATGGAATAAAAAGTTTAAAACATCCGCTACATGGTTCACAGTTAAATATACTTGGTTTTAATCTTTCTAAATAGCATTATAATATAAAGATGCTACTTTTTACACAAAGTATATGCGGTGCATTTACAGTTCGTAAAGTTTGACTTTTTAGTATTTCTACTTAGCATTACAAAATATAAACTGACTGCAGTCTAAATTTAGAACCCAAACTCCATGAAAAATGCATGTTCTTACAGGATTCCCATCTGCTAAACTTAAACTCTCACACTTGGCAAACTGTGCAGAGAAACTGATTACTAAGCAGATGTGGCTTCATAAGACAATTCAGTTACTGAAAAATTGAAAGTATCTTTCTCTTCTCTTATTTGCAATTCTATTTGTCCAGACAGTCATTCAAAGAGATATTGCTCTTGTGATTATAGCTATTGCAATTTAGAAGACAAAGGATTCGTTTTTCAAAATGCTTTATCTTAAGAACAATTATAAAAGTATTGAAATTTAAAAAGTAGTAACATGTAAACATTGATACAGAGAGACTGCTTTCCTATCCACACAGCAGCCAAAGACAATATTTGAGTTAAAAACATAGTTTGTGCTTTTTCCCAACAACACATTGGAAATTAGCCTTTTCTGTCAAAAAATTAAAGATTCAGACATCCATATTTTGCCTCAAGCATTTAAACAAGTTTTCTGTTGCTCATGCAACAACCATATTTACAGTTTTGGTTTATGAAGAGAATTCAGTTTGGATCCAAGAAAGCACGTTAACTAGTACTGCTGAAACCAAAGTGAGGAAAGTATCTCGTTCCCTGGTTGGTTACAGAGCACCAGGTACAAAGCACTGACTCAGCAGTTCCAACTGGGGTGTAGTGAGATGTCACGTACTTGGGAGCGCAATCATATTTGAGTCTGTAACACATGTGTAGGTGGGGTGTATGGAGGAGGCGCAGGGGATGGCTTGATTCCTCGGGCCCTCATATAGGAGAGGAACTGTTCAGGGATCTCAGCGAGGACGTCTTTCGCCAGTCTAGCCATGCTCAGGATGTGGTTTCCGCTTCTGTCAATATAATCCCGGAACGGCACAAACTAAAACACAGGTGAAAGCAAGCAGTTCACAGGCTTTTAGAATTCGATTTAACAGACATAAAAATCAGTACATGGACATGTTTGTAGAGGATGTGGGAAAGGCCAGAGTCATGGTATGATGGATGATAATTACTAGACATTTTTTTCATGAGTTGATATACTACGAACGACTATAACAGTGACCAAACCTTTCAAATATATCCTTCATCTAAAAAAAGATGTAATTTTTCTGGTTTTTTTTTACCCTGGCAATTCATGTCTCTTGGTCCTGCTATGCCCGTCACGTTGCTATTTGTGTTTTGTAGTTTTCTGTCCCATACCTATCCTTTGGATGGAATATTGAACCGCTTTGGGGTTTAGTTTCCTACCAAATGGAGTTACTACATGCCTAACTCAGTGTTCAGTGCAGAAATATCATCCAGTGTAGAGTAAGATGTAAACAAGGTGAAGCTAAAGAAATAATAGCGTATGTTGCTAAAAAAAAAAAAAAAAAGAGCTAATATGTAAAGTGTTTTACATTATTTTAAAAAAGTAAATTGGAAGGAATCTGAAATATTTAGTACATTCAGTTTTGCGCCAGATGTTGATTTTCAGAAGTTAATTGTGAAGACCAAAAAAAAAAGAAGTCTTGGTGTGATTTTGTAATACTACTACTTCTTCTTTTTTTTGCATGGGCAGGCACCAGGAACCAAATCCCAGGTCTTCCGGCATGGCAGGCAAGAACTCTGCCTGCTGAGCCACCATGGCCTGCCCAATACTTCTTTTTGAAATATTATTCTTAACTTAATTTCATATAAAAATGATTGTTCTCTCTTTATATAAGCAATATTTGAGAGTCTTTATCAGCCCACCACCAAATATTCTGGCAATAGATTGCCCAATTACATACTCAGGTTACTTAAGTTAATAAACACTGCCATTTGTGGGCATTCAATTTCCTTTGGGACATGATTTTTGAAGCAACTAGGAAGGGATTGGAACTGTTAATATGAGTTTGGGAGCACAATAATGTTAGGTCATAAAACAAATGGCACAGTGAAGACATTTTAGAATGTTGAACAGTTTCTGAGCATATTATTTAAAAGTCTGAATTAAAGCCTTTTTCTTCCAGAGAAAGAGAGTACACTCCTCTCTCCTACTGTAATATAATTGTTTTAAATTTATTTTGAAGAAAATTACTTTTGATTTAAGCAGTTACTCAAGATGTACTTTCAGAAAAAAAGTGTTATTAGGAAGCAGGCTTTAAAATGGTCAGGTTGCTGCAAATAAACCAAGTCACAAACTTAAGGAAATCAAATAGGTGTCACATGCCTTCTGTGTAGTGAAAACACTCTTTTTTTAAAGAATGAGTAGAAAATTACTCCTTTCTTTTTAGAATAAGACATACTGTAGGCAGAAGCATACCTATGTGACTATAATTTTACCTTTCTGCCTCTGCTACCAGGAGGAAAACTCAGAGCAGTCTTTAAAAAGCTGTGATAGAAAAGTGACACATCTTACTCTGAGGTCTGAAGGTAGCTAAATCAGGGTACAGCTGAAAAAACTAACAGAGCAAATATAATCTTCAGCTGGGATGGGAAACCATGGGAATATGAGGTTTTGAAGTCTTACCATCTAGCTATAAACAAGGCTTAACATTTTTTTTTTTTTTTTTTTTTTTTTTAAAGGAAAGACAGAGAGAAGGAAGGAAGGATAGAAGGAAGGAAGAGAGGAAGAAAGGGAAACATCTTTTAAACATTTTCTTGTTTTTATTGTATTTTGTTTCTCCGTTTTCGTTACATGGGCTGGGGCCGGGAATCGAACCGAGGTCCTCCGGCATAGCAGGCAAGCACTTTTGCCCGCTGAGCCACCGCGGCCCGCCCCAAGGCTTAACATTTTTAACAAGAGGTCAAAGATGTGCAAAAAAGTTAAGGTATATTTTCACTGTGAAACTGTAATTAGAAAACTGGGTAAATTGTACCCCCTATTCTTACAAACTCTGGATTCACACTTCCCAGATTCAGAACTTGTTTATGCTACTTATTAGCTGCATGGTCTTCAGCAAGTTATTTGCCACTCTGTGCCTCAGTTTCCTCATCTGTAAAGTGATTATAATAGTACTAACACCTACTCCATTGGCTGTTATGAGTATTAACTAAGTTAACATATAAAGTGTTTAAAAAGGGTGTTCAATGCATAATATGCCCTATAAATGCTCGCTATCACTATCATTAGTGATATTGGTGAATTATTATTCACCAGTGCTTAGATGAGTAGTTTTCAACTTAGGGTGTGAGTATGTATCACATTTAACTTAGGTTTGTTAGGTTATTCTGATAGACCTTTCGAGTATTAGGTAACCTTGCCCCCCAGGTTGAGAATTTCATGAGAATTGTCATAGCAAGTCGCTGTTATCAAGAGGAATATATCACATGTGTACGGGGAGTAGAAAAAAAAATGTTGAAGAACTTTGTATTCACTGACTTAGATTATCCAAACCTTTACGAAAGGAACATCTATCTCTTCAGTCAGTCACCAGGTACTCTCATAAGCGAGAGGCGAAAATGGTGTGCAACTCTTCATTTCCTTTACTTGAAATTAGTCTCAAATCTTACAGATTTCATAACAAAATGCATCCTCTTCTTGGAAGATTGCTCATATCTCTCTGCCATTACCATTTTGCACTCACTTAACCTCTCAAACCATTCTGTTACTGTCTTTTTTAATCATTCACTTCTGATCACTGAAGCTGGAGTTCTCCAGCTCAAAATAATCCCCACACATTTTTGAATGCATGTTCATCATTCACTCTCACCACTAGGAATTAGCTTGGACCCTTGAAATGCTCAGTTTAGAAGAATAAAT
Source organism: Tamandua tetradactyla (assembly GCF_023851605.1). Taxonomy (NCBI): domain Eukaryota; kingdom Metazoa; phylum Chordata; class Mammalia; order Pilosa; family Myrmecophagidae; genus Tamandua; species Tamandua tetradactyla. The sequence goes on from NC_135333.1 coordinate 97,843,672, forward strand.
CACTTTTCATTTTGCATTAATTAATCACATTCACATGAAGTAAATGTGTTCTGATCTCTAGAAATATACTGTTATCCTCGATGCTCCACATATTTTCTCAGCATCCCCCCAGTGCTTGGAAAATGTTTCATATGGCTGCTCTAAAGGCCGGTGTTGCTATTTGTGAAAACAAGTTTGAATCAGTTTGGCCAAATAGGCTTTTAGCTGCTGTTCTGCTCAACTTTGTTTGACTGTTCCTACTGTGCAAGGCTCCATTAGTGATTTTCAACTCTCAGCCTTCAAGGTTATTATTCTGCTTTGAATGGAAGATAGGATTTATATATAATTTTACGGGAATGATAAGTTGGCCTACGTCTGCGTATGGACCAGGAGGGATGACATTGTATTATGCCACAATAGCCAATTCCACACACAAACAAACGGAATGCTTTTGCATGTAGTGATTTAGGAAATAACTCATTTAAGTGTTACATAACAACCCTAGGGTCTAAGCCTGCTCGCTGTCTATACTGTAGTCTAAGAGACTGAATCTTCAAGCAATCAATATAATCAAACATAAAACTGGCCATAGTGTCATATGACAAGTTACAGATGCTGTGAAACAGTGACATAAAAAGGCCTTCTCTTTGGACTATTCTGACATGCTAAATGATAACAGCAACTGCTACTGATATTAATGCATTTGTTGAGCAAGCGGCAGGCCTTCTGTTAAGGGATTTACTACAAAATCTCATTAAATTTTCACAAATTATCCATACACTGAATTTACAGAAGAGAAAACTGAGTCTTAAAGAGTTTAATTAACTTACCCAAGATCAGACAGTGATAATTGTCCATCAGTATTCGAACCCAAATTAGTCTGACTCTGATGCATTAATCATTACAGTAATATGAAAAGGGGAATAGATTATAATAATCTTCATTAGAATTTTGCCTTTTAGGAGAATAGATGTATTATAATAAAATATAGGTTTTAGAATCATAAAAACTTTGGGAAATGTAGATCTACCAATTTATGTTCAAATAGCTTTGCAAAAGTTATTTTACTTCCCATTTTGGGCCTTGGTTTCCCTATTTGTAAATAACTATGAGGCAAAAAGTGACTAGCACTTTCAGAAAGATAGAAAATGGTATGCAAACAAAGGGGGCGGCAAGGGACACTTAATTCAGGGGTGGTATGGGAGGCCTTTGTGGAAAGACTGGATAGTGGGAAACTTCAAAATGTGGATTTTGATCAGCACAGAGGAGAGGCAGATATCCCATGTAAAATAACAAGAAAAAATTAAGGCAAGTATTGTGGAAATGTGAAAGGAAAGACAGTTTAAAGTCCTGTTTAGCTAGACAAAGTGTGCTTGTGTGTCTTCCTAAAGAGGAAGATTGGGGTTAGGTTATGGGCAATCTTAAACATCGTGTTTAGATTTTAGGATCAAAGTTATATAGAATAGTTGTTAAGAATTTTAGAACAAGACATTTTAAGGATTGAAACTCGGCTCATCCCTCATTAGCTGCCTTGTTTCCTTATTTGTAAAGTTCAGGCAATAAAAGTACTTATTGCATAAAGTCTATTTAGGATTAAATGAAGTAATTCTGTAGCTCTTCGCACGCCTAACACATGGTTCTAGTTTGCTAGCTGCTGGAATACAATATACCAGAAACAGAATGGCTTTTAAAAAGGGGAATTTGGTAGTTAACAGTTCTGAGGCCAAGAAAATGTCTGAATTAAAGCAAGGCTATAGAAATGCCCAATCTAAGGCATCCAGGGAAAGGTTTCTTGGTGCAAGAAGGCCAATGAAGTTCAGGGTCTCTTTCTCTCGAGTGAGAAGGCACATGGTGAACACAGTCAGGGCTTCTCTCTCAGCTGGAAGGGCACATGGCAAACATGGCATCATTTGCTAGCTTTCTCTCCTGGTTTCCTGTTTCATGAAGCTCCCCAGGAGGCATTTTCCTTCTTCATCTCCAAAGGTTGCTGGCTGGTCGACTCTGCTTTGTGGTGCTACAGCAGTCTCTGCTCTCTCTGAATCTCTCTTTCTCCAAAAGGTTTCCTCTTTTATAGGCCTCCAGAAACTAATCAAGACCCACTCAAATGGGTGGGGACACCCCTCCACCTAATCCAGTTTAACAACCACTCCTGAATAAAAATAAGACGTAACTCCCTAAGTCACATCTCCAGGGAGATGATCTAATTACAGTTTCAAACATACAGTATTGAACAGGGATTAGAAGAAATGGCTGCCTTTACAAAATGGGATTAGGATTAAAACATGGCTTTTCTACGGTACGTATGCCATTTCAAACCAGCACACACATGAAGCATTTCTTATTAGTATATGAAGGAATTGGAAGCTATTTAAGATTCCGAATAACAATAAAAACCCTATCTACCATCCTCAACTATCTGCTACACCTTAGTTACCTACTATTCTGTAGCCTTGGGCTTTGCATTTCCCCATTTGAGAAATCTGGGATTCCATTTAGGGTGTCTTAACTCTGTTTGCCTCAAAAATGTAAGAAATGGAAAACAGAAAAGGTAGAAGAGCCCAAATAAGACCCTACTTTCTGGTAATGTTCTACCCAGTAGTGTTTACACCATTAATAGGAATGGATTATATATTTTTTGATGATGAAAATGACTGATGGTATTGTCTTTGGTGTGCCTTTGCCATACTAATATTTTAGAGGCAGGGCAAGTTATTCCTTGAAAATAGCTCAGATAAAAAAACAAAAACACTTTCTTTGTGGCTAGTATGACTTAGAGAACTTTGATAGTGGAATGTTTTAAAACCCCTTTTTCAAGATGAGGGAGAGAATGTCAGTTCCTTTTCGAATGATTATGTGTTTATTATTTTTAAAAGACTAGACACGAGACATTTTTCTGGGAATGGAGAAAAGTGCCTTAAATGTCCTTAACTAAATATGAACATGTAAGTCACAATGCCAACATCATTACAGGAGCTACTAAATCCATGGGCACATCTTAATTTCCTGCTCAGTCTATAAGACAATCAAACCCTTCGGTTCAAGTTTATGTGGCAGAATCCCTGGATGTTTGCCTACAGGTCCACAAGTGTACTGGTGTTACTTTTAATATTAGGCTGGTCACCAGGATTCTGACTTTCAAGGACAGAAAACTTGTATAGTTATCTATATAAAACTTATGCTGATAAGTAACAGAGTCTTCATGTCTGTAACTTCCTCTGAGAATAACAATGCCACGGAAAGAGCAAAGGTAAAGAATTAGAGGACTATAGAGAAGGAAAAAAAGGTTAAGTGAAAGGTATTGACTTTTGATCAGAGTGACAACATTATTCTAATTCAAAATTCCATCCAATATAGCACATCTATTGAGGGGAATTTAATTACTTCATATATGATTAATGGCATTCTGTAGTGTAATAAACACCAGGCTTGGGTTGCCATTAACTTATCGGTCATACTAAAAGAAGCCCTAATGATGTGTACAATCTTAGCTAACTTCTAAGGAAGAAAGTAATATAAAGTTTCTCTTAACCATCATTTAAATGATACTGTGAGATATGGGATTGCCTCTGCTAACACTATAAAACTGCATTACACCAGCAACATCATACGTTCTAAAGGATTTCAAATCCATACTTCCTTTCAGTAATTTGATTTTTTGGAAACAGCTTTTGGATAAAGCATAATTACTTGGACCTATAATTATGCTGACAAAGTTAAGGTGCATAATCAGGCATCTAAATATGAAAACAAAACACATGGGACTCTTAAACAGATGACCACATCACCACGTTTCCTGTCTCAGCTGCTTTTAACCTAATCATTGGTGAGTGTGCGCATGCTTTTCCCTCTAGCAAGTACTTAGGCTGAAAAGTTTAGATGATATTCAGTTATTTTTTTATACTGTTATATGGATGGTTCTATTGCAACTGATTAACCTTTTCTGGGTGCTTTTTCAGCAATGCATTTTATATATATTACCTCATTGAATCATCACAACAATGCAATTTATCCCCAGAACACTAAACTTTAGAAAGCTTGTCAGAACTATCACAATGGTCAAGTCAGGATTCAAAACAAATTTAATGATTGCATTATAGGGTGAATATTTAGGTTATTTTTAGGAAATAATACATGTGTCCATTGTTTTCTCTTCCAAAAACTTCACATCATGCTTAAGTGGTGCTGAGATCTTCTTCTTTTCCTTATTTAAAAAGCTGTATTTCACAAGCTTTTTTCCTTTCAGACATCCTAAAAGAGTCTCCTAAGTGGAGACACAAAGGTACAGGGCTTTCACTTAAAATATGTTATTGAAAGTAAAGAATTTCAGCTAGAATGTATTGATTACTGTCTTTTTCCCTTCAATTCACCTCCAGAATAGTAGGCTTTAGTTAAGTAGTTTTCCTGATCCTAGCAGAACTGTGAATATGTGTGTTTATGTATATGTAAATATGTAGCTCTACTATAAAATTTCCACTTTTCTGACCATAATTTATGGAGAAATAGCATGCAAGTATCTATGATTTATTTTAGCTGTCTTAAACCATAGTTAGTCATTTCGAGGACTATGAATAAACATTTACATGTCCCACCTTCTATTTTTTACTAAAAATCTTAATTGTATTTTCTTACTGTTTCCATTTTATATAAGGGGAACTTAAAGTTCAGGGTAAAGTAAATAACTGAGTGCTTGCTATAGTCGAGGTTCTTTTACTTAATGTGCATCTCACAGAGCAATGACACACTAAGTCAAAAGAAATTAAGACTCCTGATTTCTGTATAAATTGTTTATTTACAAATCAGAGCTGATACAAGCACTTTGCAGTGACCAACGTAAATCATTTGCGTTTAATTTCTTACCTGCACAATGTCCCTTTCAGCATACTTTCCTCTGGAAGAGACTCTTACATCATCTCCATCCAATTCAACCATTGCTTAAAAATAAAATATAATCATTTATCCAGTACATTTTAGCCATATACTAAAAGAACATAGGAAATAAGAAAATTAGTATTTATGGAGTAGCAATATATCTTAGGTCAAGGCAGAAGCTTGTGGATCCATGCATCCTTTCTCCCACACAACCCACCCGAGTGCACATTTATAGATGAAGAAGTGAGTCAAAACCTTGTGTAGCCCACTGAAAGTTTGGAAGAGCCAATGCAGTGCACAACAGACTTTAGGTATGAGTCCCTGTCCTGGCCAGTCCTCACCTCAGGCAGCATGCTTACAAGAGATACGAATCCGTTTATCTTTCCAATTTAAGCAATTTGGCATCAATCACCATAACAATTTTAGCTTCATTTTCACTGAAGCAATATTTATTGAGAAATTACATCAAAAGTTATATATTCATACTGCTCAATTTTACTTCATAACTAGATTAAATAACAAAGGGGGATTTAGGCCCTATAGGGAATGGATAAAATATAATTTTTCTGAAGTATATTTTTGTTGGTAAAGAAATCCAATATTATATAAATCAGTTGGTATTTGGGAACACTGTGATTTAATAGGACAGCTGGTGATACAGTAATGCTATGCTGCAATTAAGAAATTTTTCCAGAGTTTATTAAGAAATCTGAAAATAATTACATGAGAAATGCTAATGTGTACTTACAGTATAAGTCTATTACTGATAATCCATCTTGTAAACACATGACATTCATCAGACTCCAGAGACTTACTTGCAATTCTAATGTTTGCCTCTTCACCTCCAAAAAATACCTCTCAGTCAGAATATGTCCTCACCTCTTAACTATTTTCTTCAGTGCTCTTGTATTGATTTGGGTGAAAAAATCATTGATTTTACCTTTCTATATAGATTCAAAAGCCAGTGTTTCGGTTGAAGCACCGTTAGCATACATAATTGATAGAAAGCCACCATTCAATGATTACCTTAGATATATGTGTTATAATTCAGTAAAATGTGTACATTACCAATAATAAGGTAACTAACTTATTCAAAATACAAAAAAACCTATTTGTCCCTACTTCTTGGGGATGTAAATAGGAGATTTCATTGTGCTCAAATAATTTCTTTTTTTAGCCTAGATCTACTTTTAGTTTTCATATTAGATTGTCCCATGCCAGTCATTACAGAAGCTCCTCCTTTATTTTCTATTAATCTAATAATTCACAATGATTACCCTCCATTTACTCTCAAGTGGGAAAGGAGAATCAGATGATAATCTGGGTCTCAGACTTTCCACAATGTGTATACTCTCCAGTGGTCTTTGTGAGTATTTTATTCCAATTAATTGAGACAATGACAGTTATTCAGGTAATAATGATTTAGAATGAGGTCCTATAAAATCTCTCTCACTTTTCTGTGTGCCATTTGGATTAAAAGCAGCAGGAACTGGAGACTATGCTTTTGAGAGCAAGTTGAAGAAAGACAACATATAGAAGTGGTGGAGGAGTGTCCTCCCTCAGGTTTTCAGATCGCCTGATGTCAAAGGAGGCTGGGATTGTGAGCCCTAGTTCCCCATCACCTCTCCACTTAGGAAGAAGTTGTCTGAGAGACAGCTGTGTACTTCTTTCTAGCCATGGGTGACATAATGAAGTTAGAATCCCTTCTTTTCTAGAGTTATCAAAGCAGGAAGCCAGATGATTTGACTTGACTCGGACTTTTGACTGCTCCCTTTTTTTTGTTAGAATGCATGGGCTGGGAATCGAACCCAGGTATCCTGCATGGTGGGCAAAAATTCTATCACTCAGCTACACATGCACCCCCGTGGCTGCCTTTTACAGATAAAGAAACGCTTTGACAAATTCTTCTTCTTAATGAAGTTGCTCTTACTAGTAGTAAAAATAATTGGAGGAAATTATACAAAGAATTTTTAATGTTCTTATTAAAACACAGAAATAAGAAATGTGAATACTAATTAATCTAATAGGTTATTCTTGTATCCTCTACCTTCAAACATTATATATCAAAATACTGCAGTTCTTACTCAGGCAAAAAATGACTTCCTGGATTAAAAAAATGTGTGGATATCAATTTATGTGGGTAACTGGTAGATCTGCAAGTTGAGTTTGGTCTTTACTTAGGTCTATTTATATATGTGATATATAACCTGGTAGATTTGAAAATGCTGAAAGAAAGGTTTTTCCGATGGGATTGCAACAATTTGAATGCAAGTCAGAGCTTTTCTATATTTAGCAGGAGTAGTCTGTCCTTTTCTTAGCCGTGGAGAGAAGTGATTTGTTTTGAGAGAATAGAAAGAAAAATGCTTTAGAGAAGTTCTTTTGGTCTCCTAGTGGGAAAGTCTCCTTTTCTAGCTTTGTGCCTGGAAGTTTTCCTACCCTATTAAAATTTCCACCCCAGTGAAAGCAGAAACCATGTGTTTCAAGGACTCTAATTTCCTGTCCCCATGTTTTCCAGAGGGCAATTTTACTCCAGTTCCCAAGAGGGAATTCCACAGGAAAGTTGTGTATCATCTTCACTCACTTTTCACATGGAAAGAGGAGACTGATCAAGATTAGCTCAATTCCTTCTCCTAATTTTAATAATCCTTTCTTTTGGAGCAACCTGTCCTCAATATGAAAGCACCCATTCCTCCCTGGGCATCAAAGGACAAAACTCTGGTCCTAGTAAAGAACAGGCATGGAGATAAGTCATTTAATACTGGGAGAAAAAAAGTCATGGGAAGTCTGACTCCAGGTTAACCCACATTCTCCAATTTTGTATTGTTAGTAATAAAGGTGATATGCTGGTCACTGACTGATGGGTTCTTCCATATTTTTTTTCAGTTAGTTCAGGAACTCAGAGAGAGAAAAGTACGATGAATTATCATCCCTCAAAATCCTAACAAATAAATTCATTAGAAACAGAAGAAATGAAGAAAATAATTAGCTGTGATGGATGAGGATAGTACCCAAATAGCTTTGTCTGCTGCTCTGCATAGAAGTATCTGCCAGGACTAGACATCAGCAGAAGTTAGAGGCTCTGTATTCATGAGTGGGGCTCTTGAGCACTAAGGCATAACTAAGGTTTATCATCCTCAAGACACAGAACTAATGGTGGGCTTCCTAAGGAAACCAGCAGACCTTAACTTATACTATAATCTGCCAACTATGTGCCTAAGTTAGCTGGTAATTTATCCTTAAACAAAAGACTCATTCTTGAGAGGCAAAAGCAAACAGAAGTCAAAGAAGAAATAAGTTATTTTAGCCTAGCAGTTGGTGAAGCTCTGTAAATCAGAGTCCATCACAGATTAATGCAGAGTATTGGGTGCAAAAAGTATTAACTAAAAAGACATGTTTCAGCTTTCCTGCCTCCAGAGACAAGTCACACATTGACACCTGAGATACACTGCAAATCCAGAGAAAGACAATCTATTAGCTGAAGCGGCAGTAGTCAGGTAAATGACTTTTGCTTTAGAAACTGGAAGATTATAATGACGAAGAGGATGATCAGGCAAGCATGGAATCTAAGGAATGAGTTTCCAGACCAGGGTCATTGATTAAACTTTGCCTGTAGTGCTTTAACCTCAGACTGAAAGATGTGTACTAAAATTATGGAGGAAGGACAGAAGGTTAGATGGGAATCATACCAGTGACTTATACTATAAACTGCCAACTATGTGCCTAAGTTAACTGGTAATTTATCCTAGCTTGTTCCAAATCTTCTTCAATTCTCATTTCCAAAGTCCCAAACTAAATAAACTGACACAGTTACAGTAAAAATACCTGAACCATGTAGTTACTATATAGTGATGTAATTGCTACCTATTAAGAGTTCTCTTAAATGAATTCACCAGATGCCTAGGAACAGACTATACTTGAAGAGATTTACCCAGATCACTACTGACACATATATCTATCACTTAATTGACATTTGAACAGGGCCGGAGCCCAAACTGAAAACCATGCAGTAAGTCATTTTAGCATAATTATATAAAGTCTCATTAAATCCCAGCTGGTTATTTTCTCATGACTTGCTCTTTCACATGACAGAATTTATACATTTATAAAACTAATGTCTATTGACTAGCCAGGATCTGAAAATCCATTAAATTATACTTGTTAACACTGCTATTCACAACCTAATGGTTTAGTAATTTAGCCCTCATCCGTAAAGGTTTTCAGCGAACTCAGTGTGCTCTGCCTTTAGAACACAAAGTTGATTTATCATTCTGTCAGTCTTAAGAAATATTATTTTGAGGTATAAACTATCTTTAATGAAATAGAAAAGCTACATATTGGATTAATCTTTAAACTAGAGAAGTAATGTCCTACTAAGAAGACAGAATCATCTAATTTGTTCACTTTAATAGACATCATGAGATATCAATATGTAGGTTTATTTATACTTGGACCTTATATCCACATCCTTACACACAGAAAAGAACAAAAAGCTTAAGAGCATGACACATCAGATGAAATAAATTTCCAAGAAAAACTACTGAAGTTTTTCTACTCACCGTCAAATTCTGCCGGTCCAACACCTACTATAATTATTGACATTGGAAGCTTTGAGGCCTTTGAAGAGAAGACAGAATTGAGTCACAACATTTTTGACAGTGACAGATATACAAATTTAAAAGCTTTATGGGAACAATGAAGCAAACGGAAAGAAAATAATACCCTCAGTTTAATTTGATATTCTTCAGATGGTCATTCTGAACACATTTAAAATTGTTAAACAGACCAATATACTTGATTCCACTCTTATCTTTTCCAAACTAACTAGATATGCTAATCCAGTGGCACCTTCCTCAAGAATGACTAGCCCTGGAAAAGACAAAATAAAATGTAAGGAGCATCTGGTGTTCACTTGCTACTCTCAATTAAAAAGTTAAGTGTATATATATCTTTAGTTCCTTTCCCAATTCATCCTCCTCCCCAAGAAGTCTCAGTTGCCAAAGAGGAAAAAAGGCACCGATGTGTGAAACCATGGAACTCGACTCTACATCACTTAAACCCAAAGTTAAGAAAGCGGTTTTCTTAGTAAATGAGCAAATACAAATGAACATTACAGAAAGTTATTATTGTTATTAATTTATGCATTAAATAGCCATGAAATTGTGAGTAAAGACTGAATATCTGATTTATAGCATTTTTTTGATTCATACATGTCACTTAACTTAGAGTATGACATCAAATGATTTAATGGTAAGAATGTGAGCCCCAGAAACCGAGAGATGGAACACTGCGGCAACAACATCTTCAAGTATGAAGTTCAATGAATTAAGAATAATTGTTCCTCAGTGCATCACATCCTGTTAGTTTAAACCTGAATTATTAAGTCCATATTTTAAAGGGCATACTGTTGCCGCTTATCAGAGCATAAAGGAAAGCATTACAGATTTCAAACCCAAGTATGTCTAGTTAGAGACAACAAATGTGTAAACCTTACCCTCCCTTTTTATATTATTTTTTTCTAAAATTATGTCTATTAATCATTTGATTTTTCCCACCTGTAATTATTTTCTCACACCATATACATAATATTATATCCTCTCTGTGCTACTGATAATTATAAGACTTGATGATCCATTTATGCAATCCATATTTGTGCCAAACATTGCTAAACCAGGATATAGAAAGGTGAGTATAAACAGATGTAGTGACTGTCTGCTTGAGGATTACTGTTAAGTAAAAAAGACAATCAATTAAGTAATCATTAAAAAGTATACATATAATAAAAAAATTATGAGCAGTAAGAGCTTTTAATGAAATCCCATCCCTATGCAATTCTAAAGAAATGATCATTAGCACTGTTCTCATGTAACTGAAATGTAAATGTTAAGAAAACATTGTGTGTAACTAGATCCAGCTAAGAGAAGTTAGCCATACTCACCTATGCACATGAAGATGATGCTATTATCTTTACTTTTTTTTAAAGGAAAGAATTTTGACACAACTCTCTACAGCCCTCAGTCTGGTCCTTTTATGCATCAACAGTACAGGTGAGGGTGAGCTGTCTGGGTAAGGTTAAGGATGCAATCCACTGCAAAGGTGTGGACACTGTATTTCACTGCTAAGTCAACCAAGGTAGACTCTGGTCTCAACAGATATGTAGCATCATCATGCTATCACTTTGCCAGTACAAAATTGAATGATCTCTACTCACGTTAACTATGGATTCCTTGGTTTGAGCCATGTCTGATATAACACCATCTGTCACAATCAGGAGAACAAAATACTGGGAACCGTCCTTTACAGAAGCAGCATACCTGAAAGGCAACGAAAAGGTAAGAATCATCATGGAAATAAAACCATTCCTTTCTATGGGATGAATAGTCAGTCAACAAAACTTTGAATCTCAAGAATATCTGTAAGCAATCTGCTAGAAGTCTATAATATGCAATACCTGGCAGCCCAAGAAGTCCATTCACTAATGAGGAAAGCTCCATAACAGTCTATTTAGCACAGAGGCGTGAACATGAGTTTTGGAAATAGACTTATCCTTTGCTAACCCACCTAATATGTATGATCTTCAGCAAAGTACTTAAACTCTCTAAATTTTATTTTTTACCTTTAAAATGGACATAATACTAACACCTTTGTATTGTTGAATGAATTAATAAAGAAATTGTAAGTATGGTACTCAATATACAGTTCTTTAAGTGGAATCAATTATCCACAGTTTATGTTCTTAACATATAGTAAATCAGTGAAGGATGGGATGGAGAGTTATACCAAACAAGGACAAACATTAGGAATATAATTACAACATATTCTAGTACCCAAAGGAATTTTTTAAGAATTCTCATCAAATGATATGCAGTCTTTTTGAGGGAAGTTTTATGAATATGTTATATTTCTTTTTGTTTAATGTTTCTATACTCCAGGTATCTAGATTAAATTCTCAAAAAGGACAGGTTTCACGATTCCTAGTACATGATAGGTATGCAGTATGTCCAGTAAAGAGCAAGCATTATGGTGCCATTAGGAGATTGGGTAGTAAACAAGACCGTGTTCTATATTTCTAACAATTGTGAAATAAATCACAGAGAAATGGGGTTTAAGAAAACTCTCATTGATTGGCCAATGAAATTCTTTCATGATCTGAGTAACCCGAAGTGATCCAATTTGAAAAGATGGTAGACAGACCAACAAACATAATACAACTTATTTCTGGGACAGCAAAATTAACAATCATATGAACAAGAACAGTATTTACAACTTTTTTATAGTCTGGAAACACCAATAATTTTTCCTGCTTCTAAAAAAATGGCTGGAAATTTTACAGATTGACAAAGAGGATAAGTGGCATTTGCTATATACAGTATTTCTAAATCTCAACCCTGGAAGGATATCACTGAACTGATTCCACAGATGACAGTCAAAATTATCCCACAGTATTGAACCATTAATCCTGTACATTATGGATTTCTATGTATTTGATGATGATAAAACTAATGGAAAACAATCCAAAGCTGATATGAACTTATTCTCCTGTACTTAATTTTTGTTATTTGAGGCAAAACATATTTGCTAATGACTGTGCACGGCACACTGATTCAGAGTCAGGTTCTTTGGGCTAGAATTTTAGCTCCATTACAAATGGCCACTCTAAATATCCATTTTGCCATTAAAAAAATAATAATAATACTCTCACCTCCTGGAATTGTTGTGAGGATCTCCTACTGATATTAATTAGTAAGATTAGAAATGTAAGATTTTATATTTCAGGTGATTAACGGAAGACTACAAATAGAGAGAAAAGCTTTGATGAGTAGAACAATATGACTTCATGTTTTTCTTATCAATCACTGCTCTTAAAGATGGCAAGTTTTTACCAGATTCAAAAACAACTCAGCAAGTTTGATACTACGCAGCCACCTGAAATACTACTTCAAGTGCCTTAACTGGCTGAGTTTCTTTTCATCCACCAGCTGTATCTAAAGGAGAATGTATTCATACCATCAAGAGATTTGGGGATGGAGCCTGAAGCAGCTCATGGTAGACTTGGAATTTCTCTAGTTTGTTTTATTTTTATTTTTAAAAATCCATGGGAATTTTGTATTTTATTTTATAGTATATATGTGCTTTTATTTATGCTTTATATTTCTCAGCACTAAGGAAAATGCATGAGTTTACTTTGCGGCATTCACTACTGCTACCCATATCTAATTTGAAAATAAATTACATTTTATAAAAGACCTACTTAATAGTGTAGTGTTTATCACCATCAGTATCATAAAAGAGTTTTTTCTATTATTCACTGTTTCTTGTGGCATTTGCCGTATGTAGTAATTCTAAATTCCAACCCAAATCATATTTTGTACCACCATGCTTTCTAATTCTGCCTTTTATTTTAAAAGTACTATATATTTATAATAAAATAATAAAAAATGCCATAGAAATGTATGAAATAGAAAGTAAAAGTTAATCAAACCCCAACCTCTCTACCGGGAGGTACACTTTTGATAAAGACTTATAGGTGTAAATTATATTTTAAAGGCATTAGAGAAGCTTGCTTCTTGGAATCTGATAAATCTTCTTGCAAATTGAATAAGTTTCTTTTTATTAAAAGCCAGTACACTGGCTTTTAAAAAAGATAGCCAACCTATAATTTATATTTTAATATTACTACCTCATATCTGAGCGAGAGGCTTCACCTTTGTCAGGATGGTGGAATTCTTTGGAATCCCTATCAAGGAAATTGTTGCAATTGTTCTTATAGAACAAATCTGGCTGGCACAGATTTGTGGAATACTCGTTCAGCTTATTATTAGTTCACAGGAGTATAGAGGGGAAGAAGACAAGATAAGAAACTAAGGAATGATTTATTTAAAAGGTTTAATTGTGATTTATACAATGGATTAAATCTCTTTCATACTGAATAATATAGGGACAAATTTAAATGTTTCAGCATGAAGTTCCAGAGTAATTTTTAAGTTATTGAGTTGTCACCTGAAATTACTTCTGGTCATGTATATCCATCTGTATACACAAAGATAAGTAGTTTCCCTGAACTTTCTTTTGTGTATCTTTACCTCTGCAGCAGAGATAAAAGGCTTAAGGATGCAAGATTTCACGGCACACTGATTCAGAGTCAGGTTCTTTGGGCTAGAATTTTAGCTCCATTACAAATGGCCACTCTAAATATCCATTTTGCCATTAAAAAAATAATAATAATACTCTCACCTCCTGGAATTGTTGTGAGGATCTCCTACTGATATTAATTAGTAAGATTCCAAAATAGTGTCATGGGCATTAGATACATAATTAAGTTCATATCTGGAAGGGAAATAATTTTAGCTAAGATTTAAACTGTTACGGTATTAAATTTAATCCAATATAGCTCCCAGATAAGTATCACAGCACTGGTTTTCTAAAACCATGAAACTAAAAGCAAATTTCTATGATTTTAAAGTTTGCTTTCAATTTGCAACGTGATAATAATACATGACTTTCTTTGGTAGGTATAAATCACATTTTCCTGTGACTTATGACTGTCTAGGTATTCTCATTTAACACTTTCTTTAGTTTTTCTTATAATTTTGCTTATTACATTGTACTGCAATGTATGGTATTCAGAATATTCAGTTAAACATGAGAGGCTTTCAGTATATACAAAGTAGCATGTCCTATATTATTGGAGATGTATAAATGATTAAGTCACAGTTCCTGCCTTCAATGTGGAAAAGATGTACATATAACAACTGTGTAGGATAAAATGAGTAACTGCTATGATTTACGTATACATGGAATGAAACCACAGACCAGATGAAACTGATTCTATGTGACTGAAGTGCTGGGGGAGTGCCGAGGGAAATGAGGTTGGATGGGTAGTATTGATTATTGGAAGTTCCTGAATGCCAAGTTAGTGTCTGAATTAATTTGTGAAGAGACACCAACAGATTTTTAGTAGGCTTTTACTCTGTTTGAAATGCTACCTCCTAGACGACTCTATGAAAGGAGGCCTGGGAAAGTGAGAAATTTTAGACAGGGGGCTAGAATATTCTCAGAACACCCAGTAAAACTTTAAAAAGTTGAATATTTGATGCCTTGGGTCTTGATCACTTCACAGCATTCTCATTCCATTAATATTATCCCCAAGGTAAATTGTCTTATCACATAAGTTTCAGTTCTAAAAATAAGCATGCGCTCAACATCATGATCCCCTTAAAGGAAAAAGCATTCTTCACAATGGTTATAGAAAATCATTATAAATGACTAATCTTTTAACATAGAGAATTTACTTTTTAAGGAAAATAAATTAAGCAAAGAGAAAAAGTATATATAAATAAATGTATTTGCCTTTAATTTTGTTAAAATAATTTGAATAATTGTCTTAATAATGCATAATTCATTTCTTAACCATTTGTTGAATACTCACCTCTTATATGATGGTGCTAAGTACTATAGAAATGCTTTTTTTTTTCCACAGGGGCAGGAACCAGGAATTGAATATAGAAATGCTTTTAAGAGTGACAAAACGTAGAAGCAGTTTTACATAATTGGAGATACTATAACTATGGCACTTTTTTTCGATACAGAAACAAATAGTATCTTGTCTTTCACTGAAATTTTCTTTAGATGAGACAGAAATTGTCTCAAAAAAGCTTCAGTTAAGTTAAGCATAGCTCTTAAAGATAAAAGGATAAAGGTATTTCTTAGACTCATAATAAGAAATGAATACAGGGAACTTCTTAATGTATTGGAAGGAAAAGATGATAAAAAGCCATTTCATACTGTTTTTCTTATTTTTTCTAGCCAGAAAGAATTATTCGATCATGGGTAATTTTCAAATACTCTGCAAGTTTTAACTGAAAATTACCCCAATTTTGAATTTACAAACTGCTGGGCAAAACTTAAAAATAAACTGGCAATAGAACTATTTGCTGCCTGTATTTTTAAAAAATTTATAGAAATGCACTTAGCAATTTTATATCTATTATATTAGAGAAACCAGGACAAACATAAAATTAATTGGAAAACACAGATGAAAACATTCCTAAGAACTAGCACGAGCTTTAACAAAATAAATCATGTTATTTTACTTTTATCTTTTTGGAAAAAAGTGAATTTGTATGGTAGTTTGAGAGAGAAAGCAAAGTATAATTTATTTTATATTAATATGATTTTTGATTCTGCTTGACAGTCATCAGTATACTGACACAGTATAAATAAGACTACTTTTATAGGCTAGTAAAATAAGCTAGTCTGTGTTTTTCAAATTATAGGTAATGACATAGAGTGGATTATAAAATCAATTTTGTGGGTCAAGACCAGAATTTAAAAAAAAAGGAAAACAATAGAGTCACAGATATAAAGGGAGAATGTATTATAAATATAAGTTTAATTGCATAAAACCTTTTTGTTTTAGCTGCATGTAATAGGTTTGAGAGGTGAAAGTCATATTTCAGTACAGATTGTGGATGAAAATATTTGAAAAAGTATAGCTAAAGGATCACACTCAGAGAATGGTCAACACTGTATCACTGTCAGCTTGAGGTAGAGTTCCATAGGGGTCAGCCCTGAGTGCAGAGGTATTTTAGCATCTTGTCCGTGTCCTAGATAATGGGAAGTAGAGCACGTTTAAATCGCTGGTGATGTCCAATAGGGAAGGTGGGAAAGCACCTTCAAACAGAGAACTAACTAGGGTTTGGCACTGCCTTTGTACTCTGCTAACCTCATCAGGAGTGAGGATGCTGTGTTCAGTAGAAAAGAAAATACAAAGAGGGAGTAAGCTATAAAATAAGGAAATACAAACTAGAGGCTTGGCTGGGATAATGGGCATACTAACTCAGAAACCATGATACTTTAAGAACTTGATATCAAAATCTCAAGTAAAGAGCCATACTCTGTTACATTAGAACCTTTTTTCAACCAAGAAAAATGTTTTCTTTGAAAAGGCATCCATGAGAGTAAAAACAAAATAGATTTTGATCTCAATTGTGTAAACCATTCATGTCTAACATCACATATTCCAAAATAGCTTAATTCCATTAACATGACTATGACCTGTGGTTTGTAAGGCATAATGGATAAATGACATACAAGTAGGAGCACAGAAGCATAAAGAAGTACAAGTGGTTTCTTCAAATTGTACCTGTAATGCAGTATTTTTTCAGGTTCTGGCTATATATATTCAAAAGGATACAAGAGCTACATCTTTTTTATTATTTCACAATAAGGCAGGGATCATAGGATTTGCAACAGGTTCAAGCCTCGTTTTAGAAATTTTAAAAGTGGACTATAAGTCAAATTTATGCATTAATGGAAAAAGTGATGTATATATAAATTTTTACATTTTAACATTTTCTCCACATGTACTTGGAGTCATAGCAATTATACTCTGATCTCAACACTATGTACTACATACAGGTAGAGCTCTGGGAATTTTATAAAATTAGCTGCTATATTAATTTCAGAGAGGATGGAATAATGTGGCCTATATACCACTGAAAGGCCTCCAGTAGTCGTGTTAATGGAATTAAGCTATTTTGGAAGATGATGTTAGGTATGAATGATTTTACACAGTTGAGATCATAATATATTCTGCCGTTGCTCTCGAGGATGCCTTTTCAAGACAACAACATTTACCTTAGTTGAAAAAAGGTCCTAATGCAGCACAGTGTATGGTTGTTTACTTGAGATTTTGATGTAAAGTTCTTAAAGAATCATGATAGCTTCATGGAGACACTTGCTATTGTATGTATTTTTCCTCTTTTTCTAGAGACTCAAAATTAGAGAAAACAATCATCTGTGGAGTCATGCTAAAAATGATGTTATGATTTCATGGTGGCCCAGTACTAGAAGAACATCTTGCCTATTCTTTACTTACCTTGCTACGTGATTAATCACAGGAGCAAAGTTTGTTGGTCCGTACAGTTGTACAGATTTCAGGCTCCTGTAATAAGCTTCCATGACCCCCTCAATACCATCACAGTAGGGGTTTTGAGGGTTCCCATTCTGTAAACAAATGAAAGGCAAAAGGAAATAGTAAATTAATAGGCTCTATTTAGATAAACTGAAATAGAGAAGAGAATAACACGTTGGACCCTAAAAAATATTTTTTGCAGGAACATTCATTTGTATATTTATAATAGCAAAAAATAGTAAATTATGTGATCAATAACAGGTTAAAATATATTACATAATTTATAATAAATAGAATAAAGTTGATTACCTCTGGGTGATTAAATAATTGATTATTTTTATCTTGTTCTTTAAATTTTTCTAAATTTCCCAATTTTTTCTACAATGCTTCTATATTAAAATTAGGAGAAAAAAGTGATATCAATAAGTTTTACCTGGTAGAAGGAAAAATGTAAAAAAAAAAAAAAAGACACATTCACCTTTTCAGGTCAACACTGATCATCTCAACTAAAGAAGGAGTAGGAAGGAATGTAATTTAGTATTATAGATAGCAAAAGAAAGGAAAAGGAAAAGAATCAAAGGAACATATCCATGTTGTTTTAGAGAAATGGAGCTTGCCTCTGAGGAATTCCTATCCTAGGGATGTGTGCTGGTTTTAAAGGATGTATGCCCCCTAGAAAAGCCATGCTTTAAATCAAAATCCTATTTCATAAAGGTAGAATAATCCCTATTCAATACTGTATGTTTGAAACTGTGATGAGATCATCTCCCTGGATGATGTGATTTAGTCAAGAGTGGTTGTTAAACTGGATTAGGTGATGACATGTCTCCACCCATTTGGGTGGGTCTTGATAAACTTCCGGAGTCTTATAAAAGAGGAAACATTTTGGAGAATGAGAGAGATTTGGAGAGAGCAGAGAATGCTGCAGCACCACGAAGCAGAGAGTCCATGAGCCAGTGACCTTTGGAGATGAAGAAGGAAAATGCCTCCCAGGGAGATTCATGAAACAAGAAGCCAGGAGAGAAAACTAGCAGATGACACCATGCTCACCATGTGCCTTCTCACTTGAGAGAGAAACTCTGAACTTCATTGGCCTTCTTGAACCGAGGTATCTTCCCCTGGATGGATGTCTTAGATTGGACATTTCTATAGACTTGTTTTAATTAGGACATTTTCTCAGTCTTAGACCTGTAAACTAGCAACTCATTAAATTTCCCTTTTTGAAAAGCTGTTCCATTTCTGGTATATTGCATTCTGGCAGCTAGCAAACTAGAACAGGATGGTACCCAGAAAGGCCTTGTTAAACTTGGAAACCTGGTCTAGCTTTTTCATACCTTGAACGTTCTGCCATTATTAGATTTAATTCTCCTTGTCTGGATTTCAGACAACAAATTAGTTACATATTAGTTATATATTGCTATGGAACAAATTAGTCTAAAAGTTAGTAGATTAAAACAATAAGCACATATTATCTCATATATTTTCTAGGGTCAGGAATCTAAGAACAGCTTAGCTGTGTGGTTCTGGCCCAGGGTCTCTCACTGAGGTTCAAGTCAAGATGTTGGTCTGGGCTGCGGTCATGGGAAGACTTGACTGGAGCTGGAGGATGTGCTCCCAAAATGTGCACTTACATGGGATGTTCACGGTAGGCCAATGTGGACTTTTCTCAAGGCTACTTCTGAGTTCTCACAACATGGCAGCCAACCTGCTCCAGTCCAGAGTAAGTGATCCAGTAAAGGGGGAATCCAAGGAGGGAGCCCAATGCCTTTTGCACCTAGTCTTGGGAATTGCACACCCTGCTTCTACTT
This sequence comes from Tamandua tetradactyla, assembly GCF_023851605.1. NCBI lineage: Eukaryota > Metazoa > Chordata > Mammalia > Pilosa > Myrmecophagidae > Tamandua > Tamandua tetradactyla. The sequence goes on from NC_135333.1 coordinate 97,863,241, forward strand.
TATTTATTAGAACCAAATCTCTAAGTCCAGTCCACAATCTAGGGCAGAAAATTAGGACTCTACCTCTTGAAGGAGGGCATATCGTTTAAAAACACTAGAGACAGTAAGTATAATTAAACATAGTTAACAATCACTTTAACATGTAAATTACTTGAATAATGTCAGAGATGATTGGTAATTTTAACTAGCATTTGTAGAAGTCTTGATTCCAACTATGTGCATACATACCATTTTTAAAGTAAACCTAAAATAGAGGTAAAATGTTCTTAACCCCACTTTACAAATGAGGAAACTGAGTCACTGAGGAGTTAGATACTGTGTCCAAGGTCACACAACACAAGTGGAGAATAAAAATTTGAACTAAGTCTTACACTAGAGCCCAGACTCCTAAACACCACTATTACACGCTATTATGAAACCCTATACCCAGCGTTTCAAAAGGCTGGGGATATTAGGAAACTAAGCCAAGTGTTACTGACCACTGAACTTCTGTCATTTCTGAGAGAGGGATATATACGATTTTTCCCCCTTTTAATTGTCTATTTTGAACTTTTTATTTAAAAACCTCAGGTAAAATTTTTAAAACATAAAAATAAGAAGTTCTCTTTTGTTATAAAATTGGTTACGTGAATTAACAAAGTTAAAAAGGAAAGGGAGAGCTTAATGTACAGCAGGAATAGTTAATGGTTGGTTTTGATGTTAATCTGAGCTGACCTATTTAACCTTCCTCTAGATAAGATTTTATGGTGTTCTTTTCCCTTGATAAGGTATGAAGCTAATTAAAATTAAAACTCATTACCCATTTTGGGTATATAAAAACGTATTATTTTTCTGCCTTAAGGGAATAATTATAAACCAAGATAGCTCTGAGCTGCTTTTTGATGGGTATTTCAACATTTTGATTGGAGATTTATATTTTTCTAAATATTTCCTCTATTCCTCTAGAATTAAATTACAAGGTCCTTATTCCTCTTTTGGTAAAAGAGAGATAAATATTGGATGTTCTGTTCATCATTATGGAATCTTTAAAGCACTGATTTCTGAATTAGTGCTATTGTAATAAACTGCTCTAAGATTTCATCTTATGTTTGAATGATAGAATACTTTACTACTTAAAATTATGTGTTCCTTTTAATATAGCTCCTGTATTAATATGATTATTTTAACTATTCTATAGCTATTAAAATTTGATTTTTTTCTTAATGACAACATTTTAACAAGTTATAAAAATAGTTTTTAAGTCTATTGCAAAGCTCATTTCTGGGAATTAGTATTCAGAAAATCAGTTTTTGCTTGCTGTATTAAATTAGAACATGCTTATATGTGGATCTAGCACAAAAGTAAAACACAGGGTGTTTTTGTGAACAAGTACATTCCACTTCGCCATTTATTCATGAAGAGGGCAATGAATACTCTATTTTATATTTCTGTTTTAATTAATAACTTTTTCCCTTTATAAAATAATGAATTTGAATTTGTAGAAAACCTTAGAGAAGGCCACAGAGAGAGAAAGCCAAAGCAAGCAGCCAGAAGCTATAAGTCAGTGGAACCACGGGAGGCTACCATGTACACTGCCATGTGACAGGAAAGCTAAGGACCATGGCAACATAGGGTCTGTTAAAATTAGATAGTACATTAATTTCCAGATTGACCTGGAATTGAGATTTTTGTATTTTACCATTTCCAATATCTACAGACATATACTGCAGTGACTTCGGTTGAGTTTAGCACAAAGTACTTTATTGGGAATTAATCAACTACTATTTCATTGAAGACCTACCTAACCCTTGGGTCTCTTATCCAAGAAAACAAAAGTGCTTTGAAAAGCAAAGTAATATAATCATTAGCTAATATTAAAGTTGTGGCATTATCATTGTTTCCATCATCAATTTGGGAGACTATTTTTCATAGATCCTATCCTGGAAGTATTTGAGTTAGGTTCAAAGAACAGTATAAGGTATAGATATTAAAAACTTTTCTTACATAGCAGTGGATAGTTGTGTAGGTTTGGTGATAAGGAATGAATGTGGAGGTAAAAAAAAAAAGCAGAGGAGAGAATTAGAGGGAGAGAGAAAGGGAAGAAAAAAGATCATACAGAAGGGTGTGGAGAAATATAATAAACTTCATTTAGTTTAATATTATTCCTTTTCTTAGGCTTTAAAATAGCTCATGACCTTTTTCCTGATGCTCTTAAGACTTAGGATCATATGAATGATTTTCATGGTCTTATATGTTTCTGGGCTATTTTAATTCTGTTAAGATGCAACAAAATCCCAAAAGGTAATCATTTTTATATGGCATTGAGAATATGGCATGTGGATTATTTCATGAAAGAAAGAAATCCTCTAGCATCATTTTCTGAAATTGTGTGATGGAAAAGAGAAGCAAGAATAAGTAGAAGGACAAAAATGTAGAATTACTGCACTTATATTTAAGGATGATGGAATTAAATCATACAAAAGCTCCAGGAATTATCCTATATTACAGTGTCAATAAAGCATGTCTCTGAGAAGTAGGATTGTTGGTATTTTTATAAGATGTGATTGATTTAGTCATGGTTAAAAACATAGATTCTAAAATAAGTCTGATCCAGGTTCAAGTCCTGCCCCTGGTTAACCTTTGAGCTCTGTGGCTCAATTATACAATTTCTGGAAGCATTCTTCCCACTATATTCAACATCAATAGTATTTGCTGGAGTCCTGCAATGTATCAGCCATGATATGCCTACTACACAGGAATTTTAATGGAGATTATATAAGATGAGAGTATGATACTTGGCTTCACATTCAGTAATTACTCAATAAATGATAGTCTTATTTATATTAGTCTATTTTGCCTACAGAACTTCAGAGAAATTTCCTGTAATTATCATGTATTGCTTTTATAATTAGAATAAAAACAAAGACCTACAAAAATACTGAGGATAGGACAACTTATCTTCTATAACATGTAGGGTAGTGTAGATTGGCACTTCTGTTGCTTCCCCCCCTCCCCAATGATACTAGTTCACCATTCCTTTATAGATTTTCCCAATATTTCATTAGAAAGTACAAGTGAGAGTAAAGCTGACTGGCCTTAACTATGCAGGGTTTATTTTGAAGGTGGAGTGTAACACATTACTTATCTGTATTCATACAATGTTCAAGTAGAACTACACAAATTAAACAATGTGCTAGTTTGAAACTATTATATACCCCCAGAAAAGCCATGTTTTAATCCTGATCCCATCTCATCCGGGCCAGACCTATTGTTTAGGGTGGGAAACCGGTCGGATTGTTTTCAGGGAGATGTGACACACCCCAATGTGGGTGTGATCTTTTGGTTAGATTAATTCCATGGAGATGTGACACACCCAATTGTGGGTGTGGTATTTTGATTAGATGGAGATGTGGCTACACCCATTCAAGGTAGGTCTTGATAGGTTTACTAGAGTCCTTTAAAAGGGGAAACATTTTTGAGAAACCTCAGATGCAGATGCCTAGAGAAAAGTTGCTTCAGAGAAGATAGAGACATGGATAGATATTTGGAGATCAACTTGGAGTGCCGACAAAGACAGCAAATGCCTAGATATGGGCAGAGCCCAGCAGCCATCACCATGTGCCTTCCCATGAGATGTTAAGCAAGCCAGAACCTGGAGAGAGCCAAGGGTAGCCAAGAGATGAAACCCAGCCCTGGAGAAGCCAAGTGAGGAACTCCCATAGGAAACAGCGACTGAAAGCAATAGAGCCCAGGAGCAAGGGATCCAGCAGATGCCAGCCAGGTGTCTTTCCAGCCGACACAGGTGTTTCAGATAGCATCAGCCTTGCTTGAGTGAAGGTAACCTCTTGTTGGTGTCTTAATTTGGATATTTTCACAGCTTTAGAACTGTAAACTTGCAACTTAATAAATTTCCTTTTTAAAAGCCGTTCCATTTCTGGTATATTGCATTCCAGCAGCTTTAGCAAACCAATACAAACATTAACTAGAGAAATATTGATTTTAGCCATAGCTACTCCTATATATTGAAATCATAATTAATTATAGTCATAATTATTGCTTTATATTTGATAAAATTAATTATAGCCCTAACTTGCTCTTTAAATTTGGAAAGCAATGACATATAAGAAGATGGTAGATTAAAGATGGCCACAGATTCTTTGGTATCCCTCCTATTGAGAGGTAAAGTTAAATTCCCCTCCCTTGAACCTGGGAGGGCCTTAGTGACTTACTTGACCAATAAAATGTGGCAGAAGTAACATTCTGAAGCTTCCAAGGCTAAGGCTATAGAGAGCCCTGAAGCTTCTGCCCAGACTTCTGGAATACATACTTCTGGAAAGCTGGCTGCTGTGTGAAGAAATCTAACTACCCTGAGACCACCATCCTATAATGAAGTCCAAGATAACCATATGAGCAGGCCAGCTGAGGAGAAAGAGAAGGAGATATGTGGTCAACCCCACCTATTTTAGCCATCCCAACTCGGGCATCAGAAGTGAAGAAACCATCTTAGGGGACAGTCTACCCTGCAGACAGACACAGAGAAGAACTGAGGAATCCAGCTGACATCTAGAACTGAAGAGGCATACGTCCTTAGTCAAATAATTCCAGCTTTTCAAGCCACTTCAAGTGAGCCCTAGTCATTGCAAGGAAAAACAAGTCATTTCCACTACATCCTGCTTCAATTCCTGACCCATAAATCATGAGCATAATGAAATGGTATTGTTTTATGCCAAGTTTTAGGGAGCTTTGTTATGCAGCAACAGATAAGCAGAAAAGACCCCTTATTTATAAACCAGATGGACTTTAGGTAGATTAACTGCCAATCTATTTAGCTGTTTTTTTTTTTCCCTATAAAATCACACTTCTAAGTTAATCTTTTACCAACAGTGGGCTGAGTCTACAGTTACAAATGCTTGTTTCATAAATGATTAAAGCATATACAGTAAAGGAATTTTGAAAGATCCAATGTATTAATTTTTTTTCAAAATATTAAATCCTTGAGATATATTCTTACCAAAGCAAACTCATGTGATATCCTTCCATCTGGAGGCAGTTTTGCACCAAAACCTAGAGCTGGGAACATTTTATCACTGTCATAATCTTGAACAATTTCTCCCACTGCCTTTAGTGCCATACCATAGGCATTCAGTTGGTATGGATTCATGTAGTGCAGAGAAGTCGGCTGGGCAGGGTTGCCTGATGACAAAGAAAATATTTCAGACATCAGCAGTAGGGCTAAAGAGCTCATTTTATTTTGACAATATTTTTTCTTGATGTATATTCAGAATGAAAATATTTAAAATTATGTCTTTTGGCCTATATCCATAGTTTATCAATGCTTTCTTTCAGATTGACATTAACATAGAAGTATTTATTACATTATGTCACACACATAGACTGTTTCCCAAAGCTATGCAAAAGCATATACAGACTTTTTCAGAAATTATTCCACACTGTCAATACCACAGGGTATTCTGAGTTTTAATTCTAGAATAAATATAAAAGTACTATCATCAATCTTATTTTATTGTAATGTTTAAGTTTTAAAAAATGGCTTTAGCTTGAATCCTTATGATATTGTCATAAGACGTGACTAATATAATGGCTTCATTAATTATAAGGCCTTTCTGAAATTTTATCACCAAATCAAATAAAGACTTGAAAAATATTTTAAGTTATCATGTAAAAAAGGAGAGCATAAGGAATTTCAAATTCAAGTTGGTTAAATATCTAGATCTTTAAATTATTCAAATTCTCAAACTAGACATTAAGCTAGACATTAAGCCAGAGGGCCCAAAGTGGAGTCCTGCCATTTGCAAGACATCTATAAAATGACTATAATAAATTTTACACACTATTTACTGGAAGGACAAACTGAGATTATGCACATGGAAGTGATTAACAATACAAGCATCATAGAAATGTAAGGTTTAACTACAACTGTTGCTATTATCTGGGTCATCTACTGGTTCTGAATTTCTGATATAGTGTGTAGAATGTTACATTTGAACAGACATGAATTTGAGAAAGAAAGTAATATGTGCTATCACTCACACAGATTCACATTGAGTTTCTCTAATTACCAGCACAAAGGCAGCCCGAAAGACCATTTAGTTTCTTAAGTGAAAATAGAAAGTTAAATGAGACTTCTAGTAGCATATAAGGTCAAATTTACATTAAATATTTGCCTGAAGAAGAAAAGTCTCAGGGTACAATTCTTCCCTGATAAGGAAGAAAAATGAGCACTTGAGATCCAGAGAGAACTAAAATATAGGGGAGAGATCCCCTTGGTTTATAATACATATAAATATACACAGAACAATTTTGACCTGAACATAATTCGTTGCTCAAATACTTTTAAATGTTGAAGTGGTTACCAGCATTCAAGGACTGGTTCCACATGATAAAATTTTTAAAAAGTATCTTCCTTCTAAAGTAGGGATTTTGTTACAAGTTCACTGGAGACATAGTTAAGCAATACAGTTACTGGTCTAAATGGTTACTTAATACAACTCTCAAATGTAAATTGTGACCCAGTGATGCCAATATGGCAACTAATTCTATATCACTTAGAAAGCCTTAACTTAACGTTGTAAAGAAACCCTAATATTACACCAGCATGTCTGAACACTTCAGTCTATCATGCACAGCAGGCTGGACCCCATCCACCCAAAAATGCCACTGAGCCACTGTTGCACTGCCCTGACTTGGGTACTTTTATTATACCCATTTTCAGATTAGGGAATTAAAACTTGGAGAGTTTAAATAACTTATCTAAAAATCACACATTCTTAATTGGTAAAACTAGAATACGAATGTAGGCATTTCTAATTCTTAACTACAACTCTTTTATTTGGGGATGCTGTAGTATTATAAACTGTAAACATAATTAATATTAGAATCAACTTTTTAAAAAGGGAATATCATCCTTTTCCCAACCCATCTAGAATAAGCCAAAGAAACTGTCTTTTGTGACTTAGCAAAATGTTTTCAAGGATCACCCATGTTCTAGCATATGTCTTACTTCATTACTTTTAACTGTCAAATAATATTCTGTTTATGGATATACCACATTTATTTACCTATTCATCAATGGGTGGATGTTTGGGTTGCTTTTACTTTTTTGGCTTGTGGGCTACTATGAATACTACTACTATGTACATTTGTATATAAGCTTTTGTGTGGAAATACGTTTTCATTTCTTTCAGGTATATAAGTAAGAGTAGCATTATTGGGTCATATGATAACTCTACATTTAACCTTTTGAGGAACTGCCAAACTGTTTTCCAAAGTTGTTACACCATTTTATAGTCCCACCAACAATATCTGAGGGTTCCAATTTCTCTTCATTCTCACCAATGTGACTTTTTGACTACAGCCATTCTAGTGAGTGTGAAATGGTTCTCTCATTGATTTGCATTTGGATACTGAGTACCTTTTCAGGGGCTTTTTGGCCATTTGTTTATACATATTCTTTGAAGAAACACCTATTCATATCTTTTGCCTGTTTGTAATTGGGTTGTCTTTTTATTATTCAGTTGTATGAGTGCATTATATATTGAACTAGATAATTATTATAAAAAGATAAGAGATCCTTATCAAATATGATTTGCAAATAGTTTTCCCATTTGGTGGGGAGGTTTTTTTTTTTTCATCTTCTATCTTGATAGTATCCTTTAAAGAATAAATGATTTTAATTTTTGATGAAATTCAGATTTTTTTCTTTTGTTGTTCATGCTTTTGGTGTCATGTTTAAGATTCCATTGCCAAATCTGAGGTCATGAAGATTTACTCCTATGTTGCATTGTCTTTATCATTTTAGCATTTTCATTCAGATCTTTGAACTTATATCAGTAAACTTTTGAATATGGTGTGAAGTAAGGGTGCAAGTTCATTATTTTGTATGTAGATAATACATTGCCCCAGCACCATTTGTTGAAAATACTAGTCTGTTCTCCCACTGAATGGGATTGGCCCCCTTGGGGAAAATTAATTGACCTTATACATATAGGTTTACTTCTATACTCTCAGTTCTCTTTCACTGATCTATATGTCTTTCATTAGGGCAGAACCATGCTGTCTTTATTACTGTTGTTTTGTAATAAGTTTTGAAATTAGGAAGTCTGAGTCTTCCAGCTTCATTCTTCTTTTTCAAGGTTGTTTTGCCTATTTGAGATCCCTTGCGATTCCATGTGAATTTTAGAAATGAGCTGACACTTCTGGTAGGGATTGCAGTGATTCTGTAGCTCAATTTGGGGAGTATGCCATCTTAATATTAAGTCTTCCAGTTCATGAACACTGGATGTCTTCTCATTTATTTGGATCATCTTCAATGTCTTTTAATAATGTTCTACAGTTTTCAGAGTATTTAAGTTTCACACTTCTTTTGTTAAACTTATTCCTAAATATTTAATTCTCTGATGCTATTGTAAGTGAAATTGCTTTCTTAATATAATTTCAGATTTTTCATTGCAACTATATTGAACTCCAATTGATTTTTGTATAATATTTTATATCCTGCAAACTTGCTGTACTTGTTTATTTGTGCTAATAGTTTTTTAATGTATTTCTTAAGATTGTCTATATAAGATCATGTCACTTGAGAACAGAGATGGTTTTACTTCTTTATGTCCAATTTTGATGCCTTTTATTTCTCTTTCTTGCCTAACTGCCCTGACTAGAAATTCTAGTCACAATATTGAATAGAAGTGGCAAGGAATGACATCCTTGTCTTGTTCCTGTGAATAACTGGTATTAATACCTAAATGTTAGGTAGGTATATTAGGGTTCTCTAGAGAAACAGAACCAACAGGAGATATTTGTAAATATGAGATTTATAAAAGTATCTTGCGCAACCGATTTTGGAGTGCAAAATTCATAGAGCAGGCAGCAAGGCTGGCAACTCTGATGAAAGGTCTTGACAACTCCACAGGAGAGGTTGGTTGACTGAAGAAAAAATGAAAATTCTCTCTTCTCCCTTAAAAGTCTTCAAATGACTGGATCAAATACAACTGTTTGGATTCCCTCATTTGTGGAATACACACCCTTAGTTGACCATAGATGTAATTAGTCACAGATGCAAATGACTGATCAGCCAGTCATGAAATATCCTTGCAGTAATGGTTAAACCAGTGCATGCCTGACCAGACAATGGGGCACCATCACCTGGCCAAGCTGACACCTGAACCTAATCATCACATTAGAATTCATCTTGAATTAGTTTCTGTAATTTGTATCTTTTATTGAATAGATTCTTGCTTCTCATAGTTGGTGGGCTAATATTCATTGTGAATGAAAACTAGTATTTTAACACTGCAATTCAGGTATTATATCTGTGCTATATGTTTTATTGAATAAACCCATGAGTAAAATCATTACCTTAAAGCCATAATGTTGAGAAATAAAGGTAAAAGATTACTGAAAGGTGTGCTCATTTAGAATTTGCTTTCCTCATCTCTAGAACTACAAAGTCAAGCTATATTTATTTATGAAAATATTTTGCAGACTTGCGTTCCCTCATGTTCCCCATAAGGGAGGATTTGGATAACTGATCTCTAAGATTCTTACCTCAAAATTCTATTATTTTGTGAAATGAGTCAGTGCACAAGTATGAGGCAAACTGAGCATAATTTGAGAACCAGAATCAATTTGAAAAAAATAAAAACAAAAACACAGAAATATAATCTGGGGGTAACCTCAAAGTTAAATAATGAGGCTAATATTCTTGTGATATATATTAACTAATTTCAAATGGTTGCTCACTTGGAAACAAAGTTACTTAAAAATAAAATTTATATTCCACTCTGTCAGGTATATAGTTATGAATATGTATACATGAGGTATTATAGGACAGTACATATGAATGAATTAGCTATAAATGTATTTATATGTTTAATTCTTAAAAACAAATATTTGAAGAAATGAAGCAAGTTGTATAGGGTTCATGCACTTTTGAATTATAGTTGTATAAATTAATTTTAAAAATACCATAAACGAGGATTATTAATTAGACATACTTCAGATTATAGTTAAGAATGGAGAGGAAAAGAGGTTTAGTATAATGGAGGAGGGGTACACAATAGGCTTCACTATATCTGAAATTTTAGTCTCTTAAAAATATGTGAATAAAAATAATGTTTCAAAATTTTATAAACCTGAAAGACTGCTGGATATTTTTGTTATTTTGGGGGGTTTTCTATTTATATCTGAGCTATTTCATATTAAAGTAAAAGTAAACACATGAATTCTCTATGAAAACTTCAGAAGTATACATGATTGTAGAACAAAATATCTAAATTTCACAAGCATTTTAATTTATTTTTCACTTAATTGCTAATAATTTCTGCCAAGTGATGATTATAATACTTACCATTTGATGCTGTAAAATCAATAGCCACTGTGAAGTTGATTTGTGTTCTAGAATATAAGTAAACAAGATTATTAGTAATTAAACTCATAAAAACAGTTGGTTTGCATTATCATAGTTTCTTCACATCACCTATTTTCTTAAATGTTAACTACTAGTAAATACATTACAGCACATACTGAATAATATGAGGTAAGCAGGTTTGCAGGATAAGAACCTGGCTAGGGTCTTTATAATCCTATAAATATAAAATTAAAAATAAAGTCTCAGGAATAAAAATAGCCAAATTTGGGAGCACAGTAATTAAAGGAGTGGCTCATAATGAACAAGTCAAACAACAAATAATCATTTGCTAGTCTCAAATGCCAGCAGCATTCATTATTAATGCCTTTTCAAAATTCTTCTGTAGTCATTGTAAAATTATTATGCCCTTATAAGAGCGGCATAGATAAAATCATCTCTAATAATGCCAACACTTAAAATAATTCTTATTAATAGGCCTGAAAACATCAGTTTTCTTATGCTTTCTTCAAAAAATGAAGTATTTTATATGTCAGGCTATGCTTCAGTGCTCATGGCATTCCTATGTTCATGTTGTGTGTGTGTGTTTGTGTGTATACATGTACGTGTATTTCTAAATTTCCACACATAGTAGTTACCCAAAATTATTTTACTGGGTTAGGTTTTTTTCCCCAATTTTTTTTCTGATGGAAACAAAGGAGGTGGCATTCACATGTGAAATTCAGTCCTATGGGTATACCTAAGGTCTTTCTATGTAATTTCACCTCTTTTCACCAAAGAAGACCTAAGAATACAAATAAGGAACATTATGACTACGGGGAAAACCTGAATTGTATCCAAGTAAAAAAATTTTTTTTAATTTAAAAAGCATGTCATTTGAAAATGTAAATGAATGCTTAGACTGTTTTTGGTAAAAAAAATTACTTTTGGCATACAGAAAAACTGATTTAACACTGCAAAGCTGGCAACTGTCAGATAAGTAGTGGGTGATGATGCCGATACTGATACACTGGGATTGAAATAAAACCATCTGACTCTGGAGACCAAGAATTTAACCCTCTAATAGACTGCCTGGGCTACAGCATAGGGTCCCTTGTAGTTGTATTAGCATGAACTATAGTAATATTTCCTTCTTTCTCCCAAAATTCAGCCTGAAAAACCCTAAATACTATTCAGCAATTGGAGCAGAAATCTGCACACTTTTTTTTTTCCTGAAGGCATGAATAACCTTTTGTGAGTTACATTTAACAAAATCTAATATAGATTCTCTTCATTGCTGTATGGTAATTTTTTTTCAGAGTAGAAATTAGGTTTATAGGTTAAGAATAAAGGCTAATTTGGAGCATAACGCAAAACAGCATATACCAAAATGAGTGAAAACGTTTAGAGAAAGAATATCCTGAGACATTTGGGAGAACAGTTTCAAATTAAACCCTTTTGAAGGACTGAAAAGATGAGTCAGTTTCAGCACATGGCTTTGCATAATTCTGCTGGTGGGAAGAGAAGTAAATGTGGTCAGGGCAGTATGTAGTAGCAAGGGGACAAACTTAAGAGCCCCAAAGATCTGGGCCTGAATCCCAGCTACCCAGCTGGTGACCTTAGCCGCATTCTGAAATTCCCGCAGAGCAGTTGCCTGGGATATAGTATGCCCTCAGAAGAGTGGGCACTGAAGGAAAAACTATGCAAAATATTATTTATTACCATTCCTTTAGCATATTTATGTATACACACACACAGTTTGTCTATATAGCTTATTTCAGTTAACCGGAAAATAATTTTATAAAGAAGATAGTATTATTTTGCTTTTACAGACATGGAAACCTATAGTCACAAAACATAACAACTATCCACAGAGGTAACAAGTGCCAGTACTGGGATCTGAACTCACAACTAACTCCTAAGATCATTTTCATTATCTCTGTAATACTGTTTCTTCAGTTAAATATTTGCAGATTATTATTATAAAATGTCTGCAAATCATAGCCTGGTTTCAGCTATAGTTTGGTTACACTGCAAAACTAAAAATACACTACACAGATGTTCTTAATAAAAATGCCATAACATAACCTTATATTTGTGCAAATCTGTGCTAACAAATGTTATCAAATACATAAATCATAAAACTATTGGTCTATGTGCCTTCATATGTTATTTTCTTCAAATGAGACCTCAACAGCCATGAATAATTCTGGGTCTTAAAAACACATGTGGTTTGCACATTATATAGGTCAATTTAGGGGCTGCTTCTTTTGTTCACTCTCCTTTAGGCTATAATGATAGACATCTTTGTCTTGATTCAACTCTCTCTTCTGACAGTGACTAGAACAATGATTTACACATACTGGGACCTCATTGTGTTTGCATATGAAGGTTTTTTTAAACAGTATTTTATAACTTGCTATCCAGGATTGTGCAGATTGTGTAGCATAACCACCAACTTCTTATAAGCGTTCATTTCAGAGAAAAGACTTCAACAGTGAGAGATACAATAAAGGTCTTTTCAGAGCCAAAGTTGTGCCCAGCAAAACAAAAAGCTATGGTAACGAATAAAGCAACTACCTGAAACAAAACAAAAGAAAAAGAGCAGATAGTCAGAATTAAACTAACTAAAACTTCCGTATATACTTAATTAAAATGAATTACAAAAGCAAGTAGATCAGACATGAAAAAAATAATGAACTGCACTTTAAAAAGAAGAAGAAAGAAAAGAAAAAAGAAATAGAAGAAAGGGACAGAGAAACTTTTGGAGAAGATGGCAGAATAGGGAGCTCCAGGACTCACTCCCCATGCCAAAACAGCTAGTTGCCAGGCAGGAACTGTCCGAAAAAACTGTTCTGGGGCTCCGAAGGCCAGGGGAGCACTATACATGGTCCAGAAAACAGTGGGAGAAAGAGGCAGGGAAATCGCTGTAAAGAAGTGTGTGTAGCTTGCTCCGCAGCGGTTGCTGGTGCCCGTTCTACCACTGTTGGGCAGGCCACTGCAGAGTCCAGTTCCTGGCTGGCTACTGCAGAGGAAAAGGGATGTGGACATCCTCTTCCCCAAGAATGGGGAGGAGGGAGAGCATGGCTGAGCACGAATTATGGTCTTTCATCGGTGAACTTGGATCACAGGGTCCTGGTGTTGAACTGCACTTTCAGCAGGACCCAGGCAGGGACAGCTCCATTGTTTAAAACCCTGCACCAGACAGGGATGCAGGTGATGGATGTGTACAGAGAGACAACACCTTCTCAGAGCTATTTGGAAGAGTTGGCTGAAGGATGCCATCTGCTGGGATGGCCAGGAAAGTGCAGCTTCAGGGAATCATCAAAAAGGTTTTTCTTGACTTTCACCCCAGGCTCTTTGGCACTGGTTTATGCACTCTTTGTGGGCCCTTGGCCCTGTTTTGGCTAGAAAATAATGACTTAGGAAAGTCATCCCCAGGGTGACATCCTTCGCAGAATTTGCCCCCCAGACAAAAACAGAGGCAATGAAAGGAGTGTAAAAAACTATAGAGGCAAAACAAAAATAAACATAACTGATCACGATTCCTGGAGAAGGAATAGAGGAAAGAAAGCTTTCTCCTGGGGATGAAACAACTGCAAGAATAGTGCAATTTTAAAAATTGTATGGCATATCTGGGGCAAGAATCAAATGAAGAAGAGCTGAAAAACTCTGATCAGTTGATTACAGGCTATTCTAAAGGTCTAGAATAAGCTAACCAAGTGTCAAAGAAGAGCCTTAACAAAAAGCCAATCAACAATAAAGCCCTAAGCAAGAGAGAGAAAATACCCTTCAGGGTAAACTTATCAAAATAATCAGATACCCAGACATCAGCAAAAAATGATAAGCATACTAAGAAGCAGGAAGATACGGCCCAGTTAAAGGAACAAATTAAAATTTCAGAGGAGATACAATTGGTATAACTAATTAAAGATGTTCAAACAAGTCTCTGAAATCAATTCAAGGACATGAAGGAAAGTATAGCTAAAGAATTAAAAGATATCAACAAGACAATAGTTGCACATAAAAGAGAATTTGAACATATAAAAAGAAACATAACAGAAATTATGGGAATTAAAGGCACAATAGGAAGAGACTAAAAATATACTGGAGGCATACAACAGCAGGTTTGAACAGGTAGAAGAAAGAATCAGTACAGTGGACAAAAAGATAAATGAAATACTACAGACAGAGGAACAGAGAAAAAATAATAGAAAAGTTGGATTTTAGGGATTTGAATGACAGCATGAAATGAACAAACATATGTGTCATGGGAATCCCAGAAGGAGAAGAGAAGGTCAAAGGGGCAAAAAGAATATTTGAGAAAATAATGACTGAAAATTCCCCAACTCATTCAAAGCACAACATAATCCAAACAGAATAAATTCTAATAGACCTACTCTGAAACACATATTGATCAGAATGTCAAATGCCAAAGATAAAGAAGAATCCTAAAAGCAGCAAGAGAAAACTGATATGTCATATAAAAGGGAACTACAATAAGATCAAGTATTGATTTCTCATCAGAAACCATAGAGTCGTGAGAAGGTGTGGTATGTTATATTCAAAGAATTGGAAGAGAAAAATTGAGAGCCAAGAATTTCTTTATCCAGCAAGACTGTCTTTCAAAAATGAGGGGAGAGTTTAAAATATTCACAGATAAAGCGAAACAGAGAGCTCATCAACAAGGGACCTACCCTATAAGAAATACTATAGGGAGTTCTGTAGGCTGAAAGGAAAAAACAGGAAAGGCTTGGAGGAGAGTGTAGAGATGAAGATTATCAGAAAGACTGACTAAAAGGATAAAAAGAGAGACAAAAAAAGAGAAAGATATGACATATAATACCCAAAGGATAAAATGGTTTAAGAAAGAACAGTCTTTACAGTGATAACATTGAATGTTAATGGATGAAACTCCCCAATCAAATGACAGACATTGGCAGAATGAATTTAAAAAAAAAGTATGATCCAGTTATGTGCTGTCTACAAGAGATTCACCTCAGACCCAAGATACAAATAAGTTGAAAATGAAAGGTTGGAAAGTGATATTCTTTGCTAACAGTAACTGAAAAACAGCTGGGGAAGCAGCACTAATAGTGAACAAAATAAACTTTACATGCAAAACTGTTAGAAGAGACAAAAAAAAGACACTACATAGTAATTAAAGGGGTAATCCACCAAGGATAAATAATAATCATAAATACTTATACACCTAACCAAGATGCCCCATAATATATGACGTAAACACCGGCAAACTTGAAGGAAGAGATAAATGTCTCTACAATAATAGCTGAAGACTTCAATAGACCACTCTCATCAATAGGTAGAACATCTAGGCAGAGGATCAATAAGGAAAGAGAGAACTTGAATAATATGATAAATGTAATAGACCTACCAGACATAAACAGAAGATCGCACTACAAAATAGCAGGACACACATTCTTCTGAAGTGCTCATGGCTCATTCTCCAGGATAAACCACATGCTGGATAACAAAACATTTCAATATATTTTATAAGACTGAAATTATATAAAGCATTTTATCTGACCTTATTGGAATGAATCTGTAAACCGATAACAAGCATACAACTAGAAAATTTTTAAAAAAATATGTAAGTTAAACAACACGCTCCGAAACAGTGGGTCAAAGAAGAAATAGCAAGGGAAATCAGTAAGTATCTGGAAACGAATGAAAATGAAAGCAGAACATATCAAAACTTATGGGATACTGGAAAGGAAATGCTGAGAGGGACATGTATAGTCCTACACAGCTGCATTAAAAAAGAGGAAGGAGCTAAAATTGAAGACCTAACTGCACACCTGAGGGAACTAAAAAGAACAGCAAATAATCCCAAAACAAGCAAAAGGAAGAAAATAACAAAGATTAGAGCAGAAATAAATTAAGTTGAAAGTAAAAAACTATAAAGGGAATTAAGGGAAAAATAACTATAGCTAGTCTTGTACTCAATGGGAGACTGAAAGCTTTCCTCTAAGATACAGAACAAGACAAGGATGTCCACTGTCATCACTGATATTCAACAGTGCACTAGAAGTTTTTACTAGAGCAGTAAGGCAAGTATAAGAAATAAAAGGTATACTTTTATTGGAAAGGAAAAAAACAAAACTTTCACTATTTGCAGATGATATGATCCTGTACAAAGAACATGATAAAAACTCAAAGCTACTCCAGTTAATAAATGAGTTCAGGTAAATGGTGGGATGCAAGACAACGCGGAAAAATCAGTACTGTTTCTAAACATTAGCGATGAGCAATCTGAGGAGGTAATCAAGAAAAATTCCATTTACAGTAGCAACTAAAAGAATCAAATATCTAGGAATAAATTTATTGAAGGATGTAAAGGATATGTGCACAAAAATCTACAGAACATTGCTAAAAGAAATTTTAAAAAAATAAGTAAATGGAAGGACATGCTGTGTTCATGGATTGGAAGACTAAGTGTCATTAAGGTATCAATTCTCCCCAAACTGATTTACAGATTAAACTCAATTTCAATAAAAATTCCAACAGCCTATTTTCAGAAATGGAAATGCCAATTATCAGAATTATTTGGAAGGCCAAGGGGCCCTGATGAGCCAGAAACCTCTTGAAAAAGAAGAACAAAGTTGGAGGTCTCATACTTCCTAACTTTCAAGCATACTAAAACCTATAGTGATCAAATCAGCATCATATAAGCATATATTGACCAATGTAATAAAAATTAGAGTTTAGGAATAGACCCCCACACCTATGGCCAATTGATCTTTGACAAGGTTCCCAAGTCCACTCAACTGGGACAGAATAGTCTCTTAGACAAATAGCTTAGGAGAACTGGACCTCTATATGCAAAAATATAAAGAAGACCACTATCTCATGCTTTTTTATACAAAGATGAACTCAAAATGGATCAAAGACCTTTTAGGGACCATAAAACTCCTAGTAGAAATGTAGACGAACATCTCCAAGATTTTGTGGTAAACCATGGTTTCTTAGAATTTACACCCAAACCACAAGCAACAAAACAATTAATTAGATAAGTGAGACCTCCAAAAGTTAAAAACATTGAGCTTCAAAGGACTTTGTCAAGAAAGTGAAAAGGGAGAAAATATTTGGAAATCACATGCCTGATAAGGGTTTGATATCCAGAACCTATAAAGAAATCCTGCAATTCTAATAAAAAGACAAACAACCCAATTTTAAAAATGGGCAAAAGACTTGAATAAACATTTTTCTAAAGAGAAAATACAAATGGCTAAAAAGCACATAAAAAATGCTCAGTATCACTAGCTGTTAGAGAAATGCAAATCAAACCACAATTAGATATTATTTCACACCTATTAGAATTGGCACTATTATAAAAAAACAAAAACTACAAGTGTTTTAGAGGATGCAGAGAATTTGCAACACATTCACTGCTGGTGGGAATACAGAATGATGCAGCTGCTGTGGAAGATGGTTTGGTAGTTTCTCATGAAGCTAAGTACAGAATTGCCATAGGATCCGGTAATCCCACTAGTAGATATAGATCCAGAAGAACTGAAAGCAGGGACTCAAACAGACATTGGCTCTCCAATGTTCACTGCAGCATCATTCACAATTGCCAAAGATGGAAGCCACCCAGATGTCCATCAAACAATAAGTAGATAAGCAAAATGTGGTGTATGCATAAGATGGAATAGTATTCAGCTCTAAGAAGGAAAGAAGTTCTGATGCATGTGACAAAATGGATGAACCTTGAGGACATTATGTTGAGTAATACGAGCCAGACACAAAACTGATATGAACTAATTATAACAAGCAAACTCGCAGAGTCAGAACCTAGTACACAGATTATAAGGGGAGAGAATGCAGGTAGATTACAGGGAGCTGATGCTTAATTTGTGCAGAATTTCTACTTAGGTTGATTGTAAATATTTGGAAATGGATAGTGGTAATACTAACACATTAGTGTGAGTATAATTAAACGGTGCTGAATTATGTATGTGAATGTTTGAAAGGGGAAATTATGTATATTACTAGAAGGGAAATTAGAAGATAAAACATGAGACCATATAAAACAGTGAACCCATTTTGAATGCTGGACTGTGGTTAATAGTACAAATATCAGAATGTTCTTTCATGAATTATTACAATGCATGACAATATAACAAGGTGTTAAAATAGGGAGGTAAATGAGGAAAAATACACCTAATGTAAACTATTGACTATACTTTAGCAGTAGTAATTTAATATTCTTTCATGAATTGTATCGAAGGTACCACA
The DNA here is from genome assembly GCF_023851605.1 of Tamandua tetradactyla. Classification (NCBI taxonomy): domain Eukaryota; kingdom Metazoa; phylum Chordata; class Mammalia; order Pilosa; family Myrmecophagidae; genus Tamandua; species Tamandua tetradactyla. Next base: position 97,881,842 of record NC_135333.1, read on the forward strand.
CTAAAGCAAAGTGTCAACAATGGGAGGTATCTGGGAACATCATATATTTTACCCGACTTTTCTGCAAATCTACAACTTCTCTAATTAGAAAAATAATAATAAAAATATTATGCTAAGTAGACACAAAGTACTACCTATATTATTCTATTTATATAAAATGTAAATATAAATAAATCTATACAGAATTTGATTAGTGGCTATGTAGGACTGCGAAAGGGCAAAGCGATTGTGAGATGACTGCTCAAGTGTATGCACTTTTCTTTTTGGTGTAATGAAAATGTTTTAAAATGGATTGTGGTGATGAATGCACACTTTGGATAGATTGTATGGTAGGTAAATGTTATCTCGATAAAACTGTTCTTTTAAAGAAAGGTAGCACCAAGGGATGCACTTGAAGCCCAGGATACTCTTCTAATGTATAAAAGATTGATGCATTTAGCATTAAATTATAAATAAGACCATTTGGTAACAAGGGTTAATGGAGACATTCAACAAGTAAGGCATAATCCTTGATGCATATCTGGTGGCTGGCTGGCAGATGACGAGATTTGATTCTTCACCTCATTTTGCCCGTCAGAAAGAATTCTTTTCCTTCACTGTTTTGAACAGCAGTTTTCAAATCAGAAGGAAAATCTGATGGCTCACTAGGGATAGCATTTCATGGTTGTGAAGCCCTCTTAGCATACTAACATACCGTTTGGATTGTTTCATTAAAAAGCCACAATTCAACTACAATTCCAATCGCCATGCATGTGCTATAACAGAGAGAAAAATAGGGCACCATCCTTGAGCAAAACAGACACTACCCTTGAACTCACAGCTTTCTATTATTATAAACACTGACAAAACAACACATTTATTTCTTTGAAAAACAATTTATTACTCCCCAAAACAATACACATTTGATCACTGAATTCATGGCTGAAATCTGAACCTAAAACGCGACTGCACGTTTACTGTGGGTAACAGCTTGTTCATTCCCTGGTTCCTAAGCACTCCCATTCATATTATGGTATACTTACCACTATACCAAGCCATCACATTTTATGTCCTTAGAAAAATATTAAATAATAAAAATAAATTTTAAAGAAAGGTCCTAGAAATAGTATAACTTTAGGCATATAAGATATTTTAAAAACTTTAGTCATAAAAGTAAACCAAACAAAACATCTTGATCAATAATCCTGTCATTCTTTTTCATTCTCTAATGTTGCTTGATGCCTAATGTTAGAGAAAAATATCAATCATCTGTCAAAGTAAAAAATCTGAATTCACACAAGATGACTCCTGATGGAATATTCATAAAACAATCACATACGAATCCTTGAAACATTTTGCTTAGGAGGCATTACTTTTGCTGTCATCGCATGTTTTAGAAAGACATGAGAAAAGAGCAGGATTTCAAGAAATGCAGATAGCAACACTATATTCCAAGGCTATAAAAAAGGTACGTCTGCCAGGTTTCATGAGTTAGCAGTAACATCTCACAAGAGTTCCCAGTGTATATATCTTGGTACTGCTAAACTCTACGCTTGGAAAGTGTCCCTATTTTAAAATATCACCATTTCAAAAGCTGAGAGTGACAGAAGCATCACATGTCAAGAAGATTTTACTAGCACAGCAAAGATGCATAGAGAATAAGTTTATCTGGCATTTCAAGAAAACCACACACAGTAATAGCATCTCAGATAACTTTTCTATAGCTGTCACTGTGAGTTAATTATCAAGAACTAACAACTCTGTTGGGGGTGTAGAGAAGGATTATTTCTTCTTCCTGATTTCAAATCCTGCACACACAAAATGAATATTATCAATCTGAAAATTAATCTTGACAAATTCAGATCCACTAGCTATTGGAATCTACAATCCATAAATGCAGTTGAGAGGCCTAGCTTTCGTTCCTGCAGTGCTGCCGCTACGCCAATGCTGTGTGCTTCTGCTGTGGTTCACTGACACCTACAGCAGTTCACACTTCGGTCTTGGAACCCTTCCTGAACCCCCAGTTCATGTGCTTCAGGCACCATCATCTTGTCCTTGCTGACCCTGGTCATCAAGGGCTGAACCTTGAACGCTTTTCCATCTTAACTTTTTCCGCTTTCTTAAAAGTAGCTCAACTATCTGAATGACAATGCAGACAGCTGACTGACTCCAAACTGTTGGCCCTTCAAAACTTCTGCTTCCATGCTGTAAACTACCCACAGATAAAATACCCTCAAAGAAATGAAATCTGCTAAAACGAGGACAGGTTTTTGGATACACAAAGGTAAATTCAAGGATAAATTCTCCCATCCACCAGTAATGTGATCTTGGGAAAACTATTTAACCTCTCTGAACCTTACAAGTTAAGGATAATAAAGCCTTCCTTGGACACTTGCTATAAGGACAAGAAAAGAATCTGTCCTTTTGTAGGCACTGAGGAAGTAGTTGTCATCCTCATCATTGATGCTAGCTTTTCAGGACCCAAATTTCTTGGAATGGTGGAGCATTAAACTTCTGGGTCTACCAGAGTATAAGGTTATCCCGCTGATGGATTTCACTTCCTTAACACCAGGTACTAACGTTCCGAACTGTCCAACAAAATACACCCCAAATGATCACAACCATTTTGGAAGGTGCTATCTGTGTACTTTCTCAAAGTCCCACTGTAGGAAATAACTGAAAGCTTTTCCTCCCTGCCTTATTTTCCTTTCTATGGTTTTTTGAAAGATGAATGAAATATCAAAAAAATAAAAAGAAACGAGATAATTGATATAAATATGTAACAGCTACTTTGAAGGAGTTGTCTAAATATTAAAGGTAAAACTCTAAAGTACCTGAACATAACAAATACTGTAAAGGGGAGGAAAACTTTGCTTAAGCAACTCAGGTCATCCTTGTCTGGTTTATTCTAACCCTTTGCTTGGTCAAGTCAGGAGAGGTAATTCTCTATATCAGCATAAATTCCTTTTCATTTATTCTTCCCGTTGTATTTGTCAGCCGTGAACCAAGGGTGAGGAAATGAACCCCTGCAGGCAGCAGAGAATTTATTGTCTGTGGAAAGTTTTAAAACAATAATGTAATCTATTAACAGGTAGTTGAATTTTTAATATCACCACACTCCAGCAATCCATGCCAGTGATAAATGTTCCCACGCCACCGCCGCCTGCCTTTGGTAAGCTATTGTTGCTTGTTTATCTCTGTTTCTCCTTTCCTCAGCCCCCAATTTTCAACTGCCCCACAAGATGAGCTGTTTTGGAGATAGCAAAGTGTATTGCCTACAATGGAATAATTTCACAGAAAGAAATGATAAAATTTTGTATTCCTACCCAAGAGCCTATATGTGAAAGAAAAATCTCTGTTTATATATAAACACAAAATTATTTAACCCGCCATAAGTAGAAAAAGATTTAAAGTTGTTTTTTGTAGTATGAGCAATAGTTTTGTAAAAAACCCATCACTGTTACATCATTTGATTCTTTTAGTCCTCATTTCACTGGGTTTATGTGTGCTCTCTGGTCATGAAATGCAACTAAGAAAATACCTCATACAAAATAGAATGTCAACATTTATTAACAGAATAGCATTAGTTTGCATACAGGTAGAATTACCCTTAATTATGAAATGGACAGCTCTAAAATCATCATCTACAGAATAACATAAACTGGCAATGAAATCACATTTTAAGGGACACAACCACACAACCAAATATTTCTAGAATTTCCAAGCATGCATTTTAAATATACAATAAAAATTATGCATTAATCAAACCAATGTCTGTGAGAGTTTCCTTAATATCTGTAAAAGTTTCTTTACTGAATCTTAGTTTAGAGAAGTTTAGTTTCAATATGATAATGTTCTGTGGGAATGCATTTATAGAGGCAGGCTGGTTTTATGTCTATTAGATTTATACTCATTCGGCGCTGCAGGGTTTAGCTCGCCACTGATTTGATGAATGCAGAGTACCTGGGTGCCACAACAAGAAGCACTATACAAAATCCTAGACATGTATATTCAGTTTGCAAATATTAAATTAAATTCAGGTAAAAAAAACTTTATAAGTTTGCATGTCTGGCATGATATGCTCCCTGAGTCAACATAGCCACTGTAAAGCCACCAATTTTATGAAACAAATGCAAACATTTACAGCATCATTGCAATTGTTTCAAGTATTTTTAAAGAAAAAAATCCTTATGAGACTTGTTGATAAAGGGACTTATTGATATTCAACTTTCTTTTAAAATAAGCAGTACCAAGAAGCCTACTTTTGCCTTTATAATGGGTTTGTAACCATTTCTTAAGACGTTTCTCTTCTTTTTTAACTTATCATTTCGAGCAAGACTTTTATATTTGAGGTCAGGAGTTGGGGGTGGGTACAAACAGGATTGACTAGAATGACAGGAATGTCTGGTACTTTCCACCAAAGAGAATTCAACTATAAGAAAATGATGTTTACGGACTTTCTGAGTTAGAAAAAATATATATATTTATCCTTAAATGTCTTAAATTTCTCCTCTGCTAAATGGGGCAATTACAACCAAAAATATAATAGTCAAATAAGAAAAATTAGAACTTTAAACAATTTGAGTTTATTCAGAAAAATAATACCTGATACTTATTCAGAGCTAGCTAACATATGTCATTTTATCCACATATCCATTCTATGAGATAGGCACTTTTAAAAAATGCCTATTTCATAGAAATGAAAACAGGTCACTTGAAACCATTTATGGCTGAAGCAAAACAAAAACATTTCTTTTTATCCCCAGAAGCCTGGCCCATCTGTTTTGTTTGGTGCATGTGGTATGGGGAGTGGAAAGAGGAAGATCACAAGACAAAGTCTGAGAAAGATGGAGATGAGAGTTTGTAAGCTACTTCACTGAACTGTCATACTCTTTGTTTAAAATCCCATTTGCTTCTACTATCTAAATTATGCTAAGAGATTTGGTCGAAAAAAAGATGGAAAGACATACTTAAAATGGCTTTCCAATTAATACATATTTATGCTATGTGTTCAGCCTTATAAAATATATGAATAAATTGCCTATCTCTTTAAAGAGACAAGTCATACAAAAGGGACAATTAAAATGATATCAGGGAAACTAGCAACCACTGGGTGTAAGAGGCAGGGGCTTGTGTAACTCATCTGAACCAATGGATGAAAGTTTGGACTTTCCTCCAAGGAAGAAAATGTCAAAGGCTGTAGACCTGAGTAAGGGTTCTAATACGGTCAGTTTTTGAGTAAAGAATATTAGGTTTTATGTCAATATGAGTTCTGGTAGCTTAGCAGGGACTCAAGTATGCAACAGAATTTGTGATCTGTCTTTCCCCTTGACATCATTCAAAGAGATGGGAAAGAGGTTACAGGCACTTGTTACTTGATCATGATAGTGGTGAAGTGAAGAGTTTTATGAGGACTTGAAAACATGAAGAACAGATTGAAATTTGTAAGGTTCTGCCTTCAGGTATTTACAATATGAAATGTTGGAAATATATGTTCTACAAATCTGTAGAGGTGAATAAACCTATTTCATAAATGATAATAATTGTAACAATGATGCCACCTAAGGAAGTATCTTAGGTACATCTGTGATATGAAGTGAATTTGAAATTATCCTTGTTAATGATAATTTAGATATTCAATGCCATAAATCAGAGATTATTAACTAAAATTCTTTAGAATGAATTATATCAGAAATTTAATATTTAAAAATATTTCTTAACAAATAAAGAGAAATAAAAAAACCAATAGGCTAAATATGCAGAATATGACTCAAAACAGAGAGCCCCAAGGTCAACAATCCAGAAGAGGCAATAAAGTTTTATCACTCTGCAGCCACAGCTCCTTTACGGATATTACTTTTCTATTTAGAAAAAAAACTCTTTACTACCTCAAGTCATAAAATGTATCTCATGCTCCATGAAAAGCATGATACTTTTCAATAACAAAAGAGCTAAAAATTAGATTTTTATTTCACAGAATATTTGCATGAAAATTAGATCTTGGATGATTTAGAATGTTGTCTGCTATACACAATCACAGCATTAGGGATTGAGACAAGGAAGGAAAAGAAACATGCTAAAAACATAGTTTCCAGAACAATCAAGATTATATTTTCACATACATATCTATATCAATAATGTCTAAAATAATGGAAGACTGGAATATCCAATACTATCCCTTTGAAATGAAAGATATTAAATGAGTATGGAAATAACTGTTTAGTATTTAATGTGTTCATCCTTAACTCTACACATAATTTATACTCAGATTCATGAATGAGCAAATTACATTTTTATAATTTTCTGTTCAATTATTTCTTGGGGGATGAAATAAGAGAGATGAAATTTTAAAGGACAATTTAAAAATTTCTAAGAGTTCAACAGCAACCATTAACTGTTAGCCCTATAGATTTCACATCAGTCACCTCTTTTACCCCTGTTTCTCAATTCCGATGCTTCAAAGCATCCAGTCTAAAGGGCAACATTTCTAAAATTAATGTAGAGGTTAAGATGAATTCAGGAAAATCTCAACAAAACTTTATTTTGGGTGGACCAGAGTTAGCCAAAGTACCAATTTAATTACTATTTCTATTTTTCAGGCTGATTTTCTACCCTTTGTAGAGACCTCTAGCTTAACTTGCCAATTAAGATTCAATAAGTGTAACCCAACAATCGACTAGAAAGGGTATGATGAGAAGGTCCCTAAAGGAATGCTACCCCAAGTTAGCAACGAAACAATATACAAATGCCAGTAACAAATGCTGACAGCCAATGCGCTCTTTAATTTACAAGGGCACATTGTAAATTAAAAGTGATGAATTCCGATTATTCAATATAAAAATCAAACTGAAAACAGTACTTTGTTCCAATAGCTTCTGAAATATCATACTCAATTTGAAAAATGTTTGAGCAATTCTTCAAAAAAGCTAACCTTGATAATTCTAGACATCCCCAAATGCACTAATAAGACCTCCAGTATACTTCCTTTTGGATTGCTTGTTGATAGTGGCCCAAAGTGGTCACTTATTTTTTGGCCTTCTTCAATGTAATCAGAGGACAAAAAGCAAGGGGGTATAGGTTAAGTTAATAAGAGTCTTTCTAGATGACTCTGAAGAGGAGTGCTATCAAAGACCAAGTAAGGTGTGAAGATGGGCATTTACCTTAGTTTGACCACACTAAGAGTTACAGCACCCAGCTACATATCTACTGTCCTTAGTGGAAAATACTATAACCTTTATAGTGGTACTGGGGGAAAAAGGAGTGCAGGGAGTGTTAAAAAAAAAAAAAAAGAAAGAAAAGGGAGGGGGGGTGTCTTAAAAGTCATGTTTCCAAAGAGCCAACTGGTTTAATATGGGCTCTTGCAGAAGACATCAAAATGACTAACAAACAGGTTTCACAATAACCTGCAACAAAACTGACAGTGACATCTTATGTATCTACCAAAAGCAAAAATGGAAAAGAATGACACTGTTCGGTACAAGTAAGGATGTTAAGATCGTAAAATTATTACAGACTTTAAACAACACTATTAACCTTATGTATAATAAGGAAAAAAATGGAAGAAACAAAAGTGTGTATCAACAGCAAATTTCTCAACTAATTATGTACATCCGTACGATGGAAAACTGTGAAAATATATAAGTAATGACATGGAAATACAGATATATAAATAAATAAAATCTTTAATGGAAAACATATACAATGTATAATATTGTACATAGTGTGAACCAATTGTTATAAAAAATGAAATTTGGTTCAAATCCTCAGAAAGAATCTAATAATAGGAATAAACAGGGAAGCATAGATAGCTGATATCTAACACTGAGAATCTTGAGAGTGGTTACAGGAAATTCTAGCTTCATACCAAAAGCTTTCTGTAAGAATAAAATTTAGTTTTCACCCCAAAACAGAGTGCAGAGTAGGGGAAAGTGAGACTTACTAAACAAAGGCTGCAAAACCAGCCCAGGCCAGTTCCGTGGTCAGGGAGGGAAGGAGGGAGGAGCGGAGGGTGGCCTCTGATATAAACTACAGGATCAGCACCAGTTCCTTATAAGGGACGAAACTGTGAGTGAGACCTCTCGGATAGGCTGTAATATCTGGAGCACCCCAGCCACTGGGGAAGCAGGGGAGGGATTTACGTGTTAGGTTTACGGTATTAATGTTGCTACCTCCTGTTGTTTGGCGCAACAGCCACCGCATTTTGGTTATGTACCTGTTCTTGCAAGATCATTAATAAATTCTTTCCTTTTCCGCAATCGGGTGTTTATTCTCTTTCAGGTACAGCTTTCTTTCCAACACTTTCCATTTTACCTAACTCTTCTTTTTACCATTTTACATTTGATCTTTATAATGTGAAGCATGGAATATCACTATTTCAAAATTTGGGAGACAGTACTTCTTCCAAAACCTGAAAAAACAACCCACTAATAATTTAAAATGAAAGAATTTTGTGTTTCAGAAAAAAAAATAATGAAGAGTACTGAATATGACCTAGGTGTTGTGCAATTTTCAGGATTTTTTGTTTGTTTGTTACAGAGACTAGAAACTCTGACTGATATAGGAGTCAATAGCCATTATCAGTACTCCTGAATTGTATCCATGCAACTGTACAAAATTCGTCACCAATTTTAATAATTAGTTCTAATTTGAAATGAGTGCAGCTCATTATATTTTATATTGCTATTATTTTAAAATTATGATTCTAAGTAAGCATTTGCTTTTAATATGAATTTTCCACTGTTGCAATGCATTTATCTACTTGGAAGTTGTGGTTTCTTAAATATCAAGGGCAGAAAGTCTCAAAGACTTGCAATGTCTTCCATAGCTGAAAAAATTGATGGGAAATTTTTCCAGAAAAGTAAACTCAGTGAAATACCTGGAAGAGACATTTTCAGTCATTTTGTTCTATAACAGTTTTAATATTGGTGTTCTCCATTCAAGCTGCTCTAGTTTATTTTCACTCCAATACATTTTTTTAAAAAATGGGACCATAAAATTCTATTGCCTTTATCTTACAGATTAGAGTTCACCAGATGTTCTATGCAGTGAATATCCTGCCCAATCTCCCTCACTAACAAAGTTCAAATCTCCAAAAAAAATCTAATAATAAAATTCATATCTATTCTGCACGTCCAGATATAACTTTTCCTTACGCTAAGTAAATTAAACTATATTTTTGACTGGCAGCAAAGTAGATGGTAAATACTAGTTACACAAAGACTGAAAAGTAAACATTACAGCAAATAAATGAACTTGACTGTGATTGTCTTTGGAAAAAGAAGAAATTAGCCCCATGAATATTTTCTCTTGAGAAAATCAAAGAGAAAAGGAGACCGTGGGAGAGGAAAAGAAGAAAGGGGCCGATGGAGGGATGGGAAGACTAATCCCCATGAGCCCCTTAACTCAGGGCCTGGCACAAGATAAGGAGTCAGCAAATGTCAGCTGTCATTACATGCCAATTATACTGTATAGTAAGTTGATGAGTTTGCGTAAATCTGTAAGTAGTAACTTCAGAGCAGAAGAAAATAAAACAGGTATCATTAAGGACACGATGAGCTGGAAAACCTACTTGAACACCGTTCTTTTTCAGGTGAACTGCAGAATGAAAGAGGCTCATGAACTACAGCACACTGAAGTTTAGATATATGAAATGATTTCCCCATCGTTATATAGCATGAGGAGTGTCAAGACACAGCCATTTAGATCTCCTCACTATATTACTGATAAAAATTAGAATTTAAATCTTGTGCCCATTTGCTTTTAACAAGTCTTTAGAGCAAAGATACCCAAATGCAACTACTTACTATTACTGGTTCATTTGGATTCTTCTATCAAAAGGACAATATATCATGTGTTTTGTGTTTACACATAAATAACATAAGCAGTGATGACTAAGAGGTAATATGTACTTGCATTACTTTGAAAATATATCACATACATTTACTAAATGACTGTTCATATGGAAAGAATATATCCTAGGTAAATAATTTTTTTTCCTTTCAGATAACAAGATTCTGTTGAAATTAGAATAAAAACAGTGGGGCTAATTATGTAATAAAATTCAAACTCCATTTCCCAAGATCCTATTCGTAAATTGACAATAGGTTCTTATTAAAGTTTCAGTAAGCTGGGATTGGAATAAGGTGTACTGCATTACTTGTAGATCTGTTTTTTCACCACTTCTGGCAGAGAAAAAGGTCACTAACCAGCATAGGTAGTGCTATAAGTAGGATACGTGAAAACCAAGAAAAAAATGTTGGAGGTTATTAGTACAAGAGAAACATAATAGTACAATTTAGTTCAAGCCCATCTTTTGCTCTAGGTACTATGGGGAACTCATTTGTTCTGTTAAGCCTTAAGAATCCCCAAAAGGAGAATGCAAACAACCAAAAGAAGTGATTTGCTGGTAACAGACACTAAAAATGTTTTTTATGGATAGTTTTTCATCAAAATATTACTGAATTTGCATGCTGACAAAACATATTAGTTACTTCTTATACAAACATGTACACACACCTCTCACAAACTCACAAAGCAAAAACAAAAACCAAAGCCAAAACCTAGAGCAATTCTTAACATTTTTAAACTTAAAATCATGATTTCAATATACAAAATATAACCAGAGATAGCAAGTTTTATTTTTTGAAAAGCTTTTAAAGGGTGTGCTAAGGGATCTCCATTTTCTTACCTTTTTTCCCATCAACGATTATCTACAGCTATTATTTTATACAGTAATAAAATCTATGTTTTATGGCAAATTCAACTTCCTGGTTTTCAATCTTCTATAGATAATATTCACAGATATTAGAATACTGAGGAGAGTTTTTCTATTTTCTACTATAGCAAACATTTTTTCTATTAATACTTTCTCCTTAACTTTATTGAAACAACTGACATGGCTTCTGAGACTGTAGCAAGTTGGCAGGTATCAAGACACCCATATTTAGCAAAAATTCTTCATTATGGCAAGTAGGTTTTTTTGTTTTTTGCTTGGTTTTCCTAATTAGAGCAAAAGGAGGCAAGCTCTCTGTTGTTTCTGAGGAACTCTCTTTGTTCCTTTAGCCTGCCTCATTCCCTAATCTGTTTCTTCAGCATGATGACATCAGTGAATCATATTGGAAAAATTTTATTCTGAATCATAATTAGGAAGAGGTTTACTGGAGTGATGCTTCTAGTACCTGTTATTAGACTTAAAGTTACTATTATTTGCCACTCACCATTCTTAGCATATTTCATATATTGTACATATAAATTTAAGGCAAGTAAATTAGAATATATAGATATTTTAGATACGTAGTAATGAATAACTGCTTTCAATCTTTGGAGGTGCTTGGTTGGGTTAAAACAGGTTACAAATAGGAAAAAAAGTTGGGAAGACTTCCCTATTCATTCAAGTATAGGGATCCATAATACATTACCAAGACTGGCTCTGTCTGGACTGTGGAACTTCAAGAATGGTTACAGCAACCTTTTTTTTTTTCTTCTGAAACGTATTTCTGCCTGAAAGCTTAGGGAGCAACTAAATGACCATTCACAATCCATTTCTGCATTACGATTTTATTACAAGATACATTCCCTTAATATCCTGAAGCTAGAATCTACATTTACTATAAGCCCTCAAGATTTTCTTCTCATTTAAAAATAATAAAACTGCATCTAAAATGTCCTATGTGTTAGGCAAAAGGAAGCGTTCTATGCATGTGCACATAATAGCTTTATCTGCAAGTATTAATAACACAAAAGTTTTTTCTCCTATTCCAAGAAAAGTTACAATTTGCGGCATAAGTAATAGCTCTTGGTATGGAAGTATCTGTAGGTCTGAAACACAACAGATGCGCCATCAAAATATAATGAAGGTCATTGTGTCAGCTGCCCAATACCTACTGGTAGCACTTGCTACACATGTACAAAGAAATGTTTCAGCAATGAAACTGTCAGAAAATGACTTACCCTCCCTTAATATAGTCAAGGAATGAAACTTCTGTTTCTACCAAGAAAGAAAGTAAGGTTACCTGAAAATAAAAATAAGGTAGAATTACCCACTCGTACTAATTATAATGCTAAATGGACTTTTTTTCTATCTGTTAGAAAATCCTATTTCCTGGCATTTTGAAAATCACTAAAGAGGTTTTTCTTTCTTAAAGTCTACTAAGACTTCTTTTTCTTAACATGTAAAATTATCAGAAGGAAAAGGGCAAAAAAATTAACTTCTTTGTTTGATCCTTTGGAGAACAACATGAAAATTATCTGCAAAGACCTGTTTTACTTCCCTTTTACAAGTAAAAAGAAAGATGAAAAGGAGTTGGAAATGGTTAAAACCAAAAAATCAAAATCAATAAGTTAGGATGTAGAAAAATGGGTTTTTGTCATTTTTTTGTAATGAGGCCCCCAAATATTTTGTCTGTTGCTTTAGCAGATACACAGAAATCCTTAAGAAGGCACTTGGATAAAATGTAGGTTTTACTTCTGTGAAGGAGAAGGGATTTAAGGAAAAATCTTGAGTATCATTTTTTTTCTCAAAATGACTGAATTTTCACAATTTTCAGACTTTCACCTTTACAATCTCTTAGAAAATAAGACTCTGTACAGCATTCCCAAAGAGTTACACATTTTAATGGGTTGTAAACAAACCCTTCTACATCCAATAAAATCAGTCTTAATTGGTAAATGTAGCCTAGAAAGAATATAGTATTTCTTACTAGTAAACTTTTTCATGTCTGCCTGATTCTCTGTTGTCTGATTCCACTGAATGAAGAGTTCATAGCAAAACTTCTGCTTCCTTCAGTGGTCTTACAAAGGAAGACAACCAGTAGGGAGCTAAGCCAAGGTGACCTCCATTACAACCATGCCCAGGGGAAGTTAATTTTTCTTATATATACTTTAATATTAAAATCCTAAATGAAACACAGCTCACTGTTGTTAGATGCTTCTATGTTGATCAAAATTCCCTATATATTTTAGCTCATTAACTCGTACCCTTAATGAAAACACAAAAATTAACTTACTGTTCCAGAATTAATATATTTTTTCTTTTTTCCTTTCTTTTTGGGATTCACCACCTTAAAAAGCAGATAAAACAATTAAACTGTGTTATGTTTTTGAAAAGTGTAGTTCAACCTGCTGCCTTCATTTGCTATGCATATATTCATTTATAAATGCCTTCAATATGGCTATGGAACAGTCATTCTGCCGAAACTTTGCTGTAAAAGTTACTAGTGACCATCATCTTAAAATAAAGGTCTCTTATCAGTCACATTCATCTTAATCCCTTTATTTATTGGTTACCCCTTCCATCTGCAATTTACTGTTGCTTATTGGTAAAGGAGAGACATTTCTTATACAAGATCCCAAATAATAGTGATTGCTTTGTAGAAAGATTATAGGTTGCCAAAGAAAAGTACTCTTATTTTTTTATCAAGGTGATAAATACTTACACAGCAAGTCACCCAATGTGTAAATATTTAAAGGATCTATTGGCCTAATTACTGCTTTGTAATGGTAATAATTTCCACCAGATATTCATCTAGTATCATAGGTGGTAAAGGTGTAATTTGTGGATTAAGAGCGTTTTTTTTGTTTGTTTGTTTGTTTGTTTTTTTTTACCATTTATGTCATGAGGATATATCACTCATTGTGCTACTACATTGTACATGACATTGGGGAACACAACACAGGAAATATAAAGATGAGCAAGACCTTTCAATCTAATAGGAGAAATAAAATGTATAAATGCCTTAAGTTCTTTGGTTCATCTCAGCCCAACAAAGGGAGAAACGGTTTTCACAGAGAAAGAAAGAATAAGATCTAAATATAAGAACCAAGACTTTAAAATTCCTAGAAGAAACTGTAAGGAGGCATCTCCAGTATCTTGCGGTAGGCAAAAGGTACAGGCAACAACGGAAGAAAGAACAGATAAATGGGACCTCAAAACTAAAAACTTCTGGCCATCAAAGGACTTTGCCAACAAAATGAAAAGGCAGCCTATGCAATGGGAGAAAATATTTGGAAGCTACATATCCAATATGGTTTAATATCTAAACTATATAAAGAAATCTTGCAACTCATCAATAAAAAGACAATCAACCCAATTTGAAAATGGGCAAAAGACTTGAACAGACATTTTTCCAAAGAGCAAATACCAATGGCCAAAAACAACACATGAAAAAATGCCCAATATCACTAGCTACTAGGGAAATACATATCAAACCCACAAGATATTATTTCACACCCACTAGAATAGCCACCATTAAAACAAAAACAAAAACAAAAAACCAGAATACCACAAGTGTGGGAGAGGATGCAGAGAAAGAGGAACACTCACTGACTGCAGTCACTGTGGAAGACAGTTTTGCAGTTTCTTAGGAAGCTAAGTATAGAACTGCCATATGATCAGTATCCCTTTATTAGGTATATACCCAGGAGAACCGAAAGCAGGGAGTCGAACAGACATTTGCATACCAGTATTCACAGTGGCATTATTCACAATTGCCAAAAGATGGCAGCAACCCCAGTGACCATCAAGCAATGAATGATAAACAATGTGGTAAATACATACAATGAAATATTATTCAGCTGTAAGAAGGAATGAAGTCCTGATAAATTGGACAACATAAATGAAACTTGAAGACATTATGTGGAGTGATATAAACCAGAAACAAAAGAACAAATATTGTACAATCTCACTGATGAACTAATTATAATAAGCAAACTCACAGAGTTACAATCTAGAATACAGGTTAACAGGAGATAGAACAGGGTTAGAAAATAGGGAACTGAAGCTTAATTTTTGCAGAATTTCTAATTAGATTGATTGTAAATGTTTGGAAATAGATAGCGGTGATGGTAGTACATTATTCTGTAATTAACAATGCTGAATTATGTGTGTGAATGTGTTTGAAAGGGGAAGTTTTGGGTCATGTACGCTGCTAGAAGGAAAGTTAGAAAAAACACGGGAATGTATAACACAGTGAACTGTGCTGTAGATGAAGACTTGTAATAGTACAAATGGAATGTTCTTTCATGAAATTATAACACGTGTATGTCACGATAACAAGGTGTAAAATTTAATAAAGTGATTAATGGTAAAAATCCACCTATTGCAAACTATGGACTACAGTTAATGATATTTTAATATATTTTCATTAACTGTAATAAAGGCACCACAGCAATGCAAAGTGTCAACAACAGAGGGGTATATGGGGAAGATGTACATTTTACATGACTTTTCTATAAACCTGTAATTTTTCCAATTAAAAAAAAAACCCTTATGAAAGCTGAAAGAATAGGCACAAAGTACAACATATAGTATGATTCCGTTTATGTAAAATGTAAATATAAACAAATCTGTAGAGACAGAATTACATTTTGTTTATGTAGGGCTGTGGAAGGATAGAGGAATTAAGAGGTTAATGCTAAGGTGTATGAAGCTTTTCTTTTTAGAGTAATGGAAAAGTTCTAAAATTGAATGTGGTGCTGAATGCACAACTCTGTGATTATACTAAAAGCCAATGATCGTTCACTTTGGACGGATTGTATAGTATAGTGAATATATCTCAGCATCAAGTTTTAAAAAAAAAGATTTATATACCATGACCAAACAGATTTATCCCAGCAAGATAAGGCTGGTTTAATACTTGCAAACCAATGAAAACAAATTAATTGACAATAAAACTTAAAACACATGATCTTCTAAACAGATGCAAAAAAAGTACCTGACAAAATCCAATACATTTTCATAACAAAAAAAAATTCAACGAATTAGGAAAAGAAAGCAGTTTTCTCAACTTGATAGAGACTATCTACAAAAAAACCACAGATGACTTGTTACTTAAAAATGAAAGACTGCAAATTTCCCTCTTAGGAAATTCAATGAGGGAAAGAAGTATCTTTTCAACAAATGATGCTGGGACATCTGGATATATGTAGGTAAAAGAAGGAAGTTGGACCTATATTACTTCAAACTATAGTTACACATTTACTAAAAATGGACTGCATATACAAATATAAGGGCTAAAGCTAAAATGTCTTAGAAGAAAACAGGAGTAAATCTTTGTGACCTTGGCTTAGGCAACAGTTTCTTAAATATGACATTAAAAGCACAAGCATCATTAAGAACTGGGGACTATCAAAATTAAAAACATTGTGTTGCAAAGGACACCATTAAGAATATGATAATACAGCTCACAGTAAGGGAGAAAATACTTGCAAATCTATGTCTAGTAAGGGATTTATGTCTAGAATAATAAAAAAAAACCCATAACTCAATAATGAAAAGACAAGCCAATTAAAAAAATGGACAAAAAACTGAAGAGATATTTCTCCAGAGAAGATACACCAATGGCTAATATGCACCTGAAAAGATGTTCCCCTCAGTAGTCATTAGATAAATGAAAATAAAAGAAAAACACGAGAGACCACATTACACTCACTAGGATGGCAACCATCCAAAAGACAGACAATAACAGCAAGTGTTGGTGAGGACGTGGGGAAATTGGAATCCTCATACATTGCTGGTAGGAATATAAAATGGTGCAGTCACTTTGGAAAACAGTTTGGCAGTTACTCAGAAGGTTAAAATAGAGTTACCACAGGACCCACTCCTAAGTAATATACTCAAGAGAAATGAAAACATACGTCTACTCAATAACTTGTATATGAGGATTCATACCAGCTTTAATCATAATGGCCCCAAAATGGGAAAAATCCAAATGTCTATCCGTTGATGAATAGGTAAATAAATGTGGTATTTAAAAAAATAGAATATTATTCAACTATATAAAGGAATGAAGTACTGATGCATGTTACAACATGCATGAAGCCTGAAAACATTATGCTAGGTCACAAGAAACCACATATTGTATGATTCTATTTATATGAAATATCCAGAATAGGCAAATACATGAAGGCAGAAAGTAGAATAGTAGTTACTAGGGGCTGGGTGAAAGGAAAGTGATTGCAATGGGTTTCTTTTGGGGGTGATAAAAATGCTCTAAAGGTAGAGTCATGATTGTTTCACAACCTGTGAACATATAAAAGACCACTGAAGTGTGGTATATAACATACATTTCAATAAAACTTACAAGAAATGAACTGGCTCCCTTAAAACTCAATTTAGCTCAAATACTCCTTAATGGAAAACAATGAAAATATACTATGAAAGTATGCTTAAATATCTATTTTGCACAGCAGTGAATAAACATGAAATACTGAGAAGAGAATCATACCATATTAGATAACACAATTATGGTTGTCTAAAGTGCTGGATTTTATTGATGTTTTTAGTTCTTAGTATGCCCAGGAATGGAAGACTCACATTGATTTCATTCATTCCTGACTACAGCACCATAGATTCTGTAGATGTAGTCAGATATCTTAAAACATCGCAGGTCTCCCTCACCAGCCCCCCACCTGGCCTTGCAAATGCTCAGGCCCTTCTTCCCTGGTTAATTTAGCTGTCTTATGTAAGTCTGGGAGCCTTAAATATCTGGATGCATGGGAAAGTGATGCCTCCTACCAAACATTATGGTAAGCGTAACTCTGTTCTACAACAGGCTTTTTCTCTTGGTTACCTGACAAAATTTTCCTTGCATGTGTAGAGAATAAGAAGTTAACAATGTATAGGACCATGGGCTGTCTGCTGAAATGCTAAAAAAACTAAAAATATTTGTACATAATATATAATAGTTTCCCAGATTTTCTTCAGACTTATCTCCTCTACTGACAATGTATATAATGAGAAAACATTTATATATGATGTTAAAGCACAAATATCTTTACAAGGTAAGGAATAATCATTTCTAAGTTGCTTTGCCATCTCATCAGATGTGGTACCATCTTCTCATTAAGCAAGCTTTCTTGAGCAAGACAGAGTGAAGACTGACTGGAACCAAAGAGTAGAACATGTTATAAAAACTAAAGAAACTAAAAATGGTTGATTTCTAGAGGGTTAAGTGGTTGTTGGCAGAAGATGAACCTGAAGCACAAGAATTGGCATACATGCACTGTTCCTCCTCACCTTGAGGACCCAGAAGAGGTTGGGCAAAGAAAACAAGGATTTACATAATTACAATCTGTCTTAAGCTACTCTGATCACCTGTTTAGAGCCTTACAATCCCTTCATTCAAAGACCTAAATAAAATAAATGTATCCATTACTTCATCTTTGTCTTTCTTTTTCTTGAAAAACTTTTTTGGGCTGAGTTTATCCCCATCTGTAATAATCTCATAGTCTACTGAGTATACGAATATATATATATATGAATGTATATTAGAGTGTGTATATATATATATATATATATATATTATATATATAACACTTATCAAGCCACACCGTACATATTTTATATGCTTATCTCTCCTACAGAGATAAATTTGTATTTATTTTTGTATCCCCAGGTCCTAGCACAGAATATGGAATATCAACATCACTTAATAAATACTTATATATTCATAAATGAATGAATGAATGAGTGAATGGAATATAACTGTTTTAGTCTAGAAAGAAGGTGGCAGAAGAATACTCCTCCACTCTCAAATGAAGTGAATTTTAATGTCAGACTGGCAGGAAAGAGTTGCCTGAATATCCTCCTTTGCTATCCACCTATATTAAAGTTAAAAAAAATAAGGAATATGCAGATAACACAGACCCAGGATTAACAGAGCTAAAATCTACTACATGCCCAACATATCTGTTGATTAAACAGCACAGTAGGTTTAAGGAAGAAATAACTGCTTTTAACAACTTGGGTTTTTTAATGACTAAATCATACCCTGTCATCCCTGTTGGTTTCCACCTAAACAACAGTGAAAATATCCAAACATGTTAAGGAGATCATAGCTCATTTTATAACATGCTGACACAAGCAAAATGTATATTTTCTCTTTTTTATTAAAAAAAAGTTTTGGAGAAGTTCATATAAAGGTGAAATTTAAAGTCTGTAGTGTAAGGAAAAAAATAAACGCGAATCCATGCTGAATTATATAAAAATAAGAAAAGAATAGTTTCATAGGCAAGAATTAGAAATTTCTCAGAAAGATTTCAAAGACTATGCTACTTGAAGAAAAATATTATTTAATCTCAGAAACAAGTCTGCTCAATAAGTTTAAATATTCTTACATATACTGGTATTCGGTTAACCTTTGGCAATTATCCTTTGCAAATTCATACTTTTAAAACTCAAATTTATTTAGTACAGAAGAAAGCAGTGATGAATTAAAATGCTTCTTACCTCATATACGTTGAATTGTGATTGCCCTCTAGACAGTTCCCTATAACTTGTTGTAAATTCTCCAATGAAATCATGACTAAAATTAAGAAAAATATAGTATTAGCTTTCATAAATTATACCTTAAAGCTTTTAGAAAGGTGAAGTTTAAAAATTCTTGATATTATGGACATAAGCTAATAACGTGAAAGATATTTTGAGAGACTGACACATAAGTTCACTGTACTTTAACCCAAAATTATGTTTTAATGTTCAAATAATATTCAGTTATTTCCATCAGTATTAATATTTGAAATCAGTATATTAGGCTTTATAACTCATATTTCCATAATATTACATCATTCTCTGTTATCCAAATAATTTATTAGGATGAAAACTGAAGACATCAAAAAATGTACTATTTTCCATGTTAATAATCAAATATATGAAAATCTTCAAACTTCTTCATGGCCAGGATATGACAGGAAAATATTTTTAAAAGGGTAACTAATGTTAACATAGATAATAGTCACCAAAGCTTATTTTCAATAAAAATAGTTAAAATGCCCACTGCTGCTAATACTAACATGGTCATTTTGGATTTCTTCACGTGGAAGTGGTCTTCACTGCCTCCTAAGAAGACAGATCTTTCTACAGATGGGTGTGATACTAGAGGTGTGGGGGGTAAGGATTAGTATGCATTTATTAATTTTCTCTATAAAATTCTTATCTATGTGACTACTGTAGGTGACTTATATAAACGCAAAAAAAAATGAAACAAAACATACTATACACTCAGAAGTTTACAAGGGCTCGGTATTCTACTACTTTGAGCTTATTTAATGACAAACACCAGGTTTAAAAATCACTGCTGAGAAATAAATGCATAATGCTAGTATTTGGAGCACTGGTGAAATATAATGCATCAGAGGAAAAAGGTATAGACTGAAGGAGCTAAAGTAGTATAATAAATGTAAGATCAGTCACAGGGGCTATATGCATCATAGAATTTAAGCTTGGCCCGTTTATTTTGCCATTGCAAGTTGTTCATTACCACAAAAATGTTCATTTCTCCACACTTCCATGCCACTTTAATGCTCAGTTGTGACTCACTAAAATATAAGACCCAATGACCAGTTACAGGTGACTAACAAGCTGACCAAAAACATGATTTATAAAGATGAGATTTGCCTGCCATTAATTTTAGTAGAGTTTTTACAATTTAAAAAACATTAAGGGGTGGGCCACGTGGTTCAGTGGCAGAGTTCTCGCCTGCCCACGTAAAAAAAAAAAAAAAAAATATTAAGATATAGCTCCTTTAGATATTCAGCCTCTCTATTCTAAAAGAACTTGTATACATATTATTTATACCAGTCACTGTTTTCTAAATTTAATTTTCAGAAGCAGATTTACACAGATAAAAATCGTACAAGAAAGGAAGAATGAAGATTGTGTTGTGTTTATAAAACTCCTAGAACTCACCTTTTCACGTTATATATGGAAAACTATAAAACAGTACTTCAGTGCTATATATTTCTTATGAAATTAGTATTATGGGTTTAATCAGGGAAAATGAAAAAGTTTTCTTTGATCTTCAGAAGGGCAAGCAGTTGTATCTTTCACCTCATTAAAGCCTTTCTGAGCTATGGAAATTCTGTTTAGAACCTAGCTCCGTCCACTGCTACCATGTTCAGGTACCTTAGTTAATGAGATAAAGGGTGCTTGGAAGACACTACACTGAAGTCCCTAAGTGTGGACAAACTCAGCCCAGAGCTCCCCACGCTACTGGGCACCCAGTAAAGCAGCAGCAAACAGGCCTGCATTACTCAAGCCCGTACAGTACTTTTCTGACTGGACTTATCTTACCCCCATTCGGGTTAATTGTTTAAATTTAAGGCTCAGCTCTTAATTGTTAACACCACTAAATTTCTGCTACTCGATGTTTATCAAAAACTTTGTAGTGAGAAACCATATGCAATTTGTCACGCTGGATCAAGCCAGTCCAACAGAGTGCCAAATTTGACTCCAAGTACAATGATTCCATTTACCAAGCTGCACCTGGGGATGCCCATGTTGAACCCAACTGAGGAACTTTCTAAGATGCAGTTTTTTCATCGTTTCTAAATGTGTCATCCTCTACCGAACTGAGTTATGAACAAAGGGGGATGGGAGCAGTGTGTGCAATTCTCTCTGGTCTCAGTTCTAGGAATCTGTTTCTCTTGCTGCTGACCTGTTTTCCTCAAAGGGCCCTGTTTATCACGACATGGAGGAGGTTTCCCTTCCGAGTTAGTTATTAGAGAGCTTTGAGCTGAATTTGTGGAATATCTCTAGCAAGTTATGTCTTCATGATGTGCTGTCCTCTGATTCCTCCCTAATGACTTCCCCCTGACATCAACTTCCTCATGCAGTTTACTTCTCCATGACTTATTACATGCATTTCTACAAGCTGCTGTGGAGCCTTTTCACAGTAAGAGAGGGCATAAAAAAAGAATGAATAAAATGCTTTTCTCAACTTTGAATCTTGTTCATGATGATTATCTTGAATACAACACTAAATTTGCATGTCACATAAATGCAATGTTATCCTTGGGTTGTAGTAGAGAAAGGGTATTAAATGAGTCACAAATTGTATTTTAGCCTCTAAGACATTTCTGTGAGGTAAAGAAAACACATCATTGTATCCCTTCAGCATCCAGGGAAATGGATGCTCCAGAGTGAGGATTTTCCAAAGGTTGTAAACACAAAACAGTAAGTAGAGAAAGTCATAAAATAGCCAGGTTTACATATAAGGTGTTTCATATCAAGAATATATATGAAAAATTGGGGTGGGTAAGGGGAGAGATGATGAGGTCAATTTTGTTATAGATTTGACTACACGGAAACTTTTCTAGATTCCTTTGTAAACTGACTTATTTAAAATACTGTGTATTATATCATAGGTAAGTGCTTCAAAGAGAATATTGAAGGTAGATTCTACGGATTCTCATAATTATTTTTCCCTATCATCAACTATTCCTAGATTTTAGTAAGATTAAAAGTGAGAATATTTAATTTGCTTTAATATTTTATATCCTCATAATACTGTAATACTGAAATAATTCCCACTACCTAAAGAAATATGATAGAAAGTACTTAGATAATAAATCACAACCAACAATTTCCTTATGATTCAGTAATACTCTCTGGCTGTTTCCTGTGAATTTAGTTAATTATTCTATGTTAGACATCCCAAACACCTGGACAGCATTTACAAAATAATAGCGTTTACTCTAGGACTGTTTATCTAGTTTGTATCTCTCTACTTCTCTAGGTGTTTTGTCAATATTTTTGATTAAGCCTGCTCTATGGTCTTCCTCTTTGCTCTCAGAGAAACCCAATATCTATCATCCCACTTTCTATATTGCATTATACCCATTTATATTTCTTCACTCTTAACCTGTATCATACTTGAAAGCAGGCAAAGTGATACATTTACATCAGCATTTTCAGGATCTTACCTAGTACCCGACACACAATGGATATCGCCGAATGAATACTACAAATGTACTCAGGTTAATACCACAGTCAGATTCTAATGTTACCTTGCCAGTAGTAGTAACAATTTTGCTTCACATCAATTCTATTTAGTCCAAAAAATGGCATATATGCTCTTCAGATTAATGAGTTATTCCCTAATTTCTTAAAACGTTCTCCAAGAGTAGACAGACAATTGTTATTTTTTCACAGATAGGCATCCACACAGTCAAACCAAAGGCATAGAAAAAAAATAAGGCAGAAAATCCTGCCTTTTGCGGGAGCTTCTGGATCATGCTTATTTGGCTGCCATTAAGCTAGTTTTGTATGTGTGTTCAAATGACAAATTAGTATTGATCCCAACACATCCCTCCCTCTATTACAATGTGACTTTGGATCCATGCCTTTACCTAAAAATTGGAGGCAATGTCAACTTTCTAGTTTGAAAGTAGAGCCACAGGATTCATTCTGTTCTTTCTGTGGAAGGTGTTCCCTTAAAAAAAAAAACTGCTACTAGAATACATTTTCCTAACTATTAAGAATATGTTTCCAGACACCTATATTTAGAATCAATAATGAATCTTCAATCAAAATAGCTTGTGAAGACGTAATAGGCTTATGAATCATGATATGTGCAGTTATACACTCACCATGACTTGTACTATTCTATGCAAGAATGCTGAATTCATTAGGCATGCTTCTGATCTGGAATACAGCACAGTATGAGAAATTTAAGGTGTGAATTGAAGGATAGTTCAAATACAAATTTGTGAATAAATTTTATATTAGAGCTAGTTTCTCTCATTGGGTTGTTGAACAAATTTCAGTTTTAGCACAAAAATTTGTATGATCTTCCCTGATGTAGTTAACAGCCTTAGAAATTATCTTTCCCATTTTTCACTTCAGTGTAGTGACATCCCAAGATCCCCCTCTACTGACTAACTCTTCTAGTCCTAGCGAGCATAGCA
Source organism: Tamandua tetradactyla (assembly GCF_023851605.1). Lineage (NCBI taxonomy): Eukaryota > Metazoa > Chordata > Mammalia > Pilosa > Myrmecophagidae > Tamandua > Tamandua tetradactyla. The sequence goes on from NC_135333.1 coordinate 97,905,503, forward strand.
AGATTTCTGAAAATAGTGAAAATGGAGTGGTCATGAAAATGACAGACCTTTTAAAATTGAAATGTAGTTATGGTGACCCCAATTAAATGTATGGGCTGCACTTTTCTACTGCTTCCTTGTAGAAACAGTATTCCTATAAGAAGAGGAGCAGTGTTTTTCCAAGGGTGACTGGAAGCAAGCCACTAATCCCATGATTACTAATAAATGCACCAGAGGACTTACAATTTCCCATGACTGCCACAAAAAGCAGTCTTCCTAACTCCAGGTGACAATATGTCAGCTGTCCCTGATTCTGCTGATTCTCTTTGCTTTTCTTCTAGGCATAAGCCTTTGACTTTAACACAACTTTTCAGCATCAAGGAATTTTTTGTGTGATAACACCAGCCTTCATTGATTCTTAAATAGTTTTAGTAAAAATATTTCAGCAAAATCAAATTCACATGTTTCTTATCAAGTTTTGTAACTATCTCAAATCCTATGGTGTATCTAGTTTTGTCAAAAAATTAAAATCCAGAAATATGACATTTATATATTCCTAGATTATGAGCTAGTCTATGTCTAAAGCTGATACGTAATTAACCGTCCAAGTAAGCAGAAATTTTAAGAACAATGTGAGCAAAGTAATTTTTTCTTCATAAAGTCCTGCTTGATGCCTCCACTACCAGGATATTATTATATGTAAGATCTACATAAATGCAGAACTTATCATTTTTCTGCAGCCCTATTAAAATTTCAAATAATTCCAAGAGGCTAACACTTTTTTGCTAATTGTATATTACAATAATAATTATGGGCCACCAAGAGGGAAACAGACACCATATACATGGTAAATCCTACTGTTGTTGTTTGTGTGTGTGTGTATATGTGTGTGCATCATATCTACATAATTACACATTTTAATGTTAATATTTCATCTATTATGATTGTTGAATCCTTTTATTAATATTATTTTTACTTATTTATTGTATCCACATTAAGACTTGTAGAGGGTGGGCCACAGTGGCTCAGCAGGCAAGAACACTTGCCTGGAATGCCAGAGGACCCAGGTTTGATTCCCGGTGCCTGCCCATGTATTAAAAAAAAAAAAAGACTTGTAGAAATCACATTTGCTCAGCTAAAGACAATATTTCTAATGTGTTTTACACTGGTATAGCAAATGATATAGGCCACAATTAAGGAACTATTATGATTTATCACATTTAAGCCAAACTTTTATGTGCATGTAGCTACTCCAAATTTTTCTTAAAAGTCAAAGTATGGACATATTTTTAAAGTCTAAGTACAATGTAGAAGTATTTAAGATGCTTACATGTATATCTATTAAACATAATATCAAATTTAAACTTCACATGAAGTCTAATTTTTTTATATAATTCCCTTTATTTCTTTTTCCATTGCTTCCGGTAAGTTTAATGGAGCAAAATATTTTCAAACAAAAGCTCCCAATTTAGATTTAAAAAATGTGCCTGAACAAATAAAATTTTATTTTATTGAAGTCCACTATTCTTAGGATGAAATAACTATCTAGCAATAGCTTCACAAATGCAATTTAATCCATTAAAGTATCCAGGACCTTTGGATATTTATCTAGGATCTTATGAATTAGACTATTTTTTTTCTAGAATTTGAGAAAAAGTTCAACAAGATAATGTCTGAAGTTAAAATATTTTCCCATTTCATGAATCTTTAAATATTTGTCTTTCATGTCACATACTTTTTCTCTGTAATTTCAAAGGGATGGAATTCTAGTTTTTAGCTTGAACATGAACCTCTAAAAAGGAAAGTCTGTATTCAAATAGTATTCTGTTTCAAAAATCTAAGGTATCAGTCAATGAGTGGTAATTTTCAGACTAATGAGAATTAACAATAACAACAAAGTTAAACAGCAAAACAGAAGCAATATTAGTATAAAATTATGAAAATTCAATGTTGATGAAATGGCAGAAGTTTAAAAACTTTTAGGATACTAAATCTCTATCTTTGCACCTTTTTTTCTTTCTGTCATTAGTCTATGGTCAAACAAATGCAATTTCAGGTCATCACATCCATTCCCACATATTAATAATGAATATTTTAATTTAAAACAAAAAATATATAGTTCAGTCCTAAGGAGACAAATTCAATTAATAGCGTAAAAATTTTTCACTTTAGCTATATCAACTGCTTTTATAGACTACCCATTTTACATGATAAAATGTTTTTGGGATATGGCTGAATCTAGACCAGAGACTGTCTAACTTTTTTCACTCAAATTTGCCTAAGTTCATAGCTAAAATTCAGTATCATCAACTATCATGGATTTGATTTTATATTTCTAGTATTGTTTGTAACTCTGTAAGTTTATACTACTACTCTAGGTCATTAAGAAGTTATAATATTGCCTCAGTTTATCTTGTTTTTCACAGCTGATGAAGCCTGAAACCAAGAGATGCCATAACTTTTTGAACCAAGGTTCTATTTTTTTTTTAAATAAGAAAGCAGAAGGAAAAGAAATCTTGACAGGACTAACATATACTTTCTCTTTCACGCACATACACATGCACATAAACCTAAAACACACAGCTTCTAGCCCAAAATAGCAAAAGTTGTTAAGTTGCATACTACAAGTCCACTGCTACCTACAGTTAGGGTCTCTATAATGATGATGTACGCCGTCTACTCTGCATGTCGGGACACCACCTCCCACAGTTGTGCCAAAGACATCACATGTTATAGCTCCTCTCCAGCCTTGTTTGTGAAGCCGGCTACCAGTTTCCATGCTCTCTCTGGCCACCCATCTCCATCCTGTCCATTATCTTCCTGACAGACTGAAGGACTCCAAAAAAGGACAACAGGGGTCAACCGCAAAGATTAAAGTCACAAATAGGACGAGATTAAAGTTAACTTACTACTGAAATTCTTTCAAATGTATGGGGGACAATGCATTTTGGACAGCCACCTTTGATCAGTGTCAAGGTTTTAGATTTCAAAGATTTCACAAGCCCAAAAACATATGTCTACCCAGTACAGTTACATGAATTATCATTGTCATTTTTAACTGATATATGTATAGACAATTGGATTATTCAGGTTCCAAAAGCAGTTATCCAACTCCCACCAAAGTGCCTAGGATACTTCGCTCCAACCAAGTTTTTGCACAAACTTATTTTGTGCAAAACTTATTTTGTGCTGTATGGACAATACAATGATAGTCAAACTGTACCTTTTGAAATTAAAAAATGAACTTCCCACTTTGGTGAAACTTCAATCTAGAGCTGCCAGGTCACTATAATTCTTGACATGGATGCCACTTGGCAGCCCAGACCTTTCAGATTTGACAGAATTTTTAGTCACTTGGGTGGTTGAAGATTTACTTTCTATTAAACAAAAAAGTAATACTACTTACTATCACTCAAAGTTTATAAGGTTTTCTTTAAATTCTTATAATTATTCTTTCCACTCCTCAAAATGAAAATAAATATCTTAAACTGCATATGGAGAAACAATCCTTTCAGGTATTTTAGAAGGCTTTAATAATAAGTGTTTCTGAGGGGTGTTACATTTATGATAATGGCTTTAACAATACAAATAATATCCTCTAACTAATAAAAAAAATTGGAAACACTATAGTCCTCTTCATAAAATGGTTTTTTGTTAGAAGCTTGAATACTTATTTTTTTAACCAACTGAGGCTCCAGGAGACTAATTAGCAAAACTTCAGAATTACTAAGTTCCTAAAAAACAGAAATCTAAGACTCTAAACCTAAGAATAAATATAGTGGATGGATTAGTATTCAGGCTGTCCAGTCGGGATATTTGTTTCCAGAACTTCTTTTTTTTTTCCATGGGCAGGCACCGGGAATCGAACCGGGTCTCGGGCCTGGCAGGCGAGAACTCTGCCTGCTCGTCCATCTTCCTTTTTTGAAAATAAGCATAGCAATAATCTTGTTGTTAAAACATTATTGAACTCTATGAATTTTTAATGGAAATGATAAAAAACATCCAAGTATTCAAAAATAAAATAAGGTTTGCTTATCACATTTCCCTTTGGATAAGTCCTTAGGATTGTTAGTAAAATGATTTTCAATCCTCAAAATCATAAAATAAATTTTACATTCACTTTAAAAGCAAGTTGAACTAACTAGAGAGAACAATAAATTTGGAGGGGGGCAATTCTTTGAAGAAAGAACATGGTCATGAATGTAGTCATAATCTTAGTACATGTTAAGATTAATTTTAGAGGTTAAAATATAAATTTATAATACATGTGTCCCAGTGGGTTGATTCACTTAGACTGAGTTAATATATGCAGAATTAGCAAATGATCTAAGTAGATAAAGTAGATACAGATTTCCCATGTATTAAATATCTTATTCTATATCTTTAGGATAAATAATAGCAAGGAACAGATTAAATAGAAATGACTTTAAATAGGCATTGTGAGTAGTGTGTGAATATTTATATATATGGATGCTTTTCAATAGATCAAAATAAAAATTCCAATTATGGATTAGATTTAAAAACACAAACCATAGGGAAAAAAAGAGGTACATCAGAAGAATCTTCTCCTGCTTGGTAGGTTTGTTTCATTCTATGTATGTAAAACTCCACAAGCATGAGGCCAAAAATACAACATATATTTACAACTATATCCTAGAGTTATAACTGTAGAGTAATACAATTTAATAGCATATGTAATAGCATATTAATTTAACTTAATAAGCAATTTAATAGCATATTCTATGAATATTCATGTCCCTTATGTTAATAATTTATTATTTAGGTTTGTACCAATTTAGAATTTTAGATTTTGACTTCTGAAGAAAGAAGCTGTCTGACTAATTCTACAAAAAATACAATTAATACATGCCATTTGAGTTATACCAAACATATAATTAAGCTGAAAATTTCCAAAAAGATTTTGACGTCCTTAAAAAACATTAAATCATAAATGTCAATCACAAGAGAAATTGTATTACCAAAAAATAAAAAATCATGTTCTCTTAGTTACCTTATTTACTACTTAGAAAACTGAGTACTTCCTTTTGCTGAGCTTTACTAGAAATTAAATATATTTAATCTACAAATATATACAAATTAAAAAAATGCAAGAGAATGGCTTACTCTCATATATTCTTTGCTGATATTGAAATATCAGTGAAATGCAGATTTTATGTGGCATTAACTTAATATTAAAGTGCTGCTAATTTTTAGTAGCATAAATCTTAATGTTGTCTAGACTTGGTTTAAATCACATATGCAGAAATGATTCAAAATATTTTAAAATATCTTACACCAAAAAGGTTGTAGCTTTCATTTCTAATGAAGCAGAAAACTGAGGCAATTACTCAATTCAAATATAAAATTACCTAAATATTTCAAATAAAACTATTTGAAGGTTTTGTTTCTCATTTCTCTTTTCAATTTGCATGTATAAGAAATGTTAAAAATTATGTGTTCAAAACTATGTACTCAAGCAGGCTGAAACTAAGAATATCATAGTTCAATTTCAGAGCTTAAATTTCAAAAATTGAGCACAAATCCTCAACAGAGGAGAGAAACAGATCAAACTTTAGGGCATAAAATATCATTTAGGCATTCTTGTTATTACCCAGACCAGACAGGTGTCAGTCATCCAGTCAATCAGGCAATAAAATCAACTCAAATATATTTTAATATTTAGAAAAGCTATTTTTTTATTAGTAGTGATAAATTTCTATGTATCTTATTTTCTCCCAGATCAAGAATTATATAATTTCCTTTTTCAAACATGATTTCACTATAACTAAAAATAAATGACTGAAATATGCTTTTAATTCTCTCGGATTATATCTATTATCATTATCATCAAATTGCAAAGATTAAGAACTGTTTCAAAAGAAAGATTCTAGACTTCTTGATACCATGTTCCATTTTCCCTACACTAAAGCAAAGGATGATGGAAGATAAGGGCAGCGCTCAGAGAGACAGTTATGTATAGTGGAGTAAGCAGCAGTTTGGTTTAAAAGCCAGTGACTACTTAATAGTCATGTAAAATGAGTAAGTCATTTTCATATTCCGAGCCTTAATAAAAACAGTAATATTCCTTATTGGATTTTGAGAATTGAAAAGGAATGAGTAAAACTGCTTTCGGTATGAAATTAAATTTTAAAATGGTATGACAACTGGTCAAAAAATTGAATTAATAAAACACTCTATGGGCACAATCTATATAAAACGACCACCCCCATCAATATTTTTTTATTTCTCTTTCTCTCTCTGGCCACTTTTCAATGGGATATTAAAATTATTTCAGAGTAAAGGTATTTGGCAAATTCCTATCTGCAACGAACACCTCATTTGCTAAACTCTGATGACCATGTTCTAGCCAATACGTAGTTGCTGCTGTGCTTCGTTGTGTGTGTGTAACACTGATATGTGATAGAAAAACATCACACACCTACATAACACGTGTTAATAACACAAAATCTAACAGTTTGTTGGTGTTTCAGAATCACAGAAAAAAAGATGATGGGTGAGTAGCACATTCTAATATCCATCCTACTATATAAGGGATGTATAAGGAAAGCCTTCCTCACTCAACACCCTGAAATTTCATTTAACCCATGAGACCACTACACAGCCAGCTCTACAAAAGAGTTTCTCCCATCATTTTCATTAAGCAACTAGATATACTTCTATTGTTTTAAATAAACTTGTCAGTAGAAAATTCCCCAATTTATAGCTTTATTTTATACTCCAGCTTCTCTCTCTAGTCTCAAATTTCTTATAGTTTAATAAACATCTCCACCATGATATATAATTTTGAAAAGAGGATTTGAGGGTTGGGAAGGAGAAAAGGATTTATAGTCAGTGGCAAAGTCTTTAGCAATGCAATCATAGGGACGATAAATAGAACTGGGGTGAAACACAACCAGTCCTTGCAAACACCTGTATCTGCTAAGAAGAATAAGAGGAGTCTTGTATAAAAAGATAAAAGAGAATAGGTTGGTGTGATTTGTAATGTTTTGATTCCTCTGGCACGAGGTCATGGTGAGTTCTGGTGCTCTCCAGATTGAGACCATCCACAAAGTTTATATTTGGGAAAATGTAACTAAAGGAAAACCAAGAGAAAGCTAATGTCAGAAGTTTAAATTCACCCAGTCCAAACTCATGTCCATCCCCATACACTGACAGTTAACAAGAACTTGGTCTCCTATTTCCATTAATGATGCATATTTCCTTTGTCAATGACTCCTAGAATCTGAGAATCATGTTTTACTCCAGTCCTCAAATAAAACTATTCAGCAGCTATAAACCCAGATTCCACTTCTTTAATGCTGTCCTCATTATCCAGCCTCACTTAATGTAAAGGAAAGAAAAGCTCATGAGTGTGCAATCTGAAGTTTCCACATCCTAGCAACACCATGTAGATAAGCATGGGCAAGAAACTTAACCTCAAATTATTTAACGGCAAAATTAGGAAGATGATAATCATGAGCGCCTATAAGGACTCGTGAAAATCAAATGAAAAAGTGTGAAAAACCAGGAAATTCAAAATGTAATCTGGTTGTTCTTTGCGGCAATACTTACATTATTTTTATTGTCTTCACTACCAACCCCTAATAGAGGTCTTCATTACTATTCTAGTGGTCTCCTAACTTGTCTTTGCACTAGGTTTCTCTCCAATTCCAAATCATTCTACATATACTTTCCCCAACTCTGATCATGGCAAAATGTCCCTGACATTTTAGGGTTAAAAATTCTCAGTAACTCTGAAGTTCCAATGGAATTCAATACTTGATCCCCAACCACTCTGTCACAAAAGGCTCTCCACCTTATGATCATGACCTAACTTTTTATATCTGTATTTCTTATTAATTCCTCAGACAGAATCATGCGCCCTAACGTGAACCCTCTCCTTACAGGGTTCACACCATCGCTCCTTCTTTACTTTCCTAACCTTCCATCCAGATGAATCTCACACCACACCTCACCATGAAAATGTCTGGGATACTTCCAACCAGATGGGATCTTATCCTTCTCTGAAATTCAACATCCAGCTATTCTTCTCTCATACACTGTCTGTGCTATAACAAGTATTTTGCTTCTGGTATTGTAACACAGTCTACTGGACCACAAACTTGTAATTAATAGAATTAATCTTCTGTGCCTACTCTTAGAAAAAGAAAAAATAGCTTCACCAATTGAGATTTTTTATTAACCTATTCCAAAGTGAGTTTCTAACAAAGACACTCAACCCGAATCTATAGCAGAATCATGGGAGGGAGAGTTTGTTGCTTTTTTTTTTTCCAAATAACTCACATTTAGACTACATGTCAAACCTACTGAAGTAGTATCTGCAGGAGTGGTAAAAAGCATTCCATGTGATTCTCATGCACACCTGCAGTTAAGACAACTGTTGTAAATGGTTTACAATATTTCTTGCAATCAGTGACATAATTTCAATATATTTTCTTTGTGACTGCCTAAAAATGCCACGATTTTATGTTTCATGGGATGGAGATACCACTTAACATCATTAAAGAGATGTGCAAAATATTCTTCAATGTAAGCCAAGACCTTTTGAACAATGATTAAAAATCTCTTCAGTTGCAGCTGGAAATATTACTCAAAGCCACAAACATATTAATCAATGCAAAATTGTATCCAATAAGTTAGATTTCAAAAAAATTACCACAAGTGGAGGAAAGTGGTAAAGTCTTGGTGTTTGTTGTTGTTTTGGAAACAATGCATTTCTCATTCATGTTATGATATAAATCAGCTTATTTTTTCAGATTAATTTTTTACAAATTACAAGCTATAAAACAGCCCAAATGATGCCAAATGTCAGTCTAACTCAATACGGTATTGAAAACTGCTTTCTCTAATCAGGGTACTGTTTTTGAGGCTGAGAATATCTTTATAAGAAATCCTTCCTCAATTTTTTAAATGTAACAAAACTTGAAGGATTTTCATTTTAAGGATAAAAATTAAGAGGCCATGGAGATAAACAGGAACCTGAATCAAAATCACCAGCAGGAAATAACTCACATTTAGACTACATGTCAAACAGCAGGAAAGTATTATTACCTTAGTTTTTATGGAGAAGAAGTGTAATAAAATGGTTCATCTATGTTGTTGTTCAACCTTAAAACTTTATTTAGAATTCTATATAAAGAAAATACAGATTGAATTTGCATGTGATTGGGATGTTGTAGTTTTTTTCCCTGAAATCAAGACAGGTGTGTGATATATATTAAGAAAATAACTCCAAGCCTCTATCTTTGGAAAACAGAATTCCCCTTAACTGATTTTCCCATGCTTTTCAGAAGGTCCAGGTTTCCTGGACTTACAGATTCCTATTTATGAAACACCAGATGCTATACTATTAACAACTGAACTATTATGTACTTAGTTATAGCCCTATTATCAATAAAGGAGTTATTACCAAAGATTTTCTAGATGGAATCCTTTATGTTACTTTTTCTCTCTCTCCCAGAAGTGAAATCTCTGCCTATTTACTTAATCATCTACATCTCAATCCCACATGTAAAGGGATATGGATTAGCTAAGCAATTGAACTCCCTGGTCACATCATAGAATTGGAGAGCTGATAAATCAAATTGATTTATTTTTATAATTTTGATGTTTTTAGAAATTTGACTGAAACCTTTTAAAAATGTAATTTTAGAGTTTATGGTAAGATTTTTGAGAATACAGAAATGCATAAAAAAAAAATAAAAAGAGGTTAATTCCACAGAGATAACCTCTCTGCTGGCTTGTTTATCTTTTTCATATACATATTTTAAAAACAAATTCCAGATACAGTATATAAAGTTACACTATCCAATATGGTTATCAGTAGCCACATGTAGCCACTGAGTAGGTGAAAGATGGATGGTACTGAGGTGTGCTTTAAGTGTATAAAATACATTGTACCGATTTGAATCTGTTGTGTACCCCAGAAAAGCCACGGCCTTTAATTCTCATTCGATATTGCTGGGTGGGATCTTTTTTATTGTTTCCACGGAGATGTGACCCATGCATTTGTGGGTGGCAACTCTGATCAGATGGTTTCCATGGAGAAGTGTCTCCACCCATTCAAGGTGGGATTGTTTACTAGAGTCCTTTAAGAAGGAACCAAATTGGAAAAAGCTTCAGAGCCAACAGAGCCACACAGCCAGAGACCTTTGGAGATGAAGAAAGAAAATGCCCCCAGGGAAGCCAGTGAAGATGTCCTGGAGAGAGAGCTAGCAGACATGGCTATGTGCCTTTCCAGCTGGGAGAGAAACCGCTAACCTCATCAGCCTTCTGGAATCAATGTATCTTTCCCCACATGCCTTAGTTTGGACATTTCCATGTCCTTAGAACTGTAAACTTGCAACTTAACAAATTTCCCTTTTGAAAAGCCATTCCATTTCTGGTATATTGCATTCCAGCAGCTTTTACAAACTAAAACAGATTTTGGTACTAGAGAAGTGGGGTGCTGCTGCAATTTGTAATTACCAAACATGTTGGAACTGTTTAAATGGATTAGCGGAAGATTCTGGAAGAGGTGAAAAGAGAAGGCCTAGAATCTTTGAAGAGACTGTTGGTGGAAATGTGGACTCTAAAGATACCTCTGAAAAGGCCTTACCCAGAAATGATGCACGTGTTATTGAAAATTGGAAGGAAGGCGATCCTTGTTTTAAAGCGGTAAAAAATTTAGCAAAATTGACTACTGGTTTTGGATGGAAGGTAAATTTTAAAAGCCATGAACTTGGGTATTTAGCAGAAGAAATCTGTAAATTAAATGTGGGAAGTGTAGGCTGGTTTCTCCTTACAGCTTATAGTGAAATGTGACTGGAAAGAAATAAGCTGAGAACAGAAATCTTGGGTACAAAGAAGCCAGAAATTGATAGTCTAGAAAATTGTGGGCTTCCAGAAAGGGAGACCTCAGAGACTAGTGCCCCCTGTGAGGATTTAACCAAACATGGAACCAGTCAGCCATTTCAGAAAAAGCCAGGATTGGAGATGGAATTATCCAGAAAGGATCTGTGGAAAGCAAATGTCTGATGGTTATGATCCTTGCATACTCATTAGAAAATCAACAACAGTGCTGTGGGATCTGTATAAATGGAACCACCACCAGTCTGGACTAAAAGGGAGAGAGAAGGGACAAACTGAAGGAAAAATAACTTCAAAGGCAGAACATGAAAGCTAAGGTCTGAAACCAAGACGCCTCTGGCCAGGAGGGCAGACCCCACTCATGTACTTGGAGAGGGTGAGTTTGCCCCAAAGGCAGAGGGCAGGAGTTTCAGTGCCCCAGGCCTCAGAGTGGGTGGAACAAATTCCTTGGGGATTGGGAAGAGCGTTGCTGCCACCACATTGTTTTGAGGGGGTTGAGCCTGTGCCCCAGGTGGTGGAGGTCCTGGGTGTTGTCCCAATGCTTGGAGAGGGTAGGGCTGAGAAAAAGGTAGTCCCCCTAATTCCCTTCAAGATTGCAATTCTCATGTTAGCATTTGAGAGAGGCAGGCCACTGCGTAGGCCCACGGAAAGGATGGGACTGCCACTTTCTAAAGCCCTGAGGATAACTGATTCTCAGACACTGAACTCTAATGGAGTTTGCCATGCAGGTTTTAGGAACTGTTCGGGATCTTTGACCCTGTGTTCTGTTCAATCTCTCCCTTTGGAAACAAGAATATGTATCCTATGACTGTCCCTTCTTTGTATGTTGGCAGCAGATAACTTGTTCTGAACTTTACAAGAATTTTGCCTAAGAACACACCATGCCTTTAACTGACTTTTATGTGATTCTGTACTGTTTTTTTATTAATTAGAAAAAAAAAGAAATTAACACAATATTTAGAAATCATTCCATTCTACATATGCAATCAGTAATTCTAAATATCATCACATAGATGTATGATCATCATTTCTTAGTACATTTGCATCGATTAAGGAAAACAACTAGCAAAACAACAAAAAAAGATATAGAATGTTAATAAAGAGAAAAAATAAAAATAATAATAAAAAATAAAAATATATATAAAAAAAGGAAAAAAAAAAAACAAGACACAAACAAACAAACAAACAAAAAACTATAGCTCAGATGCAGCTTCATTCAGTGTTTTAACATAATTACATTACAATTAGGTATTATTCTGCTGTCCATTTTTGAGATTGTGTATCTAGTCCTGTTGCATAGTCTGTATCCCTTCAGCTCTAATTACCCATTATCTTACCCTGTTTGTAACTCCTGCTGGTCTCTGTTACCAATGACATATTCCAAGTTTATTCTCGAATGTCGGTTCACATCAGTGGGACCATACATTATTTGTCCTTTAGTTTTTGGCTAGACTCACTCAGCATAATGTTCTCTAGGTTCATCCATATTATTACATGCTTCATAAGTTTATTCTGTCTTAAAGCTGAATAATATTCCATCGTATGTATATACCACAGTTTGTTTAGCCACTCGTCTGTTGATGGACATTTTGGCTGTTTCCATCTCTTTGCAATTGTAAATAATGCTGCTATAAACATTGGTGTGCAAATGTCCGTTTGTGTCTTTGCCCTTAAGTCCTTTGAGTAGATACCCAGCAATGGTATTGCTGGGTCATATGGCAATTCTATATTCAGCTTTTTGAGGAACCGCCAAACTGCCTTCCACAGTGGTTGCACCATTTGACATTCCCACCAACAGTGGATAAGTGTGCCTCTTTCACCGCATCCTCTCCAGCACTTGTCATTTTCTGTTTTGTTGATAATGGCCATTCTGGTGGGTGTGAGATGATATCTCATTGTGGTTTTTATTTGCATTTCTCTAATGGCCAGAGACATTGAGCATCTCTTCATGTGCCTTTTGGCCATGTGTATTTCCTCTTCTGAGAGGTGTCTGTTCAAGTCATTTTCCCATTTTGTAATTGGGTTGGCTGTCTTTTTGTTGCTGAGTTGAACAATCTCTTTATAAATTCTGGATACTAGATCTTTATCTGATATGTCGTTTCCAAATATTGTCTCCCATTGTGTAGGCTGTCTTTCTACTTTCTTGATGAAGTTCTTTGATGCACAAAAGTGTTTAATTTTGAGGAGCTCCCATTTATTTATTTCTTTCTTCAGTGCTCTTGCTTTAGGTTTAAGGTCCATAAAACCACCTCCAATTGTAAATTTCATAAGATATCTCCCTACATTTTCCTCTAACTGTCTTATATCTTAGATCTAATGTTTAGATCTTTGATCCATTTTGAGTTAACTTTTGTATATGGTGTGAGATACAGGTCCTCTTTCATTCTTTTGCATATGGATATCCAGTTCTCTAGGCACCATTTATTGAAGAGACTGTTCTGTCCCAGGTGAATTGGCTTGACTGCCTTATCAAAGATCAAATGTCCATAGATGAGAGGGTCTATATCTGAGCACTCTATTCGATTCCATTGGTCGATATATCTATCTTTATGCCAATACCATGCTGTTTTGACCACTGTGGCTTCATAATATGCCTTAAAGTCCGGCAGCGTGAGACCTCCAGCTTCATTTTTTTTTCCTCAAGATACTTTTAGCAATTCAGGGCACCCTGCCCTTCCAGATAAATTTGCTTATTGGTTTTTCTATTTCTGAAAAATAAGTTGTTGGGATTTTGATTGGTATTGCATTGAATCTGTAAATCAATTTAGGTAGGGTTGACATCTTAAGTATATTTAGTCTTCCAATCCATGAACACGGTATGTCCTTCCATCTATTTAGGTCTTCTGTGATTTCTTTTAACAGTTTTTTGTAGTTTTCCTTGTATAGGTTTTTTGTCTCTTTAGTTAAATTTATTCCTAGGTATGTTATTCTTTTAGTTGCAATTGTAAATGGAATTCGTTTCTTGATTTCCCCCTCAGCTTGTTCATTGCTCGTGTATAGAAATGCTACAGATTTTTGAATGTTGATCTTGTAACCTGCTACTTTGCTGTACTCATTTATTAGCTCTAGTAGTTTTGTTGTGGATTTTTCCGGGTTTTCAATGTATAGTATTGTATCGTCTGCAAACAGTGATAGTTTTACTTCTTCCTTTCCAATTTTGATGCCTTGTATTTCTTTTTTTTGTCTAATTGCTCTGGCTAGAACCTCCAACACAATGTTGAATAATAGTGGTGATAATGGACATCCTTGTCTTGTTCCTGATCTTAGGGAGAAAGTTTTCAATTTTTCCCCATTGAGGATGATACTAGCTGTGGGTTTTTCATATATTTCCTCTATCATTTTAAGGAAATTCCCTTGTATTCCTATCTTTTGAAGTGTTTTCAATAGGAAAGGATGTTGAATCTTGTCAAGTGCCTTCTCTGCCTCAATTGAGATGATCATGTGATTTTTCTGCTTTGATTTGTTGATATGGTGTATTACATTAATTGATTTTCTTATGTTGAACCATCCTTGCATACCTGGGATGAATCCTACTTGGTCATGATGTATAAGTCTTTTAATGTGTTGTTGGATTCGATTTGCTAGAATTTTGTTGAGGATTTTTGCATCTATATTCATTAGAGAGATTGGTCTGTAGTTTTCTTTTTTTGTAATATCTTTGCCTGGTTTTGGTATGAGGGTGATGTTGGCTTCATAGAATGAATTAGGTAGCTTTCCCTCCACTTCAATTGTTTTGAAGAGTTTGAGGAGAGTTGGTACTAATTCTTTCTGGAATGTCTGATAGAATTCACATGTGAAGCCGTCTGGTCCCTGGACTTTTCTTTTTAGGAAGCTTTTGAATGACTGATTCAATCTCTTTACTTGTGATTGGTTTGTTGAGGTCATCTATTTCTTCTTGAGTCAAAGTTGGTTGTTCATGTCTTTCCAGGAACCCGTCCATTTCATCTAAATTGTTGTATTTATTAGCGTAAAGTTGTTCATAGTATCCTGTTATTACCTCCTTTATTTCTGAGATCAGTGGTTATGTCTCCTCTTCCATTTCTGATCTTATTTATTTGCATCCTCTCTCTTCTTCTTTTTGTCAGTCTTGCTAAGGGCCCATCAATCTTATTGATTTTCTCATAGAACCAACTTCTGGTCTTATTGATTTTCTCTATTGTTTCCATGTTTTCAATTTCATTTATTTCTGCTCTAATCCTTGTTATTTCTTTCCTTTTGCTTGCTTTGGGGTTAGTTTGCTGTTCTTTCTCCAGTTCTTCCAAGTGGACAGTTAATTCCTGCATTTTTGCCTTTTCTTCTTTTCTGATATAGGCATTTAGGGCAATAAATTTCCCTCTTAGCACTGCCTTTGCTGCGTCCCATAGGTTTTGATATGTTGTGTTTTCATTTTCATTCACCTCGAGATATTTACTAATTTCTCTTGCAATTTCTTCCTTGACCCACTCATTGTTTAAGAGTGTGTTGTTGAGCCTCCACGTATTTGTCAATTTTCTGGCACTCCGCCTATTATTGATTTCCAACTTCATTCCTTTATGATCCGAGAAAGTGTTGTGTATGATTTCAATCTTTTTAAATTTGTTAAGACTTGCTTTGTGATCCAGCATATGGTCTATCTTTGAGAATGATCTATGACCACTTGAAAAAAAGGTGTATCCTGCTGTTGTGGGATGTAATATCCTATAAATGTCTGATAAGTCTAGCTCATTTATTGTAATATTCAAATTCTCTATTTCTTTATTGATGCTCTGTCTAGATGTTCTGTCCATTGATGAGAGTGGTGAATTGAAGTCTCCAACTATTATGGTATATGTGTATATTTCCCTTTTCAGTGTTTGCAGTGTATTCCTCATGTATTTTGGGGCATTCTGGTTCGGTGCATAAATATTTATGATTGTTATGTCTTCTTGTTTAATTGTTCCTTTTATTAGTAGATAGTGTCCTTCTTTGTCTCTTTTAACTGTTTTACATTTGAAGTCTAATTTGTTGGATATTAGTATAGCTACTCCTGCTCTTTTCTGGTTGTTATTTGCATGAAATATCTTTTCCCAACCTTTCACTTTCAACCTATGTTTATCTTTGGGTCTAAGATGTGTTTCCTGTAGACAGCATATAGAAGGATCCTGTTTTTTAATCCATTCTGCCAGTCTATGACTTTTGATTGGGGAATTCAGTCCATTAACATTTAATGTTATTACTGTTTGGATAATATTTTCCTCTACCATTTTGCCTTTTGTATTATATATATCATATTCAATTTTCCTTCTTTCTACACTCTTCTCCATACCTCTATCTTCTGTCTTTTCATATCTGACTCTAGTGCTCCCTTTAGTATTTCTTGCAGAGCTGGTCTCTTGGTCACAAATTCTCTCAGTGACTTTTTGTCTGAAAATGTTTTAATTTCTCCCTCATTTTTGAAGGACAATTTTGCTGGATATGGGAGTCTTGGTTGGCAGTTTTTCTCTTTTAGTAATTTAAATATATCATCCCACTGTCTTCTAGCTTCCATGGTTTCTACTGAGAAATCTACACATAGTCTTATTGGGTTTCCCTTGTATGTGATGGATTGTTTTTCTCTTGCTGCTTTCAAGATCCTCTCTTTCTCTTTGACCTCTGACATTCTGACTAGTAAGTGTCTTGGAGAACGCCTATTTGGGTCTATTCTCTTTGGGGTGCGCTGCACTTCTTGGATCTGCAATTTTAGGTCTTTCATAAGAGTTGGGAAATTTTCAGTGATAATTTCTTCCATTAGTTTTTCTCCTCCTTTTCCCTTCTCTTCTCCTTCATGGACACCCACAACATGTATATTGGTGTGCTTCATATTGTCCTTCAGTTCCCTGATCCCCTGCTCAAATTTTTCCATTCTTTTCCCTATAGTTTCTGTTTCTTTTTGGAATTCAGATGTTCCATCCTCCAGTTCACTAATTCTATCCTCTGTCTCTTTAAATCTATCATTGTAGGTATCCATTGTTTTTTCCATCTTTTCTACTTTGCCCTTCACTCCCATAAGTTCTGTGATTTGTTTTTTCAGTTTTTCTATTTCTTCTTTCTGTTCAGCCCATGTCTTCTTCATGTCCTCCCTCAATTATTGATTTGGTTTTTGAAGAGGTTTTCCATTTCTGTTCGTATATTCAGAATTAGTTGTCTCAGCTCCTGTATCTCATTTGAACTATTGGTTTGTTCCTTTGACTGGGCCATATCTTCAATTTTCCGAGCGTGATCTGTTATTTTCTGCTGGCGTCTGGGCATTTAATCAGATTTACCTGGGTGTGGGACCCAGCAGGTTGAAAGATTTTTTTGCGAAATCTCTGGGCTCTGTTTTTCTTACCCTGCCCAGTAGGTGGTGCTCGTGGCGCTCGTCTGTCTGCAGGTCCCACCAGTAAAAGATGCTGTGGCTCCTTTAACTTTGGAAAACTCTCGCTGTGGGGGAGGGTCGCCAGCCGAAGCGGCTTGGGGGAGTGCCGGTCCAAATCTCCCAGCCGGCCCGGGAGGCCAAGCGTGGCGGGGGGGTTCCAGCCGCCGCAGCTTGGGGGAGTGCCTATCCAATGTTCCCAGCCCGACCGGGAAGCCACATGTGTGGAAGGGACCCCGGTCGCCAGGCTCCGCGGCTTGGGGGACCTCCAATCCAATTCTCCCAGCTGGTCTGGGGGGCCGCGCGTGGGGGGGGGCGCCAGCCACTGTGGCTTGAGGAGACCGTCTGTCCAGTTCTCCCAGCTGGCCCGGGAAGGAGGGAGGGAGGGAGGGACTCCGGCCGCCAGCCGCCCCGGCCCGGGCAAGCGCGCGCCCCTCGGTGATCTCACCGCTGCGGAGTCTCCCTGCCGGTTCAGCCGTTCCAGAATGGGGTATGCTGTGTTTTTGGTCTCTGCTGTGGCTCCGGGAGCTGTTCTGTATCATTTCTATTTCTTTAGTAGCTGTTCTGGAGGAGAAACTAAGACCTGCGCGTCTTACTAAGCCGCCATCTTCTCCGGATGTCCCTCCGGTTGATTTTTAAAGCATATAGGAAACGTTCCCCTGCCCATATCCATACTTCTATTATACATTTTTCCTTCCTCAAGAACAGGACGTAGGTGTATGTTTTGGCGAATCTTTAGCATCCGAAGACACGAAATTTCCTTGGATACTTTAACAGGAAATTGGAGTAATCCCTTCTCCTTCGTGGTTGCCACCGGTTGGCTGCTTCTATAAACCTAGAGGCTTCTGGTTTCAAATGGCTTTCTCAGCTCTGGAGTCTCCTGGGGTGCCTCTTACTGCATTTCCAATAATCCCTGTCTCTTGGTTTCATCTCTTTGCCCCTGTACTGTTTTTAACTTTGTATTGTACTTGTATTATTACTGAAATGGTCCAAGGCTTTATGATACTGTGTTGGAATGAACGTATTTTGCATTCAGAAAGAATTAGGGGTCTAAAGATGGAATCTGTCAGTTTCAATCTGTTGTGTACCCCAGAAAAGCCAGTCCTTTAATTCTCATTCAGTATTGCTGGATGGGATCTTTTTGACTGTTTCCATGGAGATGTGACCTACCCAATTGCGCGATCTTCTGATTAGGAGGTTTCAAAGGAGATATGTCTCTACCCATTCAAGGTAGGGTTGCTTTCTGGAGTCCTTTAAGAGGAAACCATTTTGGAAAAAGCTTCAGAGTTCACACAGCCAGAGACCTTTGGAGATGCAGGAGGAAAACACCCCCAGGGAAGCCTTATGAATTGACTAGAGAAAGCTAGGAGACACTGCCATGTACTTTCTCAGCTGAGAGAGAAACCCTGAAAGACATCAATCCTTTCTTTGGTGTTACGGTATCTCTCTGGATACCTTAGTTTGGACATTTCTATGGCCTTAGAACTGTAAACTTGCAACTTAATAAGTTAATAAATAAAAGGGAATTTGAAAATTCCCTTTTTCAAACCATTGCATTCCTGGTATACGGCATTCTGGCAGCTTAAGCAAACTAAAACATGCATAAAAAAGAAAAATAATTTTTGCGTTAATCATGTTGAAATGTTAATACTTTATATCTTTAAGTTAGTAAAACATTATTGAAATTAATTTCACCTGATTCTTTTTACTCATTTTAATGTGGCTACCAGAAAATATTATAATTATTTTATATTATTATTATATATATATTTCCATTGGACAGTATTGTTAGAAAGTACTCTGAACTTTTCACTTATTTTCTATAAAGTACATCCCAAAGTAATTAAATGTTCCTAGAAAGCAATGTTATTAATAGATACATATATTCCACTGGATGGATGTTCCACAATTTAATTAACCATTCTACTACTTCTGGACATTTATGCTGCTTCTAATTTTTTTTATCATAAGTAAATGAGTGGAACATTTTTTAGCATAACTTTTTTCAAATTTCTGATAATTATGGTAGAATAAATTCTTAGAAGGGAATGGACAGATGAAAATTATAAAGTATTTTTAAGGATGTGAATACATATAATCAAACTGGTTTCCAAAATTTTGTGCCTATTTATTATCCCTTAGAAATAGGAAAATACCTACTTCACTTTGCCCTGTACAGCAGTGAGTAATATATTTTAAAATACATGCTGTTTGGTTTAAAAGCCCTATGTTATTTTCATATAAAAAGTTTTATGCTTTAATTTCTATTTTGTTGATTACTAGTAAACTTGATTTTATTCATATTTATTAACAATGTGTTTCTTTGGTATGTTGTCTGTTAAAGTCTTCACTCCACTGTATTTTGGGTATGAGGCTTTTCTTATTATTTTTATTAGCACTCTTAATGTACTAAAGAAATCTCATTATTACTATATATGTTGCAATTTATTTTCCAATAGTCTTTCACCTTCTAATTGTATGGTATTTTACGTACAAAATTTTATGTACTAATTTACTTCACTAAATTGCCAACAAACATGAGAAAGTGTTCAATCTGAATAGTCATAAAGAATATGAAACTTAACAAGATACCTACAAGAATGGGTAAAATTTAAAAGTTAGATTCAAATATTGGCAAGGATATGGAGCAAGTGGAACTCTGCTGATATTAACAGCAATTAATAAAAACCACTTTGAAAAGGTGTTCGTCAATATCTATTATAGCTAAACATATGCATACCACATAAACCTGTTAGGTACATATCCAACTAGATTGAATTTCACCACATATAACCAGAAGACATATACGTTATGTTCATGCAGCATTAATCCTAACAAAACAAAACTTTTCAAAACCCAAATGCCAATCAGCAGTAGAACGAATGGATCTTTCATGGCTTATTCATACAGCAGGATACACTAAAGCAATGGAAATGAACAACATGAATGAATCTTCACAAACTTAATGTTGAACAAAGCCAGAGAGAAAACAGTACCTACCCAGTGTTCCCACTTATACGAAACTCAAAAACTGGTAACCCAAAGCAATGGTAACAGAAGTCAGGGCAGTGGCTACTTTGAGGGAAGGAGGAGACTGACTGGGTTGACGAAAGAGAATGGCATTAGCATTGCTGGTAAGTTTTGTTTCTTGATGTGGATGCTGGTTACATGGCTGTATTCACTTTGCAAAGTTACCAAGTTGAACATTAATATTTCTGCATGCTTTTAGATTTTTTTAAAGTTTGCACAGTTATCAAGTTCAAGAAATTTAACATTGATATGAACCTTACTGTCCATATACCAATATTTCAATGATCCCAACAACATCCTTTTGGGTATTTTCTCCTTCATTACTACATCCCATCTAGGACCAGTTTAATTGCATTTAATTGTAACTGTCTCTTTAATTTCTCTCTATATATAAATTGTGGTAACATGTACACAACATAAAATTTCCCATCTTGACCAATCCCAAGGATTCAATTCAATGGGAGTATGACTGTACTCGCTTTACCACCTTCCATCCGAAACATTTCCATCACCCCAGAGACTTTGCACCCATTATGCACTAACTCCCCATCACCATTACCATCTGCTTTTAGTAATCTACACTCTACTTTCCGTCTCAATGAACTTGCATATTCTAGGTATTATATATAAATGGAACCATACAATATCTGTCCTTTTGTGTCTGACTTAAGTTATTTGGTATGATGCATTCAAAGTTCAACTACTTTGTAGCGTTTATCAGAACTTCACTCCTTTCTGATGACTGAATAATACTTCATTTTACGTATATACCACATTTGTTTATCTATTCTTCTGTTGATGGACACTTGGGTTGCTTCCATAAGCACTAGTGTACAAGAACCTGTTTGACTGAAAGCACTGCTTTCAGTTCTTTTGAATATATACCTAGCAGTGGGATTGCTGGGTCATTGGTAGTTCTATATTTAACCTTTTGAGGAACCTCCAAACTGTTTCTATAATGTCTACACTATTTTACATTCCCACCAACAATATTCCAAATAGTTCCTATTTCTCCACAGTTTTGTCTGAACTTGTTATCCTCCCCTTCCCCTTTACCTTTTTGATATAGCCACTCTAGTATGTATGAAGTAATATATCATTGTGGTTTTGATTTGCATTTTCTTAATGGTTAATGATGTTGAATATCCTTTCATAACCTTATTGGAAATACACACATCTTCTTAGGAGAAATGTCTATTCAAGACCTTTGCCCAATTTTTAAATTGGGTTGTCTTTTTGTTGTTAATTTGTAGGAGATTTTTTTTTATCTATATTCTGGATATTAAACCTTTTCTGGTATATGGTTTCCAAATATTTCTCATGTTCTATTGGTTGTCTTTACAGTTTCTTGATAATGTCGTTTGAAGCATAGAAGGTTTTAATTTTGATGACGTACAAATCATCTTTTTTCTTTCTTTTTTTGTTCCTGTGCTTTTGATGTAAAGTATTAGAATATATTACTGACTTCTGGAACTTTTTAGTAAGTTATGAAATCATGAAGTATCAGTTTTGGCTGTTTGGGGCCTCCTTATAGTTCCATATGAATTTGATAATTGGCTTTTTCATTTCTGCAAAGAAGGCTGTTTTGGAATTCTGGCTGGGATTGCAGTGAATCTCATAAATTGCTTTAGCTAGTATTGACACCTTAATAATTTTTTTTTTTTTTTTGGCAAGGGCAGACTCAGAATTGAATCCAGGTCTCCAGCTTGGGAGGCAAATATTCTTGCCACTGAGCCACCATCACACCGCCCCCTTAATGATATTAAATATCTATTTCCAGATTTCTTTTTTTTTTTTTTAGGTGCTATGTAAATGGCATTTTTTTCTTGGATTTCCTTCCAGATTGTTGATTGTTAGCATACAGAAACACCACTGATTTTTATTGTTGTTCCTGAACCATACCACTTTGTTAAATTCCTTTAATAGCTCTAGCAGCTTTTGCATAGATTCCCGCAGGTGATATATGTGAATAGGGAGAGTTTAACTTCTTCCTTCCCAGTTTCGATGCCTTTCTTTTTCTTGCCTAATTGCTCTATCTAGAACTTCCCATAAAATGTCGAGCAGCCATGGTGAAAGCAGGCATCCTAGTCTTGTTCTGGATCTCAGGGGGAAGATTTCAGGCTTTCCCCATTGAATATGATGATAGCTGTGGGATTTTTCATATATGCCTCTACTCCTATTAAGGAACTTTCCTTTGACTCTCAGTTTCTGATTATTTTTGCCAAGAAAGTAGGTTAGATTTTGTTATATGCCTTCCCCGCATCTATGGAAAGAAATGTGATTGCTTTCCCCCTTCATTAGCACCATGGTGTGTACTACACTGAATGATTTTTCTTATGCTAAAACTGCCCTGCATTCTGGGGATAATTCCCAGGTGATTGTGGTACATATCCTTTTAATTTGCTAGTGGATTTGGTTTACTATTTTTTTTTTTGAGGATTTTTGCACTATATTTATAAGGGATATTGGGCTGCAATTCTCTTTTTTGTGATACATTTATTGGGTTGTGGTATTCGGGTATTGCTGGACTCACAGAATGAGTTAGAATGAATTAGAAGTGTTAGAAGAATTTGAGAAGGACGGATGTTAATTGTTTGGATTCGCCAGGGAAGCCATGTAGCCCTGGACTTGTTGTGAGGTCTTTGTATACTCATTATAATTATTATAATTAACTTCTAACAATTGTTTTAATAAGTATTTGTTAGTCCATTTATTCTTATGTTTAGAAAGCCCTCTGCAAATTGGGAGATTATTTTAGTCTTCTATTCTCTTTTGTGTGTTTATTTTCAATTTATGTGGAAATTATTTTAGTCATTGGCATAAGTTCTTGTGCTGGTTTGAAAGGAAGTATGCCCCCTAAGAAAAGCCATGTTTTAATATAAATCTCATTTCTTAAAGGTAGAATAATCTTTACTCAATACCGTATGTTTGAAACTGTAATGAGATTATCTCCCTGGATGATGTGATTTAGTTAAGAATGGTTGTTAAACTGGATTAGGGGATGACATGTATCCACCCATTTGAGTGAGTCTTGATTAGTTTCTGAAGTCCTATAAAAGAAGAAACATTTTGGAGATTCAGAGAGACTCAGAGAGAGCAGAGAATGCTGCAGCACCATGAAGCAGAGAGTCCACCAGCCAGCGACCTTTGGAGATGAAGAAGGAAAACGCCTCCCGGGGAGCTTCACGAAACAGGAAGCCAGGAGACCAAGCTAGCAGATGACACCGTATTTGCCATGTGCCTGTCCAGCTGAGAGAGAAGCCCTGACTGTGTTTGCCATGTGCCTTCTCACTTGAGAGAGAAACCCTGAACTTCACTGGCCTTCTTGAACCAAGGTATCTTTCCCTGGATGCCTTTGATTAGACATTTCTATAGACTTGTTTTAATTGGGACATTTTCTCAGCCTTAGAACTGTAAATGAGCAACTTATTAAATTCCCCTTTTGAAAAGCCATTCCATTTCTGGTATATTGCATTCTGGCAGCTAGCAAACTAGAACAGTTCTGTTTCTTAGGTTACTTTGCATGTTAAATATAAACAATTTTCAATCATATGAAAGATTCAGTTGGTTACTTCCCAGTTTATCTTTCTTCATAATTTCATTCAAAACTGGAAACTTGGTTACCCTCAACGAGCCTACTTCCCCAGAAATCTCAACCCCAGTTACAAAGATTGTTGGAGCAGAGAAATACTGACCATATGCCAAACTGCACCATACAGACCAAATTAATAAATAAAATTTTCAGTAACTTGTATCCCTTTATTATGTCAAGGAGTTAACCCGATTCAGCAATGGTGGCCTTGGAGAAATAAAATGATTTATTTTTAAAAAGTGGACTTATATCCCAAGTCACACATCAATTAAATCTCCCCTGCACCTATCTGACATCATTCCAGAGCTTGGTAGAATGTTTTTTCTTATTTTCAAAAGCCCCTTTTGTAAGTTCCCTTTCTTTCATGTCTACGATAAGGCTTTCTCTTCTCTCATTTTTTTCACCTGTCATAGGTTATATTGTAAAAGAACATCTACACAACTTTGTCATTCAAATTATGATATTGTTGCAAAATAAATAACAATTTTAGCCTAGTAACAGATAATTACCCTCTTCATAATCAATCATATCATTCCAGGTTTTCACTCAATGGAAACTATAAATAATTACAGAATTAACTTTAGGAAAACTATGAATTCATTCTAGTGAGAAATTATGACATTTCACTATTTAGTCCTTACATATGGAAGAGCTGGCAATTGATTAGATAAGGTAGATGAGAACAAGGGAGGGGTCAATGATGACCATCTTTTAAGTCTGCAAGCCTGGAATGATAGCAATGCTTTTGAGTTAATACTGAAGGAATATAAATTGGTAGAGCCCAATAAAATATAAAACTATGAAAACATTTATCTACCCCCCATTCATAATTAACCATAACCCAGTCTCTGGTGTGCTTTCTTACTTTCCCAGTTTCCAAGGACTTTCCCCTGGACTCTCTAGTCACCCCATAATCTAGCAGTTAAAAGGCTGATCCTGGCAAAGAAAAGGGTTTTCAAGACCCTGCTCCCACTGTACAGCTCTCATCTATTTTGATGGTTGATAAACATTTTGAATATCACCCCTCTTAATGCTACGATTGAATAAATCTTCAAGAAGAAAGTCAGATTTTGTGGTGAAATTGATTGATGTTCAGTTCAAGTTTGCAAAACATAGTAAAATAGGTTCAATCTCCTCTGCATAAAATAGTTAAAGGCCCCTTCCAACACTATGGATTCTGATATTATCTTACACTGAAATTAAAGATTAATTTATATTCCAAATTTCATTGTTGAAATTCTAATGGAAGCAAATGAATTAAATAGGAAGATGACTAAAAACCAAAATTTACACGATAAAACTTATTGATTTAAATTTTATAGTACTATTGGTGAAAGTTATCAGTATTTTGGCATGGAATAAAGCAGAAAAATGGATTAATCTGGATGGCAAGAGATCACAAAAGTAGAATATACAATCTAAGGTATCGGGTGCACGGGTAGTTCAGTGGTTAGAATGTCCACCTTCCATGCGAGAGACCTGGGTTTGATTCCAGGACCATGCACCCTAAAATAAATAAATAAATACATACATAAATAGATAGATAGATAAATAAATAAATCTAAGGTATCTACAAATGTAGAAAAAGACTGAAACAACAACTGAATTAATTACTCACTGCCTGAAGTTTCACTGGAGAAAAAAAAGCTCTAATCGTATTCAAGAGCATTTCATAATTTCAAATAAAAGGTGGAAATGTGCTAATAAATAAGCACTAACCGAATATTCACTTTTCATTAGAAAGACAGCAGAGCTATTTCAAATATTCTTTTCTGTAATAATGAAATACCACAGCAAGAAGCTAATACATTAAAGGCACTATATTGCACAGGACTAAACAGTCTAACATGACAAAACAGCCCCTTGACCTCAGGAAGTTTACAATTTAGTATGAAAGATAAAGAAGAAGCAGTTTCAATACAAATCATAATTTGTTAGCTACGCTAATAAATTCCTATATGGTAGAGTGAATGCACAGGAAAGAAGGATTAAATAAATGTAGATGTGCAAGGAAAACTTTTAGACAATTGAAAACATTTAAATTGGGCCTGGACAGAAAGCCAACAGGCAAAAATGAGCACAGAAAGGCTTTGTCAAACTCAGAAAATGAATGTGGTTTAACTTGCTTGGTTAGAGCAAAACTTTCCAAAATCGATCTTGAAAATATCTTTTAGTAAAAGGCCCATGTGAAATGTTTATGTAATTGTGTTTAAAGTCTTACTGAAAATTAGAAAAATCCTTTTCACTGAAACATGAGAAAATCCAAAATTTTAATGTGGGAGCCATATACATATATATGTATGTAAATACATGTTAGGGAAAGTTAAAATATTGCTGTATAAAGATTGGAGATTTGTGGTAAGTCATATATCTGGCAAACTGTTATCACATAGTAAGTGCTCAATAACAATTTTTTCCAAAATTAAATAATAAAATTTCTATGAGGTCATAAATAAAGGCATATGAGGTTAAAAACTGACCACAACTTCAGAGATCTATATATATACCTAATTAAGCAGTCTTTCATTAGAGTAAGAATTATAGATTGAAGGGGAAGGGGACAGAAAATTCAAACTATTTTTAAGAAAAAGCAATACCTAATATTTTAACAAGTGATAAGTCAGTGAATAACATGTAGATTATAAAACTCCATTTATCAACATTTCTTTTTTAAATCTCAAAATGATAGTTAATGGAACAAGGGGAATAGGCTGAATCTTATCTACCAGATACACATTTAGGATATATACTATTATTAGGGGATGATTAATCAGAGCAAGTGAGGAAATTTAAAAGAAATGAAGAAAATATGAAAGGTTTACATATGCTCTTCCTAAATGAGTTCTAGTCTCTTAGACAACTTACAAGTAAATTCTTAAGTGAAACACTGGACTAAGAAACACTCTATAATTTCACACCATGATGATGAATAATCTCTGAAGGGAATTATCAAATGCATTTATCAAATATTATCTTCAAAGGTAGCATAATAAAAAAGACAGCATTTGTAAAGGATTTCACAGATAAATGAAGTCTGTACTTGGTCATAGTATCATCATATAAATTGACCATGTTTGATAAAATTCATAGTGGTAATAATGAATCTTTTACTCTCCCTGTTCAGTGGACTTCACAAGCCTGGATCTTGTGACTGGCAGCTCAGCAGCTCAGCCTTTTCATCAAATTATCATTTCCTGGTACACAACTATCTACTGGACGGCCCATTTCCAATCAGTCTTGCATTGGAACCACATGGTTTTAATGCAGAGCAGGTCCATTAATGCTCCCTGAATTTTAAATGAAGCTACAAATTCAGCTGAAAAAAAACTTCAAGCAACTGAAGCATTCCAAGGATACCACAACTGATTGCTCTGTAACCCAGACAGGACTTAGCCCTTTAGTTTTTCAATTGTAAAATGGAATTTAAATATTCTTCCCTCATATTCCTTGAAGAAATGGTGGGAATTACGGGGATGACTTTCAGAAAGAGGTTTAGAACTTGTCGACAATTAAGTACATTTAGAATGATTACTATACCAAGGTCAGGCAATACCTCTGCTCACAGACCCTGCTCAATGAATTGAAAGAAAAGGTTGGATGACATATTTCTTTTATTCTAGATTAGCTCATGATTCCTGAATTAATATCAACTGGTTACTTGCTTAACAGCATTACCAAATTATTTGCATGCCTCAAAGAGACGTTTCATTGAGAATAAATTTCAAGTTCATGAATTGGATTAAAAATACTATCAGAATTCTGACCCACATTACACTATCCTTGAAGGTCTCAGCCTGTGAATATTATCATTACCACAGTTACCTGACATCCACTGGCTAGGAAAATAAACGTAAGTTTCTAGTGTGAAAGGTCAAGTTACTCCATATGTTTGCCTACTATTCAATTTTTAAACAAACTTATATTGTCTTCCAGTTTTTCAAGCCTCTATAAAAGTGCAGACAAAACACTGTATCTTACATAAAATTCTTTATGATGCATATTGTAAGGGCCTCAGTTAAAGTCTAGGTGGTGCTGTCCAATGGCATAGACTCCAGCCACCTGCCACTCTAAAGCACTTGATATACAGCTAGTCTGAACTGACATGTGCCACAAGTGTAAAATATTTTCAAAGACTTACTATAAAAAATTTTGTCATCAATAATTTTTATATTGATTCCATGTTGAAATATTTTACACATATAGGATTAAATAAAATATATAATAGCATAAGCCCCTATAGGAGAAAACACAAGATTTTCTGCTGAGATTTCTCTAGAATACACATAGAATTCTTACAAATGAAATCTAATAAATATATAATTAAGTGAATAACCTGACAGAAATGTGAGTATCAGTGGTATTACCCATATTATCTCTAAGTAAACTTCAAACCACTGTTAGGACTATTTAACATGATCACATTTGGGATCTAATTTGAATCTCAAAATCATTAAGCCTTATTTAGCTATTCAATGGCAGCTGAGATGTGACATAAAATCCCACAACCCCTTGTCCTTCCGTCTTTCGTTAACACTCTTCTTGAAAAGAAGAAAACACTAATTGGGTTAAGTTCCAGCGTGACATGGGAAACGTCATCTCCAGGCTGGGGTGTGGCTCTCACCGGATGTTGACCCACCCATACAGAAGGGATAAGGGGGATGTCCCCTGAGGACGGGACCACCCTTCTGGACTTACTCCTGTGTTCACAGGAGTGCTTTAGCCTCCAAGCACTCTCATCTTTCCGGGGCTGGCTGCTGGCTTGGATGTAAGAGGGGGAAAAGGCCTTACTTAGAGCTTGAGCTTCAACCTTCTCCTTCAACTTCAGTTAGCAGTGAACTCGAGGTTGGAGCTTAGTGCATTAGCCAAGTGAAAAGTTAAGTGTTCTTTGCTTTACCATTTATCACTCTCCTTCGGCATATGTTCCATCCCTTCAGAAAGCACCTGGAGAGGGAACCGGCTGGGCCAACACTTTGAGCATATCTGGGCCCCCTGATTCAATGTCATCTAAAAAAAGCCTTAATATCAATCCTACTAAAACAGTAGAAATGTGGAAAAAACACTTAAAGAAGAAGGAGGAAAAGCTATTTCTTTCCTCTCTTTTGATCTTTAACACCTTCTACCACATGTAGAGGGAGCCCACCAACATGGAGCCTGAGCTACTGTTTGGTGACAAGTGTCAGATAGTATTCTAGAGCTTTGTTTTGTTGTCTGTCTGTGGTAAGTGTGCGGTTCTCATGTGTTCCCAGTGATGAAGCAGGATGCAAATATGTATCTCCTCTGGGCAATTATAAGATGCAGAAATCTGAGAATTACTGCAGTGATGAAACTAGATCTAAGCTGGGCACAATAAAAAATCATCACATCCAAGTAGAAAGATACATGCTGTTACTGGAAATGAGGACGATCTCAAGCTAGAATCTCTACGAGTTAGAAAACGCATTCAGTCTTAAAATCTCATGTAAACATCTCAGCAGTATTTGGAAAAAACAAGAAAAAATATGCAATGTGAAAACTGTAATTAAAAACATGGTTATTTCAGTATACTTGCTTCCTAAAATGTATTAAATTTCAAGATCAAGAACAGAAAGATAAAGTAAGTATCTTACCTCCCATCTCGATCCCAGTCGTACACCTCTACTTTGATTGTTCTGTCCATGGGATAAACACACAAATAAAGTTACTTGGTAAGATTAAAATAATGTATGAGGGACATTTAAAAACAGTTGTATATTTTCTTAATCAGATAAAATAGTGTTCACTTGTAGGGTTTAGAAAGTAATTTAAAATTGATTTTGCTAATTCAATTTACGTGTTAAAATAGCCCTAAAATATGAATTATTTCTTTAACAGGACTTTAAAAAGCATAAGAGGGGAGCATCTGTAGTTTGACAGACCTCTAAATGGGAAGGTATGCACCTCACTTTTCTATTCCAGAAAACTACTGTCTTAGGGCAGTATTTCTGAAACCTAGCATGGATCAAAATCAAATGGAGGGTTTGTGCAAATATAGGTTGTTGGATCTCATGACCAGAGTTTCTGGTTCTGTAGGTGTCAATTGGACCCTGGGAATTTGAACGTTTACATAGTTAACAGGTGATGCTGAAGCTGCTAATCAGGAATCACGTTATGAGAAGCACTTTCTTAGACAAATAATGAGTCCATTTAAAAAAATGTATCATCTTATTAAGTGAATAAAATTGTAAAATTACAAATCCAGTGGTATGGTGCATTTTAACGTAAATTTAATGACAAATTGTTAATCAACAGCCCTTTCTACAATATTTGTTAGCAAAATAAATTCCCATTTTTCTGATATACAAGCAACAAGAGAAGTTAAATAAAGAAATCGGGTTACTTCTTATTTATTTGCTTTTCATTTGGGACGGGTAGGGGTTGTTTTGTAGTATTACCTTACAATCAGTTTTCATAAGAGAACAAAAACTTTTATATTAAGAAATCTTCAGCTATAGTGTGGAAAGATTATCAGAGCTACCTGAGTCACTACAATCTTACCACTCAACAGCTACAGAACTTCTGTAAAGCAGCAAACATGAGAAAAGTTATGCCAAGCAGCAATTCAAGATTATGCTTGGGCTGCTATATGAACAGTCACAGTCATGTCCCTCTAGTTTATCCACTTATTCTACTCGTGAAAGATAACATCATGTGAAAGCCTTGAGGCAATGAAAATTCTGGAGTGACTCTTCAATTAACAACTTAAAAATTAAGCTGACATGCAATATATTTTATCACTTTGGAAATTTTAATTTTTGCGAAATCAGGTTACCAGATTATAACTAATCAAATTTTCCCTCTTCCCCTCCAAATCATCATGGATAAATAAGATATTACTTGAAAAGTTCTGCACAAATCATCCACGCTTTTGTAAATACATATTTACATTGCTAAGAAAACCAAACAAGCCTAATTTTTTACAAGTCTGAAAGATCAGTGGATACTAAAATCTACAGTAAACATCCAAAACCCTCAAAAAGTTGTCATCAATTTTTACCTGTCAAAATCGCCATTGCACAGCGCTCTGACTGAGATCTTGAATGCTTGCCATACAGGATTTAGAGTGTTTTTGACAACTTCTGTTTTATGACAGATTGTAAAACTGCCAAAAAATATATAAGTTTTCAGTTATTTTTATGATTCATGGCATTTTGTTTTAATAGTCATTCCTGTCTATTTGTGTGTGTGTGTGTGCAGAATAAATGCACTGGTCCCTTTGCTGCTGCCACATCTTTTAAAAAATGGGATCTATGATTTTAACAATTTAAACATTAGCTCACTGTACTAAAAAGCAATGAAATTTTGCAGTAAGTTTACCAGATATAATCCAGCACATATTCAATAAATCCTATTTATTTATTTATTTATTTTGAAAAGCTCTTTTGTAGATAATCTCTATAAAAACTGTGGGGACATAATGGTATAGAAAAATGTATATGAAAAAACAACTAACAATATGGAGGTCATCAGTAAGCCTGAGAAGAGCAGTTTAGTTGGATGTTATGGACAAAAACCTGGTTGGAATTGCTTTTAAAAAGGGAGAAGAGGGCGGGACAACCGTGGCTCAGTGGCAGAATTGTCGCCCGCCATGCGGGAGACGTGCGTCCAATTCCCGGAGCCTGACCATGCCAAAAAAAAAAGAGAGAGAGAGAAAAGAACTCAAGACAGAAAGTATCTGAATGTTTTTGAGGGGCTTTGCTTTAAAGAGAAACAGAAAATGGGAGTAGCTTAAACAGAAAGACTAGTGAGTTGTAAGGTTTGATTTTTAGTTACTTTTTAATATTTTTCAAGATCATATTTTTTCCAAACATACAGCAAGGCTATATGTTAAAGGAAAAGGTGGAAAGGGGAGAAGGGTTGAACACTGTCCTTGAGCAGATGGAAGTGAACGGGATTTAGGGCATCACTGAAGGAACTGGCCTTGGGATCATTGGCAGAAACATTCAGGAAAGCAGAGACCATGGGTAGATATTGTGATGGATCAAGAGGAAGTGCCCCAACTGCTTCCATTTTCTTTAAGAAGCATGACCATCAGCCAAGGGAGGATGACGGAAGAGGTACTGAAGTACCTGAGAAAGAGGGAAAATTGATTGCTGGGAAGCCTCAAGGACTCAATTTTAACATCACGAACTTATATTGAGTCCACTCAGTGTGTGGTTCTCTCTTTATGTGAAGTAGGGGCTCTGAATACCTAAAGAATTTCTAAAGGGAAGGAAGGCTGCAATTCAAGAGCACACAATTAATAAGGGGTAGAATCTATGGAGTCTAAAGTTGGTTTTCTGATTTAAATTCTAGGAATGTTTCCACCAAACTATGTAATCTTAAGATATCCATTAGCTCCTGGAAATGTTCTTGACTAATGTGAATTTATGCAGCAGTTCATGAGCTAAAAAATGCTTAAACTGATCTTGATTACAGCATTGCTTAAACACAGCCCTCACCAAGAACTTAGAAAGTGCTGCAAATGCAGGGATTTCTCTAACAGACATGCAGCATGAGAATATTATATAAATGCCACAGGGAATCTAATCCCCACAAGAAAATAGCCACAGTTTGAAAAGCCTGAGTCCATTTGCCTTCTCTTAGGGAAGATGGGTTGGTTTCTATTAAGAGGTAAGATAGAAACACTATACAGGGATCAAGTGTCCATTAGACTTGTGGCATTACTGCCAGCCCCTTCCTGGAAATATACTCACTTGCCGAAGGAACTCATGTCAGTAAATTGATAGGGCTCAGGAGAATACATCTGTGGTCATATGTTCTCAGAGTTCACTCACTTAAAGCAATTTAAGAACCACTGGGAGAAAAAGGCATTAAAAAGAGAGAATGTAGACAGAAAAGAGCCTTTAAAAAGGCAGTGATGCTAACTAAATTAGAGGGAAGAAAAGCAAGGTAGATATGGGAGAAACAGGCGAAGAAAAAACACAGAAGGAAAAAATGGGAAAACATGAAAATATACAAAAATGTTTTAAGAAAAACCTATGGGGGCCTTATTATGGAAGGAAGGAGCAATATGTTGGTTGGTTGGTTTTAGAAACAGGGACTTGCCTCCTTTTACAAGTTAATATGGTACATTCTTAAAGATCTACAAAGGGAAAGTCTTTTTCTCTTACATCCTATTCTATTATATAGTAACTCTGATATGGTGATAGATTGAATGAATGGAAAGAGATAGACAGACACATACACACAGAGACAAACAAACAGACTTCAAAACAACATATTCAACAGTCTGAGTTTTGGTTTCTTTGCATATGGTTAAATCAAAATTTCTGTCATATCCCTACTATCACCAACTGTAATAATTAAGTATTTTGACACCTGAAACTTCTCCCCTTAAGAAAGTGACTGACCTTTTTTAAGCTAGATATTATGAGCCAGGTAGTCATTTGTCTCCAATTAATCATTCTCATTTGTGATGCATTAGACATGATACAGACAGCAAAATCTCACCAGTAAAACTTAAAATACTAGTATAAATAGTGAAAAATTCTGATAGTAGTATAATGTGGTGTTTTCTAACATTCAGAAGCATTGCTATATAAATATAAATGTGTGCATGTATATATTACAAATAATATTAAAAGCAAATTTTCCTTTAATAATCTGAATTAAAGTACTTTAAATGAAGCCATTTACCTAAAGTGAGCCTCATACACACTAGGCAGCAATTGACTTTTGAGATTGCTCCATGTTGAAATAAATGTTAAAAGTAAAGCTGAAAGTGTTAGAGGTTGGAAATAGAGTCTTACACATAAAACATGAGAAATAGAAGCATCTTCACTTATTCAAAACTCATCAAATATGTGTGTGTCTGTGTAGTTGCATCTAGTTAGTGAACTAGTTTTCTGAGTGTAAATATACATGGAAAGTTGTCTGAAATAGGATTCACCAAATTTTGGTGATAGTTGTTTTGAGATGATGAAAGATTTCTGGATTTATGGTACTTTTTTCTTAATACTTAATTTTATTTAATAAATAAGTTACTATCAAATTTGCCAACTTTTAAAATATGTCTCAATAGTAACATCAAATGTGTGATAAATTCTGTAGCTGAACATTGGTTTATAAATAGAGAACATTAAATAAATATAAACAGAAATAGGGGGAAAAAAGTAGTTCAGGCAGCAGTAGTGATAAAAATATTGTATTCAAGAGAATCCAAACCTTTCCTGAGTTTTTCTCTAGTATTTTTCATATGGATAAAAACAGTTTCCAAATGCAAAAGATACTTTGGCACTTTTACCACCAAAATAGAAGGGAAATGCACAAAATCCAGCAAGATGATGGCATAAAAAAAAATATCCAACAGTTTCCCTGTAGTTGCATCAACAAAATTTCCATAATAAGTAAAAGTATCATTTTATACTGACTGGTGTATTATCTTTAGATAACAAATTTTATATTTTTATACAAAACTATATATGCTTATACCTAAATTTAAAAAGCTGTATATTTTAATTCATAAGGCAGCAGTAGTGGCACAGATTTTTCACTCACTTTTATAAAATTTCCAAATAGCACTTCCATTTCTGCCACTGCTTTCTTATGAATAATATGGAAAATAAAAGGAAATATTATACTATTAGACAGAAATAATAGTAACAGCTAACATTTAAGTTCTACTTATATGGGCAGGTGAGCTTCTCAGTGTGTACTGCGTAGTAATGCATTTAATCCTCTCAAAAACCCGACAAGGTAATTTGATTATTATCCCATTTTATACAAAAGGTTTAAAAAACTTGTCCATGGGCCCAGAGCTTTTAAATAGGAGGGTCATGATTTAATCCCCAATAACAGAACCTGAGCCCATATTTTTGGCCACTAAACTTTCCCACAAATACTGACAGTACAATATCAATCACAGAATACAATAGTTGAATATATTTAATATTACAGTCATATTATGAATTTATATAATTAGAGTCTACTTTATAATCCAAGGATACATTTTCAAACAAGTTAGAACCAATGCAACTGTGAATGGCAAAAATATTCAGATTATTAGATAATAATAAAAAAGATTACTGAAAAGTAGACTCAGATATTATTGGGAGAAAAACTACTGCATAAAAAACAGCCCATAAAATCTACTTTCCTCACCCAAGTTAATGGTTCAAGACTTCAATTTTATTATAAAATGCATGTTAGGCTTTTACAAAATATAATTCTTCCACACAATTAAAGCAATATCATAATTTTATGAGAAGCAGAGCAGAAATCATTCTACAAAATTGAAAAGCATTCATTTTTAAATATCAAAAAATTTACAAAATGCTTATAAATTTAGTTATTACAAATGTAAAAATCAAAATTTTTAAAATATCAAGGTATTTTATTCCATTTATCAATCTAATGTACTGCTCAGAAAAAAATTTAAAAATAATAATCCAAATATCATCCTTAGCAGAATTCAAAAGCATAAAAGATAAATCTACCTGCCATCTTCATTACTTCGATAAAATACAAGAAAAGGATCTGATTTCCCAAAGAAGTCCTTCTTATCCAATTTGTTTGCACAAAATTGCATCAAAACAGCATCCTAGAAATAAAATTAATAAAATAGTTCAAAACCCGGGTTATAAATAACTAGAAACTGCAAGAAAACTGACAAGAAAACAAATTTGTCTCAATGCAAATAGGTGAGTAGGCCAGAATTCTAGACCATGTAAAATTAAAGGACTGTGAACTTTAAAAAATTGATTATGGAAGTTTTCATAAAACTATAATTTTTCAAAATCCTTTAATACTTCCTCTTATTAAGCTAGATGACTCTAGGAACCCAATATTATTATATAGGATCTTCATTCATTCCTCTAGAATCAGGTATACATTTTTAGAACACAGGAGTTTGTTTCTAAATTTTTACTCTCTCAGGAAATAGTTTCTAAACCTCTACTATGTATTTAGATGTTGACGACACAAGGAATAAGTTATACCTTGTATAAGTTATTATGCAAAACCAATAATTTTAACCCATTTACATACTCAAGCACTAGTAATCTATATGATTTAGCTTAAAAATAAACAAGTCAAGATAGCCAGTATATCATAAATCAAACAGGTTAAACATTATTCAATTAGGTAAGATACACACTTTAAAAGAGGTGGACAATAGATAGTAATTTAAAAATCAAAATCAGTGTTTGGGTTTTTAACTAAAAGGAGATGCTTAAAAAATTAGAAACAGGTAGAGAGTGAAAGTAATTCTGAATTAATTCAAGTGGCCAAAGTTTTAAGTACTATTTAGTGAGAATGTTAAGAATTACCAAAAATAGCACTCTTTTATTCACATCTTCCTTATTTTGCAATGTCCAGCAATATTTATTTAGCATCCACTTAAAATTCTTACTATGACCTTTCAGTAATTTCAGAAGAGTATATGAAAAGATAATGCTATCTCTCCTTTCCATTCATTCATTCACTCATTCATTTACTCACTGAGCAAATATTTCTCAAGAAGTACTCAAAACAGATTCTGGGAACAGAGAGATGAATAACACTTTTTCTGCGCTTAGAAAGTTCATAGATTTCTTCTTTTAAAAAACATTGGGGGCGGGACACAGTGGCTCAGCAGGCAAGAATGCTTGCCTGCCATGCCAGAGGACCCGGGTTCAATTCCCAGTGCCTGCCCATGTTTAAAAAAAAAAAAAAACAAAAAAAAACATTGGCATAGTGTCATTTTACTCTATTATTTAGTATATAAGTACATAAATTTCCGTCAGAGGACTATTCATAATGAGCAGAAAATTTTAGCCAGGCTTAGTGATAATACATATTTTAATGAAAATTGAAAGACCAGAGGCAAGAACAATATGGACATCTCTATCACCTCAAAGCACTCAAACTTGATAGCGCTTCTTTTCAAATGCAGGGTTTAAAGATGCAAAATTTCTATACCATCCATTAGGAAAGCATTGAGAGAATCATCCTAGATGATCAAACTACAAAAGAAAGGGCAGGATTGAAAAGAAAGGTTCAGTTTTTGAATGCCCTTTCACCTCCATGTATATTAAAATGTCTTTGTGGAAGAATGTTTACTAAGAACATGGGGACATTCCAAGGCCATTGTTTTTGCCACAGAGCAAGTCATTGTTAAAAGACATTCTCCTAAAACAGCTAAACCATAACACACAACCAAGAAACATCTTTGTATACTTAAAATGCATACTCAAAGAATGAAATATTGAATCTGAATAAAACCTCAAATTGCTTAAATATTATTAAAGCATGCTGTGCTGGTCTGAAAGGGTTATGTACCCTAGAAAAACCCTGTTTTAATCCTGATCCATCTTGTGGATCTTTTAATACCTATTCAGTACTGTGGGTTGCAAACTTGATTAGGTTATCTCCATGGAGATATGACACACCCAATTACAGGTATTAACTTTGATTAGAGGGAGATTTGACTCCACCATTCCAGATGGGTCTTGATTAGTTTACTGGAAGAGGAAACATTTTGAAGAGCAACAGAGCCACAAGAACCACAGAACCCAAGTAACCAGAGACCTTTGGAGATGAAGAAGGAATATGCACCTAAGGGAGCTTCATGAAACAAGAAACCTGTAGAGAAAGAAAGCTAGCAGATGCCACCATGTTCTCCATGTGCATTTCTAGTTGAGAGAGAAACCTTGAATTTTTAATCTCTTACATATAATGCCATCTGATAGATTTTTAAGACCTCTCTCTTCATTGATCTAAACCAGTAAAACAAACTTCCTCAATAAGAAATCCATTTGGTTGTTTCACAGGCATTTCTAACAAGTTCAAAACTAACTCTAATTATCCATCCCTAAACTTGCTTCTTCTACTGTTTTCCCATTTTAATCAGGACCATCTACTAAAGTTAAGGAAGCTGTCCTTCCCTTCTCCCTTTCCCTCACCCGTTACCCAATCTATCACCAGTCTGCACCATTCTAATCTGAAATAGGCTCTGACTAGCCTTTTCCACCTCATCTGGCAAAGTTTTACTTCATTCGCTCCCCACACACAGCTGTTTTCCATTAGACAAGAAACAGATTCTTTCTCACCAAAGGACCTTACACAAACTGTACCCTGCCTGGCATTCTTACCCTTTGTTTGTTAAACCATTTCTCATTCTTTAGATCTCAGCTTAAAAGTCACTTTCTCAAACAGGCCTGCAATGACTCCCTTCCCAATATAAACTCTACCCTCACTGTACTCTTTCATAATATATTGGAATCACTTACTTCATATCATGACTACGTGTCCATTAAAGTCAAGGACTAGGATTGTTTTGCTCACCACTGTACTCCTAGCATCCATCCTAGTAATTAGCATACTGCATTTTTGCCACATTAAATGAATGAATGATTGAATCAATGAGAATTAAAAAATACTCTCTGTGGATAATTTGAAGCTACTTTCAAAATATGAAATGAAGATACTTTCCCAATATAACTTCAAAATTATGTTAATGCTTACTCTGGCATTTGACTCAAATAGACTTTTTGTTGTTGTTGTTGTTGTTGTTTTTTCCTGCACAACCAATTGAAGAAGCTATTGTAACTGACAAATTAGGATTTATGGGTTGATTTTCATTACTGAATCATTATACAGATATTACATTTTGCTTTCTAGTATATTGGAATAAACAGAGGGAAATAGCTGAAATCTCTAAATTGTAATCCAGCTGCCTTGATCGCTGATAACAAACATGCTGGGTCAGTACAGAACTAACCCACCCCAAGTCCAAAATTATCCTGATAACAGACAGGATCTAACCAAAATGGACCCAACTGACAAGTGCAATAGCTTAGACTTTAACCTATAAGTCACCTATACCTCATTATAATATTAAAAATCATGCCCATCATATTAGGATCACCATTTTCTTACATGTATCCTGTGACTAAGTATAATTGAATCACCTCTAATTACATCATATGGGGCTACTGTGGTAATTATCCTAAAACCTGCCCATCTTTTAATGATCAAAATTGGTGCAGTTCAGAGAGAAAGATTTTGGGCCGACAGCCCATGTGATCTCCTGCTATGCGCTTAGTAATAAACTTTTCTCTTTGAAACCCTGGTGTCTCAGGAATTGGTCATTTGTGCACATCAGGCAAAACTATCCACCACCTTTGTCTGGTAACACTATTAAGAATAGCACTTCACAGATGTAGAAACTAAAGTTCTAAGAGCTTAACCCCAGTAGCTGAATAGTGAGAGACAAGACACAAATTTAGGTGTCCTAATTCCAAAGCTCATGCTCACTATACTAGTTAATAACTGACAACTTGTTTAAAGAAAAGAAACAGGGTGGGCCGTGGTGGCTCAGTGGCAGAGTTCTTGCCTGCCGTGCCGGAGACATGGGTTCGATTCCCGATGTCTGCCCATGTAAAACAAACAAACAAACAAACAAAAAAACTGGATTTAAAGAAAAGAAACATACATAGTTTGCAAGGTATTGAATGTAAATAAAATTATTACATTCAAAATTTCAAAAGATAATACCTGATGTTTTTAAAGTATTCTTAAATGTAAATACATTTTTCCTTCTGAAGTAAATAAGAACATTGTTTTGAATCCACTTATACATTCTGCTTTATTAGCATAGTAATGAAATATTACTTTAAGGTTCATAAGTGTTAATGATGCTGATGATCAATAAAGCCATAACTAAGAACTGGAACACAGAAAACATAAAAAGAAGTTAGCTCAAGATTCTAAGCAAAATTCATGGAAATCAGAAAATTAGATTTATAATTTCTGACTACATATAATGTCTGAGATATATGTATTTACTTATTAAAAGATAACTCTAGACGTTCTTAAAGCTTTAGTAGCAGGAAGGGCCAGGCGAGGGAGAGGGAAGTAGATTGCTAATTAACAGATTCTACTTTATTTGCATATAAAGCTTTGGAAGAACTTTACATGGTCTTCAAGCAAAATAATAGAATTTAAAAGGGAAGATATTTAAGATGTATGTTTACAGAAAATCACCTTAATGGACTCAAGATTTTACAAAACAGTATGTTAATGTCACAATAAAGAACATGGTCTCTTATTGACCATGAACAATTCCTTCATTTTCTTCTGTTTATAAGAAGCACATGCTGTTATACAAATATACAAATTTAGAGACAAAATGATTAGCTGAAATAACTAAATCATTTTATTATTATTATATGCTGCATGGGGGTGGTCACATTTCATTCTGTTTCCATGTTTTTTGTTTATTTGTTGGCTTGCTTGTTTTGGGACGCGCACATGATGGGAATCAAACCCAGGTGTCCCACATGGCAGGGAGAACTCTACCACTGAACTACTCCTAATCCCCACACTGTGTTATTTTAAGTGAAAAACAGGAGCTTAGATAATATTGCTGCATTTAAATAATTTATAAAATTTGCAAAACATCTTATATAAAATGTTTATATATATATATATATATATATCGTATTATCAGATTTAATGTTCTGATAGATAATCAGAACTGGAAGAAAAATTTACAATATTCTAATGACTAGCTCACACATCCCCACCA
Organism: Tamandua tetradactyla; assembly: GCF_023851605.1. NCBI lineage: Eukaryota > Metazoa > Chordata > Mammalia > Pilosa > Myrmecophagidae > Tamandua > Tamandua tetradactyla. Next base: position 97,945,847 of record NC_135333.1, read on the forward strand.
CCACCACTGCAAATACGGAAAGTAAAAACTCATTGCAGTCATGGGACTTGATAAGGCAAGTATAAATCAACAGCAAACGCTGAAGCCAACTTGAGCCTGATGGCCTTTCACAGGACTAAACTGTAGGTAGGATCTGGGTATTTTACAGACAGGAAAACAGAGACTGAGGGGACGGTGACATGTCCAAGGGGACAAAGATAATAGGAGGAAGAGGATGAGGGAAACTTCAATTTGAATGCTTTGCAATTCTAGTATTCTTATTTAATTCTCCCCATCAGTCTATCCGACACTTTTCTATTTTTACCTGTCAGTATTTTATTGTTTTGCCCCAAATGTGAAAGGTATGTAATCAATGGGAATAGTCATTCTGCCATTTCTCGGCAGGTGATACCATATGGTTTTCTGAACATGCTCTCTCAGAAATATATCATGCATATAAATATACAGAACTTGTCTAGGTAAAAACTCTGATGATTAAAGATGCAAGCTTTGGTAATAAAATAAATTATAGTTTTAATTATAGCTCTATACAAAAACTTTTACTTTATGAGCATTGTCAAACCTATTAGGCGTTTGGTATTCTCTGGAACTTCTGTTCCAAAAATCATCAAGTAGAAAACTGAAAATAAAGAGGCCTAGAGATATAATCTGGACAACCTTCCCCCACAAAACACACACAAATAATAATTTCTAAACATAACTGGGCCACATTAAACAGGCTATCTGACTTCAGATTTGGAGAGCAATCATTACTTCCTGTGCTATAGCGATCACATCATTTGCTGATAACAGTGAAATCACTGTACATGAGTCAATAGGTATATCAGGAAATAACAATTAAAAACAGTAGTTTTCTAAAAATACAGCCTGTACACTTTAAGTATTCATGTTCCTAATTGGAATGACAGCTGGTCCTTTCATTGGAATGGTAGCTGGTAGCTGGTTTGAGAAGTTTGTGGGCTTCTCCAACTAACAAAAGAAGGAACCAAATACAAATTCTGTTGTAATTCAATTTGGAAAATGAAGAAACAAGTATATTATGCAAAAGGTCTGGAATCAAGTGACCAGAAATATTCATTCCTTCAGAATCATACATGAATCTTCAAAAAATTTTTAAGATTTGGGCTGATTATAACAATGAACAATTCCTTATACTAATATCTAAGAAACAGTAATGTTTAATAATTTTTATTCTGTTAAAAGATTGTTAAAATAACTGATCATCCTTTTTTGACTATAGACTGTAGCTTTCTCCAAAGGGCTAAATCTATAAAAGGCTATTTTAGAATTTCAGAATTATGTAATACCATTTTATTTTTTTCTTAAATCACACGAGAAGTAATTATTTAAATATTGTTTCAGAAATATTTCAGATAAACATGAAAAAAACGTGTTAAACTGAAAAAAAAAATTTACCTACCCTACAGCAGTTTAATTCCTCTGCTGTAAGAAGGATTGTACCACATTTTCTTCCTGGAATCCCTCTAAAACAAAAAAATATATACATTTAAATACACTAATATTTGCATTGCTATTATAAAGAGTAAATTAATATTAACATAAATATTTTATTTTTATGTCATTAAACCAAGAGCATACTACTACTAGGTGGGCTCTTCCCTAACAGACTCCCAGTCTCAGCCTTTTTTAGTGCATCCTATGTATCTCCACCTCCCAGGAAGCTGAAGTTCCACATAACTTCCAACATGTCAGCTATGTACCCATAAGTCCTCTATAGCGCATGTGGTCTGCCATGTGAGTTACAAAGTCTTCTTCCATGGTTTCTAAGTTTTCTACTATGAGTAAAACCCATTCTTCATCGTGGTTTGCATTATTGCCCTCTCCTTTCATCAAGCTGGTTCCCATTCAGTAATGGTGCTTAATTCCTCTTTGTGCTCATTCTGACACACCATAGACGATTAAGTGCTCCCTGTTCTACCTCAACCCATCCCAAGTCCCCACCTAGGGTTGATTTTCCCAGGAAACTTCATCCTAGTCAACTTCACTCAAAGCTCAGCCTTTTCTGAACTCCTATCGCATTTAAAGTCAGTACCGCAAGAATTAGCATTTAACTATTCCTAGACTGCTGCAATAATTTATTTTGACTCTTTTTCTTTCTCAAGTTGGTTATAAGCAACCACAGAGAAAAATTCATTCCTTAAAACTTTTTTAAGCCAACAGAGATAAATGCTTATGAATAGCAAGAGAAAAGCAAATACATACTATAAAAAGCATTAAGCAAAGCAAAACTCCCATTCCATTTTCTTTCCACATGCCTATGGCACATTTATGTTTACATAGTTTTTACATGAAGCCAAAACAAAGCCCAGTAGGTGTCTGCTGGGTGTGCACACGGTTCCCTACGTTATACCCGGAGGGAACACAGAGACAAGTCACGGGGATCTTCCACACAGTGACCCCAACAATCTGAAGATACACTCATGGTTCTTTTCCTATCACAAACCATACCCAGATGCTTCTGTGTGCTGCGAAGTGTTCCTGGGAACTGTAAGGTCTGGACTTCAGAGCCTAAGAAGAGTTGGTTTCCTCTCCCCTCAAGAACATAATTCCTTCCTGTTAATCTATACCAGCAAATACACAACCCCGTACTTCCCAAGTATAGAGGGACGGAAATCTTAGGGTATCTTGACTGGAACAAGGTTAAAAAAAAAAAAGAGGTAAATATTCTGTGCCATTAATATATACATGTGAACTGTACTCATTCTAAAACTGCTCTATATTTCCTCCTTATTCTCAAAATTCTTCTGGAGAATTTTTGCCTTAAGATAAAATACCACCTCCTAGATTTTACAGGGAGCTACTTACCTAAAAATCTCGCCTCTAACATTTCTTTTTTACCCTCCATCAGGATAATTGTATATGTCAGGACCCTGTATTTTCTGTCAGTCTTTATGTCGAAGGGCACAATTAATCTAAATTTGAATTTTTCTTAGAATAGTATATAGATGTATGTATATATGTCAGCTTTAGCACCATTCCAGCATCCCCGATTAGCTAATCTTTTCACCTAAACTGGATCTTTCTTTATTTCCTGGTTATTTATAAATCATAAGATATATATTCCCAGTGTTACATCAAACTAAACATCAGTCTGAACATGTACCTGAAAACACTTTAAAAACACTGAATAAAATATGTAGGAGGTCTTTATAAATGCTGTAATAACCTGGCAAGAAAGTAAGGACCAATCAGAAGCTGAAGGTAGAAATTCAGGAAGATAAGCACAGCTTAATCCTGGAGAATTTGAGCTTGGGCTTCTGTTTTACAGCTAAAGCATAAAGATGAGACACAGAAAAGGGGGGAAATTCACAAGATGGGAAGTTCAATAAATGGCCAACCTGCAGCTTTAAATATGTATCCCAATAACAGCAATTGCCTCATGGTAGCCTGAATTAGACATAAGCATTCACCTTGGAGGGATCTGAAAAATAAACCCCTGCCTTAAAACTTGGTAATGAATGAAAAAGTAGTATCTCCCAAGAATTCAGGCCTCAACCAAAGTTTGTTACCTTAATTAGAACTACCTGGCTAGTTACAAAAACTTCAAACTAAGAATTCGATTTAATTCAAGCGATCATAGGTGCCTGATAAATGTAAATTCTCTCTGGAATAGTTTACCCTCAAACTATTCTTACAATGAAATTTTAAAAAGTATTTATGAGCTCACTTTCAATTATTACAAAACACTCAAAGGAAAATACACCACAATTTATGGAGTCTCCAGAAACAGAAGGCTATAGACTCAAACAAAGAACTAGGATTTTGGAAATATTAAACACGTTACACAAAATGTAAGTATATATAATATGTCTAAAATTAAAGAGACTAGAAATATGAATAATTAGCAAAGGACTATAAAAAGTAACTTAGAATATTCAAAAAGAACCAAATAGAACTTCAAGAGATAAATTAATAATTATTGAAATATAAAACACAGAGCAAAGGACAAGGATGACTGAAAGAATTTTGGCTAAAATCTCACAGTTACTCTGCTGAACTCTATTTTATTTCCAAGATACTTCCCCCACCTTCACAGAAAGTTTTGCAGCATTCAGCTTCACAGCTTTGTCTATTTTCTTCTTTTGAGGTATTGTATAATCAGAATGAAAGTGGGGATGAGGTTGTAAGTTATGTTGAAAAAGAGATTGTGAATAAAAATCTACAAATGTGAAAGCCCAGGAAAATAGATCCATATTTCTGGTTTTGCTCAATTTTTTACATTTTTATATAATAAAAATGCTGCTTTAAAATAAAGATTATGCAGACAAATAGAATATAATGGCAAGTTAAACCAATGAGTGGAGGTTGGAGGTAGTTCTTTTTTTCAGGTTTTACAACTTCCTTTTCAGATTCATGGTAAAATTGATTTTTTGCATATATGGGACAGTGCTCTTCAGAACTTTTAAGTACAATTTAATATTACTATGCTGCAAAAACTGCTTATGCCTTCATTTTTTTCCACACTGCTAGTGAGTCAGATCTGTGAACTACTGAATGTTATAAAATATATCAGAGTAAACATTAAACATTTTATAATATAAGATTTTGTAGAGGCAAAATCTGAAGAAAAAAGTAAACTATTGAAATTTACTGTCTGAAGCATTGCATGTGTACTATTTACATTGAATCCTCTCATCACCCTTGTGAGATAGATTTTTAGTAGCCCTATATTTCCAGCAGAGGAACTGAGTTCAATGTGGTTGAGTAACAAATTGGCCATTTGGTGTTAGTGAGTGAAACAGTCGGAATTCCAACTGAGGATGCCTCACTCCACAGCTTATCGTGCTTTAACCATCCACACTGTCCCCCAAAAGTCCCAAATTCTTAAAAGCATCATGCATTTCTATTACATTATAAAATAATTCTGTAGCCATAATTGAAATTTTAAATAATCTTGCTGTAATTGATTATTTGAACAGAATTTTAGAAAATTCCATCCAGGTAATAAGCAGAAAATAAAAGATAATAGCCACTTAAAAAAAACAAAAACACTCAATGGGTGGATTTAACAGCAGATTAGCTACAGCAGAAGAGAATATTAGTGAAATGAATGAATGATGGACAAGAAGAAATTATCCACAATGCAGCACAAAGAGTGAGCCATGGGAGCTTTATAAAGTGGCTTTAATACATGAGGACAAAGATAAAAGGCCTAATATGTCTCATGAGAGTTCTAGAAGAAGAAACAATGAGTAATGGGGATACAATATTTGAAGAGATAATAGCTGGAAATCCTCTGGAACTGATTTAAAAAAATGCCCGGATTCAGAAAGTTCAATGAATCTCAATCAGGATGAATAAAAATAAATCTGTATCTAGACTCAAGATAGTGATATGGCAAATCACCAGAGATAAAGAGCATATCTTCAAAAGAGTCAAAAGGGGTGGGGGGTGGGGGAACCCAAAGCTATAAAAATAGGAATATTAAACTAAGAGCTAATTACTCAGAACAAACAGGAAGCCAAAACACAGAAAAAATATCTTCAATGGTTTCAAAGAAATAACTGTCAACCTAGAATTGCATAACCAGTGTATATCTCCTTTAAAGAACAGGGATGAACTGACAACATTTTCAAACAAATGAGTGTTAAATGAATATATAGCCACCCATCCATCCTTGTTTGAGGAAATTCTAAAAGATGGACTCAGAGCTGAAGGAAAGCAATCACAAATAGAAAGTGTAAGATTTTTAGAAAGAATAAGAAAAGGACATGATAAATAGGGATAACAATAATTATTGACTATAAATAAATAATAATAATGATTAAAAGTTAAGTAAAAATGCAAATGATAATGACAGTATTAATCAGGGGGTAAAATTAATTTAAAATCTTGATGTTATTTTATTATTCAGGAAGAAAGTAAAGGTGCTGAATGTACAGAATTTGAAGTGTGTTTTAAAACTTCTAGGAAATCTCAATCTTTTTTAAAAAAGGACTTTATAACTTAAAGGTTAGAAAAGGGAAAAATCTGGAATGATATTTTTTTTAAGTCCAAATAGTCAATAGAAACTAGAGGAGGGAAAAAAAAAAAAAAGAAAAAGAAAGGGTGGGTCAAAGGAGAAGCACTAAGTATGTTATCAACATAAATCTACAGGAATAGTTACCAAGTAAATGTAAATGAACCAAATCCTCTGAATTAAAAACAAAGATTGTATTCTGTATTTTAAAAAAAAATAAAATTCGGTCATAAACTATTTACAATAAACAACAAAATTTAAGGATTCAGAAGAACAAGAATGGAAACACATACTAGAAAAAAACCTAATGTAAATCAGTGCTTATGATAACAGACAAAATAGACTCAAAATTCAAAAGGATTGCTAGAAATAATTACTGTGTGATGAGTATTAATTGCAAAGATACAATATCCCAAATTAGATGTATCTAATATTACATCTCACAATATACAAAGAAAGAATGGATAAAACTAAATGACAAACAGATAAATACACCATCATGCTGAACAATTTTAACCTGGCAAATAGTTTCTACGCCAAGTGATCAAGGTTTAACCAGGGACAGTCACGTTGGTATCATGCAAGACTGATATGAAGTGATGAGAAGGGCACTGTATCTCTGTAATCTTCCTCCAAAGCCGTTACACCAACCCCATGAGAAAAACATCAGACATATCCAATCTGAGGGACATTCTACAAAATACATGATCAGCACTCCTCAAATCTGTCAAGGTCATGAAAGACAAGGCAAGACTGAGAAATTGTCACAGACCACAGAAGGCTAATGGAGGCATGCAACTAAATGCAGGGTGGTACCCTGAGTTGTATCCTGGAACAGAAAAAGGACATAAGTGGAAAAGCAAGTGAAATCCAAAAAAAGTCTGGAGTTTATTTAACTGTAATGTACCAATGTTGGTTTCTAGCTGTGACAAATGTACTATGGTAATGTAAGATTTTAATGTTAGTGGAAACTGGACGAGCGGTTTAAGGGATTTTCTGTAGTCTTTCCAACTTCTTTATACATCTAAAACTATTAAAAGATAAAAAAAAAAAAAACTTTTGTTAAAAACAGTGAAAAGTCAGGAAAAGACAAGCTGAAGAACTATTTCAGGATAAAAGAGACTAGAATCAGGACAACAAAATTCAATGTAGACTTCTTGATTCAATTTAAGACTGGGAAAAGAAAGCTGTAAAGGACATTATTGGGGAAAACGTCAAAATTTGAAGTACGGAAATATGGAGGATGGCTTTGATAAAATCATTACATCATTGTGCAATTTCCTGATTTCTGACTTTAATCATTATATTGTAGTTATGTAAGAGAATTCGTTTGTTCTTAAAAATACATACTCTCATATTTAGGGGAAAGAGGCACAATGTCCCCAAGACTCTTATAAATTGTGTATGTAGGAGTTTCTGGTACTACTTTTACAACTTTTCTGTACCTTTGAAGTTACATAAAAATAGCTATACAAAATCATTTTCAAAAATAGTTTCTCATACTTGTACTATTCTGTATTTTGTGGCAAATAGAAAGAACCACAGACATCCCCAAAACAGGTGAAGATGCTCCTCAAGAAGATAAATACGTGTAATCCTTTCCAAAATTGAGCACAAGAAGGTGAATTGGCTCTCAAGAGGCTGGGTGGTTGTTTCGTTTGACTTGGTTTCTTTTGCTTCATTGATTGGTGCAGTTGTTTTTGTTTCTAAGTGTAACATTTCTTCATACTTCTTTCTTCTTCTCCATTACCTGCACCACTGCCTTGATTCATACCTTTATCATTTGCTTGGATTACTGCTATTTTCTTCTTCCTGACTAGACTCAGTGTGAATCCCTTTAATTTGTCCTCTACATTAATACCAGTGATCTCATTATGACTTCTAATCATGCAATATTCTATCTCTTAGTAGCTCTAGATAGGTCCCCAAATAATTTCAAACTTATTAAGACACAAGATCCTCAAAAAAATGCAACCACCACTTAAATCTCTACTTTTATCTTTCCCACCATATTCTTTCAACAGATACACAATTTTAGTTCAATGAACTCATTACAGGTCTTTCATTTCTCCCTGACTTCACCTGGATACTCATCCCACTAACCAATTAACCACTGTTTTTCATCTCAGTAATTCCTACTCATTCCTCAAAATCTGCTTTAACTTATGTAATAGTTATTAAAATTGACCACCTACTAGAACGTCAAACACCTCTTAATATATATCACATTTTTGACCACAAAATTTGAGTTAGAGATTAATGATGAAAGGTAATTAAAATTTTTTAAACATTTCTGAAAAATTCACTAGCAATGGAAGAAATAATGTACAAAGAGAGTATTTAGAACTGTACAATTAAGAAAATTCACCTCTGAGATTTTAGTAGTTTAGTATTTAGAGTATAGACAAAAATCTAAACAAAATGGTATTCAGAAAAATCCAGGTGGCTATTAATAAAATATAATACAACATGACCAATTGAGGTTATTCTAAGAAAACAAGACTTTTAATATTATAAAATTAGGAAATTTAATTGAAATATAAGAGATTAAAAGAGGAACTCATATGCACAAGTGTCAAAAGAAAAAGGAGATGCTAAAATGCAACAAAACTCTCAGTAAACTAAGATTAAATGTGAAACTCCTTTATCAAGAGTATCAACCAAAAACTGATACCAAACATCATATGATTAAATATATATATGTGTATGTACATATATATAAAAATCCCTTTAAAAGCAGAAACTGAGCATGACAGGTATCTATTCAGTTCTGGTCTGGAAATTCTAGCACATAATACCAAAAAGTGAGAGAGAAAAAGAAAAGGAAAGATAGAAAATAAAAGGCATTAAGTCTTGAAAAGAAACAAAGTAATCAATTTGCATATTTTATAATTAAATGTACCCAGGACATTTATAATAATTATCATAATTAAGATAATTTAGCAGTTTGCAACTAATATAGTAATAAATGGATTAAAGGCAATCCTTTAATATAAGGATATTTAATATAAAAATAATGGATTTTTATATATTAGCAACACAGAAATTATTATATGAATTAGTAGTTGCTGCAGTAATAAAAATAGTATGGCATTATTAGCACAGAGTCAAAGAAACAGGCTAATTAATGGAGCAGACAGAGCATGGAGAATCAGACTCATGCACAGAGCGGGAACTTGATAGATGACAGAAATGGAGATCTATCTTTTATCTTTATTAAAAGACTGAGTCATTTAATAAAATCCTTATATATCCATATGAAAAAAAATGAAACTGGATCTCTACCTCACATATAAAATATCACACACTGGGAGAAGATGTTTTGAAACAACCAATCAACAAAGTATCAATATCAAGAAATATATATATATGGATAGACGTCCCAACCACATTGGTAACCAGAAAAATGTTCAATGAAATGCACAGCATACCAACAAAAATGTAAAAAGCTTGAAATGTTCAAGGGTTGAGAAGAATTAGAAGAAAGTGGAATTATTTTACCCTACTGTGAGACAGTAAGTTGGTTAGGATCATTTGGGGGGAAAAAAGGTAATTTTTAACAAATCTGAAACTGCATGAATTAGTTTCCTATAACTGTCATAACAAATTACCACAAATTTAGCAGCACAAAATCACACTCATTAAGGAAAGAGATCATGATCTTGTAGTTCTATAGTTCAAAAGTCTAGCAGTGCCAGCTAGGTACTCTGCTTATGATCTCACAAGGTCAGTAATAAGATTGTTATCTGGAGGCTTTAGGAGAGAATGTATTTCTAGGCTGATTCAGATTGACAGAATTAAACTCCTTCTCAAGGTTTCCTTATGGCTCCCTATGTCTTCAAGATAGCAACAGAAGGTCAAGTTCTTCTCATACTAAAAATCTCTCTGAATCTTCTTCCACCACATCTCTCTGACTTCCTCTTTTGCCTTAAAGTGCTCTTGTGATTACATCAGACTCACCTATATAATTTAGGATAATGTCTCTATATTAATCCCAGCTGATTAGTAAATTGTATCTCCAAAGTTCCTTTTGCCATGTAACATAACTACAAGTGAGACATCCGAGAGTAAAGGACATGAGGGCAAACTTGTCTATCACAGTCCACCTTCTGGCCCTCATGATCCACATCTAATCCCTCCATCAAGGGACCTGTTACCCTAAAGAAACAACTTACCTGTTCCCAGTACACAATGGTTGGGCAGGGTAGAATAACAGTTACAGATACTCCAGCTCAAACACAGAGAAAATGGAAGTTAAAACAGGGTCACTACTACAAAGCAGTTCTGAAATCCAGGTAAGCAAATTCCATTATATTTCAAGGCTTCAGAAAAATCCCCTATGGTTCACAGCTCCACTCTCTTCCTTTTTTATAATGTAGCAAGAGTTTATAGCTGAGTTGTCTTACTAGTCTCTTTCCTCGCAGTAGAATTTTAGGGTCTGACAGTCTTCTTTCATTTCTACTCTGCCTCTTACAGTCCAAGCTAGCAGCATTTCTGCTGTTATAAAATTATCAAGCGCTTTATGAATCTCCTGTGTATGTCATCGAGATTCACTCCATCACACCAGAGTCTCCTGCACAGATCTTTCCTAGATAATCCCATGACTATTCTTAGCTATTGCTGAGATCTATGCAGCACATATTTAATCTCTTCCAAGAGCATTTTGCATGACTAAATACTCTGATGTTTGTATCTCCCTGAAATTCTAGCACAGGATTGCAGATTCATGCACTCAATCTTTTCTCTAGAGGACAATTTCTTGACAGTGAATCTCTTAAATTTTAGAGTCTTTTGCCACCTGTATAGCCTGAGCATTTTCCAAATCAATTTGTTCAAGGCAATGCAGGCTTTTTCTATGCTTTTCAAAATTCTTCCAGCTTCCACCTACTACCTGATTCCTAAGACACTTCTACATTTTTATACATTTGTTAGAGCAGCCCCCCACACACTTCTAGGTACCAAAAATATCTATTAGCTTCCTGTTGCTGCCATAAGAAATGACCACAAATCTGGTGACTAAAAGCAACACCCATTCATTCCCTCACAGTTCTGTACATCAAAATGCTGGTAGGCTCAGTTAGGTAATCTATTTAAGGTCTCACAAGACTGAAATCAAGGAGTCAACCAATCTGGGTTCTTATAAGGAGTCTCTGAGAGATCATTTATTTCCAAATTCATTCAAGTTGTGGCAGATTTTTTTTTTTTCCCCCTCTCATAATATCCATGTGGCTCCCAACATTTTCAAGCCAGCAAAATCAGGTCAAATTTCTTTGACCACCTCCCCTTCTGCTACATCTCCCCGACTTCCTCTCTTGCCTTCCTCTGTTTTCATGGGCTCATGTGATTACATGGAGTCTATCCAAATAATTCATGACAATCTCCCCATCTGATGAGTAACACTAGTTAAAACATCTGCAAAGTTCCGTGTGCCATGTAAAGCAGCATGTGACATCAGAGGGTAAAAGAGTCATGAGGGGCCAATACTTCGCCCTCTACACTGCGTATACCAAATGACCCAAAATTTCATTCTGAGGAATAAGGTTTCGAGAAATCCTTACACATATGTGTCAGGAGACATATAATGATGTTTATTCCACTGTTTATATGGGAAAAAACCTAACTCCTACAAAAAAAGTTCATCAACTTGATATTAGATATATCTGTTTATAATCCATAAAACTGATACTATATAGCTAGGAAAACATGAACTGCAGCTTCACACATTACATAAGACGGCTTTCACACACCATCTTGACCAAAACTGAAGTCACAGAAGAATTTATACAGCGTGATTTACATAAGTTGAAAATTATGAAATGAAATATCAAATTTAGTAATGTTATTAAGGAGTTATTATACGGTTTAATATCTCTCAGAAAATTAATCCATTCATGCTGGGCCAAAAGTAGTAAAGAATAAGTTATATCATCGAAGGGGTATGTTTTCAGTAACCAAAGTTTCCTGCCCCAAAATATCTTCATAAGCCTTTCCTGTTATTTAAAATTTTCAGGATCTCATATTTATGTTTAGCCTGTTCACCTGGTAAATCCACTTTCATTTTTTAAAGCCCAAGCCATCTCTCTGACTTCCATATCTGGGGTTAATTACCCCTCCCACTTTGTGTTGTAGATACTCCTTCTGTGGTACAGTAAGAGAGTTGAGTTTAAACCCCAGCTCCAAACAGTAAAATCATTTGACCTTGAACAAGTTGTTTAACCTTCCTGAAATTCAGTTTCCTCTTCAGAGAAGTAAAGATAATGCAGTTTGAAACATCACATGTGTGATACATGTGGCACAGAGTAAGTCTTCAGCTGAAGTATAGTTTTTATTATTCCTTTATTGCCTTATTCCCAAGAGTGGAATCTTGGAGGTGCCGGGATTATGTATCGACAACTACATTTCCTACACCCAAAGATGGCTGAAGTTAGTTAGATGTTCTTTAAGTGTTTGTTGAAATGAATTGCATTTGATTTAGGGGAATGATTTCAGAAGCACTTAGCTAAATAATATACTGTAAGATGGAATTACAAAAAGAGTGACAAACCCATCAATGGCATACCTTCTATACAACCTTAGTACCCGAGATGACAGTATACAGTATATTCACTGAATAGCAGCTAGGGAGAGTGATGCATTTAAGGAATAGTCAATGACAGAGAATGCTAAACTGCTAAAGGGGCAAAATGGAAATTCTAAGTATTTTACATATAAAGGTAACAGAATTGAGGACTAAACCTCAATTCACAATCTACGAATCAGGCATATGATTTGGCTCAGTCTTGACCACAGCAACAAATTCCCAAATTGGAGGGGGTGGGGAACCCAACACAGGTTTTACCAAGTACTAGTTCTCAACTGGGTGAAAGATAAATCAACACCTTTTCCATGCCAAATCAATCTAATTAGATTGAGGCCAGAACAACTCAAATCAAACTCTCTGGATTAATTCTGCTTTATTGATGGAAGTTTGCATCTTGGATTTGTTTGCCTTAGAATTTACAGGGAGTTTTCAGACACTAAGGGAAAATGTAATAATACTAAAAAAAAAAAAAAGTTAATGTAATTCCCAAAGCTTTCCAGTGGCACAATGAAGTGTTTATTTATAATGTAATCAAATTTGACATTTAAATAATTAATATATGAGAGTTCTATTTATACTTGAATTGTGAGGAAAAATATAACTTAGAGATAATGAAGGAAATAAGTCATATGAATACTGGACTTAAATGTGTCCCTGCAGGGACGTGCAAAGCATGTGATGCTGAAGTAAACTTTAAAAATTCATTTGTTACTCATCAACATTAAGGAACATAAGAATATGAAACTACTGTCTTTCCTTCTTAGCATCATTATATCAACACTTTTTTAATCCAAAAATGAATTGTGAGATGATCTTATTTCTTGGTCTTACGGTAGTAATAACATGTAAGTGATAATGAGGTTGGCTTCTTGACTGTGAAATAATAATGAAATACATAATGAAAATTAAACTTTATATTTCATATTTATTTGTAGGTCCAAATAGTAAAGAAAATTTAATTGACAGAATTGCAGTTTAACCAGAATATAATTAATTCGCTTATGCATGAAGCAAAAATTTATTGAGTTATCTACTAACATGCAAGGCATGGCAACTAGCATTCTCTATGTTTCTAGACTCTAATAATTCCAAAGAACATATTTTGAGTGCCTACCCCATTGTAGGCATTCTGCCAGGCAGTGACAACACAAAGTTGAAGAATACACAGCCCCTGGCGTAAGGAAGCACAGCGGGAAGGAAGAAAGGCAAACACAGAGCCAGGAGTGTTACAAGGAAAGTAAGATAAAGGTGCTAAAAGCACACACAAAATCGGGCCCCAACCCTAGTGCAGCAGAGCCAAAGGAGATTAACATAGAAAGTGACAGGACCTGAATCTAAAAACGGGGGTAGAAATTGGCAGTGGGACAATGCACAAAAATGCATTCCAGACAAAGGGATCAATCAGTTGGTGTCATGGTACTGTGGACCACTGAAGGAAATACGAGTATTTCCGAGGTTTTGTGTTTGGAAATATCAGGGAACACCTGATAGGTCTCACATACTATGATAAGGCCTTTAAATTTCTTTAAATGTTAAGGGAAAGAATTAGAGGATTTAAAACAAGGAAAGGGAGAGTAAATTTTAGATCAGATCCTAGAAAGACCATAGGAGATGCAAGCAGACTGGACTGAGGCAGATGAGACTCAACAGCACAGCCAGTTGGGAGGGTCAAGTATTTAAGTGAGAAGCATCACTTCACAAAGACCTGGAAGGGAATCTGGAGAACTTGGTTACTAAATGGGAAAGGAAGGAAAGTGAGAGGAGGAGTGTAATGTGACTCAGCTATCCTACATAGGAAACTGTCTAACGAAGCTATCACAGTGAGAGAACAGAGGAAGAGTTTGATAGTATAAATCATAAATCCACTTCCGAGGTATATCCGTTCCAGGTTTCTTTGGGACATCTATGTTCAGTAGCAGTTGTGTCCACAGATCTAGATCCAAGGAAAGAATTCTGGCTATCGTAAGATAGGAGCATTGATACCATAGAGGTGACAGCTGAATTGGAAAATGTAGCGATCACCCACAGCAACTTACTGCCAAGAAGCATAAATTGTAAGCCTGCCAAACATTTAACCATACCATATCCAAAGCCTTTCATTAAACAAATAAAAAAAACACAGCCATTTAAATAGCTCAATAATTTAAAATTCTAATAATAACATTCAAGTGACAATCAGTCTACCAACTTATAGAATATTAATTTTCTTTTGAGATATAATTACATGAAGAAAATAGGTCATTTCTAAAGGCAAAAATAAAAAATCCATCTAAGTACAGTTTTTCTAAACTAATGATTGTTTCCATTTAAAGATGATGCATTTACCTTTCTATGCAGTATGTTTAATTCCTAAATTATATGCAAAATGTCATCTCTAGGATTTTAATCAATCAGTTATCACAAAATGAAATAAATTCACTGTTAAAATGTCATGTGCTAGCAAACTGAAACCGCAACTTTTGTTTAAAATGTTAAATACTGTGCTCATCAAGAAATCCATCTGTTACTCTGTAATTTTTTAACATTGTAACTAAATTAAAAATGATCTCGTTTTATAGTTAGAATGTAAATGTTGAAATTAAAAGGAAAGCAAGTGGTTATCATTGTGGTACAGAGTTTTATGAACACAATCAACTGGCTTGATTCACAGTCTTTCAGTAACAAAAACAAAATAAATTGCTCAATCTCTGAAGATGGAGATTTTATTTAGAAGAAAATATTGAACAGAATAGTGTCACTCTAGCTCTTAAATGCCATACATATAAAAAAAATTTAAAGAAATTACTGCATTTGAGATATGCTAGATCTATCCAGCTATCTACAGATCAATTAGGTTACTATTAAGACCAAAAATATGCTTTGCATTCATTATGTGGTAAGATTCATATGTAGCAAAAATATTGCCATCTAAAAATAGTCTTCAAAATCCTAGGAAATTAAAGTGCAAAGCTAAAATGTACAAGAGAGACATTTAATGTATTTAACAGAAAAGAAGCATATAATTGTGTCTATTATGCTGGAAAATTCAGTTCAATAAACATTTATTCAATTCTTACTATCTGCAAGGCACAACAACAGGTCTTGCAATACTGGTGATAAGTGTTTTCCTTTTTAGCCTTTTCACAATTGTTATATAAAGAAAGGGGGGGAAGTTAGTATTCAGCCTCTTGATTGAATTTTATAAGGCTGCTCAGGTGTTTTTGCTCCAGCATACTGTGGAACTTGCATGTGTTGTGGTTCACAGAAGAATTAATAAGAATGAATCAGGAACATCTACTGGAGATTCCTTTGATGGTTTTTAAGCAGACCTACATAAGAAAGGACAATAAATAATTTAAACAAAGAAACATATAAAAATAGCACAAAACAAAGGGGTGAAGTCCCTTCATTACAATGCTAGGAGAAGATAATTCACAGTTAACTGGAGATGCTAAGTTTATTTTAAAAACTACTAAATATATTCATACAAATGACTACAAATATACGCTGGAATCTGTATGTGTTTGGAAGTGTCAGTTTGCTAAACTTTCTACTATTTAGAGGCTTTTATCAGAGTTAACTCAAGCTGAGAAAGTGTTGAGATCCAATTGCTCTAACTCCATGATAACTGGAAGGGTCCAATCAATTCTTTTATCAAAGCAGACAGTGAGTTGCACAGATTACTGAGATACTTTCACTCACTGGAGTTTATTCTCAGACAGTCTGATGCACTGCTAGAGTCCACCTGAACCTATAGTGGCACCACAGTCAATCAAGGCGAAATATTCAGAAAGGCTTTATTTTTTTAATGAATAAAGACATTAACAGTATTTCTAATCTTTCTCATTTCCACCCTACAAAGAATACACAAGCCATGCAGTCAGGGACTTTGAAAGGGGAAAAAACTGTAGAAAGCTCAGTAATGTTAGAGACGGAGCAAATTATACTTCATTATCAAGCACAAAGAAGGGCCAGGAAGAACGAGAAACTACAGTTTGTCTCCCTATTGTGGCTTCAAAACAATGACTTTCCTGAAGATTAGGAAAAAAATTGATGCAATTTTTTAAAAAGTCTTTCCAAAATCAGATTCATTTTTAAAAATTCCTTCTAATAGTCTTCCTATATTTAGATTGTTTGGGCTCTGAGAAAGTTAATGCTAAAAGAGTATTTTTACCATAGGTAACCACGGAAGGAACAGATACAAGCCCCTGGAGGAAGACTAGCTGGCACTGGCGAGCCAGATTTCCCATCACATATAGGGTTACTGCTATCCTCTCTCAGTAATCACAGGGAAGAGAAGAATATCACTGCACATCCTTTGAAAGGCTCCAGTAGCCTGTGGTAGCTGAATCTTCAAGACCCAAGAAAAAAGCAAGATGCAGAAACTCCTGCAGGAGAAGGCACCATCTACCTCAGGAAAAGGTGGGGCATCAGACTGCTTGAGGAAGGGCTGTGTTGGCAAAAAGCAATGGGAAGGAAGATTGTCCTTGAAATGACCAGAAAGGGTGTGTCCCTTGAAGTCTCTTCCCACCATCCAGAAACGTACCTGACTCTTCATTTAATCACTCTGAATTACTAAAGTGAATCAGAATTTTAAAACTTTATTTTTTTTCACGCTATGTATGAACATATTCAGTTGCTGAAGGCAATATGTACTGTAGTTAAGCACAGGGACTTGGAAACCACACAATTGCTATACGAATCTTGGTCTCTCCAGAGTCTTTGCCTCAGTTCCCTCCTCTGATGAATGGGGATAACAGCAATACCCACACTTCATAATGGGGCTGTAAGGATTAAAGAAGTTAGTATGTGTAAATCAGGTAGAAAAAAATGGCTGGCACACTGTAAGAACTCAATCAAGCTAGGCACTAGTATTTTTTTTTTTTCCTTTCTCTCTCTCTCTCTCTCTTTTTTCCTGGCAAGGGCAGACACTGGGAATCGAACCCGGGTCTCCAGCATGGTAGGTGAGAACTCTGCCTGGTGAGCCACCGTGGCCCACCCACTAGTATTATTTTAAAAGAACAATGTATTACTCCTTTTACCTGCGTTGATGACTCAGAACCAAGTGAATGAAACTACAGGACAGAGTCCGAGATGTTTGCTCCAAGCATTAATTTCATCAGTGGGTTAGAACTCAAACACTGATGGGAATGATGTTTATGTTCCAAGACTGGCCCATAAAGGTCTTTGTCTATTGGCTTGCTTAATACAGCACTAATATTCCTAGCCAGAATGTTGTACACCAGAAGTACTAAATTATGCAATGTACAAGAGGAGAAAAAGAAAAAGAGAGCAATGAATTTCACTCTTGAAGAGGGTATTCTTCTTCTGGAATAGTTTATCCCAATATGATTTTTCAATACTGTCTATAAAAATGGTAACCCTTTGGAAACCAGTCTGTGGCTAAAACTAATTGAACCTAGGAATGGTTATTTAAGTTAGAACCTGCTCTCCAAAACATCACAGATCATTTCTTATCATGTGTTTCCTTCAGTAATGATGTTTCCATCAGTTTTTCAACACAACCCAATGAGGTTTGAGCAAATACAAATAGAAAAGTCTTCCAAAAGTTTACACTCTGGTTGAAAACAACCATCTACAACACAAGGATGAAATGACCCAGCCACTCCTGAAATTTACAGAACCGTTCGGGTATGCCTGAAAATCAGAATGCCTGATTTTCTCCTGGGCATTCAGACACATCCATCTACCCAGTGACTCAGGTAAGAACTATGAAGTCGCTCTTGAAATTTCATTCCTCAATCCAGACTATCAATCAATCTATCAACAATCTTTGTGAAATCAACCTCCAGAGTAATCTTAAATCTGCCAACTTTTCATCATCTTCGTAGTCAAACTACTGTCACTTCTGGATTTCATTCTGTCAGCAGTAATCATCTTACTGCTTTTTCTACTACCCACCCATAACCATTCTTTACACAGAAATGAACTGATCTCTGAATAGAACTCATGCATTTATGAAAAAATTAAAAATAATAAACATGGCCAACATATTCTGGTCTAAGCCAATATGCTAATTTTCAGAGGGTTTATATCAATTTCTAACTGCATTTATGTGATTATGCATTTAACAGCTATCTCCTCCACAAGATGGTAAACTCTGTAAAGTCAGGAATGACTCTCCTTTTTCTTCATAGCATACCTAGAGCCTAAGAATACCGGGTTTATAATGTTTCCCCTAGTAAAGATTTGTTGACTTAAATCAATTTTTTTTTTTTAAAGGATGCTTAAGACTTCTACCACACTCAGACAGTGTTTATCTGTCAGAACAGCCGGCAAACCCTGTCAGTAAATTATCTGGTCTATATAGTAAGTATGAACACAAAACGATTTTGCCTTTTTTCAAAATTTCTGATACTGGTATGTTTAAATTAGATACTTCTTCCCCAGCCTTAGTCAAGAAGGGAAATGCCAAATCAAGCCAGAACAGCAGACCAACCACTCTGAGGCTTATCTCTAACAACGACATTATGGGCTATTTAAAAAAAAATTATCTTATCCATATCTCTCAAACCATATCCTCCTCAAATCTTTCTATTATGAAGAGGTTCATCTATATGACTTTAGCTGACACTCCTGGAATTCCTGAATAGAGCAGAGAAGCGTGGGAGCTTGCAGCTGTAAACAGTCTGCTTATTTGGGATAAATAATTACATCCCTGGAGATTCTCCCAGAGTATGAGCTCAGATTTATGAATGAGTGTAAAAAAGTGGTACAGCTAAACATTTATTAAATTTCTTGTGCAAGATACAAGAGGAAATGTACTAAAATTTCCTCTACTCTTGGCTTTTAAAGAATATACAATTTTTCTGTTTCAATCAGAAAATTAGAAGTGTTCCTCCCAGAGGCAGTTCAATGATTTACTGATATCTGTGAAACACTTTACATCTCCCTTAGATGCAATCAGTGGTTTAATATTTAATGTGTTGAATCATATGAAGATTATTAATATGTGTATAATTTGTGTGATCTTTGCAAATAAAAGAACCTAAATAAATTGAATTGCTGTTGAGCTCTAGATTACTTTTTGCAATTAAATTTCAACATAGATCCAGTGCTCTACAAATACAGGGCATTTCCAAAACATAAAACACTTATAAAACCCAAACTAATTAAAAGTAGAAATCTACCTCACTTCCCCAATTTGATTGTTCAGCTCCATAGTGAGAACAAAAAAAAATAGATTTTAATATTTACATTTGGATAAAAGAATTTACATCAACGTAATCACATTTCATTCTAAATTACCCTTTCTTTAAGCTAGCTGAATTCCTAGCAAAACATTTCTCTTGGGGAAAAAAAAGGAAGGAAGGAAAGGAGAGAGGAAGGGAGAGAGAAAGTAATAACTTATTAGGTGATTTAAAAGGTCTTTCCTAAACATCATTAGCTATCTTTAATAGTATTAGTAATAATAATTGCCATTTGAGTGTTTATTAAATGCTAGTGTTCTCCATGACAGAAAACTATCATTTCTTATAACAATATTCTTAAACAACTTTGTTACATTAGCCATTTATTTATTTCTAAACCAAATTTTTCATATTACAAATATGACCCAAAGATTTAAAAATATAATATAGACATAAACATTTAATATTACATAGCAAGCTAGAGCAGAGATAGGACCAGAGAACATCATTTCCTGATTCCTAGCCCAATATTCTTGCCATTTAAGTAAATTAGGGTGTATAGCAATATCAACATATTTTGCAGGGAAGTTAATAAAGTCAAGATGACTTTGAAGGATAACCTTCCTCCAAAGTGGACTATATTTTCACGTGCAAAAAGCTGCCCATTGAGGATATTTTATAGTAAGTTTGTGTTTCTTACCTTCAAGACTAATACTATCGCTCTCCTCCCCTTCTTCCTTTTCACAATGACACCTCACCTCTACATGCAGGCACAGCCTGCCATAGATTTCAAGGTAAGTCCACATTTGAGTGACAGCTTTAAGACATCCTTTTAAGGCTCAGTCTCAATTCTCCCTCAAGCCCTATTCTCTCTTGTCTTCTGCCTTAAGTTTCCTTTCTGCTTTGTTCCTATCCCCACATTTCTCTTGCTGAACTTCAGCACCCATCAGACTCTGTCCCTGAACCCTGTTCAGAGCTGGGATTATTGTATTCATCAGACAACTGCAAAACAGTCTTTCGATTATCACCAGCCTCTGAATCCCTGTCCATATATCCTACATCCTTGTCATGACACTCATAATTCATCTTGGGTCCCTTTATCATCCCTCCACTTCTGATTGTTCAGATCTCCTAACCGCTGTTGCCCATCTACAAAGAACACAGTCCTTCAGGTTCTGTTCTGAACCTCCTTTAGGCAAAAGAGCTACTGGTGCAGTCACCCTCGGGGTTCCTGCTCCTCGTGAGAGTGAGAGTAATAGGAACAAATAGGTCTATTACATGATGAACATAATAAATGCTTTCCTCTCAGAGAAGATGGCAATCTTTCTTAAACTGATGCTGATTCTAGAATTTTGGAAGGCTTTGCTGAATCCATCACTGAAATCTCTAAAGATAGAAAAAGTAAAACTTTCTGACAGCATCATGCAGAAAATTGGATACATTCTCACAGCATGAGAAAACGCACTGCTGAGTGGGTATAATGCTAAATAATAATGGGACAATTTAAAGAGAGGAGTTGATGAGTCACAGGAATGCACAGTAAATGCTGCAGACAAATTAAGTAGCAGAAGACTCATTTTAGGAGGGTTCAGGGAAAAGATCAAAAGTATAGGATGGAATTAAGATGTGAGAAATGTGTTTGCTCAAAACTTGAATCCAATAGAAGAAACTGTTGGAAATTTTGAAAATGCTAAACTGCTAGTAAAAGTAAATTAAGAAAAGATGCTCAACTTCCCTGGCTACTAGGGAAATGCAAATCAAAACCACAATGAGATATCATCTCATACCCACCAGAATGGCCATAATCAATAAAACAGAAATGACAAGTGCTGGAGAGGATGTGCAGAAAGAGGCACACTTGTCCACTTCTGGTGGGAATGTCAAATGGTACAACCACTGTGGAAGGCAGTTTGGCAGTTCCTCAGGCAGCTAAGTATATAGAATTGCCATATGACCCGGCAATACCAGTGCTAGGCATCTACTCAGAGGACATGAGGGCAAGGATACAGTCAGACACTTATACACCAATGTTTATAGCAGCATTATCTAAAACTGCAAAGAGATGGAAACAGCCAAAATGTCCATCCACAGAAAAGTGGATAAACAAGCTGAAGCTGTGGTATATACATAAGATGGAATATTATGCAGCTGTAAGACAGAATAAAGTTATGAAGTATGTAACAACATGGATGGACCTTAAGGACATTATGCTGAATGAGATTAGCCAGAAACAAAAGGACAAATACTGTATGGTCTCACTGATATGAACTAACATTAATGAATGAAGTTGGAGAATTTCAGTTAAAGAACAGAGGTCATCAGGAGATAGAAACAGGGTAAATATTGGGTAATTGGAGCTGAAGGGATACAGATTTTGCAATGGGACTGATTGTAATAATTCAGAAATGGACAGCACAATACCACCTGATTGTGGTACAATAATGTTAGAACACAATGAAGCTGGATGTGAGAATGAAAGAAGGAGGCGGCCTGGGGGCACATATGAAATCAGAAGGAAAGATACATGGTAAAGACTGAGATGGTATAATCTAAGAATGCCTAGAGTGTATAATGATAGTGACTAAACATACAAATTTAAAAATGGTTTTGTATGAAGAAGAACAAAGGAATGTCAATATTGCAGGGTGTTGAAAATAGATGGCAATTCATATTTTAAACTTTAACTTACGTGTGAGACTAAAGCAAAAAAACGTTTATTTGGTACAAAATTTATATTTTGACTAGTGCATTTCCTAATATAACTTATGTGAACAGCTTAATTGAACACCATAAGTACATGGAATCTTGAATAGGGCATGAGATTTTGTAGGTTTCTACAGAGTAATGCCCCGATAAATCCCAGATGATTTGAACAGTGAATAAAAAAGTATTTTGCAAAGCCCCCTTGGGGGAATGGCAAGAAAGGGAGAAAACTCAACTTCCCCAAGTAGAGAATTCTTGATATTCTCACAAGCAGTGGGGACAACCAAAGCAATAGGTGAAGCCCTCAATTTGGGGGGTTGTTCATATGAAACTTAACCCCACAAAGGATAGGCTAAGGCTACTTAAAATTAGGCCTAAAAGTCGCCCCCAGAGGAACTCTTTTGTTGCTCAGATGTGGCCTCTCTCTCAGCCAACATGACAAGCAAAGTTACTGCCCTCCCCCTCTCTACGTGGGACATGACTCCCAGTGGTGTGGACCTTCCTGGCAAGATGGGACAGAAATCCTAGAATGAGCTGCAACTCAGCATCAAGGGATTGAGAAAACCTTCTTCACCAAAAGGGGGAAGAGTGAAATGTGACAAAATAAAATGTCAATGGCTGAGAGATTCCAAACAGAGTTAAGAGGCTATCCTACAGGTTATTCTTATGCATTATATAGACATCACCTTTCCAGTTAAGATGCAATGGAGAGGCTGGAGGGAACTGCCTGAAAATGTAGAGCTGTGTTCCAGTAGTCATGTTTCTTGAAGATGACTGTATAATGATAGAGTTTTCACAATGTGACTATGCGATTGTGAAAACCTTGTGTCTGATGCTTTTATCCACCTTATCGACAGATGAGTAAAACATACAGATTAAAAATAAATAATAGGGGGGAAAATGTTAAATTTAGTAGATCGAAATGCTAGTGATCAATGAAAGGAAGGGGTAAGGGGTATGGTATATATGAATTTTTTTCTGTTTTCTTTTTATTTTTTTCTGAATTGATACAAATACTCTAAGAAATGATCATGATGATGAAGATACAAGTATGTGATGATATTGTGAATTATTGATTATATATCAAGAATGGAATTATCATATGGTAAGAATGTTTGTGTTTGTATACTGTTATGTTGAATTTAAAAAAAAAGTAAATTAAGGCAAGGTAAGGGTAGCTCAGGGTTAGAATTTTCACCTGTCATGCCAGAGACCTGGGTTCGATTCCTGGAGCCTGCACATGCCCCCCCCAAAAAAGTAAATTAAAAATTCTTGACCACCAATTTCAAAAACACTTCACCTAAGTTCCCACAAAGAGTCTACTTTAAATAACTGAAGGAGGCATAGAATTGTGATCATTTAATATGGCATGAGGCTCTGGGTGAGAAACAAATTTTTTACAATGAACCTAATTTGTTTTCAAAAGTTGGATTACAAGTAAATGAGTTAAAGCTCTAACATTAAATCCCCAAATCTTATAGATACCGTATATTTAAAAAGAACACCTCTCAGGAGATATTATAGACAACTGCCAACCAAGAAGGTGGAACAAATTATTCTGAATACTTAATAGGAAAAAAAATAAATTAAACTAGGGCATTTAAAGAAAAGAATACAAAGGAATAGTTTGAAAAACTTAGGATATAAATGGAAACTCATTGGAAAATAAATCTCTAATCTTAAACTAGTAATAAGAGCTAAATGACTTGGATAATGCTATTTCAGGTAAATATTTGGGATACATAAAGATTATTTTTTTTATTAAGGTAAGTCAATTTGGTAATTGGTGAATTATCTCCTGCCCCGCTGCATCCCTGCAGATTGCAGAATCATGCAACCCCTTAACAAGACTGCAGAAAGTAGTGACTACAGCAGGAGAGTATGCAAATTTTATTTCTATCTTCAGCGATGAGCCATGAAAACCAGGAGGATGTTTAGTGACCATCCTACAATGTTACCTTTTACTTGATAGCTAAGACATGGCCAGGGCAGGCTCACACAGGAAGAGTCACAAAGGAGGTCTCTTGGAGGCAGAACTACGGTAGGAGTCGGGGGTGGGGGAGGAAGACTAGACTGTAAAGAACAGATGTAAGCACTACATCTCTAAATGTACTTATCTCCCTAATATGAATTCCTTTCATATCTTCCAATATTTTATATGTTATGTGATATAACATGGATTCTTTAAAAGTTGTGCTTGTCATAGAGCTTCCTGTGAAAAAGAAAACACTTTCCTCATCTTGCATCTTCTCCAATATTCTCGCTGGCTCCATTATTTCTTCCAAAGCCATTGCCTCCTCCATGGAAATATCCTGTACATTTCTAATCCTCCAATCTCTTCTCACCATCTGCCCATCAGACGATTCAGAAAAAAATTAAAGCACATGGAAAAGGATATCACTGAGCAGGGATTAGTAGGGATGGGTGCAGAATTTGAAGAATCGATGGAGTGGAACAGCTGCTCTGAAGGGTTACTTTGAAGCTTCCATGCAAATAGCATTTTACTCTCTTCCTCAAACCAGCTGTGTTTTTTTTTTTTCCAAATAAAAATTGTGAATGGCTTTATTCGCTTTTTATTTGAGGTTGAGGTAAGGGAGAAAAATTCCATTTGCATAGAAGCTGCATCTTCTCTCAAAGCAGATGAACTTCCAAGAGCCCAGGACAGCACACTAAGTCTGAGGACCTGTTTTTCAATCCACATGTTATCCTTCTTCTGGATATTTGTCTCTCTCATAACTTTAGCTTGATAAACTAAATTTATTGGTTTAATAAAAGCAAATCTTTTCTCAAGCAACAGGAAGGATGACTACATTTTTTTTTCCAATTGGGTTGGAGTAACTGCTCAGGCGAGAGCACGTGATTATACTGTGAGATGCTTAAAAAAAAAAAAAAGCCAAAATACCTTGACACTAGGAAGCTAATTCCATTCAGTTACTCTCCCATTTGATTTTCCTCTTTCCTCTCTTCCTTCTGTCTTTTCTCTTCCCTATTAACAGGAGTCCATTCTGAAATTCCTATAGTTTTGTGTTTTCATTTCTTTCCTTTGTAGTCAAACTCTTTGCTCCAGTCACATTCTGCATTTCATTACCTGTTAAGTACTAACAATTCCCTGGCAAAGCTTTCTTTAAAAAAACCTAAAAACTTCCCATGGTCCAAAATAGTAAGACCATCTCTAAAAACCCTTTCCTAATGTTTGTTTGCCTGATAATCTTCCCCAAAAAGGGCAAGGGCTGCATCAAAAATGAGTTATGGATACTGAGAAAACTGACTGAATTACTTTTCAACAAGATAAATATAATATCAACACATTTAATAAATCTTCACAAATCACAAAACATCTTATAGACAAGGTAGAGTACAGTTACAATAGATACATATTGTCTGAACAGTTTCTAAGGCTTTGCCTCATTTATGCTACCCCACCCTCAGCAAGAGTTGAGAAAACATCTAAAGGGCATCTTATCCTTTCTGATTATATAAAGTGACCATGACTCAATAGCAGCAAATATTCACAACATTTGCATATTCTGCCAACCATTACCCTAGGTATCTTCACCTCTTAGCATGATTTTGTTTTTGTTGGTCCTGCCTAATGGGAATTGTTGAGTCAGCTGAACAAGGACTGCATCATACACTAATTCTATTTACTGCAGCATATTTTGCCATAATATATTACCATATTTAAAGTCTAGTATAAATATGATTTTCCACTGGGAAAAATTCCACACAATTCAACAGTTTTCTGAAATTAGAAACATGATTTCCTTTTAGAGAAAAAACACCCTATAAAATTTTCAGTGAAATTACCAATGTCAAAAATACGGGTATTGAGGCCATAGAAATCTCTATTCTGTTGCTATGAATGAAAATTCTAAATTTTCACTTTTTGTTTCCTTTTAAAGATATCTTTAAGATGGTATTGTATGTATACTGATCCTTCTTTTAACCACAACAAAAAAAGACAGATTTAGTGATCTCCCAAAAATTGTGGTAAGCCTAAGTCACTAGACTAGAAAATGCAATAAAAACCATAAACACTTGTTAGTATCTGCTTTACAGATTACTTAATATTTATTAAGGTGAGCATAAGTATACTTGAATCATATATACTATAGGCTATCATATCCTATATATATATAGTTATGGGAAAATAAATCATACATTCTTTTCTAAAATTAACACTCAGTAAAACTTTTTAAAGAAAATCAAGTTAAATAAAATAAGTTAGAATTCATAGATATATTAGCCTGAAGAGGTAGTATTAAACATACTTTAAGTTTCAAGTCTGGATACAGGAAATCTGAGAATGATACCTTGACCAAATTTGTTCAGAGCTGAACAGATTTCAAGGTGAATTTCAAGGTATTTATTTTGTGAATTTGAGATTTTAAAAAGATTACAGAGGAAACAGACTGCAAAATTTCCCAAACCTTTTGACATTGTGGTAACTAACCATTTGCATTATTCATCTTCCTAGTTCTTCTAATTTTTTAAAAAGTTAAATAATCCAGCAAGATGAGGGAGAGGGAAGAAGAAAGGAAAGAGGAAAAACATAGGGAAAAAAATTCTAGGGTTTGTGTTTTGCCTTATTTCAGACTAGAGAAAATAGGATCATTTCATGAAATTGATATGAAAAGAGAGCATGGCTTTAGAATTGAAGGTGAAGGTGAAAAACATTAAAATTTCAATCACCAAAAATGCATTAAATGCATGTATAAAAGGTGCAGCTACAATACAGATCCTGATCCAAAAGAATAAAATCTCTTTTTTCAAAAAGTACTAAATCTAAGAATTGGCGAAAAAAAATAAAACAACACATTTCCTCATTTAAATTTGTTCATTTCATGTTCTGAACATCTCTTAATATGGCATATAACAACTGAAATATAATCCACCCTTACCAGACATGTCAAAACTATTTGTTGGAAGAACAAACTTGAATAAGATTTTAAAACCACTTTTAGTCTGTGACCATGGATTGATGAATTCCAAAATAGAAACTGACTGGTGTCAACATTTCATCATCTGAATTAAAAAATACTTACACTATTGGCTTTTCCAGGCGACTTCCCTGTGAACCAACAATCTCCCCCAACGTACAAAACACTTGTCCCAGAAAGTCCTAAAATAGATAAAAGGATTAAAGCTCATAAGTTCTCAAACTATGTTTACAACTATATACTTTGTACATTACATTTGCAATATTTTTGTTGCTGAATACTGAATTTTCTGATGACCAAAAATAAAATAAACTCAATATATATTCATTTTCCCATAAATTTACACAGCCTTTTGTGCTTTTAAATGCAGGGCTGGTTTGTTCTGAATTTTCAGACACTGCATTTCTTTTTTTTTTTTTATCTTTTAAACTAAAGTAAAAATGGAAAAAGTTCCATGTTTTTGGACTCACAATTGGCTTGAATTTGGATGTCTCTACAACTACTAAACACCACTGGCAGAAGAGACAAATTGTCAGAGCACACCACAGCTGTGACTAATGACACCAGGATTCCTTATAGAGGCAGGGTGATGTAGTGGCTAAGAGCTGAGTTATGCAACCATACCACCAGGTATCAATTCCAATACCACCAATTACTTTAAGGTAAGTACTCTAAATCTTTCTTATTCTAACTTATATTAATACCTCCCTCATAAGAGTTGTTTTGGGTGTTCACTGAGTTATAACATGAGTCAGTATTAGTACAGAGTAAGTGCCTATAAATGGGCATACTAAAATAAAGAATAAAGTTCATTCACACTCAACTAGATGATTCTTATTTTCAAGATTTAGAATAACCCTGCAAAATGAGAGGTCTGTTATTAATATTGCATTTCACAAAGAAACTAACAGTGTAGTAAGCTGATTTTCCATGTTTCACACAGTTAATAAACAGCCGAGTTAGGACTAACCCAGACTGTAGATTGATATGCTGCCTAACAATTTAATGCAACTTCACTTAGGTATTAAGTAAGGGCCCAGACACCATCTGGATATGAGGGTCAAGAAAACATGGAAGTGTTTTTCAGAGAGACACACACCCTTCTGTTTAGCCTGTATATATTTCAAAGAATTTCCTGGTCCTAACGGAGAAGGTGGGAGAGCTCCTTAAATTGTGCAGTGAACTATCCCAAAAGAAATCCTAAGAAGGATGGACAAGGGACTGATGGCAAACAAAAGGTTATTTTAATTATATTAAATAAAATGAAAGCCAACAAACTATTTGTTAAGCATGCAAAGCACTGTACTTAAGTTCCATGGGCACTACAGAGAACTGACTGCTCTCAAGTGAAAACAGCCAACATTTACGACAGACTTGCTATGTTCCAAGTACTATTTGATTTGTTCTAAACATGGACACATCAACTGCTCCTAATTTAAAATTAAGGACTAGTATTGCCCCCACTTTACAGATGAGGGAACTGAAGCATAGAGAAAGTAAGTAACTGCTCTGAGCCTTGTAAATTCAAGGTTGGCACACAATCATTAATTATGCCAAGCCATGCTCACTTGCTTCTAGTCTGATGAGAGGAATGCAATCCAGCCACACAAAAGTCTAACAAGCCACAATGGTAAAAATCACATGTGAAAAATGGGGCAGGGTTGGGGTGGTATGGGTCTAAGACTAAAGAGAGAAAAAAGACCACTGCATGTTAGGATAGGGAAATATTTTCCCAAAGGAAATAAGCCTTGACAGCTAGGTAAGAGTTAGATAGGTAAAAAGAAAACAGAGTTGGGCATTCTAGTTTTAAAGAACAGATCAAAGTTATGGGTAAGAATGTAATGAGGAAAAAAATCATATGTGATTTTTACCATTGTGGCTTGTTAGGCTTTTGTGTGGCTGGACTGTATCCCTCTCATCGGACTAGAGATGCGTGAACATGGCTTGGCATAATTAATGACTGTGTACCAACCTTGAATTTACAAGGATCAGGTAAAGGGCAGAAATGGACATACAGCCACAACTGTGAACAACTCTCTCAGCCAGGCAAAAGAGGGAATCTTGGGGTAATGAGAAGCAACTGGAAGCCATTCAGCAATGTAGGGAAATCACGAGAATAGCACATTCATTCACAAGATTTACCCAGGACACCACCTTACAGAACGAAACTGAAGAGGAAGGAAATAAAAAACTGGAAGCCAGATTGATCAGAAGACTATAATAGTTAATAAAAAGCAAATCCTTAAAGTGCAAAATAAGGTTGTAGTAAATAGCAGAGAATACTGCAAGGAAAAGTAACAGGATTTGTATACACTGTATTTACACGTTAGGGAGTGGGAGAAGGGAGGAGAGGAACAGACAGAAGTTGGTGGCAGACATTAAAAATACATCAACATAAAACTGTGAATAATTTTAAATTTTTTCTTAAACTAGGAAACAAGAATTTAAGGTAAAGCATTAAATATTTAATTTAAATCTTCTGAGTATAAACATATCTTTACCAATTTCAAAACAGATATTACAAATATGTTTATGGGTAAGTCCCATGGCAGCTAGTTGGGGCCAATAAATGAAGATTTGCAATTTAAAATTGCTCTACTGAGTCACCAGCAAAAAAAACATTCTAGGGATTCTGTAACTTTTTGAAGTATATATTGATGGGCAGCTACAAACACTAGATATACATGGATTTGGCCAATGGAGTAGGAAGTGTGATTAAATGTTGTTCTGTGATGTAGTCAGGAGAACAAGACAGAAATAATAAGAATGTCCATACTATGATAGACACATAACAGCAAATAAAAGAGAGCACACAAACATCATCACTGCTGAGCAAAAGAAAATTAAAATAATCAGTAAAATGCAAACCATTTTATACATGGTGTGAATCTACACACATTTCTACAGTTATCATAGACTTTGCCATATAATTTTGGTATTTATACAGTTGTTTTACTGCTGTGCGTTTGTATATTTCCTATCAAACAACATACTTACTACTCTCAATGCCAAAATCAGCATATAATATTTGTCAACTATGAATTGTGTTGGAAAGCAATCTGAATCAATTTTTTGGCCATATTAATAATTCGTATCTCCTATGGAGACATTTTACGCAATAGTAGTGGCATAATTAGTATCCTTTAGTAGGTATTTTTAGCCATTTTGGACTATGGTTAGATAAAAATGGAAATAAAAAAGCAAGCTATAATATGAACTGCTTTACTGTTTCATACTATCCTGCTGTGTTCTACTTGGTAAAATTTCATGATTAAGTTATAATAGTATTTCCATGCACCTTTCTTCAACTTCAGCAAATATACAGTCCAAATCTAGTTTGTAACTATTAGACTCTCCCCAAACTATGAGATCAATACATACTTGCTGAATGAATCATTACTTTATAATCTAAAAAATAGAATGACAAACTTAGTTTTGAAATCTGTTTAAATGTCCTATATATCTGTCAGTATATAGGACACATTCTACCACTCTCAAAATGTATTAAAAAAATAACCCAGAATCTAATACTCTGGTATTAAAGCTGAAAGACTTAGCAGTGAGAGGTGGAATGGACAAGAAAGAAGCAGAGAGCAGAGTCATAAAAAACCTTATAACAATAATATCAGTCTCACCTTGCAAAGGCAGTTAATAAAGTAATATCGCAAATTAGAGGGACTGTTTGGATTATTCCAATAACAATTTAAATCTAATTTACTGCTACCATAATCCAGCTAAAAATCTAAGGAAGCATAGCTAGGACATCAGGAACAAGCTAATTACTATTCAAACAAATGTGTGTTTCTCTCTCTTTTTGTGTTAATATCCAGGGAATCTCTACTTTAACTGAATGCATAAGCCTAATGGTCTAATTCCTTCATGTTCATTACTCTGCTATTTATTTTTACCAATTTTTACTGATCAATTCCCTCCATCTACATGTACTATGTATGATTTTTTAATTTTATTTTATATTATAGCTTGCAACCTAGTTGCCTATATTCAAAAAATCTGCATTACTATTTTCATACTTTAATAATTCAGTGCCTATAAAATGTAAACTTTCTTAGCAATAAATGAACTGGTATTGTTGTTTGCTGGTATGTTGGCGTGCTTGCTTGCGAGGTATCAGTATTAATGAATCCTATATATCCTTTGTTTAAAAATATTTTACATGCATACATATATACATTTATGTAGTTAAGTTAGCAAACGAGTATAATATACTCTCTAAGGTTTGCATTGCCTGTATTCACAGTCTGGCTGAACTAAAGTCTCCATCTCAATTACCTTATCTAAAAAGTGAAGCATAATAAATAGTATCTACCTCATAAGCTGTCAGGAAGACTAAATAATATATGCAAAGCACTCAGAAAAGAGCTTCGTGATCACATAATAAATGTCTGCCTCCTTCCATCTCCCTATTCCTCCCACGGTTAACAGAATATTACCATATACTCAGAATTTATTACTTGCCACTAGATTCCAGTACTGGGGATACTATAATTATCTGAAGAAATAATATATATTCTTTTCCAAAACCACTTCACAATCATATTAAATACATATTTGTTTTTAAAAATCTTCACTTTAAGGGTCTTTATAAAATCAGATTATATACCAACTCATCATATATAAAAAAAACTAACAAACATATATGTATAAAAGAACATTAAAACAATAGTGTGATCAGCTTGGAGGCTCATCATTTTTAAGTGAAATTTCTAATTTCTATACTCTCATAAAACTAGTCAACACATTTTTTTTTGTATTTGGCATCATCATGTACAATTTCACAAGCATGCAACAGGATCGCATCTTTCTCCTAAAAGTGCAAAAAGATCATCTTTAACTCTCTTCCCAGTTTTATAAGGTGTTTCAATGAACTTCTGAAAATATAATTTCCTTAATTGATATTTTGTATTAAAAGACATAAAAAATAGACTTCGTGATAGCTTGTTTTAATATAGCACAGTAACTGGGAACAATTAAATATTCCCGGGTTAACCATTCAATTTCTTGATGAGGTAGATTCATGACTACTTCCTTCCTGGGGCTTCTATCCATTTTGTGGCCATTTAACTGACTTTTTTTTGCAAATTTACGGTAATGCAGTCAGAACAAGAGAAAATGAGTTAGACAAAATATCTTAATTTTTTATAATATTTTAACCATGTGGTAAAAGCCTAGTAAGGAAATAAAATTTATATTACCTATGAAAATTTACTGTTGGAATTACCTACTAATATTTTATTGGTGGTACACCCTGCTAATACTGATGACTTTCCTTGTATTTCATTAAGTCATGGCAATCATTTATAATAATTGAAAATATTACTTCTTTGCTCCAGTAATTACTCATACTTTTCTACTGATTTTTAGCAGATCTAGATGCTGTTCACACACAGGAACATGGGAAAAATTAAAAAATCATCAATAGCAAATAAATCACACTTTAAAAAAATATCATACCCCAAAAAAAGAAAACAAAACAGCTTCTTCATATATATTTCTCTATTTAAATAACTGCATTGACTTCCAACTTTATAGGCTGATTGATTGTTCTGAAATCTTTATCTCAAGTCTCAAATACGGCATCATCAATAACTCCATTTGGATGATTCTTGGTGTTTCAAATTTAGTAAGAACTTGGCCTGACTTCACTCCCCAGCCTCAATCTCTTCCTCCCAATTCTTCCCCACTGCAATAAACTGTATAAATGTCTACCCATTTTTCTCACCAAAAATCTAGGAGTCATTCTAACTTCTTGTCTCACCATTACATCACCAATTCATCAGCCATTATACCACCAACACACATTCCAAATCTGACCATGCCTTATTTCACCGGCTATAACCTCTAAATGTTCCTCAACTAGTCAGTTTATAACAATCTTGTAAGTGGTCTCCCTGATTCTATTCCTGTTTACTAAACCTTTTCTCCAACTGAGTGGCCACAATCATCATTTTAAGGCATAAAGCAGATCATGTTGTTCACCCACTTAAAGCACCCAATGGACTTCTGTTCAACCAAGATGGTGGCATAACATGCTCCAGGATACTGTTTCCTCACAGAATCTTTGAACAGCTAGAAAAAAAAACTGGCAGAGCCATCATCTTCCTCAGAGTTACAGAAAACAGTTAAAATTTTGCAATAAGTAGGTGAGTGGCAAAGCAAGAAACCACTATTTAAAAACAGTAGGAGAAGTTCAAGGTGCCTTGCCAAACCTCCTGAAATCCATCTGGTGCAGCATGGAGCCAGCCTGCACCCATTTTGTGGGTCCATGGCCCTATTCCTGGGGAACAGAGGGCATACAGTGATTCTGTATATCAGTGCAAATCTATCAGGTGGCAGCCTAAGAGACTGAACCAGGATATCTGTTTATGGCCCCTGATTCCAGAAGCAGCTTGCAGACAGCTAAAGCAATGTAAGAAGTAATCAAATTAAAGCAGCCTGAGGGAAAGGATTACCTGCTTCAGTACATAAGACAGAGCAATGGGGGTAGAGGGGAAGAGTTTACCTTCGAGGGAGGAAAGGGGGCATTCAGATCCTTGTGGATGTGGGAATAGGTAAGGTTAGGAATGCAAGATCAGGAAAAGATGAATGCTCAGAAAAGATAGAAAGGAATCTGTGCATACAAATCAGACTGATTTTCTTGGTTGCAGGGCTAAAATCTGAAAAAGAGCACCAGCCAACACAAAGCCAATTTGGAAAGACTGTGAAAGGAGTTTATTTTTGGCATCAGTTTTTTTGTTTGTTTGCTTGTTTTCTGTTTGCCAGTAACTGGCATGCAAGGAAATCTCTTTCATATCACTGAACGGATTACAAACTCAAGAAACAGACAGGTGAGGGAGTTAAATTCCAGAATTAATACATTAAAATATATAGTGTAGAACAAAAAATTATAGGCAATCAAAAAATGAAATGATGGTTCACACACAGGAACATGAGAAAAATTTGAAAGTCATCAGTAGCAAAAAAATCTCACTTTAAAAAAAAAATCATACCAAAAATAAAATTTCAAAATATAATGATCTTCAAATGCTCAAAGAACTAAAGGAAAATACTGAGAAAGAATTAAAGAATATCAGAAAAACAATGAATGGAAAAAAAATAAGAATATCAATAAAAAATAGAAATTATAAAAAGGATCCAGGGAGTGCAAGAATAGTTCAGTGGTAGAACTCTTGCCTGCCATGCAAGAGTCCCAGGTTCAAATCTCAGCCCATGCACTTCCAAAAAAACAAACAAGAAAAACAATAAAAATTCAACAAATGGTGCTGTAATAACAGGATACTCACACGGAAAAATAATGAAATGTGACCCCTGCCATACAGCATACCAAAATAAAGGGATCCAAACAGAAATAGTAGAAATGAAGACCACAATAACTGAAATAAAAAATTTGTTGGAAGGTACCAACAGCAGGTTGGAGCTGGCAGAAGAAAGAGTCAGGGAACTTGAAGAAATGACCACTGAAATGATTTTGGATGAGGGAAAGAGGGGAAAAGTAATGAAGAAAAGTGAGCCAAGCTTAAGAGACCAGTGAGATACAATCAAGCAAACCAATACATGCACTATGGGAATTCCAGAGGGAGAACAGGGAGAAAGGTACAGAAGTAATATTCAAAGAATTAATAACAGAAAACTTCCCAAATTTAAAAAACATTACTATACACATTCAAAAATCTCAACAAACCCAAAACAGGATAAAAATGAAGAGCAGTACATCCTAACATATTATCACCAAACTGTGAAATGCCAAATACAAACAGAATTCTGAAAGATACAAAAGAAAGCAGCATGTGATGTGCAATGGAGCCTCAACAAGATTAACTATGATTTCTAATTAGAAACCATGGAGGCAAAAAGGCAGTGGGATTACATATTCAAAATGCTGAAAGAAAATAACTGTCACCCAAGCATTTCCTATCCAATGAAAGCTGTCTTTCAAAATGACAGAGGTATTAAGAAACAGCCAGATAAAATAAACCTGAGAGATTTACTAGACCTGCCCTACAACCAATACTAAAGGGAGACCTTCAGAATGAAAAGAAAAGACACTGTTCAGCAGATTAAAAAGGCATAAGAAAATAAAGAACTGTAGTAAAGGTAACCACATGGGTAATTATAAACACAGATGCCACTTAATTGCATTTCTGGTAATTTAATTCTTACAGACTCTAAAATGCAAATGCATAAAGTAATAATAAATCTATGGTTTTAGACCACACAATGTACGTAGATAGAATTTGTAACAGGTGCAACAAAAAGGTCCGGGAATAGAGAAGTATGAGAACATGCATTGTACATGTTATTGAAGTTAAGTTGGTATCAGACCAATTATGATTGTTATGTATTTAGTATGTTAAATTTTAATTCCATGAAAACCACAAGGAAAATATCTGTAACATATACAGAGATAGAAATGAAAAGGGACTCAAAATGGTACAAATAGCAAATGGTATGAAAAAGTCCTGCATTACCAGTAGTTACTTAAAATGTAAGTGGATTGAAGTCCACAGTAAAAACATAGAGAGTGAAGAGTGAATAAAGTCATGACCCAACTTTATGCTGTTTACAAGAGACTCACCTTAAATTTAAAGACAGAAGTAGGTTGAAAATGGAAGGGTGAAAAAACATTGAATGCAAACAGTAACCAAAAGAGGGCTTGGATACCTATACTAATATCACATAAAGTAAACTTTAAGTGAAAAACTGTTACAAGGGACAAAGAAGGTAACCATATACTGGTAAAGGGGTCAATTCAAAAAGAAGAGATAATAATTATAAATATATTTATACCTAACAGCTGAGTTCCAAAACATATGGAACAAATCCTGACTGACATGAAGGAAGCAATAGGTAGTACTACATTAATAGTAAAAAATTCAAAACACCACTTTCAATAATGGACAGAATATCAAGAGGAGAAGATCGATAAGGAAACAGAAGACTTGAGCAATGCTATAAGGTAACAACTTCTAACAGACATGCATAGGACACTTCACCCAGCAACAGAATACACATTCTTCTCTAGTGCACATGTATCATTTTATAGGATAGACCATATGCTAGGTCACAAAACAAGTCTCAATCAATTTAAAAACACTGAAATTATTCAATGTATCTTCTCCAATGAAAATGGAGTGAAATAAGAATTCAACAGCAGAGGTAGAACTGGACAACTTGCAAATATGTGGATGTTAAACAACAAACTTTTCAGCAACCAAAGGGTCAAATAAGAAATCTCAAGGAAATAAGGAATTATGCGTGGTGACTGAAAATGAAAACAAAACACACAAAAACATACGGGATGCAGGGCAGGCCACAGTGGCTCAGTGGCAGAGTTCTCAACTGCCAATGCCAGAGACCTGGGTTCAATTCCTGGGGCTTGCCCATGTAAAAAAAAAAAAAAAACAAAAAACATATGGGATACAACAAAGGGCAGTTCTGAGAGGGAAATTTATAGTTGTAAATGCTCACATTAAAAAAGAAGATTTCAAAGAGAGACCTAAATATCCTAAAGGAGAAACTAGAAAGATAAGAGCAAATAAATGAAAGGTAAGAAAAAAGGAGAAAATAACAAAGATTAGAGCAGATATAAATGAAATAGAAAATTTACAAACCTAAAAGTGAATTAATGAAACCAAAAGTTACTTCTTTAAAAAGATCAATTAAATTGACAAATCTTTAGCTAACCTGACAAGGACAAAAGAGAGAAGACACACCAAAACAAAAAATGGAATGTGAGACAGTACTACTGACTCCACACAAAAAAGGTTCATTAAGAGAACATTATTAACAGTGGTATGTCAACAAGGGAGATAACCTAGACAGAATGGACAAATTCCCACCAAAGAGACCAAATCAGTAATCAAAAGCCTCTCACAACGAAAAGCTCAGGACCAAACAGTTTCACTGGCAAAGAACTGACACCAATCCTGCTCCAGCTCTTCCATAAAATGTAAGAGGAAGGAACACTTCCTAACTCACTCCAGGAAGACTGCAAAACCCTAATTCCAAAGACAGATAAAGATATTACCAAAAAAAAGAAAATTACACACCAATATCTCTTGTGGATATAGATGCAAAAATCATCACCAAAATACTAACCACAAAAGCACATTAAAGGGAATTTTCCCAAAATATGAGCTGTTCAAAATAAGAAAAATCAATCAAAGTAATATACCAAATTAAAAGAATAAAGGGAAAAAATGACACGATCATCTCAACTAATGAAGGAAAGGCATTTGATAAAACCCAGGACCCCACCCCTTCCTTTTTTCTTCACTTGGGCAGGCAGTGGGAATCGAACCTGGGTCTCCCGCATGGCAGGTGAGAACTCTGCCTGCTGAGTCACCGTGGCCCGCCCCAGGACCCCTTTTTGATAAAAACATTCAGAACACTAGAAATAGAAGGAAACAATCTCAACATGTTAAAAAGCACATATGAAAAAAGCACAGGTAATATCATACTCAATGCTGAAACACTGTAAGCTTTCCCTGTAAGATCTGGAACCAGAAAAGGATTCCCACTGTCACTACTGTTATTCAACACGGAACTTAGAGTTCTAACAGAACAATTAGACAAGAAAAAGAAATAAAAAGGATCCAAATTGAAAAGGAAGACGTAAAACTGTCCTTATTTACAGAGGGCATAAGCTACATACAGAAAACTATGAAAATTTCACAATAAACTGACTTGAGCTAATAAATCAATTCAGCAAAATGACAGGGTATTTCAGGCAAAAATGAATGATATTTCTAGACAGTTGTATTGAACAAACTGAACAGGAAATGAAGAAAAAAGTTCCATTTATAAAAGCAACTGGAAGACTCAACTATCTAGGAATAAATTTAACCATGGATATAAAGGACATTTACACAGGAAACTACAAAAATTACTTGAAGAAATTAAAGAAGATCTAACTAAATGGAAGGACACTTGGTGCTCATGGATTGGAAGACTAAATATTACTAAGATGTCAATTCTACAGATTCATGTTGCAACTCCTATCAAAATTCCAGCAGCCTTTTTTGCATGAAAAAAAAATCCAAACTTTTTTTTTAAGCATAGTCTATAAATCTCTAATCATCTGAATCCTGTGTACCCATCCAAACTATTTCATTCCACTCTCTTTGTTATTCATATTCCTCTACATATGACAGCTATCTTTCTGTTAGGCCAACATTCCAAATTCCTTCCTGACTCAAGGTCATCCACTGCTCTTCCTTCTGCCCAGAATGTATTTTCCCTTTAGCTGTATTAGTGTTCCCTGAATAAATAAGATCTGATCTATCCCCAAAACTCTAAAACATAAATTATTTTACAACAAGGATCTTGTTTGTCTTCATTGCTATATCCTTAACACTAGAAAAGTACCTGGAATATATGTATTGTCTGTCTGAATGTAAGTATATAAATATTAGAATACAGTTTAGTTATATATGGGTTAATTTTGCTTTGTATTCTAATTAAAGACACTCACCCCACTTATAATTCTGCTCCCATGAGAAAATGCGTTTCATGATCCAAACAATTACCTTCCAAATGAAATTGTGAAACATAACTGATCTATATGTGCAAGTTTATATGCAAAAAAAATTTGAAGACATTTTAAATAACATACACACCTTTACTGAATACTAGTGTTTTGGGGCCAAAATAATCCCATGAGTCATTAACACTTCTAAAACAAAACTTTTAGTGCAGGCCTTCTGTGATCAACTCAGTGAATATATGCATTTTAACTGCTTCATGGTGTGAAAATTGAGTACACCGAGTACAGTGCTGTCATCTGGTCCAGCACTCCGAGTAGAATCATAAATGTACCAATTATTGGCCTGTTGTTAATCTTTTTTATTAATGATTTGGCTGATGGCAATTAAATTATGCTAATCAAAGTATGCTACGTAGTTCTGCTAATGGCACTAAGATGTGTGGGTTCACTAGCATGTTAGGGAACAAGTGTGGGATTCAAAATGCCATGTTTTGTTCGCAGGACTTAACAGTTCCAGGGAAAAATATTTAGTAAAGTTATTTTCTCAGAGAATCACAAAGGAGATAAATCCCCCAAAGGGAGTATGTCCCTGGATTCCTTGAGTCTTAGCCTGGAGTGCAATGCTTTTGCATGAAAAACTTTTCTGCCACCAATGGAATCAACTGAATGATACTGCTCCTTTATGTTCCACGTACCTCATATTAATGTGCAGTGTTAAAATCTAAGATAGAGTTTAATATTATATTCCCATTTCCCTAATACTTCCAAAAAAAAAAAAAAAGAATATGACCTAAGATCTTTAGTCATCCTAAAAGTGTTTCTTTCAAAATTATCTGAAATGAGAATGAAAAAATTTTTCATTTTTGCTCTTTCAAGGAATCTCTATTGACACAAAATCCCTCTTTGTAAGAGGAAAGTATCTGCACTGCACTCCAAGCTAGGGCACTCAGCAGTCTTTTCTAAAAGCTTCCAGTTACATTTCACTTTACAAAATTGTCAGGTAGACAACCATACTTTTAAAGATTGGTATCCTTGGGGAACAGACTTAGCTTGTTTATGGGTTCCTCTTATCTTCCAAATGCCTCATGAATTCCTCTTTGGTTGAATACGTTCCGGGCCCTTTTACCTAAAATCTGTACTTTGGATGCTTTCCAATAGTGTAGGGCTTTTTTTGTGCTTAATTTTCAACTGAAATTCAAGGCACTCATCTCTAACAATTTTTATAAATGCTCAAAAACAAGTTTCCTTCTCTTTTACATGTTCATCCAGCTTAGCACATATTAACTAATTCTTATTGTCCACTAAATACATTTAAGAAATATAACAGAGAGTAATAAAAAGGATAGATGGAAAATGTGACATACTTTAAACCATGAAACCTATAGGAGGCTACTGCACCTATTTAGGAGAACAGTAATAAGATTCTGAACGAAGGCAGTAACAGCAAGAAAGGATAAAAGGAGACGGACAGAGCAACAATTATTGTCAGAATGATGAGGATTTGATGCCCCATTCCCTGTAGTGTATGAAACAGAAAGAGAAGGTTCAAGATGCAGCCAAGTCATGAGATTTTGTAGGTTTGTCCAGGTTGGTGTGATGCCCCAATAAATTTCAGTGTGATCTGAACAGTGAATAAAGAAGTATTTGCAAAGTTTCCTTGGGGTCTGGGGAGAAAGGGGGGATATTCAACTTCCCCATTCGGAGAATTCCCGATATTCTCACAAGCAGTAGGGACACCCAAATCAATAGACTGAACCCTTGATCTTGGGGTTTGTTCCTATGAAACTTATCCCCACAAAGGATAGGCTAAGCCTACTTAAAATTATGCCCAAGAGTCACCCCCAGAGGACCTCTTTTGTTGCTCAGATGTGGCCTCTCTCTCTCTCAGCCAACACAGCAAGCAAACACACTGCCCTCCCCTTCTCTATGTGGGGCATGACTCCCAGGGGTGTAAACCTCCCTGGCAAGGTGGGAGAGAAATCCTAGAATGAACTGGGACTCAGCATCAAGGGACTGAAAAAGCCTTCTCGATCAAAAGGGGAAAGAGAAATGAGACAAAATAAAGTATCAGTGGGTGAGAGATTTTAAACAGAGTCAAGAGGTTATCCTGGAGGTTATTCTTATGCATTATATAGATATCCCCTTTTTAGCTTGTGGTGTATTGTAGTGGCTGGAGGAAAGTGCCTAAAACTGTAGAGTTGTGTTCCAGTAACCATGTTTCATGAAGATGACTGTATAATGATATAGCTTTTGCAATGTGACGGTGTGATTGTGAAAGCCTTGTGTCTGATGCTCCTTTTATCTATGGTATGGACAGATGAGTAAAAAATATGGATAAAAAAATTAACATAATGAGGGAACCAAGATTAAAATAAATTGAGTAGACTGAAATGCTGGTGGTCAGTGAAGGGGAATGGTGGGGGGTATGGCATGTATGAGTTTTTTCTTTTTTCTTTCTTTTGCTGGAAAGATGCAGGTGCTCAAAAAAATGATCATGGTTTTGAATACACAACTATGTGATGATACTGTGAGCCATTGGTTGTAACCATGTCAAGAATGTTTTACGTCAAGAATGACTGTATGTCAAGAATATTGGTATGTCTGTTCGTTGTTTATAATAAAAATATTAAAAAAGAAAAGAAAAAAAGATGCAGCCAAGTTTTCGAAGTAGGCTTGATGGTAACTCCCAAGATAGCTCATACAGGTAGAGGAGCAAGTTTGAGATGGATAAGAGCATAAATTTTAGACCAGTGTTGGGTTTCTGTAGAACGTCTACTAGTTGATATGTAATAAGCACTAGGAACTTGGATTTGCAGAGGGATACATTTGGGAGTCAACAGGGCAAGGCAGGGGATTATGAGTAAGGATTCCCAGGAGAGCTTTACAGTGAGATGAAATGAGAACTGAAAAGAATACTGTGAGAAACAGAAGTAATCAAGGGATAGGAGGAAGTAGAGAAGCTACAAAATAATGTTAGATAAAGAGATAACAGAGAAGTAAGAAAAGAAGCAAGGGAGACGTTTCCATGGATGTGAGGACAGAGGAGCATCTAAAGAACAGAGCAATCAATTATGTCCAAAACAGTAGGAAGCCAAATAAGGTAAGGAATGAAAAAGGGGGGGCGGGCCACGGTGGCTCAGCAGGTAAGAGTGCTTGCCTGCCATGCCCAAGGACCTGGGTTCGATTCCCGGTGCCTGCCCATGTTAAAAAAAAAAAAAAAAAAAAAAGAATGAAAAGGGCCCATGAAATCTTAATCTAACCTATGTCAGTGTAGATTAAGTAGAAGTGAAAACCAGGATTCAGGAAGTCGAAGAGACAAAGGAAAGGTGAAAAGGGACCAAGAAATCTTGATCTAACCTATGTCAGAATAGATTAAGTACAAGTGAGAACCAGAATTCAGGAATGGAAGAGAGAAGGGAAAGTGATGTGGTTATGAAGGAAACGCAAACTTTTCTTTATATACAATCATGAATTCTAGGAAACATCTCTCATATAATGATATTTAGGTCATTACTGATTATTGAAGGGAGATACAGCTAATCATGTTTGAGGTACCTTCTTATCCCATCTACTATTCTCTGCCCTAAACTCAAGGCAACCACGCTGATACTAGCTTCATACTCACAATGAAAACATCATACCCCATGGGAATTGTCCTTAATTGCCCAGTTACTAGACCCTCTGAACAGTATTTTGAACTAAAAAATACAGAGAACTTGTATTCAGAGAGTAGGTACCTGAAAAATCTATGTCCAGTCAGGGCTAATGAGGCCATTTTACTATGTGAAGAGTGATGAATAATAGAGAAAATTGGTTTTCAAAGAGAAGCAAAAGCTTGGAGAAAAGACACAGTCAAGGGACTATGTGGCCCCAGAGAAAGGGAGAACTGGAGAAAACAGCTGGCTGAGTCCTCACCCACGTGCCTATTTCCATCTCCAACACCCCTGAGGACGAGCTGTCCTTCACATTTGTGAGGTTCTCCTAAATCCTTTTAACAAAGCCCCTACACGTGAGATAAGTGAATACATTTTCTTTCCTTGCAAATAACAATTTTGACTAGAAAATGGCAGTTCCTTTTCTGATTCTTCCAAAGAAATATGGGAAATATTCCACATAGAGTTACGTAAACAAGGTTTAAATGTCCAGTCCCATCCAAATCTTATCAAGCGGCATGGCAATGAATGTTTGTTTTTTGTCAAGAGAAATGAACTTTGTAAGCATTTTTTCAATTGGCAGAAAAGTCGACCCCTCAGAAGTGGTCTTCCGATACTTCTTCACGTGATTCCATTCTATGCTTCATAACTGAGTAAATAACTTATCCCCTTGGTGGGGGGAGGGGAAGTAAACTGTCATTTTTACAACCACACCAGGCTCCCCTTTTCCCCAATCTGTCTTCTAATTTGTGATCATCCCTTAAATCTCCTCTTCTCTGACTTACAACATTCCCTTTCTCCCAGCTACACTGGAAACCATATGCCCATCGAGTCTACATAATTGCATACAACAATGGAAAACTAAAAATCTCACCCTCTTGAGCCTCTGAGCACTTAGAGTAGCCCAGCCTTCCTCCTAACCCTGGCACAGATGAACTGAACTCAGTTAACTCCTTTCAAAGTGCTGTTTTCACCTCCATTCAGTTCTTTCTCATATCTGTGACCTCTTTCCAACCCTACAGGTTAATAAACCCACTAGCTGGACTACTAGTTCTTAGCCTGAGCATCTTGTTCTCATCCTCCCTTCCAATTCGCACCTCTTTACTGATGCAGCTCTGACACCCCCACTGCTCCCGAAACTGGAAACTTCCCAATGTGATGGTCATTGCCTTGTTAGTAGGTCATCACCTTCTACTCTCTCAAAAAATATATATATATTTTGTGATCATCCCTTAAATCTCTTCTCTGACTTACGACATTCCCTTTCTCCCAGCTACACTGGAAACCATATGCCCATCAAGCATCAAAATAATGGAAAATATATATATATATATATTTTTTGAGAGTAGAAGGAGAGATGAGGATCCTCTACTCACCCCTCACTCCCCCCATAAATGAGACTGTAAATGACTAAAACAGAGACTGTGTCTATCTTACTCAGATTGTATCCTCAGAAACCTGCATGGCGCCAAACATAAGGAGGTACCCAGAAAATACTGAACAAGCGATCACTAAAGAGGGCAGAACAGCAAATCACTTAACTCACTCTGCACACACCTGGGTGTCCCCATTCTTTCATAAGTGAATTCTCCCAAAAAGACACAAGCTCACTAGTTCATTTTGCACATTATAGGAAACTACTATCCTTTCTTAGGAAAAAAAGAAGAAAAGTCCATTTTACTTTCTGAAGGAAACTTTCTTTTAATAAATTCTCTGAAAATATTATTCGAGTTCTCTAAAAATGAAATTCATTTTCTATGACATAATCACATTACATGAAAGTCATGGACATAAAAATTTAATATTAATAAAGTAGCATAAGAATAAATCATAAATAATAATATAACATATTATATAATCATTATAAAAACAAAAATATGAACTTACATGTTTGGATAAGTTGGGGCTCTTTGAGTCAACATCATACCTAAAAAGTTAAGATATGAAACTCAAATTATTTCCATTGAATAGAGCTGGAAAAAATGTCAGTATTTTAAATAAATAATGGAAAAATGAAATTAAAATAACACCAAAGGAAAGAAAAACAGCAGATTTAGAATTTTCTCACAATGATGGCCTATATGGCAATAGTAGAATTCATATCCCTGTGTCCTATTATTTCCACAAACTTAAGTAGAAGTCCTGGTTATTTTCACAGTCGTTCATTCTGCTATTTTGATAAGACAGGTTTAAAATGCCTCTTTTACTTGAATCAATACTATCCTAATATTGTTCAAA
The DNA here is from genome assembly GCF_023851605.1 of Tamandua tetradactyla. NCBI lineage: Eukaryota > Metazoa > Chordata > Mammalia > Pilosa > Myrmecophagidae > Tamandua > Tamandua tetradactyla. Next base: position 97,990,574 of record NC_135333.1, read on the forward strand.
TTAATTCAAAATTCCCCAAACCTGAAAATACTTCTTCTCTGGATACCATTAAAAAATAAACAGGGCCTGGAAACAAGTTATCATTTGTATACATTTCAGTACTTATTTGAAATTGCAAATGCCATTAATAACTCCTAAAATTGACTGAAGTAATGAGCTACTATTTTTCCCTAAATGTAGGACTTGGGGAAACTATATTTTATGGAAAGAAAACATATTTAAACAAGACTGCTATCAGTTCTGTTTTTGACCAATTGGCACTGGAAATAAATGATTTTTTGGAAATACTCTGTGGTAGTATCTCTCACTAACACTGTAGTCCCTCATTTTAAGGAGTTTATAGAATTAGAAAGACTGCTGACATGCCGACAGTCAAGATAACCTCCATTTACTGAATTCTTGAATAGGGAAATATTTATATTGGCGCCAGTCTTTCCCCCAAATCCCATTTATTTCATACTTTGTGCCTAGCTTTCTACCAAAAATTAACAACCTGTTTTTAAGGTTAATTAAAATCTCACATAACAAGAATTTTTCCATAAAGAAACAAAGTATCTCTATTAATGAAATGCAAAAAACAGAGTTCACTGAGTACACTGATGTCGGGCAGAGGTGCACTTATTTCCTAGCAAAGAATGTTTCTCATAGCCTGGCTTTATAATTGTATGATGCAATTCCCTGCCTGAGAAGAATTACAAAGTACTTTCCTTCACATCAGGGCATCCTGGTCACTCTCACCAGCTATAGGCTAGAATTTTAAATCACCAACTTGCCACTATCTCCTGTAGATCTACACATATTAGTACAAAAAAAAATATTTCTTATCCAAGAAAATACAAGATCATTATTTTTTTTTAAGGGGAAGACTGAAATTAGCACCCGCACTAGTATTACAGGTGAAGCATAGCTGTGCTGGCTCCTTCTCAAGAATCAGCCCTGGAAACTGTAGTCTTAAATGGTTTTTTGTGTGTTGGGAAAAAACAACAGTTTATTCAAAAAGAAGTTTAAAAAGTGAGTTTATGCTTTCATCACAAAGAGCTTAAGTATCTTCAAATACAACACTTTTTCACTGTGTTTAACAAAAAAAATTTAATACAACTATCACAAAAGTTGGCAAAATATAAAATATCACTGAAGGCATTAGGTAATATGTTGGAGTATAGTGCATTCAAAATTACCACGATTTTCCTCTGAATGGAATATTCCTTCTAACTTTTCTAAAAATATCAAGATCCTCTGGTTCCCACCTACACGAGTCAGACCATATATGCTCCATACTAAATGCTTAAAATGTATGCGTCTGTGCTGACAAGTGCCGTACTTTCTCCTCCAGGAAGAGAGTCTATTCCAAGGCAGAAAGCTCAGTTTTTTCCATCCAGGAGGCTACAGGCCACTACGCCTAAATCTACTAATGGGAATTTTGTAAACAACTTCATTCTGCCATTGAAATCTTATTACTAGAGTACTGAATTGGCAGTAACTGATTTAGGTAGAACCTAAAGAATATGTTTTCTGTTAGAGGGTAACAGATGTTGACTGGAATTTTTCTTGTATTTAGGGAACTGCAACAAAGACCCAAAACTGAAAACAGAAGATGCTAAGTATCACCCTATGCTTCTCAGAACTGTGGTGAGTCACTAGCAAGAGGGTGAGACCTTTATCCACATGACCTATGGAGATTAGTCTGCTCATAAGGTGGCATGTTATTCCTAACTGTGGGGAGGGGGACGGGCAGGAGAGAAGGTCTTTGTACTTCCCAAAACCAACTGAAGAGATGCACCAAAACCTTGGGCACCTGTAAGAAGAGGAACCCAGCATCTGGTTCCCTAGTTACAAGCTGCTGAGCTACAGAACCAGCCTGTGAACCCACCCTGAGGCTGCTGACAGAAAAGAATGTCAAGAGAAAGCGCTAAGAAGCACTTACTGAGTACCAAGAAACATGAAACAATGTCCTTTTCATTCCCTCCTCCAAAATGAGAAAGACATACAAGGGGCTTAACGTAGGTGCCCTGAAGCTTTTGTCTAGGGATTTCAGAAGGTGGGAGACTCACATCTCTGCCTTCCACTCTTCTCAGCCATTTCACTCTTTCACCTCCCTTTTCACCTGCAAATTGTTGCAACATTAGTTCCAACAGAGGGGACAGGAAGTGAAGAAATGTGAATTCAACATGAGATTAAAGTTTTAAAGTGAAGAGTACCTAACAATTAGCTGAAGGAGGTGGATCTAATAAACAAACGTGACTGAAAGATCATGAAATGAGAGCTTTACATTGTTAAGAGGTCCTTAACCAATACAGAAAACTGGAATCAATACAATGTTGGGAGAAGTACTGAAAGAAAGAAAATGATTTCTTATTTTCCTCTTAAGTGTTGCAATAGATTATAAAAACATTATACATTTCACAATTATCACCATTTTATTTATCAAGAAGGAAAATAATTTGCTAGGTAAGTCAAATCTAGACAGGAATCTTTTGGGGCATTCAGATCTGAATGGAAAAACAAGAGTGAAAGCATCTTATTTCATCGTTTCCTATTTTGGGGAATCATTTTAAGACTCATAGCTTACGGACAACTATTAAAAATATTTCTCAGGCATGTAGTAGTAACAAGAATAATTACTATGGATTAACCAAAATTCGCAGGAACTTGAACTAGCACTCATACTTCTATTTTCTCAAACCTTCCATAATATATATTGTTTAGATCATGTACTTCCAAAGCTTCTCTTTTTCCCTTGTTTTTTAGAATTTTGTGAAATCAACAGATAAACTAAATAACAAAAACAGTTCTAAAAACCATTTACATGTATCTGTTGGCCAATTTACAAACTGCTGCACTCCTCAATTTTGCAATTCCCCCAGGGAATTCAACCAGTTATCACTTTCTAATAGCTCACTGAAATGCTACATGTATAGAAATCAGCAGGTATGCTCTAAAACATTATAAATTAATTTCCAGTTTAGGATATACAGCTGAGTAAAAAAACTTTATAAAATAAGGATGTGGGGGTGGGCCACGTTGGCTCAGCACGTAGAATTCTCGCCTGCCATGCTGGAGAACTGGGTTCGATTTCTGGTGGCTGCTCATGCAAAAAAAAAAAAAAAATACACACACACAGATGTGGACTGAAATCATTTTTCTATCCTTTGCTCCTAAAGTATCCTTTGTCAGAGCCATTTTCAGTCTCTCACCTGATAAGTGGTAAATGGACTATGAAGCTCTTGATCCTCAACCCTAAATGCTTTTCCACGCCCTTCTTTTGGTAACAGAACCTCTTTCCTCACTAAGATAATTTCTTAGCCCCTTGGTCTCGGTCGGGCTGCCAATCAAGATGCTCAAGGTGCCCGTGCTGATGGGTGGGGGGAGATGGGGGAGGGGGCGGGGGACGTGGATAGGGCCAATGAGCCAGCCATAGCGCTGACCACCAGGGCTTGGTCTTAGGGTAGAGAACAGAACCCAGGCTGCATCAGTTAGAAACCTGCCTTTGGACTCTGAGAAGTTAGGGGAGAAAAGTACTTTTCCCTACTTGGTTTGCTGAATTGGGAGGATGTGAATCTCTGCCTTTCAGCAGTCATCTTCCGTACGCAAGGGCAAGAACCTGTCTGTAAAATGAATCCAATCAGAGATAAGCAGGGAAGAGACCGGGAAGGAGGAAACACGAGAGACGGAGAGAGTGGAGGTGCATTAGGACAGACAGGAGTGAGAGAAAGAGCCAGAGGATGGAAAGAAAGACAAGAGAGAGAGAGAAAGAAAGGAGAAGGAAGGGAGAGGGGGAAATGAACAAAGTAGAGGTGGGGGATAGGATTTGTATTCCTGGCAGCACTGACTTTTAGCTATAAGGGAGGCCCAAGTGCCTAACATTTTTCTTTTGATTCTTTCATTTCCTTTCCAGGTACAAGAGTCAGTAAGCCATCTTTTCCATTAGACTTGCTTTGAGTGAGTTCGCTTATACTTGAAATGCAAACAGAAACACTAGAAGAAAAGCAAGTTCCCTCAGTTGTATGAGTAAAGCACCTGCTGATCTTGGCATGGTTGGGTACACAGTGGCAGGAGGATGCAGATGTGGAAGGGGAGTGGAGAAAATATTTTATTCACAACTTTTCTGTCCCACAGGGAGCAGGGTAAGTAAGGGAACTAGCATTTCAGAGTATGGGCTTCACAAATGTTAACTACTCTTTACTGAAAACTTTTGTACAATACAACTAAGCAAGTCCAAGTGCAGACTCCAGATCTACTGTTTCTACTCAATCTACTGTTTCCTCATCTGCAACATGGGGGTAATAATGCTAACCTCCCTCACAGGCTTGTGTGATGATTAAATGAGATTGAAGATTTTATGAGAAATAATATTATATATTGCTTAGAGAAATATCAAGCAGACAGTAAATGCTAGGTAAATGTTAGCTATTATGCTTTTAGATCAGAGAATGATATAATCAAGCAATTGATAAGAGGGAAAATATAAATGCACATTAAGATATGAAAATGTTAGATAGTATTACTAACTGAAGAAATTCTTGGAATAACATGGAACACCATCTCACATGTTACTGTAAATGTTTTAGAGCAGTTTGCAGTAGTTCTCTGGGTGATGGGAGTTGGGATTACAGGTTGGTTTTTTCAAATTTATTTTATCATATTTTTCTTTTCAAAATGTTCTACAATGAACAAATAAACATTATCATGTTAAATTTTAAAAACCAATAAATTATGTTTAATAGATATACATAACAAGGGAACTATTAAACTGCTAACATACTTATCTAGGTAGATATGCTAGAAAATTACATTAAAAAAAGGCTGCTCTCACAGGTTAAAAGTGTTATGTGAGATATTTCAATGAATAGATAATCAAAAGGAATTAAAGTGATACCAAGGATACTATGTGAACTAAGAGAATATGCTGTTGCTCTTCTTTTTTTTTTTTTTTCAGGAGGTTGGCAGAGCCAACTGAGGCTTTATTTTGGAAACGACAAAACTGGCTTCTAGGTGGAGACATGGGCAAGGGTGTACCCCAGGTCTCCTGTTCCCTACATTCCTTTGCACAGCAACTTGTCCCTTGGCTCTAGGGCATCCACGGCAGGGGAATGGCCAGGGAGGGGCTGCAGTGGTAGTTCACTTCGGCAGGTGATCAGACAACACACACACCAGCTTTCCTGCACGGGTCTCAATCTTCTTCCCAACCATGGCCTTGGCAGAGTTGATGCAGCTGAAGGAACAGGAGCTCAACACCAGATCTGAAGCTGGACTGGAAGGAGCCCAGCCCAGGCCAGGGTTGTTGCCAGCACCTGTAAGGCCCCCAAAGGTGGGGCTCAGTGGACTTGAGTAGCCACTAGAGGTCTTAGAATGAATACCAATGTTTTGCATCCCAGACTCCAGCCAGCTCTTCTTGCCCTCCAGCAGCTTGTAGTAGGTGGTGATCTCAATGTCCACGGCCAGCTTGACATTCATCAGCTCCTGGTACACGCATAGCTGCCATGCCATGTCCTGCGTGGTCTGCTGCAGGGTGCACTCCAGCTGGGCCAGATTGGCATTGGCATCCTTAACAACCAGCTCCCCACACTGCTTGGCATCAGCAATGGTGGCCTCCGGGGAAGCCCTCTGTCCCTTCAAGCCCTCGAGCCCAGCCTCAAGCTGGCTAGTGCTCTAGTTCATCTCAGAGATCTCTGTCTTTGTGCAGCACAGGTCATCCCACTGTTTACTGGCCAGCATCTGCAGCTCTTCATACTCAGTCTGGTACATGCTCTCACCCTAAGCCCAGCTGCAGCTGGCGATGTCCTCATACTGGACCTTGACCTTAGTGATGCAGGGGGCGGCTGTTCTCCATGGAGAGGACCCCGGACATGTCCATGATCTAGGCCTATAGCTCACGATCGCCTCTTCATACAGCTGCCTGAGGAAGTCTATCTCATCAGTCAGCCCTTCCAGGTGAGACTCTAGCTCAACTTTGTTCATATAAGCTTCATCCATATCCTTCTTCGTGAGGACAAATTCATTCTCCATATCTGTTCCCTTGTTGCTCTCATCCTCATACTTATTCTTGAAGTCCTCCACCAACCCCTTCATGCTGACAAGCTCCACTTCCAGCATCAGCTTTTCCTGGCCCAGTGTCTCCAGCTGCCTCTGAAGACTGTTGATATAGCTCTCAAACATGTTGCTCATGTGGCTCCAAGCCATCTTTTGCTGCTGCAGGAGGCTCTACTTGGTCTCCAATATCTTGTTCTGCTGCTCCAGGAACTGTACCTTGTTGATGAAGGAAGCCAAATTCTCGTTGAGGATCTGCTCTTTCTCCTGCATCTGCATGCCTGGATGCGGGGACCCACCTTCAGTTGAAGGGGGTTGAGCAGGCTCTGGTTCAACGTGAGGGCTGTGATGCTACCTGCACTCCCTGCCCCGCTGTAGCCCCTGCCCTGGAAGCTGCTGCCACTGCTGCCCACCCAGGAGTAAGCAGAAGAGCTGATGCATGTGCCAGGCCTTCGTGTATGAGCAGCTGCTGAAGGCCCTGAGGGAGACATATTGTAGGACTTCAGAGTGACCCTGATGGACATGGTGGAAGCTAAATAAGTCTTGTTGCTTTTCATGATAACCTTTTCCAGGTAACATTTTCCAGCACTAATACTTTGAATTTTTTTCAGAGATCATATAAAATTGAATAAAATTTCTGAATTCAACCAAATACATTAAAAAGGTAAAATGATACTTAATTTTACAACATACTTTTACATTTGAAACGCTACAAAACTTCTGTGACAAATACTATAAATTTAGAATAAGAACAAGATGAAATTAAAATACATAACTTTATATCTTTTCATAACTAATGACTCTTACTTTATATCTTTTCACAATTCTCAGATAGATATTCAATAATACAACATGCCTCCATCCTAGTTAAGCACAAATTCCTGAACAATTTTATGGTGTTTATTTAGATAGATTTCATACAATCCATCAAAGTGCTAGATTTACTGTGCTGTGGAATACTTCAAACATACATTTCCATCATTATTAGATCACCAAGGCAAAAACATAAATAACTGTCTGGGTGTTAATTATTTTTAATCTTCATAAAATTTTAGAAGTTTAATTTTTGAACCATCTGATTATAAGCCATTTCAAAATTTGTCTCAATATTGGAGAGCACAGATTCCTGAATGTATTGGCTAAACTTTGTGAGCCCAGTTTTCTCATATACAAATGGAGTAAAAACCTCAAAAATTTGTTTGGTGGATTAAATGTGATCATAAATGCGAATGAGTCTCTTATAAACTATAAATATAGTAATAGTACTTCTATTACAGAATCACTTCTTTTTGTCTCTCCTCAGAAAACATATACTAACAAAAGACAAAACTAATTTCATATAATTGTTTTATTTAGCTTATTAACTGGAGCAAATTAGTAACCGAAATACGTTAAATCATCTAAAGATTCCTTCCTTCCACATCACCAATGAATGTATTAAAATGTTTTCTGTGTTTTTTTTAATCCTCTGAAACACTTACCTACAGGTGACATTAAACAATGTAACTGATTTATCATTAAACACGAGAGAAGTACCTTAATTTCTATCAAGGCAATACCTAGTTTCCTTCCCATGCTAAGCATTCCAAGCAAACTTGACAAATGTATGATTAGAATATCAGGTGCCTACCTAACATCTAGAAAATTCTCATCTGGATTCAAAAGTAATTCCTGAAAAGCTATTCACCCTGACAAGCACTGCATTCAGTGAAATTATGTTTCTTGAACTGGATACTCCACTGCTATTAATGCTTTTTTTTAATTCCATTAGCTTCCACTGCCTCATCTACAGTAGAAATGACAAGTGATCACCACCCTCTGCATAAGAAACATTTGTACATGTAAATTTTTCTTTAGCTTCCTCTTTTCTCCAAAATGACTACTCCAGTTCTTTTTATTTTCACTTATTACTATCTAAACATTTGGTTACTATTATTCTTTTGAGAGCATAGTTTTCTTTCCTTTGATTCTGCCTGTATAATTCTGAAACAACCAAAGTTACGAGTTTCAGGTGATGGATGATGAATAGAACAACGACAAAACCAATACAAGGAGGGCCAAAGGGAGGCAGCAATGTGGGAAAGAGAATCAACAGAGTCACCTGGCAAGAAGTCCTCATGGTGGTGACAGAGGCTCTGAGCAGACAGCAACAAGAGCCAAACACAGAGGTAGTTACAAAACTCAGAGCTAAAAAATGGGCTATGAGTTCAGAGAATTAACAAAATTTATAGGATGTCTACGGTTATATGGTCCCTTTGTCAATCTCAAAGATAGAACCAGGCAGTGAATGGGTAATCTTGTCCATTACCCTTCAATCCCAAATTGATTCTGAGTAATCTATCCTCTAAAAACACAAAAAATATTACAAAGGATTTTGATCAAGGATGCTAACTGTAGGAGTACAGTAATAGTAAAAAATGGAACCTGTCAAAATATCCATCAGTAAATGTTTGGTCAAATAAATTACAGTTCTTTCAAACAATGGAAATTATTCAGTTATTAAAATGAATGTGATATCTGTATATATGGAATGATATGTGAAAAAAGGTGTTGCAGGAAAATAAATTTACTGAGATTCCCATATGCAAAAATAATGTTCATACATGTCTCTTTAAAGAAAAAGATCTGCAAGTATACTCATTGAATTGTTTGCAGGGACTTTTTTTTTTTCGGATTGAGAGAACAGGGAACTTTCACTTTTTAAATGCTTACATCATTTAAAGTTTACAATAAATATCTTATGCACCCTTAAATAAGAGAAAACAATACAGTTGAATGAGAAAAAGGAGAGAGAGAGAAAAGGATACAGAGAGAAAGAAAACAATCAATCCTGAAATTAGTAGCTGGCTTTAGGATAAAGTAAAAGTCTGAAAACAGAGGGAAAAAACTAAGGAGGTACCATGCTGGTGTGAGAGGAGGAAAATTCTTGAAAACAAATTGTACAAAGGCTCTGAACAATGAAAGAATTAAACCATGTTCTACATGATTTAAATATTTGTTTTTTTAACAACACTATGTGCAGTCTCCATGATAAACCCAGTCCAAAAATCATTACATTCTGCGTTGGATTTTTTCTCCTGAGTTTTGTTTTCATTATTTGGAAAAGGGTTTCTAAGAAATAGCAATGGAGGCCCAATAAATATTGTTTGAAGGTCATGATATATACTTAGTACGCCTATAACTCTTGAAGGAAAAGGGCTGATAGGAGATTCTCCTTCTTTAAACAGAAGTACTGCTGGTTATTTTACTGCATATATTTAAAGGAAAATGAGAAATTAGATTGTTAACAGTAGAGAACTTTAACATTAGGAGGCAAACAATGACTTTCTCAAATTAGACAACTGACAGTTTTTATTGTCAAAAAAAAGTATTTATAAATTGTGACAGAATGGTAAATGTGTTGGTTTGAAGCTATTATTATGGACCCCAGAAAAGCCATGTCCTTTAATCCTCATTCAATACTGCTGGGTAGAATCTTTTTTATTGTTTCCCTGGAGAGCTGATCCACCCAATTGTTAGTGGTAACTTCTGTTTAGATGGTTCCCATGGAGATGTGTCTCCACCCATTTAACATGGGGTTGCTTACTGGAGCCATTTAAGAGGGAACTATTTTGGAGAAAGTTTTAGAGCCACAAAAGCTACCAGAACTCACAGAGTCAACAGAAAGGAAAAAACCTCCACAAAGTTGCTGAAAGAGAATGCTAGCAGATCTCTTCATGTGCCCTTCCAGCTGAGAAAGAATCCTTGAATGTCATCAGCCTTCTTGAACCAAGTTATCTTTCCCTGGATGCCTTAGATTGGATATTTTTATAGTCTTGTTTTAATTTGGATATTTTCATGGTCTTAGAACTGTAAACTTGCAACTTAATAAATTCCCCCTTTTTAAAAGCCATTCTGTTTCTGGTATATTGCATTCCGGCAGCTATCAAATTAAAACAGATTTCATTGTTTTCAGCTATTTAAAACAATATTTATATTGTTTAATATTTGTGATATTCATAAATCAAATTCATGAACCAGTTTGATATATTAAGAAATGCTATTAACATATGTTATACTTTTCCCCTCAACAGATTTCCTTTTAACATAACCCAAATACTTCTGTATCACCATAATTTACCTCAGTGGATCAAAAACTATAGAATTAATAATACTCTAC